>NW_027136883.1:1239824-1859736 GCF_040869045.1 Eurosta solidaginis | reverse complement strand
GGAATGGAATGAAAACACAAAACTTTGAAATTTTTGTGTGTTGTAAGAAAATGTGTCCAATGTTTTGGTTTCATTTTGAGTTTGCCATCTTCTTTTGACAATCCCTACTCCAGTTAAATGAAGGAAATAAAATCAGCTGATGAGGTGGACCAACCATATAGTGGAGCCATGCGTAACTGACGTTTAAATCTACTCAATATACACACCTTACAAGGTTGCATTTGTAGTTTGAAACAATTTATTACGCAATTGTTTTTAAATTGGCAATTTATTATTACAATTTTTGATATGTTAAATTGCGTAATAAATTGCCCAAATGGTATAAATTGCCAATTTGGTGTGTGTTTAAGGCGCGATAACCTCCGAAGAGATCTAAGGCCGAGCTTCTCTTCCAATTTGCGTCGTGCTCCTCTTGATTTTCCCTACAAATTGGTCGGACGGGACCTACATGTTTTATGCCGACTCCGAACGGCATCTTCAAGGCAGATGAGTTGTCACTGAGAGCTTTTCATGGCAGAAATACACTCGGAGAGCTTGCCAAACACTGCCGAGGGGCGACCCCGCTTTGAAAAATTTTCTTCTAATTGAAAAACCTTATTTCTAAAATTTTGATGTTGCTTTGCCCGGGGTGCGAACCCAGGGCATGCGGTGTGGCAGGCGGAACAAGCTACCATCACACCACGGTGGCCGCGGTGACACAGATAGAGTATCACATTCTAAGCCTTTCTATATTAGTATTGCCACTGAGGATGTTTTTACATGGTTGCATTCTGTTTCGAATTTGAGAAAAATTACATGAGAAATGCCAACAGGCCCGTCGAGAGAGGGGAGGGAGGGGGATTCCCCTCGGACCCGGGGTTTCTCAGAGGGCCCGTGATTTTGAGGTACTAAAACAATTTTTTTAATTCAGGAGAGTCTTTAGTTGTTCCATGTGCAAATTTTAAGCCGAATTTCAAAAGCAATGAATATTGGTAATGATTTTTTCCTGGGACTGAGGAGACAATAAAAACATCAAACAAAAATGTATGTTTACATGAATCCAAAATCGTAAAGTTTTCGTGGTGACCCTGGTGAAGGTTCATCTTTAAAAAGTCTTCCAACAATACCACCAACTCTGTATCAACGCCCAGATTATTTAAACGACTTCGATATCGGTACCGGGAATAATGAGTTTAGCGATCTTAAGAAGTCAACGAAATAATTCGGCGAGGTCATCAAAAGTGTCCTGTTAATTTTTCCACGTGATTGCCATGACGAGGTATTTCCTACCTTGTTGTTAAACAGAATCTTGCCAAATGGAGAGAAAGTGGAGCGTGACTGGTTAGTGTGGAGTGCCAGTAGCAATGCTTTTTATTGCCTACCATATCTTCTGTTAAGCACCAATACTTTAAATCGACCTAAAATTTGTTCTGCGTATATTCGAAATTCCTGGTATGGAAGAAGCCATGCGATAAACTGCCATCACACGAAAATACTCAAGATCACATTAAATTTTATATTCAATGGCGATCTTTACAAAATCTAATTCAAAAGGTGGCTACAATTGATACACTTGTCAATGAACAGCTAATCACTGAAACTCAAAAGTGGAAAGAAATTTTATATAGAATTTTGGACACTATTTTCTTTTGGGTGAAAGAGGTCTAGCTTTCAAAGGAGAAGGTATATATCTTGGAGAATGAAACGATGGATATTTTTTGGGCATCTAACATCTCATAAGCCATTATGATCCGATACTTAGAGATAATTTCGAGAAAGTTAGTATTTCACAACAGCAGCACAAACGTTTACAAGTTCACTATCTTTCCCCAGACATTCAGAACGAGTTTATAGAAATTTGTGCAAAGCACGTGAGGGAAACTATATTAGATCAAGGCAAGAAAGCCAAGTATTTTGCTATTATCGTTTATGTTATGCCTGATGCTAGTCACGTTGGGCGACTACGTTCATTTTGCGCCAACTCCATTTCAATTCGAAAGCAACAAATTTTACAATTCAAGAACTGTTTTTGGCTTTTGTGAATTGTAACCAAAAAACTGGTCAGAAAATCGCTAATCTTATTTTGACATACTCTAGGTAAACATGAAATCCCATTAAAAGATTGTCTTGCACAAGGGTACGATAACGGCGCTAATAGTATTATTATTTCATACTCCATTAGGAGCTTAAGGATTCAACAAAAGTTTTCCAATTATCTCTATTTCGTGCTATTTGCCTTAATTCGTTAAACGATTTGCCAGTTTCTTGAAGAACCGTTCTCCTCCAAGTCATCTTTGGTCGGCCCCTGCATCGTGTCCCTTGAGGATTCCAGGTTAAGGCAGCATGTGGAACGTCGTCGTATGGCTTTCGTAATGTGTGGCCTATCCAGCCATATTTACGCTTCCGTATTTCAATATGTACACTGGTTTGGTTGGTCAGCCTCCATTACTCTTCGTTCGATATCGTTCTAGGCCACCATATCTGCATTATATTTCTCAAGCAGCGGTTAATGAATGACTGTAGCTTGGCTTTAGTTTCAGCAGTTACAAGCCAAGTTTCCAAGCCGTACAACAAAACAGACTTCACACATGCGTTAAAAATTTTTATTTTTGTTTCAGTTCGAAGGTTGTTAGCGCGCCATATACCACGAAGTCTGGCAAAAGCTCCCCGGGCTTTTTGGATTCGAGCGTTTATATCCCTTTTTGCACCACCATCTACGGCGAGAATATTTCCCAAGTATGTAAAGCTTTCGGTATCTGCAACATTTTGGCCATAAATTGTGGAATTTGCTGAGTTGTTACCTTTAATGCGCATAGACTCGGTTTTTCTTATATTTATTTTCAACCCAAACTTTGACGACTGCTGATGCAGGTGGTCGTGGAGGGTGGGGCCGTGTGTAGAAGTCCACGAAAGTGAGGAAAGCTTCTGAGCGCCAATCACCTCGCCGTAGATGGTGGTGCAAAAAGGGATATAAACGCTCGAATCCAAAAAGCCCGGGGAGCTTTTGCCAGACTTCGTGGTATATGGCGCGCTAACAACCTTCGAACTGAAACAAAAATAAAAATTTTTAACGCATGTGTGAAGTCTGTTTTGTTGTACGGCTCGGAAACTTGGCTTGTAACTGCTGAAACTAAAGCCAAGCTACAGTCCTTCATTAACCGCTGCTTGAGAAAAATAATGCAGATATGGTGGCCTAGAACGATATCGAACGAAGAGTTATGGAGGCTGACCAACCAAACCAGTGTACATATTGAAATACGGAAGCGTAAATATGGCTGGATAGGCCACACATTACGAAAGCCATACGACGACGTTGCACATGCTGCCTTAACCTGGAATCCTCAAGGGACACGATGCAGGGGCCGACCAAAGATGACTTGGAGGAGAACGGTTCTTCAAGAAACTGGCAAATCGTTTAACGAATTAAGGCAAATAGCACGAAATAGAGATAATTGGAAAACTTTTGTTGAATCCTTAAGCTCCTAATGGAGTATGGAATAATAATACTATTAGCGCCGTTATCGTACCCTTGTGCAAGACAATCTTTTAATGGGATTTCATGTTTACCTAGAGTATGTCAAAATAAGATTAGCGATTTTCTGACCAGTTTTTTGGTTACAATTCACAAAAGCCAAAAACAGTTCTTGAATTGTAAAATTTGTTGCTTTCGAATTGAAATGGAGTTGGCGCAAAATGAACGTAGTCGCCCAACGTGACTAGCATCAGGCATAACATAAACGATAATAGCAAAATACTTGGCTTTCTTGCCTTGATCTAATATAGTTTCCCTCACGTGCTTTGCACAAATTTCTATAAACTCGTTCTGAATGTCTGGGGAAAGATAGTGAACTTGTAAACGTTTGTGCTGCTGTTGTGAAATACTAACTTTCTCGAAATTATCTCTAAGTATCGGATCATAATGGCTTATGAGATGTTAGATGCCCAAAAAATATCCATCGTTTCATTCTCCAAGATATATACCTTCTCCTTTGAAAGCTAGACCTCTTTCACCCAAAAGAAAATAGTGTCCAAAATTCTATATAAAATTTCTTTCCACTTTTGAGTTTCAGTGATTAGCTGTTCATTGACAAGTGTATCAATTGTAGCCACCTTTTGAATTAGATTTTGTAAAGATCGCCATTGAATATAAAATTTAATGTGATCTTGAGTATTTTCGTGTGATGGCAGTTTATCGCATGGCTTCTTCCATACCAGGAATTTCGAATATACGCAGAACAAATTTTAGGTCGATTTAAAGTATTGGTGCTTAACAGAAGATATGGTAGGCAATAAAAAGCATTGCTACTGGCACTCCACACTAACCAGTCACGCTCCACTTTCTCTCCATTTGGCAAGATTCTGTTTAACAACAAGGTAGGAAATACCTCGTCATGGCAATCACGTGGAAAAATTAACAGGACACTTTTGATGACCTCGCCGAATTATTTCGTTGACTTCTTAAGATCGCTAAACTCATTATTCCCGGTACCGATATCGAAGTCGTTTAAATAATCTGGGCGTTGATACAGAGTTGGTGGTATTGTTGGAAGACTTTTTAAAGATGAACCTTCACCAGGGTCACCACGAAAACTTTACGATTTTGGATTCATGTAAACATACATTTTTGTTTGATGTTTTTATTGTCTCCTCAGTCCCAGGAAAAAATCATTACCAATATTCATTGCTTTTGAAATTCGGCTTAAAATTTGCACATGGAACAACTAAAGACTCTCCTGAATTAAAAAAATTGTCTTAGTACCTCTAAATCGCGGGCCCCCTGAGAAACACATTTTTGTTTGATGTTTTTATTGTCTCCTCAGGCCCAGGAAAAAATCATTACCAATATTCATTGCTTTTTAAATTCGGCTTAAAATTTGCACATGGAACAACTAAAGACTCTCCTGAATTAAAAAAATTGTTTTAGTACCTCAAAATCACGGGCCCTCTGAGAAACCCCGGGTCCGAGGGGAATCCCCCTCCCTCCCCTCTCTCGACGGGCCTGTTGGCATTTCTCATGTAATTTTTCTCAAATTCGAAACAGAATGCAACCATGTAAAAACATCCTCAGTGGCAATACTTATATAGAAAGGCTTAGAATGTGATACTCTATCTGTGTCACCGCGGCCACCGTGGTGTGATGGTAGCTTGCTCCGCCTGCCACACCGCATGCCCTGGGTTCGCACCCCGGGCAAAGCAACATCAAAATTTTAGAAATAAGGTTTTTCAATTAGAAGAAAATTTTTCAAAGCGGGGTCGCCCCTCGGCAGTGTTTGGCAAGCACTCCGAGTGTATTTCTGCCATGAAAAGCTCTCAGTGACAACTCATCTGCCTTGAAGATGCCGTTCGGAGTCGGCATAAAACATGTAGGTCCCGTCCGGCCAATTTGTAGGGAAAATCAAGAGGAGCACGACGCAAATTGGAAGAGAAGCTCGGCCTTAGATCTCTTCGGAGGATATCGCGCCTTAAACACACACCAAATTGGCAATTTATACCATTTGGGCAATTTATTACGCAATTTAACATATCAAAAATTGTAATAATAAATTGCCAATTTAAAAAAAATTGCGTAATAAATTGTTTCAAACTACAAATGCAACCTTGTAAGGTGTGTTTATTGAGTAGATTTAAACGTCAGTTACGCATGGCTCCACTATATGGTTGGTCCACCTCATCAGCTGATTTTATTTCCTTCATTTAACTGGAGTAGGGATTGTCAAAAGAAGATGGCAAACTCAAAATGAAACCAAAACATTGGACACATTTTCTTACAACACACAAAAATTTCAAAGTTTTGTGTTTTCATTCCATTCCATTCCCCTAATATCAACACTCATATTGTGACATTCTGAACAAAGGTATGTTGTTGCTGTAGAGCTGAGCCCACCAGCTATCAAATTACTATTGTGTAAGCAAAATTGAGTTGTATGAACACCACTTAATTTAAATCCAAATTGCTTCAATTTATTTTTCTGTTTGAAGATAGTATTACATTTATTTATATTAATCTATGTACAAAATTTAGTCTTATCAGCGATAGTAGTGGATGTACAAAGAGATATAAATAATAAGGTGAGGTGGCAACCCTAACTGTCAGCCCTAATATCTCATGTAATTTTTTTAAATTCCAAATAGATGGAAACCTTGTGAAAATACCCTCAGTGGCAGCACATAGATAGAATTTCTAAGAATGTGATTCACTATCTATGCACGAGATCGTTCCGGAAATACAAACAATTTTTACTCGCTTAAAGCAATAATGGTTATCACATTGGAAACAAAAAGAAATTAATGAGAGAAGTCTGATTACTTTTCTGTATTTAATCATTAAAAATACAGTCACGGTATTGTCTAATACCACAGTTCAATTGTGCCATACAAAAAAAAAAAAAAACCAACAATAACAAGATAATTTTCTTTCAAAACAGAATAAGTAAATATTTTGCCAAGCTCGCAGTAATTCCATTTCGCTGAATATATTTAATTATCTTGAATTTGTTATTTTGGTAGAAAAAAAACTGTTTGTTCAGCTGCTTTTGAAATTTTAGCCGATACTTTAAAACATTTCCTCAACCTATGCATATTTCTTTAAATAAAGCCAACAAGATTTTTCTTCCGTCAATTTATACCTAACATTCGACAGTAAAAGTGACAAATTAGTATGTACCTACGCAACTATTTCACGCTCCTTTTTGCCTTGCATAGCTGCCTTTTGTGCTACGCGAACTCGCGGTTTCGCATTGTTGGTGTCGAATTGTCGAGGATAGAGGCTACCCCATACATTAGCCGTGTTTTTTAACACGCGTATATCCGTTTACGCTTAAACTTTATATTGACTGCTAGTCGACAAACTATAAATACACCTCTGAAATTGCTGCGCATAAATTTTGTCCTACTAAATTTAAATACGCATTATACTCAGATGTAACTGAAATATGTGTCTTTGTTTCACCCTCTACACTAATTCTATGTATTCTATGTGTGTCCACAATTCATCGCAACTGATTCAGCTATATGTTATACCCTATGGCCATCAGAGCGTTGCGTCTCCGCTTTTCGGTACACCCTGTTGCTGTAGCTAGTTGTTTAACCACAGCCGCTAGATGGGTCTCCTAAGCATTATCTAAGCGAAGATAGGCGTTTTTTAACACGCGCAAACGAAACGTATACGCGCGTGTTAAAAAACACGGCTATTATTTCATTATATTATGAAAAAAAAAAAAAAAATGGAAATGGTGATAACAGCTGCGCATTGCCTGAGAGACAGAACAGCAACATTATTCAAAGTTAAAGCTGGTGTAAGCAATAAAGTTACCGAAACTGGACAATGTCGAGCAGGGAAGAAGGCATTTATTCCATCTGATCATAAAGGCGTAACACGTAATATGGATATTGGTGCTATTAAAGTGTGTGCACCCTTCATCAAGAGTCCTCAAGTAAGCACCATTCCAATTTGCAGTACTGAATTAACCCCAAACACACCAATGCAAGTTAGTGGATGGGGTTCAATAAGTGAACGCAGTAGAGATCATGTAGCTGAACTCCGAACTACTGTCGTGCCCATAATAGCGACGCGAGTTTGTGCGAGTAAGTATGGGTATAGAACATTAACAAAATCAATGATGTGTGCTGGAATTGGTGGAAGGGATGCATTTTTTGGTGATTCTGGAGCATCAGGCGTCGTGGAGGGAGAACTTTGTGCGGTAGTATCATTTGGGAAGGAGTGTGGAAGCTCCGAATTTCCAGGGTATATACAAATATAACTTATAAAAAAGTTCTAAAGTTTATACAGAAAGTGATGAACTGTTAATGTGCTGTTATAAGTCGATTGCTAATTTGATAATCACCCCATCTTCACCACCTCACGTCAAAACATATTGAATTTATGCTCAGGTAGGGCGTAATCGAAATGGGAACTGAGATAAGGTGATATTCCCCTCAGCAATCGTAATGACAATATTAATTTTTATATTATCCATTCATAAATACTTATTTAATCTTAATGTCTTGACTTGTTCCCACAGGTTAGGTTAGTTTGAACTGGCCGGTACATGAGGACCTTACATAGACTGATTGAGGCCGTACTGTTACCAGAAGTTTGTCTTAACGACCAAAATGAAAAACCCTATCAAAAACCAGGACCTATGTCTAGAAGCTTCCTAGGACTTAAGCCACTTGCTTCTAGATCTGACAGCTGTATCACTCCTAATAGCTGGAGTCTTAGCCTGGCAAATGCAGGGCACGAGCACACAACGTGCTCGATCGTTTCCTCCTCCAACCCGCACTTCTTACATCTGCTATCACTAACCAAGCCTAATTTAAAGGCATATGACGCCAGAAGGCAGTGTCCAGTCAGAATACCCGTCATGAGTTTACAGTCCTCTCTTTTTAATGATAGAAGCAACTGTGTTAGTCTATGGTTGTAAGACCTACACATAATCTTCGACACTTTACAGCCCCGCGCTTGAACCCACGCCTTTCCCGCTTGGTCCATCGTGAGCACCTCTCGCCTTCCCTTAATCACGCCCAATCTAATTGGGACGTCTACGGAGCAAGCTTCAAGGGATGCGCTCTTTTTAGCTAGTTCGTCCGCCTTTTCATTCCCATCTATTCCCATATGCCCTGGGACCCAATATAGATGTATGCTTCACCCTGTCCCGATTCTCTCCAGATACTGCTTACACTCTGACACGCATTCAGATGCTGTGCTATGCGAGATTATTGCCTTAATTGCTGCTTGACTGTCAATATAAAAGTTAACACGGTTGCAGCTTAAGCTATTCTCTTCCGGGGTTTCTACTGCTTTGGTAACAGCTAATATTTCCGCTTGGAAAACGCTACAGTAATCCGGTAGCCTGTAGGATTTGCTTATTTCCTGATCAGCGCAGTATACCGCATACCCTACTCCTTCCACTACTTTGGAACCATCGGTGTACACATGTTCCCACATGTATGAATAGATAATGAGACCAAAGGAAATTGAAGAAGAGGGAGAGGCAGCTGATAAAAAATTTTGTTTTGCAAAAGCTTTAATATGACAAATTCCTCTGTTTACTGGAAGGGTAGTGACATCGCAAGAAGGAAAACTATTGGGCATTAGAACGTCTACATACAAATTAATGTGATTTTAAAAATTGCGTAATTTTCTCTACGAAGTTTATATAAACAAAAATATTGAAATTGGTCGGTCAGGTGATGCAGACATTCGATATTTGGTATATAGGAAATTGAGGTGGGAGAGAACGGAAGTGGGGGTTGTAGTCAGAGCTGAGTAGTTATAATTAATTTATCGTTCATTCCCTATTACAAGAACTTGGGGTAAGTAGTCAATTAATTTCATCTACAGCGTTCTTTTGCGAAATTTTTTATGTTAAAAAAGAATGTCTCCTTGCAAACCAATTACCATTAGCGTGCCCGTAAAAATGCTCACTCTTAAGAAAATTAGTAAATGTATCTTCATTTGGAGGTTACGTCTAAAATCGCATTTGGAAAATTGTTGCACTTCAAAAGCGAGTTGAGACGCAGTTATGAAATTTCTTTATATTAATTAAATGGCAATATAATTCGCAAGTTCGTCATCAATTTTAGTGTTATTTACTTCAATTAAATTTAGACGCAAGACATATGAGCTCATAGGATCAAACAACCCTATAGTCATATTGGTAAGCACGTGATTTGCTCAGAGACGAAATCAGTCCTAACAGTTCCACATTTTGAAAAGACATATTTAGTAAGAGAAGTAGGAGCTGTAGCTGAGCTCACAGCTTAATATGTGAGTGGAAATTCTCGTCAGTTGCAAATGTCAAGGTACGATGGCAAAGTAGCCTGAATTATGTGAACTTGCTGTAAGACTCAATAAAACTAATTTAGTGTTGTTCACGAGGATTTGAGGCAAGTAGGTATATTAGCTGCGGCCCAGGTCTCCTAAGTAGCTGATTCAAATCCGTTTTGAATACATAAAACTCATCTGAACCAACGAGGTACTACGTCGGATATACATTACAACCAGTACAAGTTGTTTATAAAGTCAAGTTTATTTGGAATCCCTATTTCCGATAATGTACTCAGTTTCATACGATGATGAGACATGTAGAATTTTTTTGAAACTACTCCATTCCTTACTAAGAAATCCCGCGAATAATTTGTATCGTGATATCAAGGACTTCCTCCAACCCTGTGAAGTTCTCTAAACTTGTGAAGACAAAGGTGGTAGCTTTGTCCCTATTAAATATACGGAGATAATTTGAAACTATTAAATCAAAAAGAGTCACCCCGTTTATTCATCTCTCTGCTACGCCGTATAATCCATGACTCACATCTTATTTTCGTTTATTTCCTTCGTTGAACGTTTCATTTCCTCGGGAGGTGCACACCAAAGGGGCTCACCCTTACGACGAGGCGCTCATTCAGCTGCAACCGCTTCGTGACTCCTCCCTGACTACTGAAAGGTCTTAGGTACTGAAATTAGGTAAAGGGGAATCATTTAACGTATTCTTAACGAGGATATACGACGCCGGATTACGTTCTCTATGTATGTATAAAGGTCTTTAAAATTAAAATGAAGTTATCCGGAGCGATTTACGCATTTTGCAGGTTGATCTGCGCCACTCTAACCTTTGGACAGCGGACGCTCCTGCCCTTTACCAGGAGTTGACGAGGCCGCAAAAAACAAAAAATTTTCCTCAAGTATTTTCTAGCTGCTTTTCCAGGGGTCTTTAAAGCAGTACCTCCAGTGTGATAGGTGAGCCCGCTACCCCCGCTACCACCACAAAATACCGATATGCTCGATAGTCGCCACACGATTTCCTTAGCCCAAACGAAATACTAAATACTTTAGGTTTATTTCAACAGTGCCTTCGAAACACCGCTGCTCACTTGCAGCCCCCTCCTGGAAAGAGGTGTCTCGGATTAGTTTATCTAGAGCTGGGGTTGAAAAGTGTCGACCTCATTTTTGCTGGTTGGAACTAGTAGGCTTCGTAAGAGTCCATCTCGGAATGGGGAATAGACTGCAGAGTCAGTATACCGGATAACACCAGCCGTTTGAATTGCATGGACGATGGCGAGATAGATGTATGCAAATCCCTGGATGATATGTCAACAGTCGTTGTTTGCCTTAACCAGAAGTACGCTTGCTAAGTAGCGAGATCGAATTGCAGTAGGTCTATTTTGAAATATAGCCATCTAGCTCTCTTATTTTTATGTAGACAATTACATACATACTTTATTGGCGCTTAATCGTCTAAACTGTTGTAACCGTCCAACTAGACCCACCAGTTACATCTTCGTCGGGCTAATTAGTGCCAATTACTATTTAAATCGTTTTCCAGAGGTTCTTCCAACGGAGTGAGTCCGCCGTCTTTCTGTGCTTTTAGAAGTGGGTTCTGATAAGAGTACTGTTTTGGCCAAAACTACGTCTGTGATTTCCATAATATTGCTTTGTCAGCGTAGGCGTTGTCTTTTAATTCGCTGGACTGCCTTCGTGTCTATATGAAGCTTGTACAAGCTGCCGTCGCCGAAGAACTTTTCTCTTGAACACTCCAAGAGCCGCCTCATCAGATGTTGTCATGGTCCATGCTTCTGCAACGTATAGCAGGAAGGATATGATACCTGGCTTATAGAGTATGATCTTCATTTGACGAGAAAAACCATACTTTTCAATTGTCTACTCGGTCTGAAGTAGCATTTGTTGTCAAGACTGATATTAAGCTCTAAGTTAAACAGGATTTCTAAATATAGATCGAAAGTATTGAGACGATTACCATTCCTACTCCATAGCCTATTTTTAATATATCCGTTAAAAGAAAAACATCGAGTAGAATATCGGGTATAAATTTAAATATAGTTTTTGTTCATACATTGCACCCTGCTCTTATTCTAACATACTATTTATCTGTTCTAGACAGTAGCTTTATATGAATTCCAAGTGATTAAGACCTCACAGATTTAATTTGTTTGAAACGAAATCAGGAAATTGCATTCTGGTCTTAAGTTGTCATATGAGAAAACTGTTATATTAAGCCTATTTTTAGGCTGATTACTGTCTGCAAACTTTTAACATATTCTCAATTCGTTTCTAGTAAATTCACTTCTGCAGCAACCCTAACATTCAGAGGTATTTTGGTACGTTTTTCTATAAGAATTGAGGGGAAGAAGTCACTTAACTCCTTTTATAAAAAAAACCACCCTCTTTAAAATTACTTTACAAACAAGTTAAAAAGCATTTAAAATTTTTTTCCTACATTGCACTCTCTAGATAAGCTAAAAAAAGCATATAAGTAATCTTCAAATGATGTTAAACTTGCGTCTTAAATAATTATATATTGTAACGAAATTGCTTGCAAATCCTCTTATTTGCAATCCTCTGCTAAGTTCGAATCACTAAACTGTTGAATAAATAACTCCAATATTGAATAATGGAAAAATGGCCTTTATTAAAGTACTTCACAATGACACTTATACTTTGCTACTCGCTGGCTTAATAACCAAACTGATTGATAATTCAAATTGAACTCTACTATTGGCCGCCAGATCGCGTGCTTAATCAATAACTGATTGATTGCTCAACTCAAACTGAATTACTTCTTACTCGCTTGCCCCGCTTTTATAGTTTACGCTGCATACTTCTAGGCTCTTCGATTTCCAGAACTTACTAGTTGTTTCGGCTACAAAATCGCCAGCCACAACTACGTGCACAAATTATTGCCCTCTCTTGTGACCACTGAGATAAGATATATGCATGTGTTTGTGCATTGCCGCTCCGCTGCTCGTATACGTACATATGTGTAGACGCAATTATTGATTCGTTTATGTAGATACATAATGATTGAATTATTGATGTGAATTCACGTCACTGCTTAGCATCGGCCTGGAGATGGCAGCACTCCTTAGTTTTGCTAATATTCGTAACAATATCATTTTAAATTTCAGCTGCAATGTTAGTTACATATGTGCTTTTTTTAACCTACTTTTAGGCTGATTATTCGTCGAGAAAGTTTAACTATATTCTGATTACGTTCTCGATAAACTCACTTACATGGTATACTTAGCATACACAATCACATAGACTAACTTTTTTTTGAATTGGGCGAAGTAAATCATTCTATTCATCTCTATTCACAATCCTTGGCCGCGATGGACTCCTAAACTACTGAACCAATTTTGAATTTGTTTTGCACCCCGTGTGCAGTTTGATATAACTTTAAATATAGTATAGGTTATATCTCAGTTTATATTCGCAATATTATTTTATTGCAAATTTTATTTGGCACTTACATTTTCAGGGGTGCGGATATACTTCCGTGTAATTGGTTGGTGTTTAATTAAACAACGTGCTTATCAATAAAAAATATTATAGCGAATGATATCAAGTATAGCACATCAACAGGCCCGCCCAAAGGGTGTGGGGGGGTTTCTGAGGGGGCCCGTGATTTAGGGGTACTTTGACATTTTCTTAAATCAGGAGAGTCTTTAGTTGTTCCATGTGCAATTTTTATGCCGAATTTCAAAAGAAACGAGAATCTGCATTTCGTTTTAATATTATAGTGAAGTGTGAAAAATAAAAATCTATATATATAAAAAAAAAAGGCTAAAATGTGTGTTAGCTGGTCGCCGGTGTTTGAAGAGATGCGTGGGTCGATTTTGTTCAAACTTTCACACAAGTTGCGTTAACCTCACGCGGTGGTTACTACATAGGTTTGGTTGCGATCAACGTACAGGGTCTCGACATATAGGCGAAACATGGACCCGAGTACCCCTAGAATGTGTTTATAGAATATGGATAACAAATGAAAGCTGTTGATGAGTGCTTTAGTAGAGGGTAATTTTCATACCCTTGGGTGACTAGGGTCTCGAGATATAGGCCAAAATGTGGGCCAGTGAATACCTAGACAGTGTTTCTACAATATGGATGTCAAATGAAAGCTGTTTATGAGTGCTTTAGTACAGAGTAATATATTACCCAGAGATGGAACGGGACTGGGATTAGGACAAGGACTGGGACTGAGACTCGGAGTGGGACTGCGACTGAGACTAGGAGTAGGATTGGGCCTGGAATAAAATACATACCACCCTCTGGAACAGGCAATAAGGGATGCAGAAGAATGAGAAGAAATTGAGAGAAGAGAGAAGGAGATTGAGAAAGAGATAGAATGAGACGAAGATGGAGAAATATGAAGCGAAAAATACGGAGGGAGGAGTGAATAAAAGGATGCGGAAAAAGTGAAGAGGGGAGGGCAGAGTCAGACGCAAAAAGCTTATTAAAATGTATGCAGATAGGCCAAATTTAGGGAAGGACAACGTCTGCCGCGTCTTCTAGTAATAAATAAAATAATAAAAAAATGTTTTTTAAGTTAAACGGTTTTATTGAAAACAATACTTACATGAAGTAATAACAGTACTAAAAGCTAGAAAATACTAGTCGTCACACTCCTTATCAATCTAGGGCGTTGATCATACAATTAAATAAAAGCTTTGGGTGCGTGAAATTACTAAAAATGTGAGGCGTAGCGTAACCTGATTAAGGTTCAGTTGGTCTTATATATGACCAACTTACTTACTTACTTACTTAATTGGCGCTTAATCGACTAAACGGTTGTGGCCGTCCAACAAGGCACGCCAATCGCTCCTTCGCTCCTCCAACCGGCGCCAATTGGTCACACCAAGGGGGTTTAAATCGCTTTCCACCTGTTCCTTCCAAAGGAGTGGGGGCCGCCCTCTACCTCTTCTTCCATAGCCGGGTTCCGATAGAAACACTTTCTTGGCCGGAGCATCATCTTTAATTCGTAAAACATGGCCTAGCCAGCGCAGCCGCTGCGTTTTAATTCGCTGGACTATGTTGATGTCTGCGTATAGCTCGTACAGCTCATCATTAAATCTTCTTCGGTTCTCGCCATCGCCAACGCGTAGAGGTCCATAAATCTTTCGAAGTACTTTTCTCTCGAACACTGACGCGCCCAACGCTTTTATTTAATTGTCTGATCAACGCCCTAGATTGATGAGGAGTATGATGACTAGTACCTAGGACCTACCTAATTATTTTCTAGCTTTTAGTATTATCATTACTTCATTTAAGTTTTGTTTTCAATAAAACCGTTTAACTTAAACATTTTTTTATTTAATAATTTGGGAAAAATTTAAACAACGTGACATCAGGACGGACAAGGAGACAGCCGTTTCGATTATACCTTGTAAATCTCTTCAAAGCCTTTTCTCCCGGGAGTGTGAGTCGAACCCGCACTCCTACGATAGGTGAAATGGTTACAAAAGCATTCAGCTACGTCATGCTTTAGTTGTTGTAAAGTTTTTCCCAATTTCCCCCCTCGACTCCCACTCCCGGGAGAAAGGGCTTTGAAGAGATTTACAAGGTATAATCGAACCAACTGTCGCATTGTCCGTCCAGATGTCACGTTGTTTAAATTTGTCCCAAATTATTAAATAAATTATAAAAATTAAAAATTGCTTGAAATAAATGTTTTCATACATTTAAAAAAAGCAATACGGGCAATCCCCGATTAAATAATAGACTTTAGAAATTTTTTTTTTAATAATTTTATTTTCAAGTTTTTAGTCTTTATTTAATTGGCTATTATTTCCCGTTCCATTTAGTTCATTTGGTGACTCATTATTACAAGGACTCTTTCCTGACAATTTGTTACAATTTAAGTCCTCAATACATAATCCTTCCAAAGACTATATTCGAATCTCCAACTCCAAAATATTTTGATGTCACTTCTGCCGGACTGTATGTAATATTAGTTCCAAATATGAGCCAAATCGGACATCGCAGGTCGCTTTCTATTCATGTATGTATTATGTGTTCCAAATATGGACCAAATCAGACCACAAATACTATTTTTGTGAATATCTCTATCTTTGTGCCACTTAGCGGCGATTTTTTCATAGGTCGCCTTCTATTCTTGTATGTATCATGTGTTCCAAATATTAGCCAAATCGGACCGCAAATACGATTTCTGTGAATATCTCGATCCTTGCGCCACCTAGCGGCGATTTTTTCCTTATTATTGCATTGTCATCGGGTTCTGAACTATATTCCAAGTTCCAAGCTTGTAGCTTAACGGGAAGTTACTTAAATTTCAATTACAAAATTCGTTCACAACGGCCGTGCATGCGGCCGTGCGGCTTGCCTGCCAAGTCAAGCTAAATAAAACCGTTTAAAAATAAAAGTTCTGTTTCAAAATTATTTTACAAACCCCTCTTAAATGAAATCGGGACAATTTTTTTTTCAATACTGAACCCTGTACTTATTCTCATGCACTATTTTTACTTTCTAGACAAGCTAGAACCGGCACATTAATTTCTAATAATAGATATTTCAATCGAATAGACGCGTTTGCCTCTTATGTAACTCTATCTTATTTTAAATTACAGCTAGAAATGCAAATGAGTAAATGATTTTGTTAAGCCTACTTTTAGGCTGATTATTCGTCTAAACTTTCTCTTATGCGATTGATTTTCGTATGTACCTAAATTATGCAAATCGCATACAGTCATTAATCAACTTCAAATCAATTACGGCAATTTGTTACCAATATGCAATGGCATGCATGAGTTAAAAATACAACAACTACAACAATAAAGACATTGTTGTATAACATTAAATGCAACTGAACGAAATGAAGCCCACAAATTTAGAGCAGTCAAAAAGTATCGGTGACATTCGAAGTGCAAATCCAGGCAAAACAATTCAATAAATCACTAAGGCTCCCATCCAGCTATACAAACAAAACAAAAGCCAAGGATAATGGTAAGCAATTCAAAGCTATAAGTACTATATATACATGTGTGTGTGAGTGCAATCTAATGGCCAATTGCTGGTCATAATTCAAAATTGGAAATTGCAACAATCAATTGCATAAGCAGACAGACAAACAGACAGGCACACACACACACACACAAACAATAATGTTGCAACAAACAAATGTATTTGCATATAAATCTCTTGCTTGTGTGTGTGTGTGGGTATGTGTGTGAGTCGCAGGACATATGGCAAATGCATAGTCACTTATGTGCTTACGACCTCGACTTTAGCTAATCTGTAATCTGTTATTTTCGAAATTGTTCAGACAAGTGTCATAAATCAATAATATACCAATAACACATACAACACAATACACAAAGATATTAGTGTAGATGGCGGAAGGAGTTGACCTCTTGCTGCAGTACGCAAATGCATTACAGTACTGAGTGACTGCATTGAGGAAAGAAGTGAGAATAATGCTTGCAACACTTGCTCAGTAGCAGCAGAAGTTTTGTGTTGTTGTTTGAATGCAAATTTACTTGGAAGGATTTGTACTAAGTGCGAGAAGAACAGATCTCAACAGACGGTTGAAGTTATGGGCAAAATGGGAAAAGCGAATATGCTTTTGTTACTCAGAGAACTGCACGCGAAAAAGGTTTCTGAAAGTGTATGAGGAATGATGATCCAAATCGCTAGCGTTCATGTTGTGAACAATCGTTCTAACCGCCTACCTAATCTGTGACAGGACACTTACCTACTTACTTAGTTCATGCTTGCCCGTTGTGCTAACTGGCGTCAATTGGCAACACCAATGGAATTTACATCGTTTTCCAGCTGGTCCTTCAAGAGGATTGCTTCCAGAGATGGGTTGCTGTAAGAATACTTTTTTGGCCGGAGCAGCAACTTTCTTCTGCACCACATAGCCGAATTTGAGAAGCTCTGCAGGCAATCCATCATCGTCCGCTGCCTTATTGTTTTTTAATCTGCTAAATGCAATTCTGACTACACCATAGTCAGGTGGGGGAACATTGCGTGCTCGGGTTTATCATCTTTCCTGGGCATTTCATAGCTCTTTCCATTTAGGAGTACGCAAAAGTGCTCCCTCCTTAATATAAGGACCCCATGGACATCGGTTGCCAGCTCGCCATTTTTCCTTTTACAGGTGTTTGCCCGGAGGTTGAAAACTTCTGTCTGTCCTGGGTTCTATTTCCGTGGCCACCGGTAACCAATTTTTTCGTCGGTGACGATACCAAGGGTTTTGAAAATATGCTCGAGCTGCAAAATCATTGGCTTGTTTCTTGCGAATGCACCCTTCCAACGTTTAACTTTCCTTGGATGGCGCGTATTTTGACTGTAATGAGATAGTGATCAGAGTCAATGTTAGGTCCTTGAATCGTGAATACATCTTAAACACTTGAGGCATTCCTGCCCTACAGTATTGATTTAGGCATGAACAATTTTAATTAAATTTTTTTCAGATAAGGAAGCATCGGAAGCCTGAACGTCATTGTGGGATTTTAACCGGACTAAGCTTGTTCCCGTCCAAGTACCGTTCTCCTGGTCCAACCGTCAAGTATTCCCTAGGTTTAGCACAAAGCTCTAAGTCTGTTAGGTAACGTTGCAATTCTTTAAAAGTCGCACGCCTTTTGATAAGCTGGGGCTAATACCCACATATGTATATATATGCAAGATTATATCCATCCTCAATACTTTTAACACTGCGAACTGTATGCAGATAATGGCAGCGTTGCGAAGCTTCGGGACACCAGCTTACTTACGAAGAATAATAGGTAGCTATTTTAAGAGTAATTTCTTTTGACACGGATCAAGGAACAAAAGAGTAACCATCACTGGAAGCATCCCACAGAGATCTGTACTCGGTCCAATGATTTGGAATGCAATGTATGACGGGGTGCTAGAGATTGATCCAGCAGAAACCTCGCAAATTGTGGGATAAATAAAAATTAATGTAAGGCGAGAAAACCTCCGAAGAGATCTAAGGCCGAGCTTCTCTTCCAATTTGCGTAGTGCTCCTCTTGATTTTCCCTTCAAATTGGCCGGACGGAACCTACATATTTTATGCCGACTCCGAACGGCATATGCAAGGCAGATGAGTTTTCACAGAGAGCTTTTCATGGCAGAAATACACCCGGATCGCTTGCACCAAGTTCGCCGAGGGGCGACCCCGCTTAGAAAAATGTTCTTCTAATTGAAAAACCTTATTTCTAAAATTTTGATGTTGCTTTGCCCGGGGTGTAAACCCAGGGCATACGGTGTGGTAGGCGGAGCACGCTACCATCACACCACGGTGGCCGCCGAATTTTGTGGGATATGGTGATGATATTGCAGTGGTAGTAGTGACCAAGAAACTGGGCCTGCTGCAAGTATTATGTAATGACGCCGTAGGAAGAATAAAGGAATGGCTGACAAATACGGTAGTGGAGCTGGCTAGCTAAAAGATAGAAGATAATCAAATCTCCTCAAGTGATTCTCAAAAATATGTAGGAGTGCCCGTTGATTCTAAGTTAACTTTCAAAGAGCACTTCAGGGCGGTGGGAGATAAAATTACCAAATTTAATGGAGCACTTTTGCTAAAAATTCCTAACATTGGTGATCCGAGCGCAGCTACCCGTCAGCTATTGTCCACAGTAACCAGCTCGATAATACTATATGCAGCGCTAGTGTGGTACGGATCTAAACGGACCCAACCCTAACCCGGAAAATCCCAGTGGACTTACTGTCAAGCGGAATGGGTGATCTGTATAATACTAATATCGAGCGACCATCTGAAGACGCCAAGAAAAGAGCAAGGACACAAACAATAGCTAAATGGCAAGGACGATGAGAGGCCTCGAGTAATGGGCGTTGGACTTTCACGTTAGTTTGGGACGTAGCTCAATGGAATGAGCTAAAGCGAACTGCTACCATCTAACGCAGATACTGAGTAGCGTTTTTGGTGAGGAACCTACCACGGGAAATTTAGTATCACAAATGTACAACAACTAGGAATGCTGGACTGCAGTGAGCTAAATGGCATTTATAGTCGTGACACGCCTGATGGATGGTGAGAGGGAGCGCAGGTAAATGCGGAGGCGAAGCAATGGCGATTAAATCGACACTCAGAGCAAATAGTGGGAACCTGGACGAAGAGACAACAGTAGGCTCTTAAAAAATGAGAAATCTGGAACGCCACTCTGAAGTAACGCGAAAGTGGTACCGGGGTGAGCGACGGTTCCAAAACGGGGTTGGTTTATATTTTACGGATACACGGTTGCTGCGACGGCAGCAAATATGGTGCATAGGCATTTTTCAGCCATAAAAAAAATACCCATCCTCAATTAATTGGGAATGGAATTCGTGTCCACTATGCTACCAAATCAGCCGTCATGATCTGTAAAAGGGGAAGAAAAGTTACTGTCAGTACTGCTTAGGTCTTTAACGACATCATGTAGAATCCAGGATTCCTGAATGAATGCTTTCCCCAGACCTTGTTGATTGAATTTCTTGCATAGGACTTTTAAGGCGCCTTTACTGGGAGGAGATACACTACTTGCGATCTTTGCAGCCGTCTTCCTTACTCTGTTGTTGCACAACATAACGACTTTTTTAGGCATTCGTCTTGGACCCTTCATTTTTTCTGGCACTGGTATAGGATTCCCATGAGTTGGAGGCAGCAAGATAATTTTTATACTCAGTTGAGCAGAGCTCACAGAGTATATTAAGTTTGATTGGATAACGGTTGGTTGTACATATATAAAGGAATCGAGATAGATATAGACTTCCATATATCAAAATAATCAGGATCGAAAAAAAATTGGATTGTGCCATGTCCGTCCGTCCGTCCGTCCGTCCGTCCGCCCGTTAACACGATAACTTGAGTAAATTTTGAGGTATCTTGATGAAATTTGGTATGTAGATTCCTGAGTACTCATCTCAGATCGCTATTTAAAATGAACGATATCGGACTATAACCACGCCCACTTTTTCGATATCGAAAATTTTGAAAAACCGAAAAAGTGCGATAATTCATTACAAAAGACAGATAAAGCGACGAAACTTGGTAGATGAGTTGAACTTATGACGCAGAATAGAAAATTAGTAAAATTTTGGACAATGGGCGTGGCACCGCCCACTTTTAAAAGAAGGTAAATTTACTTGAACTCACTTTATCTTGGTATGAAAAATGAACGAAATCCGACTATGACCACGCCCACTTTTTCGATATCGAAAATTACGAAAAATGAAAAAAATGCCATAATTCTATACCAAATACGAAAAAAGGGATGAAACATGGTAAGGTAATTGGATTGTTTTATTGACGCGAAATATAACTTTGGAAAAAACTTTATAAAATGGTTGTGACGCCTACCATATTAAGTAGAAGAAAATTAAAAAAGTTCTGCAGGGCGAAATAAAAAACCCTTAAAATCTTGGCAGGTACTACATATATAAATAAATTAACGGTATCCAACAGATGATGTTCTGGGTCACCCTGGTCCACATTTTGGTCGATATCTGGAAAATGCCTTCACATATACAACTACCACCACTCACTTTTAAAACTCTCATTAGTACCTTTAATTTGATACCCATATCGTACAAACATATTCTAAAGTCACCCCTGGCTCACCTTTATGGCGATATCTCGAAAAGGCGAACACCTATAGAACGAAGGCCCACTCCCTTTTAAAAATACTCATTAACATCTTTCATTTGATACCCATATCGTACAAACAAAGTCTAGAGTCACCCCTGGTCCACCTTTATTGCGATACCTCGAAAAGGCGTACACCTATAGAACTAAGGCCCACTCCCTTTTAAAATACTCATTAACACCTTTCTTTTGATACCCATATTGTACAAACAAATTCTAGGGTCACCCCTGGTCCACCTTTATGGCGATATCTCGAAACGGCGTCCACCTATGGAACTAAGGATAACTCCCTTTTAAAATACTCATTAACACCTTTCATTTGATACCCATATCGTACAAACGCATTCTAGAGTCACCCCTGGTCCACCTTTATGGCGATATCTCGAAAAGGCGACCACCTATACAACAACCACCGCTCCCTTTTAAAACCCTCATTAATACCTTTAATTTGATACCCATATCGTACAAACACATTCTAGAGTCACCCCTGATCCACCTTTATGGCGATATTTCGAAACGGCATCCACCTATAGAACTAAGGCCCACTCCCTTTTAAAATACTCATTAACACCATTCGTTTGATGCCCATATTGAACAAACAAATTCTAGGGTCACCCCTGGTCCACATTTATGGCGATATCTCGAAACGACGTCCACCTATGGAACTAAGGATTACTCCCTTTTAAAATACTCATTAACACCTTTCATTTGATACCCATATCGTACAAACGCATTCTAGAGTCACCCCTGGTCCACCTTTATGGCGATATCTCGAAAAGGCGACCACCTATACAACAACCACCACTCCCTTTTAAAACCCTCATTAATACCTTTAATTTGATACCCATATCGTACAAACACATTCTAGAGTCACGCCTGGTCCACCTTTGTGGCGACATCTCGAAACGGCGTCCACCTATGGAACTATGGATTACTCCCTTTTAAAATACTCATTAACACCTTTCATTTGATACCCATATCGTACAAACGCATTCTAGAGTCAACCCTGATCCACCTTTATGGCTATATCCCTAAATGGCGTCCACCTATAGAACTATGGCCCACTCCCTCATAAAATACTCTTTAATGCCTTTCATTTGATACGCATGTCATACAAACACATTCCAGGGTTTCCCTCGGTTCATTTTCCTACATGGTTATTTTCCCTTATGTTGTCACCATAGCTCTCAACTGAGTATGTAATGTTCGGTTACACCCGAACTTAACCTTCCTTACTTGTTACTCTTACAGTTCTCTGTTAATATTGCTTATTACTGAAATGTGAGAAAATCCAACGGAAATCCGTGTGAACGCATGAAAACACAACATCGACGGAAGTATCAAAGTCTTATCGATGCAAAGACAAATGATTGATCAAATATGGCCCATTGCATGTTAGTGACGGGAAAAGGAGAGGCATCAGACACTATTAGGCGAATGCCGGCTCTTGAATTTCACAGTAAGTGAGAATTTATACTGAAAATGTGAAATTTGCCTCTTCCGTTGCTTAAGGGAAGCGTAAATGCTGATTGTTGTTGCACTTCATTAGAGGCTTAAGTTCGCCGCTGGATATTAAGCTAATAGGTCGGGCGGGTGTCTAATTGATACTAATAAAGGTCTAAACTCAAGGAGGGCAAAAAATGCCTAAAATGCTGCTTTTGAGCTGCAACTGTACTAAACAGGACAGATGAAGTACCGGTATCGGTGAGATGTGCGGTGTACAAAGGCCATAGGCAATCATAATGACTGTACTGCAAGGCAACATGGACAGAATCAAAGCCGCAGATGCACACCTCACGCAACTGATAAAGAAAAGCTGCATAGATGCTGCTGCTGCACTTTGGTTTCCGTCTGGAATCAGAGCTTTTCATACTAGGAAAGAGAGCGCTACCACATCTGGAACCATTTACTGCACGCCGCTACCTGACACACAGCGATAACATACTGGAGCTCCAACAAAAGCTCGTCGATATCGATAACACGTCCCGGGAAATGGACGGAGGGGTAATTAAAGTAGATGACTTTAACTAGAGAACTATTGAGTGCGGAATGTCAGCGACTAACCCAAGGGAAAGATGAGTACTGCACATGGCGGCTAGGCTGGGAGTAAATGTTGTATCAGCTCTGGCTCATCGAGTACCTCCAGGAGAAGAAGCTGCGTGGAAACAATAGGAGATTGCGCCGAATAGCATCTATGGAACCATACAGATGTGGAAAGTGCTTAAGAGCTTTACTGGCAGTGATAGCCAATACATCCTTTTTCTAGTGGAGCTTAAGAAGCGCTGAAGTCTGAAGTCCTAATTGCTGTCATCGACACAAACCAACTAAAAAGGTCTCGTCTCTTTAATGAGTTTCGATAAGATGCTAAGAGGGACCCTTATATCGACAGGTTGCAGATTTGTTAACGATTTCATAATGAAGCTTTGTTGGTATCTGTTTCATTACAAACCGATGAGTGGTCGTTAACGAATCTATAACACGCTGATAACAAATTGGCAGTAGCCCGAGCAGAAATCGATAATGGTTTGAGAGTAAATCGATAACTTTTCGATTACAAATATATAACTGTCACAAAACGACAGATTTGTGTGTCACGTATAGTACCCAGTTAGAGTTCGTAGGTTCTCTCTGCTTAGCTTGAGTTTGGCTGATACTATCGTTGCTGGGAGCATAAACGGTTTGGTTCATACATTGTTGTCTGAGCTGCCTTGATTCCCAGTTACTTATGGTTTTCCTAGTGTGTGCTTTTGTGAGTCCACAGAAGTACTCTGGACCATATAATGCTGCTAGAGCACCCTGCTTGGCTAGTAAGACTGCTCGTTCATTACCTTCATGTGCCTAATGCCCGGGAACCCATCCTAACAAAGCAATTTTTTTCGCTCTAAGATCATTTAGAACTCAAATGTTATCATTCACTAGCTTAGAAGTAGTTTTGTAAGACTACAGGACACGTAAAGCTGCCTGGCTGTCTGACATAATGAGAATACGCCTCGAAGATAAGCTCCTTCATGAAAATTCTTTACCACAAACTTCTATTGTATGGATTTCTGCTTGAAAAATAGTGGGGTAGCAACCCTTTTGTACCGATTGCTTAATGTTTAGCCCATGGATGCCAGTTTCTGTATTCCTGTTATCTAATTGATCCTTGAACCAGACGTCTGAGCTCGTGTCACTATATGGATTCCACAATGAACATCTCGAAATTCTGTGAGATTATGAGCTTACGGCCATTGCAACACGTAGTGCAATACGGCATATCCTGTGCATTTTCTTTACTTTCATATGCCCTGTCATGTTTCCGAGCTTTATCTCAGAGATACTTTGTAGTCTTAGGCAGCAAGTGTTGCCTCTATTAGCATTAGAAGGGGGAAGGCCTAAGTGGGAAAGGTACTAAGTGAAATTGTGCCTGAAGAAGTACCGGTTTGTTTAATTTTGAAATACTTTGATATTTTACGCTCGAGGACGTTACCCAAATATTTTCTACTGGGTTCTCATAAACCAATTTCAATTTGCAATTGGTAAGCTAAATCAATCTGATTGGCAGGTAAATAACTTTGAACCTTGAGAAATGGAAATGTGGCAAATTGAATGCAATTGTAGACATACTCACGTATACAAGTACTTAAGTATGTGTGTGTGTGTGTAGCAAGGAATAAGAGCAAAAAGGAAGCGATCCTTATGCGTAGAGATTAAACACAAGGCAAGCATTTGAAAGCAAAATACTTGAAATCACATTGTCAAAGGATATATATGACAGGATGTTGCATTAAGTAAGACACAAATCATCATAACAACAATACAAAGGAACAACAACAAAATCAGTTATTGAGCTGCTTACACAAATATACTAAAAGACAATAATAGTTTGAATTTATTGCATTCGGTAAGCAATATTTGGAGAAATAGGAAAATATATGCGTTAGCATGCATTTGGAAATGAAGCAAAGACAAGGAAAGGATATGGACGATACGATAGCTTACAAACTAACTAACACAAAGACTAAAATTGAATGAAATGCATAAACGGAAATGTGAGATTTTCGAAAATTTCTATTCAATTGTATTGACACCGATGCTGTAATACTTGAACCCGGCAGAAAGTTTTGTCTGAACTTAACCATAGGTGAACAACAGTACCATTAGGGATACAAAGAGGATTTGTAGGACAGTACCCGTAGGGGTACAAAGATGAGGCGTGGAGCATTACCCTAAATGGTACAATAACGACTTATCGAACATTATTCGTAAGGCTTTGAAGAAGAGTAAGAAACGGATCTGTCCGACCATATCCGTAGGGGTACAAATAGGACGTGTCGAACAGTAGAAAAGGATCTGTCCGGCAATACACGTAGGCGTACAAAGAGGACTGACAGTAAAGAGGTACCATTCGTTCCTGCATAGAACATGCTTAAACATAAGAGATCACTCCAAGCCATTTAAACAGTTCAAAACTGTCTATAGTATAAACATATTCCTTTCCGATTCATCCTAGGCGTATCGAACATTATTCATAAGGCTTTGAAGAAGAGTAGGAAACGGATCTGTCCGAAAATATCCGTGGGTGTACAAAGACAATATCCGTAGGGGTACAAAGAGGACATGTCCAACAGTAGAAAAAGGACCTGTCCGGAAATACAAGTAGGCGTACAAAATATACTACCGTGGTCACCGAGGGGGGAGGGGGCGAGGGGAAAAAAGTTGTAGAAAATTGGTAACGTAGTTTGGGTACGTTCCCTAAGGTTATAACAATCTGTAAATGTATGTGTATGAGTATGTGTGCGCTTGCGAAAATTTATAAATAAATAAATCATATTTAGGTAAATATCCTTGCAAATTTGAGCGTCTATAATAACTCGTAAAGCGCTGTTTAGATTTCTGAAACTCCTATGCATGAATGTTTGTGCGTATGTGTGGATTTGTGCTTGTGTAATAGTATGTATGTTAAGCCCAACACATCTATGTATTGACCAAAATGAGCGTCATTGTACTGTACTTGAACTTAAGTATGCTTTTCCTTTTTGGACAAATAAATAGTGACAAATACGTCGACAAATCATAAACAACAAACAAAAATGAAACAAATAATGCATAAATCGAGCAAGCATTATTTCAAGTGCAACTATACAGTGTGAGCCAGAAGTTATGTACACACCTACAGATCAGCACAAGTGTGTTGGACAGTTTTGTGTATTTAAGTAATTGAAATTTGTCACAATTATTTACTGAACTTCGGAAATGTGCAGATTTTATTTGCGGCCTTAGAGCTTTATTAAAGAAAAGTATCAATTACCACCAGACTTAAATATTTTGCTTTACTTTTTAACTGAGGTTAGATTGAAGAGGTATGCAGGGGACTGTATGGCTAGTTTCAGTTGTGTGTATATATCGAGTACACCCTCAACTAGTTATTGATGGAAGTGTATTAGGACAACCGCATATGTAGGTAGTTCCTATTCAATCCATATTAAAAAGTATGAAGTAGTTAAAGATCAACTTCTTCTACACTGAAAAAGGCATGTTCTGGAAAAGGATGATCCCCCTTTCTGACTGCATTTTCAGAAAGAGCTTTTTCATATAAGCCATGCGCGGAGCATCTGTGTGCCAATATTAGTAGGTGCCATTACCCCAATGAGACTTATTAGTAAAATTTTTACAATACTGGTTAATTGGTTGAACAGCATCCCCAGCTACACTTGCCACATCTTATGACTTAAGAAAACTAAGTAAAGTTTAAGGCCCAGCCCTGTTCCACAACAAAAATTCTGCTTAAATATTAGATTTGATCAGCAAGACATTGAGTTCTTTGGGGCTTACGAAAAAGCGCTTTTCCATAAAATTTTATTATACAAGGGCAAGGCACGAAAGCAGGTGCTCTAATCCCATCCATGCTGTCCTCAAGTCCAAAGTGCTTTTAAATGCATTGAAAGAATGGCTGAGGATCGTACATTGTTATGTGAATGTCACAGAATCCTAGAAAAGTTCCAAAACTACAATTAATTCCACCAATCATTAAGCTGCCTAGTCCAGTGTTGGCATACAACACGAGCGGTTTTATTGAAAAGGCACCGATAAGATATCCATAAAAATAGGACAGTGGAAGACAATAAATCTTCGATAGCAAACCGATAACACCATTGACAAACCGATTATAATTCGATAACAAATAGTTCGTTGGTACCAAATTGATAAATCATCGATAGCAAACCGAAAACATGCCGATAACAAACCGATATCCCTTCGATAACAAATCGATAACTAGACAACAACTCATCGATAACGAACCGATAAAACGCTAAAAAACAATTGATAAATCGTTAATAACGCTGTTAGACAACGGAAATGGCTCCACATATTATTAACCAACTTGAATCAGGGCTCAGAAATTCGCCCGTTAATGACCCGGAAGGGCTAAAATACTTTTGTTGCTCCCGCGACATCAAGAACGATGTGACGGCATTTTCATGACCGCTGTTAACAGAGAAGATAGTTTATTTTTTGGTTTGAGAAGAATATTTGTGAATTTGATTTCATCCCTGTTGATATCTTTAAGACGGTCTGGCCAAACTATTACACAGAAGTTTGGCACTCTCACCGATCAAATTTTCAGCGACCTTATTTACAACATACACAAAGCAAATTTCGCCATATTAGACAACCGCCTCGACGGCATTACGCTATCGACTGCCTCAAATCCAAAAATACTGGGTGTGAAGTGAAATTCTATCATAATATATATCTTTGACGAGAATGCAGCCGCAATTTTACCTTAAGTCCAGAGCCGCAAAAAAATTCTCAAGTCTCTTGCCAGTAGCTCTTGGGGTAAAGATAAAGAAACTCTCATGACCGCTTATATGTTGTGCGTCTGCAATACGGTCCACGACCCTAAGAAAATACATTGGAAGTAACCGCATTCCTGTCAAACCACAGCACCCAGAACTGTCACGGGATATCTTCTCATTTCGCCAGAGCGCCAACCACACAGTGATGAAAGAATACACTCTGAGATGCTGAACAAATAGCTTGTGCTGAATGGCAGACATTTGGATACTCTAACAGACATCTAATTGAAAAGGCCTTACCTCCCAGGAGTTTAAGAAGTGATATCCGTAAGTACTTTGAAGAAACGGGGCACTTAAAATGTCAGCAGCATGAAGAAAAAAGCACGAAAAGGCCTTCAGAGACAACTAAAAAAAAAAGCGTCGGACCTCGGTGCCAAGAATTTGCTGGCGAACCCCGTTCTTAAGGTATAATACCCTGAACACGCAGACAAGAAAATAATTCTCCGCAGGGTGACGCGCGTCTTTCCAGCTCAACTTCAATCTGGATGCTGTAGCAGGTTAAACTCTTACCTATCCAGAATCAACCCCGACATAAGCAATGTATGTCACGCTTATAAGGTGTCCCCACATGACACCAACCATATTTTCAATTGAAATGTGGAACCAACGCCCCTAACAGCCTTGTCTCTCTGATACAAACTCTGTTGAAACTTAAAGTTACCTCATACTTCCGGTATATGATATTGATGACAATTAGTGAGTGGTCGCATCTATTGGATGGAGCGAAGCACTGCTACAGTAACAGTAAAAAGAGAAGTTTTGGTACTTTTAGTACTGCCTGATTTGCTTTGAACATAGGAAATCTATTCCAGTCCTCAGGACAGTTTGTATTCACTTCATATGACCATATTTGACCTCCCCCATTTATTCCCTGAAGAGTTTAACTAATCCTGTGAATAATGCCCATGCCTCATATCAGATCGCTCGTAGCACCCTTATTTAGTTCCTTTGTCATATTGTCGAATGGCGTCGTATGTCCCTAGGCTGCTGACTTCCAAATGCAGATTTAATTGCTCTGCCCACATGAGCTTGTGCAACCTCTCTTAAATGTGGAGATATTTTTCTGAGTAACCAAACGGGTGCCAGTAATCATACCGGAAACCAAATGACCGCCTACTGTTCGGTATAATATCTTGTTCTCCTATTAGGGAGACTCTAGTCCCGACACAGAATATCCTCTTATTCTTAACATATTGAGTTCTCGCGTGTTCAGCTTTAGTCGCTCTTCTTTTTTTTTTGTTAGGGGTTTCTCTTAGATCTATTCCATGCCTTAACTTAAGTCAGTTCTAGCGAATTTCCCAAAATGTTTGTCGCTCGTAAATCGGATGATTTTATCTACACAAAGCAGATGTTGGCATGCAAATACACAAACGAGGTTGAACTTGTCACGCCTGTGCTCATTTTTATCGTTTCCTCTCCCTTTAAAGAATACTTTGTTCTATTACTGCACAAAGTATCCATATCCCAGTTCATACACAGAAACAAATTGCCGGCAACAAATTTCTATTCACCCGAATAGAGGCGAGAGCGCGACGAGAAAGGGAGAAGCCTGGGGATAACTCCCGTTGCCGCCAATTTGTATCTATGTTTGAACTGAGACAACTCCGTACCCCTTACCTTGGCTGGTCGCTCTCGCACACTCCAATCGAAAGAAAAGAAATTTGTTGCCGATAATTTGTATCTGTGTATGAACTCGGACAAAGCAATGAAACTTTAACAAAACTGTTTACGTGAAGTCATATTACGTTAAGTTCGTAGAAAGGATGAGTGCAAGTTACAGCTCAGAACTTAACACTTTTTATGCATGTCAGAAGCATATATTTCCAGCTTTGCTTATCAAATGCACGTACATAAAGAACAAATGTGCTCTAAAGGGCTAGTCCGCGTACGAATTAAAGAAATGGTCGGAATAAAAATTCATAATTACATTTACGCCGGTAATTAAAAATTATTGTAATAAGCACGCAAAAAAAAGTGGCAAACAAGCTGGACGACTGTCATGGCAGAAGCCATGTATTTAATTGCATTATGAGCTAAAAAAAATCTTCATGGAAGTTTGTGTGTAGGTTGGAATAGGATAGGGGCAATAAAAGTATATGCCAACAAGACACTAGTTCTGAAACTATTGTAAGTGATCGGACAAGGTTTGAGGAAACATAGAGACAAAGCTTGTGGACAGCGTTTTAAGAGGTCAACTAGAAGGACAACGTGGAAAAACTTGAATCAATATGTTGCCGGATAGGCGTCCACTAGTTATTGTCCACAGAACGTGGGATAGCTTTTCCGAAAGGTCATATGAGCCCCACAGAGTCCTTGATTATAGACTATTCTTCTTATTGTTGTTGTTGTAGCAGTGCTTCGCCCTATCCAATAGGTGCGACCAATCACAAATTGTCATCAATATCCTTCAACGGGAGTCCAAGGAAACTTGCAGTTTCAACAGGCGTGGACCATAGTGATAGTCCACTCTTCTTCTTGTAGCAGTGTTTTGCCTCATAAATTAGAAGGGATCACTCACGTATTGTCATCAGTATCCTCGAATAAAAATCCAAGGGAAGGAGTGCTTTCAACAAGGTCGGAGTGTAGAGATATAGGTGTTAGAGGCGTCGATTCCACATTATAATTGAAAAGATGTCGTAGAGGTTACCGTGATCACCGGCTCCTCTGGAGTGAGGCTTGACCATTTAACATTCGGTTAAGCATTTCGTCTGTCGTGGTTGATTCTAAATAAGTAAGAGTTTAAACCATTTCCATTTCCACATCGAAGTTGTGCCAGAGTGACATAATTTTCCATGGGACGTTTGCTTTCCACTACTGCAGGGTTATGGTAATGATCGACATAAGTCTTCACTAACTGTATGTTCAGCATTGCATTTGTCTTAGTCATATTCAGAAGTCATAAGGAAATCTTTCTCCAAGTTATTTATTTTTAGCCTTTCGACCATACCGGAGACACCAAGCATGTGGGTGGCTGAACAATTGTCTGCCCCAAGTGCTGCCTGCGAGAGGTTTAAGGATTTTGTTAGGGCTCTGTACTTTCGATGTGACTGTACGCGACTGTTGTTTTCAGAAAGTCCATGTACTGTGGCTTGTGAATGAAAAAGATCGAGGTCCCGAATTTGCACACCCAACGAAGCTTTATTCAGACTTCCATCTTATGGCAGCTAATGTGGGCTCTGTGGCATCAATTTTTGGCCAAAAGATGTAACAAAGAAGTGAGAGAATATTTCACACCTCGTTATATATACCGCTGGTCTCAACACTTCAAGGTCTCAGAAAACCTAGAAGAACAACTGAAATACCTCCCATACTGAGAAAACGCTTTGCAGAAATAATGTTGAAGACCACGCAGTCAACTGACCTTGCATATCTAGGTTAAGTCTACGATTGACCTAAACTTCACGATGCGCTAAGTCCGGAGAAATCCATGATTCGCTTTATTTGCCGTTCAAGCAGCTCGCTACTTCGATGCATTTGTGTAGCCAATGGGCGTTAGCTGATGACCTTAATATAGGAAGACGACAATCTGGAGAGGTTACTTCATCATAAAAGGTTTAAGAGATTGCGGGGACATTTATTCGAAGTTGGATCAATCGGCTCACTGTAAAATATTATAAATAATGCAACGCTATTATCCACACACCGAAATAATTGGGCTCACTAAGGCTCACCTATTGATGGTCATTGGGGCTTTGACGAGGCCCTTGGGTATCCATGCGGTACGTCTCAATATGCTGGAAACTCCATGCTGTTGGAGCTGTATGGAGGATGATGAGGTGGAATCATCAAATCACTTTATGCTTGATTGCCCAGATTTTGCCAGAACTAGACGAAAGTACTTCGGTCGCGACTCACTTCGATCTCCCGAGGATTTATACAAGGTTGAGATCGGTATCATTCGAAATTTTATCGTTGCTACTCAGCGTTTCTCTAAGTAGGTATATCTACGTGACTGTTATTTTATTGTATGTGGTATCACAACGGACCTTCATGTTGTCCAAGTGAGCTTCCCTTATCAGCGCAGCTACCACCTAACCTAACCTAACCCACACAGCGCGATCGCTCAAATTTCAAACAGTTTCATTTAAAACCCTTCTATAATTTCAGGTTTGTGTTGCATCAATTAAGGAATGCGGCCCACCTTTTCGACTGGGAGGTTTCACACCGCACCACATAAAAACGCATTCCAATTAAAGCCTAAATAATTCCATCCTTTTTCTTAATGACCATCACAAACTTTTCAAATTCAACAATTTGAGAACATACTTACACCAAATCAGAATATCCAGATCCTTAACAGGAACTATGCTCCTACTTAGCTGGTTTATATATTTCTAAAAGCATCAAAAGCACAGATTTGCTTTTAAAATTTGTGATAGAGAAAATATTTCAACCGAGATGAAAGGGGATGCGAAGGAGGATGCATTCTACACACGCAGCTCCTGCCAAAGTACAAAAAGTGGTGCTTGGCGACCTTTACACCAGGGTGAGTAGAGAAAGTGTTTCTGGGCAAATAATTCCCTTGTCATTCTTTTAGCGTTATCTGCCGAAAGATGTTGGACCGAATGGATTCACTACATTCATTCCCGCTCCTCCCCCGCTTCGAAAGCGAGCGCGCCATTAACCTTAACCACTTCTCCCCTAGGCCCGTCACTTAATTTATGAATCGCCCCAAAGTTAAACTTCCACTATGAAACGTCACTTAGTGCATTGAGTCTGATCGTCTTCAGCGGCACCCGAAACATGATCGTGTTCGTGGTCATAAACCCGCTCCTGAAACTACCACAGTTTTCAGCAAAGCCGCCTTCATCTTTTTGCCATAAGCTCTTAGAGCTATCCCTTAGCTATACTGCGCGCATTAATATTTCATTAATGAAATCCACAAAAAATAGCACTCGAAGTACTTACGAAGGAGCTCAGTGACGCGTTGGAATAAAATATGCTAATGGAAAAAAGCAACATTTAATGCGACGGAGCTTGAAGTTTGATCTTCCGCATCAATGACCTGTAAAATTGACTTATCCGTGAAGCGATTGAAGCGCAGTTAACTGCCAACCACAAATATCAATAATACGAAATGCAACAAAAAAACACAATGATAATAATAAACAACAATAACAAAAAAGCTCAATACACTTAATACATAATAAGCAAAACAAGAAGATAAAGACATTGGACTAGGGAAGTGTGCGCGCTCCTTGGCCGCAATTCGACGCGTTCCCCCCAACACTACCTCCTATTTCTGATTAATTTCATATTACTTGAAGAGTAGAGCGCGCACTTGTTGTTAGTGTAATTGTTTAAAATGCCTTTAATGGCATTTGATACAGCGCGACGCGTCGCACAGCGCGCATAAAGGACGCGCGTAGTAATAGTGGTATGCGACGCGCTCATCCCCAACGCGCTCATACAACGGCATCTATGCGGTTGGTTTGATAGCTGTTGTGGGTGCGTTTGGGCTGTGGGCACGCACAGTAAAAACAGCGCGTCGATTATTTGATTTTCCTGGCATTAGGCAGTTCAATATATCACAAATTTAGCAAAGCGCGCGCACAAGCACACACACACCGAAACCACTTAAATATACGGAACATAGTGCTGCGCTTTTGCTGTTGTCATTTGGGGATTTGTGTCGATTTTTCGTTGCTTGCACGCGTTCGAAGGAAGAAGTTTATGCAAATTAGAACGCGCACAACAACAATTACAAGCGCTACAACAGTAAAGTAGCACAAACACGTCAATAATGTTTGTCACAATAATAATTAAGAACAATGCGCTTTTCATTTGCGAAAAATGAGAAATTGCGTTGTTTCGCGTGTAACCGCGCGTGGTAATCAACATCCGCTCTACGTAATACAAGCGGAAACGCGACCACTTTCGCGCCACCCCATATTGCATTTCCCCAGCCTACAGTGCCATAAATAATTTTTGTTTTATGCGTATAACGAACTTTGAACTGCGTGCTAAGCTGCCGCAGGCTAATTTTTGTTGCTTTACCTACTTTCTATTGTTTATATTGTTGTTGGTAAACATGTTGCCAATTTGCGTTTGCGATTTTTCTTTGCGTGCTCTTGTGTTTGCAATTTTGTTGCTAACAAGCATTGTTGGACTCCGCTGCCTCTTCTACACTCACTCCAACAACAGTTACATATTGACACTCCCTACTCCAGGGCAGTAGAGAGAAAATCTGGGCCTGGGACTAAACAATTTGTAGGCCCCCTATAAAAAATCCACTAATACATTTTATTAACTTGAATTAATGACATCTCATTCATGAATCATTATTGATGGATTACATAAAAAAAAAAAAAAAATTGCCACATAAACTAAATAATTTTTGGACTAAGAGCTGACAATAACATTAACACCTAATATTTACTATTTATACTATTTTATTGTAACGTAGAAATATAGTTCTCTTTTAACAGTCACATATTGTTTCAAATAATCTTTTCTAGTTGTTTGGTAACATTTTAATATATTTTTGATAAATTTAATGATGATAATAAATTTTAATTATACAATATAGAAATTTCGGATATCAAGTAGTGGCTTTACTTGCTTTTTTCGCTGCAAAATTTGTATAATATGTAATATCCAAATTTAATTGTCTTGCCAAAACGTGGCAAGTCCTGAAACTCGCTCTTGAGATGAACACGATCTATGAAAGTTTTTGATTCTTGAAAGGACGCTGAAGGAACGTTCTGCACTAGCTACAGTGACAGGTATAGTGCAAAGATACGTAAATCAACAAAAATGTTGGGGAAAATCCTATACAGACTTTGAACATATGTAGATGGCAGTCACCGACCACCGTGGTGTGATCGTAGCGTGCTCCGCCTACCACACCGTATGCCCTGGGATCACATCCCGCGCAAAGCAACATCAAACTTTAGAAATAAGTTTTTCAATTAGAAGAAAATTTTTCTAAGCGTGGTCGCCCCTCGGCAGTGTTTAGCACGCGCTCCGGGTGTATTTCTGCCATAAAACGCTCTCTGTGAAAACTCATCTGCCTTGAAGATGCCGTTCGGAGTCGGCATAAAACATGTAGGTCCCGTCCGGACAATTTGTAGGGAAAATCAAGAGGAGCACGACGCAAATTGGAGAGAAGCTCCGCCTTAGATCTCTTCGGAGGTTATCGCGCCTTACATTTATTTTTATTTATTTAGATGGCATTTAGCAATTCCAGTGGTGACAGACCTCTATCGAAATTTGCTTCGTAAATGTGTTTCAAGTGAACTATTTCGCATTCTAAGCTTTGAGAAATGTCCGACTTGTATTTTTCGACAAATTTTGCTGCGCTCGCCCGGCCCGTAGTTTCATCCATGTCTTCAAATTGCAACAAAAAGGAAACCATCTCGCTTAAATTTCTCATAGCTGCAAATCGTTTAGTAATGCCAGTAATTACCGAATCAACGATTACCAGGAATGTATTGTTTTTAAAATCATCCGTAATCATCCCATTTAAACTATCGTCAAAAGGTCTTTTGGGTTTTCTCTTTCGAATGTTCGGAAACTTTGGCGAGATGCTCAATTGAATAGCAACTGTTTTGCATTCGTTTAAAATGGATTGGTTTCTGATCAACTTCAAATCAGGTAATAAGGCATCGATGTCGGACCTCAACATATATGGTGGCGTGTCTAGCTTGGAGAACCACATTTCTTTCATTAATGGTAGTCAGTATTTTGAACCAAGTTGATCAGCGATTTTCTGACCAGTTTTTTGGTTACAATTCACGAAGGCCAAAAACCGTTCTTGAATTGTAAAATTTGTTGCTTTCGAGTTGAAATGAACGTACTCAACGTGACTAGCATCATGCATAGCATCAACGATAATAGCAAAATACTTGGCTTTCTTGCCTTGATCTCATATAGTTTCCTTCGCGTGCTTTGCAAAAATTTCTATAAAATCGTTCTGAATGTCTGGGGAAAATAGTGAACTTGTAAACGTTTCTGCTGCTGTTGTGAACTCCTAACTTTCTGTAAATGATCTCTAAGTATCGGATCATAATGGCTTATGAGATGTTAGATGCCCAAAATATATCCATCATTTCATTCACCAAGATATATACCTTCTCCTTTGAAAGCTAGAGCTCTTTCACCCAAAACGAAAATAGTGTCCAAAATTCTATATAAAATTTCTTTCCACTTTTGAGTTTCAGTGATTAGCTGTTCATTGGTAAGTGTATCAATTGTAGCCTCCTTTTGAATTAGATTTTGTAAAGATCGCCATTGAATATAGCATTTAATGTGATGTTGAGTATTTTCGTGTGATGAAAGTTTATCGTATAACTTCTCCCATACCTGGAATTTCGAATATACGCACAACAAATTTTAGGTCGATTTAAAATATTGGTGCTTAACAGACTTGGTAGGAAATGCCTCGTCATGGCAATCACGTGGAAAAATTAACAGGACACTTTTGATGACCTCGACGAATTATTTCGTTGACTTCTTCAGATCGCAAAAACTCATTATTCACGGTACCCATATCGAAGTCGTTTAAATAATCTGGACTTTGATACAGTTTTGGTAGTATTGTTGGAAGACTTTTTGAAGATGCACCTTCATCAGTGTCACCGCGAAAACTTTACGATTTAGGATTCATGTAAACATACATTTTTGTTTGATGTTTTTATTGTCTCCTCAGGCCGAGGCAAAAACTCATTATCAATATTCGTTGCTTTTGAAATTCGGATTAAAATTTGCACATGGAACAACTAAAGACTCTCCTGAATTTAAAAAAAATGTCTCAGTACCTCTAAATCGCGGGCCCCCTGAGAAACACATTTTTGTTTGATGTTTTTATTGTCTCCTCAGGCCCAGGCAAAAATCATTATCAATATTCGTTGCTTTTGAAATTCGGCTTAAAATTTGCACATGGAACAACTAAGGACTCTCCTGAATAAAAAAAAATGTTTTAGTACGTCTAAATCGCGGGTCCCCTGAGAAACCCCGGGCCCGGGGGGAGTCCCCCATTCGCCGCCCACCTCTCGTCAGGCCTGCTCTACTCCCATGCGTCAACCGTCTCGACCCTTGTTAAATCGCTCATGGCATGCCCTCACCCCTACGGCGTTGCGCCTCATTTTGCATTCACTCGTGGCAGCAAGCACGCGTCAATTTTGACAGCTAACAAAACGATTTTGCTAAAAACAACATCAACGCGATTTGCGAAATTTTCTCAATCCAGAGCAAAGCGGTATGCAGAAACAATGTTCGTATGAGTGATGTGAGCGCTGAGCGCGACGCATAAATTCAATACAAAATTTTCGCGTAATTTTTCAAATATTTGTTCAATTTGCGTATTTTCCTCTTCTTGATGCACACCCCTCAGCATCCAGCTCATTTTTTTAATTTGTGATTGCCTAAAGCCAAATTTAACGATGCGTTGCGAATTTAAGTAGCTGCAGAGTGTTGTGTTGTTGTTGTGAGTGATTTCATAAATATTGAACATATTCAATTTTATAATTTTTTTCGAAATAATATACTCTAAATGCTGGAAGCCTGCTGTTGTTGTTGTTGTAGCGACAAAGGCACTCCCTGAAGATTTGGGCGATGTTATCGATGTTTTGCCGGATATAGATCCGGTACGTTCCGGTAACAAGCACAATTAACGTATAAGGCCGTCCATCTCGGGAACGATCAAATGCGACCACATTGAACCTTCTAGCCTATTTCGCCCCCCCCCCCCCCATTACTTTTCTCCATAAGGAGTTTGACTTCGCCAGAACCTCGGCCTTGGCTGGATTCACTACGGGTAGGTGAGGTTGACAATTGTCTTCGAGAAGTTATAATTTACACTGCCAACCCCTTGAGAGGTTTGCGCCACACAACCCCTAACCCGCTGCGGGTCATTACCCTCTAGTCCTGAAGTGGAGTTGGAAGTTACTGCCTTTCCTCAATCACCAAGGTTTCTGGAGCTCAGAAACAGGAATATACTATACACTTATTTTGCTTTCAGGTTTTAAGGGCTCTGTAAAGTCACTTACGCCTTAAACTATGCTATGGTTGCACTTTACAGCAAACATACATAGGACAGCTGTGCAACAGGCGGCAAACAACGGAGCAACCATTAGCTAATGACCAACGGAAATTCGCTGAAATGCGAATGACACAGTTCTTACCATCACAGAGAAGGGAATATGAAAGGATCGAATTTTCCTTATTGAAGCCCACGCATTCACAAGCGAATTGAGTGAGTTGGCCGCATTATTACGTCACGACTTCCTCCTCTCAATATCGGAATCAGCTGAGCAGGTTCCACAGCTACTAAACGGCAGCACCTTGCGGGTACGCTTCTCACCCCGTATCCTGCAAATAAGCTAGTCCAGAGCTGACACACCGCCCTTAGGGCACCTTATATTAGTATGCGGGATGGGTGATGTCGATTGAGCGAGCCAGTACTGCTCTCTACCATTGACTGGCTGAGTCGACAGGGTGCTGTCATGACACGGGTCATCCATGTCTTTGTGAGACAACAGATTGCAACCGTTTGTGGCTATCTAACCCGTTGTCCCTAACGTGTGTTGGCCTTGCTGACTTGTGGCTTCACGGCCTTAGACTCCAGCCTTAGACTGTAGTGTGTGTCAATGGGGGCCACGCTGTGCCTTAAGGGTACTCTTCCCATTAGCTAAGGGCAAGAGCTGCGAATATCCGGCTTCTCCAACGCATTATTTTGCCTCGCTGCTGCTGTTAGGCTCACCGCCGGCGCCTTATATTCGGTCAATGTTCATATAGGGTGCAGCTATGGAGGCGGTGGTGTTCGAACAAGTGTGGTCGCACTAACCAGAGTCCCCGCAGCTCTCACAGTCGACGAGGATCCTGCCATACAAGCAACTACTGTATACCAGCCCTGGAGGATTCAAAAGTAGGACAAAGGTAAAATTCCCCAGCTTCGATGCGGTTTCGCGCAACGTCGCCTGACAGCTACTGTTGGGTTCACCGCCGTCGCGCTAGTCCCCGTTGCTACTCTTCAGTTGACCATCTCTTTAATCCTCCTGCACCCCTTCTTGAATACTCCTCTGCCAACACCGGTTTGCTCCTAGAAACCAGTTTTAGCTTTCTCCGGTGCATTTAAAATCATTACCATCAATGCATCTGGCAGCTTGGTGGATGCACAACTTGCCTTTCAAGTGCGCCCTAACCCATATCGGCAACACATTTGAGGTTAACCAAAAATGTTTACCACATTCTAAACAGAATATCGGTAACTGAAATACGTAAATTTTCTTGGTTATTTTGTGATGTGATGCTTCGACACCAAAAGTGACAGAAGACAAACAAAAGCAAATTTTAGGGTAAAAGTCAAGGTTCAGAGCTAAGAAATAGGATAGCGAAGTGAGATGGTCCTAACCGAACTAATTGCTATGACACGCAATAGAATGAGTCAAAGCCAAACTAAAGCAAGCAAATGATGTGTAATAGCTCGATGTATTTGCTTGCTTGTCGGTGAAACAGTCACCAAACAATTTGATGTCGGATGAAAGATGCGGCAGAAGTTAAATGAAATGCTAGCAAAAGCAGCCGGCGAAGCTTGAAAAGAGCAAAGAACTTTGTGTAAGATAAGAACGAAAACTGCAAGAGCTCGAGGAGCAGCAGTGTAGGGTGTGCTTTGCTAGAAGTTAAGTCCAAGTGCAAATTTTTGTGGACACAGCTTCGGCTGTATGTGTGTCTATTTGGTATTAAGTGAATGCTTGGGCATATTATCGACACAATTTCACATATTGAATAACGGTAAACGTTTGACACTTAGCAAGAGTTGGCAATAACAAGTATTCCTCAAAAGCTCTACCTAGAAGCATGACGGAACGATACAAAGTGGCAGCATGGGGCAGCTGATTATACAGTTTTTTTATTTGATTTGATACGTCAACTTCCGACGCAGTACGATTTTGACATTTGTCCATCGAATTTACAAGAACAAAGCACATGGAATTTTTATATATGTTTGTAGGTATGTCACCTTGCTGCCACCTTGTATCGTTTCGCTATGCCTAGAAGATGTGTAGCGCTGGGAGGCTGCAGAGCTTGAAGCTCTCTGACATTTGCTGACAGCTATTGCAGTTGGAAAGTTACATTTGTGCTTCAAAATATTTGCACACATACACACATTTGTATTTGTATTAGTAAGTACATATTTACGCCTTTCGATATGCTTTCATTGATGTGTGTGTACTTTGCGGTTTTTGCCATTTTCTTGCCAAATGAGGCATGTGCTTCCGATCTGTTCTGACGCAGGGTGAGTTGACTTGCTTTGGTGCTCAAGTGCGAAAATCGTCTGTTGAAATATCAAACTGCAGCTGTGAAGAGTTTAGTTGGTAAAAATTGCTTTAGTAATGTGGTAGAGCGTACGTTGAAGAAGATGCAGGGATAATATACAAAGCAGAATTCCAACAACCTTAAACCTGTTGAGCAAGAGTTCTGCATCTAGGGGGGCGCATTATCGTAGGTAGGCCAAGATAGGCGATTCAGGGACAAGCGTTCTTCACAGAGAGATATAGAGTTCTAAGCAACGGTGGTTTTAGTAACTGCAATGCTCGGAGAGAGATATTAACGTCGTTGGTCCTCACCATGGAGTGACGGTGGTGTAATACTACGAACGGTGGCTTGGAAAGTATATAAACGACGTTGGCTCTCACCAAAGAGTGATAACGTAGTACTTTTAGCAATGGTGCTGATCGGAGATGATATTAGAGTCGTTGGCGCTCACCAGCGTGTGATTATGACGTTAAATGTCTAGATTCATAGATAGAATAACCAAGAATGGTGTTCGTGGAACCTACCAGGAATTGTAATTAGCAATAAGAACACTGGCTATTTTTACAAGAATGACTACTTATAGCTCGATGGCTCCATACAGGTAATAGGATGATCAGTATTATGTCAATAGTGACTTGATAAACATCCACTCTTTCCTGTGCATAATGCTCGCAGTTTTATCTCTCTCAAACAACAGGAGAGACCGTTTGACCGAAGCCAGCGTTGGTAAATAGCTCTGTGCCATTTAAAAGATATGTAAACTCAATATGCTCTTACAGTACTTTTCTTCTGTGTTATAAGCGAGGTAAATCCCTTCTTACTCTAAAAGGCGGTGGGCAAAAGTACGGTTTCCCTGTGAACAGTGGACAAGACCTGTGTGACGCAACAGACGTAATAAACTATCTCCCTTCCCTCTGCCTCAAAGGGAATTCCTAATAGTTAAAGTGTGCTTGGATTTATAAGGGAATGCGTGAAGTGTGAGGGATGGTTCAGTAAATATTTAGGCGTAGTATTTGCCCCGTTACAATTTTTCCTGTAGCGACCGTGGGTATGATATTTGCTGCATCTCTTACCAAAATTCGTCGTGCCTTTCTCTTCAAGGCAGTCAAACCAGAAGTTATACTGCAGACCGTAAGCCTCATGAAAGTGGAGAAGAATAACTAATAATGTCATCTATCCTCAAGGCAGGAACGCAAGTTAAACCACCTTTTATTATATCATCGTCATACCTGTTTCTTCTAAAGGTGGGGAGGTTACATTGAAAATACTCCCTTTCTGTCGAGTGCTAGGGAAGAATCCAGACAATACAGAGTACACCCTACCTTGTTTGCTTTAGTTAATCCTAGAGCCAATATAGAGATGGAAAGTTGGCGCAATGGCGCTAAAATAGCTGACGGGGCGATACTTCGAAGCCTGTACCGTAGACGTGCCAATCATATGGAACAAGATTAAATGAAGGCGGGCGGGATTAAATGGGCGTCATTGACTAAGCGGGAGAGTTGTGGACCAAGCGGGGAGCTGCAAAGTATCGAAGATCGTGGACAGGTCTTAAAAACTTAGACTTACAAAGTTATTCATATCATTAAAATGAGAGGACTGCCTTCTGGCATCACATGCTTTTAAAAGGGTACAATCAGTGATAACAGTTGTAGAAAGTATGGGTTGGAGGAGGATATGATCGAGCACCTTTTGTGTTTGTGCCTTTCGCCTTCCAGGCTAACACTCCAGTTATTAGGAGTGATGAAGCTATCAGATCTACAAACAGCAAGTGGCGTAAGCCCTAGAAAGCTTCTAGTATTTACCAAGAGGACGAAGTTATTTTATAAAACAGATTCTGGTTTCTGATGGGGGGTTTCAGTCGATGCAAGATCCTCACGAACCAGCCAGTTCAACTTAACCTATCTTCGCCCTCAGAGTACTTAAAATTTATGGAAACAGTCGGATCTGACGGTAGCAGTCTCGCATTGAGCGCTTAGTCCTATTAGTTCTGCGAGACAAATAACTCAATCTACAGGCATTTTTTTGAGTACTAATTATATTAAAAACACTTGCCTCTTTTTTGAAATGTCTTCTTTGGTCTGCGTAAATGTTATAAATAATTTGATACATACCACAAAATCTGTCTGAGCTTCCGGCTCACAGTATACCAATTTTTATATCCTCCTACTCATCACATTCTGTAATCTGATCGCTAAATCAAATTGCAATTTCTTATAAGTCTCTGATGAAATTAGAAAACTAAAACAGACAAGTGGGTTCAGCAGCATAAGGAGGGGAAGCCATGAAGAGATTCACAATTCTTTAGAAATCATTAATCATTACGCGACAAGATTTTTGCAATTTCGCGTCTTATTCAATTGACATTTTTTATACGAAACAAAGCTGGGGGAGATGTTGAAACTGGCGGCCTTTAACAACAGCGGATTTATGTAAAGTCAGCTGTGGGTTTTTTTGTAAAATCTTATAACAAGAAAAAAAAAGCTAATAAGACATAAGAAAGACGATTCTAAGTAGAGTTTATAGCTAAAGGACTGAACGAGGCAGGCTGTAGGCAGGCAAGAGGCAACAAGAATTGAAAAATGTGGGCGCTGTGCGGTTTTATGCAAATTTTCAAATTTCTTGCAGCCGACGAGCGGACGCAGGCAGTGAGAAGCCACTGGTCCATGGTTTGTGCGCTCTTCGACTGCTGCTAAAAGCATTGATAAATCATAAACGCTCTGCATACATACACCAATAAACATACATAAGGATTGAAAAAAAAAAACTACAAATTTATTACCCAAACGACAGAGTTGTCAACGCAAAGACGGCGACCACATAAAAAAAAACGGCGCGTAGCTAACAATCTCTGCTAATGCAAAAAAATAGCGCTCACTTCAACCCCCATTTTTGTATTTTGGCGGCTTGTCCTTTACGCGTGTGATTATGATCCCTATCTTACGAGCTGCTAAACCGCATCAAACAAATCAAAAATATTTATTTAAGTAGGCAGTCAATTGGCTTGGATATCAGTAGAGCAGTGTTGTTATTGTTGGACTACCAAAGGCAATATAAGATGCAGCCGAAGAATCCATGATATCCAAGAGTATATTTAAGGGAGACGACCGACACAGAGCTACCACAAGATCCTCAAATTGGTTACGAGCAGTATTTGAGGAAAGGACAACCAGATCTTGTGATCCGTGAGGACTTAAAATAAACTAAATGAGACCAGCACTATGGTGTTTGTTTAGCGACCAAGTTGAAAACCCCTGTCAAAAACTAGAACCTATGCTATAACATAACTCTCTTTTCCTGGCAAATACTAGAAGTTTTCTAGAACCTATGTCACTTGCTGCTTCTAGATCTGATAGTTGTATCACTCCTATTAGCTGGAGTCTTAGCCTGACAAGCGCAGGGAACGGGCACAAAACGTCATGCTACATCCTGCATCTGCTATCTCTGACCAAACTTAATTCGAAGGCATATGACGCCAGCAGGCAGTGTCCAGTCCGAATACCCGTCATGAAACTTTTTTTTTTTTGTAATGAGAGGATTAACTTTTGTAGTTTAACGTTGTAAGACCTACACATGATCTTCGATACGTCTTTCCAGCTTGTCCCATTATGTACAACCGTTACTAATTCTTAAAATGGCCCCGAATTATTGGGACGTCTACGGAGCCAGCTTCGACCGATGCGTCCTTTTTAGCTAGCTCATCCACTTTTTCATTCCCATCTATTCTCGTATGCCCTGTACGCTTCACCTTATCCTGAAGTTGTTGCTTTATGACGTCCAAGACCACCTCCTGCCTCTTGTTTTAAGGCTTTCGAGGGCCTTTCCAATCTCTTCCGCTTTTAGCGTGCTAGGTTTATTTTCCTTTGGGATTTATTTTCCTGAGCTGCATTTGAATTTGGCCTGTGCCACAGGACATTACGCCAAGCTTCGTGGACAATATATCCTCCACCTGCTTGTTTATTTTGAAGACGTATCGCGTATCACCTCCGTAGGCCGAGATACTGTAAGTACCTTCCAATCCTGTTTTGGTATATTCGGGTTTTCGCTCTGCAGTAGTCGTAGCGTATCCTCCCAATTCATCACGCGTGGTATCAATCATTTAACTTTTGGTTCATACCTGGCCTTTGAAGATTTGGAAAAACGTCTTCATTCACCGCAAGCTCGCGATATTGCCGCACGCTATCAAAAGTTGGAAGGGGCTTACTTGGTTCTTCCCGCATTATCGTGAGCTCCCTTTCTACAGATCTCCACCTTTCAGTAGTCATTTGACCGAAATGACTGGTACGATCAATCAGCACCACAGTCAGTGACTGCTTTACCATCTCACTCATTATCTGGGGAACAGTTAGGGTCTTAGGTTGACCATCCTTAATTACCTACGACCTGCTCTCAAGCGTTGGACAATTCTTAGTGCTGCACGACACTGCTAGAGAGGTCTTTTACTCTCTCCACTCCGCACCTTTCCCTACTCTACTTCTCCGTTTGCATTCACCTGATTTTCCATCACGTTGCGTGTTGACCTTACCCTGATCTCGCTCCCCGATCGCCACTGGATTTCTTCTTGTGTCTCCAGAACATCATCTACAGAGCAAGAAAACGCCCCATAAAGGAGAGAGAAATGAACTGCCAAACAAACAGTTTCTGTTGAATACCCAGAATGAAAATGGACCCCAAGTTCCTCACAAAAGTAGGGGTTACGATGACCTACAATAAAGGTTCAATGTAATTATATCAAATCGTTCCTGAGATGGTCGGGTGTTTGTTTCCGAAAGTTATCGAAACAAAATCAGCAAATGAACATTCATGCGGTAGGCAAATCTGGCGCGATGCAAAAACGCACAGTAGGGGATATGCAGACTAATATACATATATAATTTCTTAGAAATATCTCTATCGGAATTCGGAGTGAAACACCTATCGTTTGATACCAATGTTGGCATATATCATGCAATTTTTTTCAAATTCCAAAAGGATGGCAACATTTTATAAACATCCCCAGTGACAATACTAAGATATAAAGTCTTAGAATGTGATACTTTATCTATGTACAAAATTTAGTCGTATCCGCAATAGAAGTGGATGTACAAAGAGATATAAATAATAAGGCGAGGTGGCAACCCTAATTGTCAAGCCTAATATCTCATGTAATTTTTTTTAAATTCGAAACCTTGTGAAAACATCCTCAGTGGTAGCACCTAGATAGAATTTGTAAGAATGCGATTCACTATCTATGCACGAGATCGTTCCGGAAATACAAACAATTTTTACTCGCTTAAAGCAATAATGGTTATCACATTGGAAACAAAAAGAAATTAATGAGAGAAGTCTGGTTACTTTTCTGTATTTAATCATTAAAAAAAAATACAGTCACGGTATTGTCTAATACCACAGTTCAATTGTGCCATACAAAAAAAAAAAAACCAACAATAACAAGATAATTTTCTTTCAAAACAGAATAAGTAAATATTTTGCCAAGCTCGCAGTAATTCCATTTCGCTGAATATATTTAATTATCTTGAATTTGTTATTTTGGTAGAAAAAAAATTGTTTGTTCAGCTGCTTTTGAAATTTTAGCCGATACTTTAAAACATTTCCTCAACCTATGCATATTTCTTTAAATAAAGCCAACAAGATTTTTCTTCCGTTAATTTATACCTAACATTCGACAGTAAAAGTGACAAATTAGTATGTACCTACGCAACTATTTCACGCTCCTTTTTGCCTTGCATAGCTGCGTTTTGTGCTACGCGAACTCGCGGTTTCGCATTGTTGGTGGCGAATTGTCGAGGATAGAGGATACACCATACATGGTAGCAATATATTATGAAAGAATATATAAATGCGCTGGTTCATTAGTTAGTATGGACAAAGTGATTACGGCTGCGCATTGCCTGAGAGACAGAACAGCAACATTATTCAAGGTTAAAGCTGGTGTAAGCAATAAAGCTACCGAAACTGGACACTGTCGAAGAGGGAAGAAGGCATTTATTCCATCTGCTCATACAGCCGAAACACGTAATATGGATATAGGTGCTATTAAAGTGTGTGCACCCTTCATCAAGAGTCCTCAAGTAAGCGAAATTCCAATTTGCAGTACTGAATTAACACCAAACACACAATTGCAAGTTAGTGGATGGGGTGCAATAAGTGAAAACGATATGCGTAATGTAGCTGAACTCCGAACTATTGCCGTGCCCATAGTACCGACATCAGATTGTGCGAATAGGTATCAGAGGATAAGAAGAACTTTAACAAAATCAATGATGTGTGCTGGAATTGGTGGAAGTGGTGCATGTTATGGTGATTCTGGAGGACCAGGTGTGTGGAAGGAGAACTTTGTGCGGTGGTATCATTTGGGATGTTTCGTCAAAGCCCCCCGTTTCCAGTTGTATATACAAATATAACTAATGAAGAAGTTTTAGAATTTATACAATATGTGATGAGTTTTTAATGTGCTATTATAAATCGACTGCTAAATGGAATATCACCCCATATTCACCACCTCACGTCAAAGCATATTGAATTTATGCTCAGGTAGGGTGTAATCGAAATGGCAACTGAGATGGTATGATATTCCACTCAGCAATCGTAATGACAATATTCATTTTTGTATTATGTATTAATAAATACTTATTTATGGTTACGATTTAATTTTTGGTGATGTTCAATAAATTTGTGACGGTTGTGCAACAAAATGTTAATCTTAAAGCTTTGACTTGTTCTCACATGTATGAATAGATCATGAGAACAAAAGAAAATTGCAGAATAAGTACTTTAAAACCCTGACAAATTTACCATCTTAATATATATATATTTCTTTGTATGTGTGTTTGAGACTGAACTCCTCCTAAACCACCGATGCGACATGTTTGTTTTCCACGTACTTATAGTGTTCACAACAAAAAGTCTAGTCGACGAAACTGATTTAAATGTAGGTACGATTAGACCATTCGTACGAGCGGATCTTGTGAAAGTAAGCTTATTATAAAGGTATAATGGCGTTTTAGTAAAAATTAGTCGATAAAGGAAAATGCAGCTCCTGGCTTTAAGATTTGACATCCCAAAAGACGAGACTTCCAACAAGATATATGATCGAACTTTTGCAGTCAATACACGTAACGTATAATATGGTAAAAGGCCACATCCATTTTGTGAACCGAGCGCGAATCTAGCTTGTCTTAGATCAATTCAGCCTATATCAAATAAGGTAGAATTAGCTGAACAGCCAGTTCATGCCTTATATTATAGGGAGTAGACACAGCCGAAAGCCGCAAGTTTCGCAGGGCACCATATACCTTACCTATGGCTAAGTTAACGTGATCAACACATGTCAAACTTGAGTTGATTGCAAAGACAAGGTTTGTAATTTGGGCGGTACCTATGTAGAGAGGTGGAACTATCATTTCAATCAACTTTCTCTTTGAGATAGGCAGAACAAATGTTTTATTAGGGTTTAGGCACAATCCGTTATTATTAGCCCAAAGGGAAATAGATGAAATGTCAACATTAAGTTTCGAACACAAATCATCAACCTCATCAATGCAGGTAAAGTTGAACATCATCCGCATAAGCATGCATACTGGCGAATTCGCAGCAGTAAAAATATCATTGATGAGTAATCTAAATAACAGTGGGCCAAGGAGTGATCCCTGTGGTACACCGCATAGTATTTAGCTAAGGCATGATATTTTGGACCCGATTATTACGCGTTAATATCGGCTAGTTAAAGAGCTGTTGATTAATGCCAATGAATCATCACTAAACCCAAAGTAAGCCTTTAGCTTAGCGCAAAGCAACTGGTGGTCAACGAAGTCAAATGCCTTAGAAAAATCAAGTAGACAAAGTAACGTTACTAAGTTTTCATCAAAGTGAGCACGAATATCGGCAAGAATCTTAAGCATTGCTGTTGCGCAACCATGCTTGAGCCTAAAACCAGACTGAAGAGGTGTCAGCAGTTAATTATTTTGTATATGGTTCGTGATTTGTTCAGCTAATAAGCTTCAAAAGCCTTGGAGAAAGCCGGCAATATACTTATAGGGCGGAAGTCAGAAGGAATATCAGTAGACCTCTTTTTCGCAATGGGTCGAATTGATGCAACCTTCCACTGATTAGAAAAGTAGGACATGGTGATGCAGTGATTTAAAATGTGAGCTACGGCGCCAATTATGTATGGTAGGACCATCTTTATGAACCTTATCGGGATCCCATCTACACCGACAGCATTCGACCTTATCTTAGCTATACTCCTTATGAAATCCGACTCGGAAACAGCTTTACGCTCGAATATGTTACTAGAATAGCAGGCATTATCACGTGCGGCAAATACGCGGTGATCGGCACCGGTTAAAGGGCGTATAATAAACGCTTGGTTAAGCTGGTCAGAATCTAGAAAGCAGGCTTCAACATTCTCACTGCCACATACATGCAGACATTTGAGGTTACGCCATAGAACATTAGGAGGCAAGAAAGCATCAAGCTTGGCAGCGTAAAACTTTCGCTTCTCGCTTCCAATAATGGAAGTCGCACTGTTGCTGGCCGCTTTGAACAAAGCCCAGTTAGCCTGGCTAGGGAGTGTTTTAAATCTTCATAACGCCCTGTTTCGCGCTTTAATTGCTGCCAACACTCTACGAGTGAACCAAAGGCACACCGAGGATTTACTCTTACTGTAGCGAACAAGAGCATGCTTATTAAAAATATTTAGCATATTTTTATTTAAGAACTCAAGTTTATCGTTAACACACGAAAAGCACCAACAATCAGACCAGTTCACAGAGCTAACATCAAAAACCAATGAGTACACGTTAATGTTTCGATAGTCGCTAAATGAGAAAGTTCTTTTAATCTCACATTGACCAAGAATAATGTCAAGTGCACAGAATATTAAGTCGTGGTCAGATCAAAATGAAAATTGGTGAAACGCCGTAACAGAGGAAAGGTCAGAGACAATAAAAAAGTCCAAAAGACTTGTGGTACTTGTGTTAGAATATCTTGTGGGAATAGACGTTTTAACTACAGAAAGACCAAAAGCAGATGAATAGTTCAACAAATTAGAGGTACACGAGTCACGTACAAGAAGATTAAAGTTAAAATCTCCGCACAAAATTATATTTGCGTAGTCAAAAATAAGCGGCGACAGGGAACTAAAGAACTGATCGAAACTTATATCCTTTTTAGGATAATATATATGATAGAGGAGGGCTTTAGAAAATCTGTCAGACAGTTCCACAAACATATATTCTACGGCACAATTTTCGGACTTGTATAAGACCTTCATACTAATATTATTTCTGCAGTATACAGCTATTCCGCCACCTTTCTTAGAACCTCTCTCGTGAAGGATCAATGTGTAATTTTGCAACGAACAGTGTAAATCATTCACGCAATTTGAAAACCAAGTCTCGGTTACACAAATTACATCGACCACGGAACTTTCAAAGGCATATCTGACGATATCTATCTTTTCTGGATTGAGACTCCTGTTATTAAAATGAACACTATTAAAGCCGTTATGACGCTTGCATAAAATGTTTACCATCGCCAAACTATTCTCTCGAATACCATATGTACCGCTCTTATAACCCATTAGTCTTATTTAAAAAAAAACACTACAGTTGCGCCAAACTTCGAAGCACAATCAACTAAACAGGGTATAGATGGCCAATGTTTACAAATACTTATTCAGTTAAAACAAATTTAATAAAAAGATAAATAAAAGTTAAAATATATAGAATTGTATATACTTTTTTTTTTTTTTTAAATCGTCGCATATTACTCCGATCCCTGAAAAGCACTCAGCTCAGTAACTTTAACAGCCGCAGAATCTTTTGAAACTCTGATGAAAACAACCCCTCTAAATGTGAACACCGATGCCAATTTGCCAGCTCGTCTAAGCTTAATCGCCTGTTGTAGAAGTTTTGTACTATCTAGAGTTAAACTTTCACTTTCCTTCCAGCCCGATAACATAGGGCAGATTTAGTGCGTTGGCGATATTCACGGAACGCTCTTAGCGTACGATTACGATCAAGAGGCGAATGAAACTTAATTATTATGGCACTCTTTTCACTTGACCGTGAGTGCGAAAAATGACGTATACTTGTGGCGCCAGAAAATCGATGTGAAGACAAATACGGTTAAACAAACTTTTGAGATCTTCGGTCTCTGCATACGGCAAGCCAAACACAACTGCGTAGGCAGCGTAGTCATATGTTGTTTTACTCACCTGAACGTTCTTAGCTTGCTCTTGACACTCGACTATTTGTTGTTGAAGTTTGAGTGTGTTCTCTTCTAGCAAATTGATGCGCGCTGTGAATTTATCAGATTTAGCAATAAGCGGCGATCTTTTGGTCAATTCTCTTCGAAACGCAATTTTCGAGGTCAACGATTTTATTACAAATGCTCTCAAAACGCGACTCTATCTTCTCCATTGCGCAACGATACAAGATGGCAGCATGGAACAGCTGATTATACCCTTTTTTTATTTGATTTGATACATCAACTTCCGGTGCCGTACGATTTTGACATTTGTCCATCGAATTTACAAAAACAAAATACATGGAATTTTTATTTATGTTTGTAGGTATGTCACCATCTGCCACCTTGCATCATTCCGCTATGATCTTCTCAGACTGTTAAAGCGGAGTCATTGGTGCCGTTTGTCGTATCGCTGTAGTCGTATCCCTAACGTAACCCTATACGATACATTGTGATCGTATAACCTAAATATCGTGAAAATTTCATAAATAAGAAGAAAACGCAAAAAATTACAAACATGTTCCGAAAAAATAAGTCTCTTAGCCATAACGTATCCAAACCAATGAATAAAATCTACAAAAAGTTATTAAATTCACCAACTCAAATATTTTTAGGTTATGGATATGGCGAAAAACTAAAAATCAATTGGTTGGCTCCGATACGGTTACGACCTTAACGTTACGATATGACACCAATAATCGATTACATTGACTCCCATAAGGTAGGTCGGATCAGCTGTTATAAGGTTACCGATACGGTTACCCATAACGCACCAATGTTTGCAGCTTTAGTTTTTCCTCCAATTCTTTTAATGCAGCCAAAACTGAAGAGCACTCTCATCAAGTTTGGCAGATTTCGCTAACGGAGAACCTTTGCTTGAGCGGCGCTTAAGAGATGCAGGATATGTTGATACAACGCGATAAAATACAAAAGTGCGACAACAACACAACTCACAACAGAATTTATTATTATATTTTTTTTTTTTTTGCAAACCTTTGAACTTCTTTATTTTGTCTTTATCTGTTTGTTATAAGCTCATAAATTAATAGATTATAGTTTATGTTTATAGTTTAGGTTGAAATATTATTTAATGTAAACTGGTATCAAATTAAACAGTTTCCAAACTTATCTAACTTCACACAAGGCGAAGCCTCGCGCAACCATGGTCAGTTATTAAAGATCACAACCTCAAAATGTTTGCTTTATTGTATGCAAATTGACTTATAACTATACGCAAATATATTAAGTACTCATTGGAGACGCAACTTTTGGTAAGCCAAATTGGTCAATAATATTGATCTTAATCAGCGTACTAACAATAGCGGAAGCGAATCCACCATTTGTGCCCACACGCAATGAACTCAGCTCAGCGATACGCAGAGGTCAGTCGAAGTCATAGTGGCGATTTTAACATAGAAGCGTAATCAGCTTTTTATCGCTCACCAAACAAAGCTAATCAACTAAAAGTATACAAAATTTTGCTGTGGTGCCATATTCGTGGCTAAACATGGCATAATGTGGCATAAATAGCCAATCGGGTTACTTGTTGTCCAAGCGAAATACTTGCATATGCAAAATTTGTTTGCAACCAAAAATGGGTCAAACACCAAGTAAAACTGCATTGTTGTTATAATGAAGCATGAAGCGAGCATCTCTAAATCAAAAGTTCAATAGTAGCAAATATAAATCTATGAAGACAGATAAAACGAATTTAACCGTATAAGAAATTTGAAAACCAGATCACCGAAGATGTATGGAAAATAATGTCAGGCCTTTTGCTGGAGTCTTTTGTAATTTGGGCAAAAAGTGATCAATGAACTAAATTTCAGTGTTAGTGCAGGAATGGACGGCAGTAAGTAAGGGGCTATGCTGTGGTGGGCGGTATTTTTCTCCATTTTTAATATTAGACCGCTTATCACGCCTTGTCGGGTAGATGGTCGGGCGACGAAAATGAACGATTAAACATTTTATTTAAATGAGATAGACGAGAGAGGGGAGCCACAAGCCAAAGAAAACAAAAGCGTCGGACTCGGGGAGCGAGATCAGGGTAAGGTCAACACGCACCGTGATGGAACATCAGGTGAATGCAAGCGGAGAAGTAGAGTAGGAAAAGGTATGGAGCGGAGGGAGTAGAGACCTCTCTAGCAGTATCGTGCAGCACTAAGAAGTGCCCAACGCTTGGGAGCAGGTCGTAGGTAATAAAGGGAGGTAACAAAGGTGAGGTGGCAAAGCAGTCGCTGACTGCTCACGATGATGCGGAAAGAACCAAGCTCCTTCCAACATTTGATAGCTTGCGGCAACATCGCGAGGTTGCGGTGAATGAATGAAATTTTTCCAAACCTTCAAAGGACAGGTACGAATCAAAAGTTAAATTATTAATACCATGCGTTGGAGGATACGAGCCAAAACCCGAATATACGAACATAGGATTGGAAGGTATTTGCATTATCCCGGCCTACGGAGGTGATAAGCGCTACATCTTCAAAATAAACAAGGAGGCGGAGGATATATACAGCTTGGCGAAATGTCCTAGGGCACAGACAAAATTTAAATGCAGCTCAGGAAAAGAAATCTCAAGGTAAACAAACCTAGCACGATAAAAGGGGAAGAGATTGGAAAGGACCTTGAAAGCCTTAAAACAAGGGGCAGGAGGTGGTCATAAAACAATAACCTCAGGATAGGGAGAAGCATACAGAGCATACGGGAATAGATGGGAATGTAAAAGTGGATGAGCTAGCTAAAAACGATGCATCTCTCGAAGCTGGCTCTCTAGACTTTCCAATAAGATCGGGCAATGTTAAGAATAAGCGAGCATTGCACATCATCGGCCAAGCGGTGAAGACGTGCAAAGATCACTACCAACAAAGTTACTCCTATCATTAAAATAAGGGGACTGTAGACTCATGACGGTTATTGTGATTGAACACTGCCTTCGGGCGTCATATGCCTTTGAATTAACGGGTACAAGAAGATATTAGCTGAAATGACAAGAGGACGATTAAGCGGAATGACAACTGACTTAACGTCCGATACCGACCACATCACGGCGGTGTTTGACTGCCAAGTGCAGAACATAAGATATCCTACGGCCATCTATGTACAGACATCTATGTAACGACGACGGCCTTTAAGGCATTCCAATCTAACGTGATAAAGTTTGATATCATGCGGAGGTTTCGAGGCTGCCTGGCGTTCAAAAGGCAGCTCAATGTCTCCTTCTACAGAGTGCCTGGGCTCAGATATATTAAAAGGAACGAATTTACAGATGAATTGGCCCGGAAAGGTTGCGGAATAGACATAAGCGAGGCGGACTGCTTTTATCTTAATAGTAAAATTAAGGAATATGAGGTTAGTTCAACGGAATTTCTGTCGACAAACTGGCTTGACTGTGCGGCCTCAAAGTCCTTATAGCCTTGTTTCAATAAAAAAGGAACTAGCTTCCTTCTCAAGCTAAACAAATATGCAGTGAGAGTACATATTGGTGTCATCACAAGTCAATGCGCTATTGCACCAATGCTCCGACGGCGACTCATACTAAAAGAGAGAAAGAGGAGTCGATTCATCATATTCTCTGCCGATGTCCAGGACTGCAAACAAGATGACTCAGTTTTCTGTGGGCACGGTTTTTCGATAGTCTGGCAGAGGTTAAGAAAGTAGATGTTTCACTTCTTTTTTGGTTCATCAGAGAAACCAAGTGATTCGTTGCTGACCACTAGGAAGTAATCTGGTTGCAGAAATGTGCCACAAACCGGCACTGACTGAGAGCGCTCACAATGAAGAAAAGTTTTTCCAAATGGAAATGTGGGAAATTCCCACGCACTCTCTTTCAACCTAACCTACCCTTACTAAATTTCAGCTATAGGCTTTTTGTGGTGAAATGCTTGTAGCTTCCAACAAATGTCGCAGAAAAAGGAAAGCGTATGAAGAGTAAATATGTGAAGGACAATTGTTGATGAACTCCAAATATAAAGTTTATATTCCCGAAGAAAATTTAAAAGAATAAAATGTGAAAATGGATCCCGCTTGAAGAACTAAAAGGGATGCACTGAGCTTTGTCGGATAATCCTTTCATTGGGGGAAGGAATTACCCGATAGTTAAAAGGCGCTAACTTTTCTACTAGGAACACAATCCTCTACTTGCTATCTTTTGTAAATTGTTAACACAAAAAACACTTGAATACGTTCCCTCGTATTAAAAAAAAAAATCTGCACAAAAATCAAGTACCTTGAATTTGCTAAAAATATCTGATAAAAGATGACAATTGATGATGTGTATGAGTGGACTGTATGATATGAAATATATTGATGATATTGTACTGTATCTGTGTTGAAGCGAACGTTTGAATGATGTGGTGTGTTGACGATCGTGTGATATATCGATGCTCTTGTGCAGTGCATGATAATGCGATGTATCGAGGTAGAAGTGGACTGCATAGTATGTTATGTGCTGACGATCGTGTGATGTATCGATGTTGAAGTGGACTGCATATGATGCGATGTGCTGACGATCGTATGATGTATCGATGCTGCTGTGTAGTGCATGATAGTGTAATGTATCGATGTTGAACTGGATTGTATATGATGCGATGTTCTGACGATCGTCTGATGTATCCTGTGGAGTGCATGATAATGCGATGTATAGATGTTGAAGTGGACTGCATAGGATGTGATATGCTGACGATCGTGTGATGTATCGATGTTGAATTGGGCTGTATATGATGTGATATGGTGACGATCGTGTGATGTATCGATGTTGAATTGGACTGTATATGATGTGATGTGCTGACGATCGTGTGATGTAACGATGCTACTGTGGAGTGTATGATAATGTCATGTATCGATGTTGAAGGGACCGTATACGATGTGATATGCTGATGATCGATACCAATAACATAGAACAGCGCGAACTTTAAGCAAATATCAACTTAATGCAGTGAATAAATGTCCAAATGTTTCAGGTTGGTTGAAACTCTGGTCCGGGAACAATTCGGCTCCATAAGGGGGCAGTACAGGAAGAGGAGAAGTCGAATTGACAGACTTGACCGCTCAATTGGCTACAGTTATTGTAAAGCTGGAGTGACTAGCTAGAGGGCTAAACCCGCTCAGACGTTTAAGCGCCAACTCGTGATGATGCTGATCAGTATTTAATTGAAGAAAAAGTTCGAACTTTAAATTTGTACAAAGTTCCCGTCCACGAAATCAAATCTGTTGCCAACCTCAACATCTATGAGCGTGAGCATGACGAAGCCATTTATAGAATACTCTGAAGACCTTAAAAGCCAAACATGTGGTATTGTGGAATTGGATATCTATAAGGGAATTTTGTAACTTCTTTGCGACGAGCATCAATATCGGAACTAACCGAATTTTATCACTTAATTTATAACTTATTTTACTTTCGGAAAATAGTCGCATATAATTGGATAATATCACCACTGATCCCAGTGGGATGTCGCAAGCCATCTCCAATTCAGCTCCTAAAAAATTTTAATAACAAGAACGAAGCTTTGAGACACGTCACATTTGGTACATTTTAAGTTTGTCCAGTATCTTGATGTTCCATTTCAGATAAATATGGAGATTTATGTATCGAGTCGGCTCAGCTTGTATTCATAAACTATTCCACAACAGACCTTAGGAAGTTCAGTGAATCAGCTCAAAATCCAAAAGAGTGTGGGTAGAAAGATGTGGGCGAAAGTGAGAGTTGTGATTTGAAAGAAATTTGCAATGTAGTTTGGATATGCCGGTTAGGTGTGAAAGTCCAAAATCGTTCTTTTAATGAGAACATAAAACATCTCTGGCTTCATACTGCCATGTTTTGTGAGATTTGATGCTCTTTTACTGAAAAATTTGGAGTCGGGCTGGAAAATCGTCGACATTCTACAGCTTCACCGGCACGAGCTAAGTAATTGTGTGTGTAGAATGATTGTTCTACGCGCCCAATTGGAATTATAGAAGCTCTCCGAGCAACACCCACTTTGAAATTGAAGTCAAACCTGAATATGCGCCTGTTGTATATTGTATAAAAGGCGTTAAAGGTGTCCGCTGACTTAAATAACGACACACTTTAGAGACAAAAGAATGGTATGAGGAGGTTAATTAGGGGCTCGTGAACTTACTCCCCGATAGATGCGGAAGTTAGCATTCTGCCAGGAGCGCGTTTATATCATGTGCCCTTTAATATTTAGTAGGATTTTTAAGACCTTTTTAATGCACTAAGTTCATTAGAGCTTTGCGGATTGTCTGTGTGAATTTCGATTAACTTAATGAGCAACTATCAAATGGATCTCTTTTCAATACCGTGAGCTTGTGAACGGGATGCGTAGGATGTCAGGGCTGCAATGCTCGCTGGATTATCTTTTTGAAATATTTTTTCACCTTCTCTTTTAGTAAAAAAAGCTATACGAATATTTCTCATAAGGTCTAGACTTGGTTATTTAGCTATATGCGTGTGTATGTGTGAGTAACAACTTCTGCTCTTAGCTGATGACTACATATGTGTAGGTGAGATAATCTCTTTGATTTAAGCTGCTGGTTATGTGTGTGAAATATTCTTCGTCGACTTCTATGTATGTGTGGCTGTTTGCTTTAATGTGCACATTTACATAAGTGTGGCTGCTTGCTGTTTTTATACTCAGTTGAGCAGAGCTCACAGAGTATATTAATTTTGTTCGCATAACGGTAGTCCGTAACGGCATAAACTAATCGAGATAGATATAGACTTCTATATATCAAAATGATCTGGGCGAAAAAAGAAATTCATTTAGCCATGTCCGTCCATCCGTCCGTCCAAAAACACGATAACTTGAGTAAATTTTAAGGTATCTTAATGAAATTTGGTATGTAAGTTCCTGGGCCCTCATCTCAGATCGCTATTTAAAAGGAATGAAATCGGACTATAACCACGCCCAATTTTTCGATAATGAAAATTTCATTCCATTTCATTCATTACCAAAGACGGATAAAGCGATGAAGCTTGGTAGGTGGGCTGACCTTATAAAGCAGCATAGAAAATTAGTAAAATTTTTTGATAATGGGCGTGGCACCCCCACTTTTAAAAGAAGGTAATTTAAAATTTTGCAAGCTGTAATTTGGCAGTCGTTGAAGATATCCTGATGAAATTCGGCAGGAACGTTACTATATGTGTGCTAAATAAAAATTAGCAAAATCGGAAAGCGAACACGCCCACTTAAAAAAAAAAAAATTTTTTAAAGTAAAATTTTAACAAAAAATTTAATATCTTTACAGTATAAAAGTAAATTATGTCAACATTAAACTCCAGTAATGATATGGTTGGTGTAACAAAATACAAAAATGAAAAAAGTTTCAAAATAACTTTGGAAAAAACTTTGTAAAATGGGTGTGACGCCTACCATATTAAGTGGAAGAAAATGAAAAAGCTCTGCAGGGCGAAATCAAAACCCATGGAATCATGGCAGGAATACTGTTCGTGGTACTACATATATAAATAAATTAGCGGTACCCGACAGATGATGTTCTAAGTCACCCAGGTCCACATTTTGGTCGATATCTCGAAAGCGCCTTCACATATACAACTAATTGCCACTCCCTTTTAAAATCCTTATTAATACCTTTTGCTTTAAAAAGTTAAGATTTTGTGAATTTTTAAAGATTTTAATCAATTTGTTATTATTTATTTTGTGTTGCCGAGTCATTGTGCATTTGTGTTTTTGTTGCAATTTTGATTGGCACCTTTTCACCTTGCAATTGTTTTTGTGCGCCCCCTTTTTGTTTTTCTCGCAATTTACTGTCTTCGCAACTGTTTGCGTCGCTTTTTAAGTGTCAAGTGACAGTGACTCTAAAACTGCTGGCTACCGCTAAGCTCCCAAACTTTCAGAGTCGCTTTATATATAACCTTTCTCATTCTCAGTGCTATTTCAACTGTTTTTTATTTGTAATTTATAAACATTTCTATATTCTTATACTATTCTATTTTCATTACCTTTCTATAAAAAATGACTTGCATTGTCAAAAACTGTCAGGTAAAAAGCGAATCCGAACGTTTTGTCTCTTGCTGGCTTTGCGATGGGCTCGCCCATGGAAAGTGCGCGGGACTGACGGCTAGAGTTGTTGACACTGTCAATGATGGGGAGAAGGGAGTACGTTGGTCATGCATTAAATGCAGATCAACTGAGGTTGACCTATTTAAACTGTTTGGACAAACACGAAATGCGTTTTCTGAAATTGCTAAAGAGTTTTCCATAATCACGGACAAGTTCAATCAATACGATAGCTTGTTCAAATCCTTCAAGTGTTTGGATGAGTTAGCGCATTGTTTAAATAGAAATAAAGACAACCGCGATAATAAACAAAAACACTCTGAAGACTCACCTAACGCTTTGAATCTTAATCCTGCTCAGAACATTAATCTTCCGCAAGTGGAGCTCATAGACTTGGCTTCCCCTAATCCGCAAGCTGTGGTTCCGTCCACTTCTAAGGCCGCGGAAAAAACCTTAGAGTCTCAAACTGTAACTTCTGAAACTGTAACTTCTCAATCTGTGACTTCTTATTCAGAAGCACCGGCTAAGAAGCTGGTTGTAGTCCCGCTCAAAAAATCGTTTTTTGTATCTCGCTTTGACAAAGACACTTCTGTTGATGATATCAAGTCTCATGTCACTTCGAAATTTAAGGCTGACGCCATGACTTTAAGAAAATTCAAATTTAATTACGAAAGAAACATTTCTTCATTTAGAATTGATGTCTATTCAAAAGATTTCGATAAACTTTTCGACAGCGCATTTTGGCCGCCAGGGGCTTTTGTTCGCGAATTTGTGCATAAGACTATTGAGATTACTCAAAATGTAACAAAAATTCCTCCTCAAAGTTCAGATCCAAAAAACTTAATTTAACATCTTGCTTAAGCATTTACTATCACAACGTTAGAGGCTTAAGTACTAAATTAACTGACTTATATTTGAAAACCATTCGCTATAACTATAATATTATTGCTTTTACCGACACAAGGCTGAAAGCCAATGTTTTAAATTCCGAAATTTTTTGCGGTGAGTATCAGACCTATAGAAATGATTGCTTAAATAGGACCGGAGGTGGTGTCTTGCTAGCTGTACATTCTTCAATTCCATCTGAAGATGTTAATTTAGCCGAAGTTGATTCAATCGAGTTTAAATGCATCCGAATCTTACTAGGCCCGGGTCATATTTACTTAGCCGTTTGCTATATTCCACCGTCTTCTGATCTATCAGTGTACATGCACCATATTTCACTGTAACAATCAGTCAATTCGATGATAAGGCCCACGGACTCAATGATTGTTTTAGGCGACTTAACCTGCCATATATATCTTGGAATACCGTTGATCACAATATTGTCCCCGTATCATCCAATATGCATAACAATGACTTTTTGGATGGAATTACTGATCTTTGCCCTAATCAGATTACTTTTTTCCGAATAAGTATGGAAAATTCTTAGACTTAGCATTTGTTGACGACATATCTAAATTCTCTATAAATCGGTGTGAACCTATTGTTTTGCCAGAAGACGTTTACCAACCTTCTCTTGAGATAACTTACGAAATCATAAGCTACGAAGTCGGCTGCACTAACAAAACACGCGTCTCTACCAGATGCTTTGATTTTTCCAAAACCAATTTCAGCAATTTAAATAAAGAGCTTTCTGAGATAACGTGGCCCGATATAAAGGGGATGTAGAGGAAAACGTTTTACATTTTAATAAAACCATTTATACTTTATTTGAAAAACATGTGCCCAAACGCACATGCTCGTACACTGAACCAGTGCAAGTCTGGTTTACTAAAGATTTAAAAGCTTTAAAAAATACGAAATCACGTTTATTCAAATTATATAAGAGAACCGGTTTACATTCTCATTATGCACAGTACGCTATTTATAAATAGCATTTCCAGCGACGGTCAAGAGATTGCAAACTTCTTCACTCAATTCTTTCGCTCTAATTATTCTGTTGTGGTTGATTCATCACCTACAAATTATCCGTATGAGCTCCATTCTAGTAACTCAATATATGCCCAACATTTGTTGCCTGAAGATGTTCTACTACATCTAAAGACCCTAAAAAATTCTTCAAATACGGCCCCGATTTGATCCCAACATGTTTTATTAAAAAATGTGCGGAATACATTTACCAGCCCCTTACTGATCTGCTTAACCTCTCTTTAAAAAATGGCATTTTCCCGACGGCTTGGAAGGAATCTTTTCTTATCCCACTCCATAAAAAAGGAAGCAATTCGTCTATTGAAAACTATCGTGGAATAGCAAAGCTCTCCGCTATACCTAAGCATTTCGAAGCAATCGTTACTAATCACCTTACATTTTCGATTTCTGCATTGATAGATAGTTCTCAGCATGGCTTCTGTAGAGCCAAATCAACCACAACTAATTTGCTTGAATTTACAACTCACGTCTTTAATGGGTTTAGAAACAATCATTATACCGACGTTATATACACTGATTTCAGCAAAGTATTCGACAAAGTACGCCACTCATTACTTGTTTATTAACTAGAATTGCTTGGTTTTCAACCCGGCCTAACTCGCTGGATCTCAAAGAGAACTCAAAGAGTCATTTTTAAAACATTTGTTCGAATGTCATCGATGTTCCCTCCGGTATGCCTCAGGGCAGCCATCGCGGTCCTATTCTGTTTTTGATCTTTATAAACGATGTTTCCACAACTATAAAATATTCTAAAATTTTAATGTATGCCGACGACGTAAAACTTTTTAAGTCATACGCGTCAGTTGAAGAACGTTCTGTACTCCAGGCGGATTTAAATCGTTTAGTTACTTGGTGTAATGCGAATTTTATGCCTCTCAACATAGAAAAATGTAAATCCATGTGTTTTTCACGTGGGAACATATAGCCAGCTTCCTACACAATTAATGGCCAAACTCTGGAAAGCGTTGATGTTTTTGTCGACTTGGGAGTTACAATGAATTGGCAAACTTAGTTTCAACCCTCATATTAATGCCACAGTCAATAAAGCGAGAGGAGTTTTAGCATTTGTGAAAAGATGGGCAAAAGAGTTTAGTGATCCTTACGTTACTAAAACCCTTTTTACATCATTGGTGAGGCCGATATTAGAATATGGATCGATAATTTGGAATCCGCGTTATCAAGTTCATGTGGATATACTAGAACCAATTCAAAAACAGTTTTTCTTTTCGCCTTGAGAAATCTTCAATGCGACTCTCCGTATAATCTTCCTCCTTACACTAATCGATTAAAACTAATAAATCTTACTACCCTTGTTTGTGCGAAGATTATAACACTCACTCGAGAATAATTGATGTTTCGGACTCGCTCTTTGCCATATAAAAGACGGTTCTATCTTCTCTTAATAATTAAAAAATTATATTTATACTTTTAAACTATTGTATTTTGTGAATCTTTATTTCTCAGCTGATGGGTTTCTCTGTAGCTGAGCGGTTTTGGATCTCGGCGCTTAAGAAGCCACTGCCTCTCAAAGACTCGGTAACAAAAAAATTAGAAATAACACATAAATAAGAATTAGGATAAAAAAAAAACAAAAAAGTATGTATGAATTCAAAAAAAAAAAAAAAAAAAAAACAGGATTAGCCTGGTTTCATCAGGCCACTTGAGGGCAGTGCGCTGCCACAACGTCCGAGAAAAAAAAAATGTGATACCCATATCGTACAAACATATTCTAGAGTCATCCCTGGTCCACCTTTATGGCGATATCTCAAAAAGGCGTCCACCTATAGAACTATGGCCCACTTCTAAAATACGTTTTAATACCTTCCGTTTGATACCCATGCCATACAAACACATGCCAGGGTTACCCTAGGTTCATTTTCCTACATGGTGATTTTCCCTTATTTTGTCTCCAGAGCTCTCAGCTGAGTATGTAATGTTCGGTTACACCCGAACTTAGCCTTCCTTACTTGTTGTTGTTGTGATTATTTACTAACAGCATAGTGATACTAATATTCGCCACAATATCATAACTAATATATCAACCAATGTTTATTATATAATCCACTGTTGGATACAAATGAACATAATTAAGTACTGTTATACATTGTTTCTTAACAATTTATTGTTGATGTCAATTACTATGTTGTTACTAATACTAGTACCGGTGTTAAGGATGAAACGTGTCATGAAATTTTTATCAGATTTGCAAAGAACATGAGAACATAAAAGTACAAATGAAAATGTCACTGTCAATGTGTATGGAAAAATAGCACTGGATATGTAGTGAAAAAGAAAAGTAAATTGCAATAATGTTGCAAATAAAATTCAGTACAAAAACTAATGACACAAATGGAAGAAAGCAAAATGCGACTTTCTTCATTTATTATATATTTTTTTACGACATACTAACTACTCTATGTGGAGGTGTGATTTCCAATTCTTTGCTAATACCATTTATATATAATATCTATACAAAAAACACATATTGAAATTTTCATTATTCTTGACAGATGGTTTATGTCACCACTTCACTATCATTTAATAATCATAAATTTATATGACTCAGTGGTTTACTTTTACCATATTTCACCCTCAGAATTATTATTTCAGCAGTATGCAACACTCTCACCGTTAGCGTCAGCGACACAACAGCACCGAGCAGTGCTCAGACTCTAAGCACCATATTGAAATGTTTCGAGATGGGTTTTTTTGGGTAGCAAAAGCCGGTAAATGTTAGGATAAAAATCGTAGCATTTAAAAATCGTCAAAGCAATAGTCAAAGAAAAGAGGATGAAGGGTCACCACAGAGAGAAATGGAGCACTCGTCAGCGGTGGTTGGTTCTCACCAGGGAGTGATTGTGGTGATAATGCTCTAGATTAAGGTAAAGGAGTTCAAGGATACAGAGAGGCGGTGTACGTTGTTCCTATGAGGTAGTGTTAATTGTAATCTGAACTACTGGCTATGGCTATTTGGTTCCGAACGGATTGTAGGAGGCTTTTGCCTAGGAAGGTTTGTTATACTCACACATTCTGATATCCATAACGTTTCTGAGACGCTTAGGTCTGTGGGCACTGCTCGCGCTTTCATCTCTCTCAAACAACAGGGAGCACTGGTTGGCCGAACCCAACGTTGGTAAATAACCATCTTTCATTTAAGAGAAAGATGAAAACTCAATATATTAGCTCATCCGAGCAGAATCCTCGTGCGTTAGCTTTCTTCTGAGTAATAGTTGCCTTATCTTCTAACTCAAAGGTAGGGAAGAGTAGTCGGGTATAATAAGGGGTTTCATAAGCACGTTGGGGAAGACCAGTCTGCGGGAGCTGCCTTGGTAAACAATCTCCCTCTGACACAAAGGAAATCCATTGCCAGCCAGGAGCAGCAGCCACTTCAATCACCTACGAGTAAGTGTTCCAATTGAGTTTGAGCTTAACCTCTGAGAATTGGTTTCTATTGCGTGACAGTGAATGAAATTTTCAACCTTCTACTGGTTCATGATCGCTAGAATAGTCCAGAAGGCATGCTGCAACTAGTACATGATGACACCGAAACGATCCAAGAATATCCCCGTAAAGTTTGCGGAAATAATCCTGGAAAGGTGCTCATCAGATCGTACCTAGATGGTACCGAAAACAGCCCAAAAACGATTTCGTTTTAATAAAGGATAACCCATTAGAGTTAACGAAATAATCTCAGTGTGACGTTTTCGAGATGGTGCGGAGGGTTTTCAAAAAACAGTCCTAAAATAATTTCGTTGTCATCAGAAATGACCCATAACAGTTCCTGGAATGATGTTCTCGAGACTGTGCTGAGTTAATTCCGAAAACATTCTCAAAAATTTACAATGTATTTTCACAGAGTAGCTTTTCATAGGAGAAATACACTCGTATTAAATTTGTTTCTAATTTTTTTTTAAATTTTCGATATTGCTTTGGATGGTGCTTGAACCTAAAATCTTCGGTGTGGTATGCGGAGCGAATAGTACGGAGAAGTTGTTTCCAAATACGAGAAATAAAATTCGAAGTTGTTGAAAAGTAGCCGAAAGATATTCCTCTTGGTCCTACTACATTTTTTCCAAACCTGTGCGAAGTTACTTTGGCGGTTCGTGAACTGAAATATTTTGAAAATTTTCCAAAATGCTTCGGGTAACTACACTACGCAAATATTGCTCCGGAGTAGATAACATCCAATTTCGCCACGATAACTTTATGCTTCACCACCGTTCTAGCCCCCTCACCCCAATATGGCCACGAAGCCAAGTTGAGTACTTACAAAAACTTTTAGTGATGCTTAGGCAAGTACAAAACACAAGCCTCCCATATTTAGCTGCCAAATTTAAATGTCCTCTAAGCCAATATAACTGCAATTTTTTGGGCTCCCTATGGCCTTCAACTATCTCCCCTCCCCCTCTTATTCTTTAATCGCACAATAACAACAAACATTTTATAAAGAGAAACAAACACCAAAGTAATTTCTCATTCAATTGTCGCTGTTAGTCGGGTATAACGTGATGTCCTTTTCCTTACGGAAGCTACTTCTTAATGTCCTGTAATCAATTAATTTAGTTTGGCACTACTCATGCACTGCACACACAAAACTTTCTCCTTCCACATTACGATTTTGATGCCGAAAGACAGCTAGAATTTCTATTAAGCATTGAATGGGCATTGGATAACAAGTATCCTTAGAGCAATTACGAGAGTCAAGAGTTGACAAACACTGCAACTGAAGAAAAATACAAAATTACGTAGACGTCTAAGATGGCAGATAGATTAGCAAAAAAGAATTAAAGGTGACAAGCAAAAGAACAGCAACAACAACTTAACAATACACTACAATGAAAAATACTTCAATAGAAGTACAAGAGTATGAACTTCTAATACGACAAATAGATAGAGTTCGTTTAGAGAAGCTGCTAACGCTTAAGAAGTCAATAGACCATAGGACACCGACCCATTGAAACTGAACTGCATAAAGTTGTTGCTGAACGAAGCAAAAGGCAACAGCCGGCGGACATCATAGATTGGAAGAGAGGAGTTGAAAGAAACATTTCTCACTTCTGCTCTTCAATTCTTATACATATTTTCGAATTCAACTCACGCCCATTTTCTCACAAACAGCAATACGTATCTTTTTGCACCAACTGTCAATTGAAATAAAGGAATGTCCAGTAATAAACAACAAATTTGCAGTTGAAATCAGCTTGAAAGGGACAATAGTAAAAAAATGTAGGTATGTGAAAATATTTCTTCGACTGGCGTTGATTTATTTTCGCGTTTCGATCGCAATTTCACGAAGTCATTACGCTTTTTTTGAATGTCGTATCCGCCTGCATGTTGACCTAGCTGCCAAAGTTCCGTAGTTTTGGAAGTACTTTCACAAATTTCTTTCGTTAGTCTTTTCCTTTCGTTTTGTGGTTACTAGCAGGCCCGGCTGACGTTGTTTTGCTCTAACTTTCGTCTATATGCATAACTTTTAAAGAGTTTTTATCATATATTCCCCCCACCCCTACATCTCATTCACCCTCACCTTCTTTTCCATACCTTCTTTCCTTTCTAGCTCCTTCTCCTCCTTCGCCCATTATCTCTATCTTCGTCCAAATCTATCTCTTTCTAAGTCTAGTTGTTGTTGTTGTTGTAGCAGTGCTTCACCCCATCCAATAGGTGCACCAATCACAAATTGATATCACTGTCCTCTAACGGAAGCCCAAGGAATCTTGCTGTTTCAACAGGGGTGGACCACAATGAGAGGGGTGTAAGGACGTTGGTTTCACATTACAATTGAAGAGATGGTTGGTGTCATGTAGGGACACATTGCATGAGTGCGTTCCTCTTCTGCTAGTTCTGGGTATTTTTCTTCAAGTGCTGGACTCGCCGTGCAATTCCTGGCATAGAGGTCCGACGGCATTTCTTGCAAGGTCTCTTTCGCCTTCGATTTTCTTCTATTTAGTTATTTTTATTCTTCTTCATCCCTTATGCCCAGTCCCAGTCCCAGTAATAGTCCATGTCCCAGTCTCAGACCCGATTCTAGTCCCAGTCCCAGTTCCAGTCCCAGTCCAAGAGGCTGGTATGTATTTTTGAATACTGTTTCATAAAAAAAATTTAAACAAAAAGTTTTGTCTAAAAAAAAAAATTTAAGGGGTGGACTACCCTCAATATTTTGTGGTACGAAAACAGAGAAAAGATCCGCTACCCAGTCCAACACAATATACTCAAAAAATTTCATGAGAATCCGTCCTGCCGTTTCAAAGTAGTTCAACCACAAACACTGTGGCACGGGAATCTAATATAGGAGATACATTCTCCCTGATGAAGGTGGAAAAAACTTATCGAAACGCTTAGAAAGAAAAAAAGCTTTCGTTTTGTCTTGAATTTACAGAATGACAAGCTTCAATAACATCTTTGATTCCTTAATGAGGGGAGGTTCCCTTCTTTAAGTTCCATACAAACCTTAGCGCTAGGGAGTGCGGTTATCTGATTACTGAGCAGAAGTTTACTTCCAGTTTACAAGACCTTGCATGAGGTAATCACTGTGGGAATGTGTTGAACTAAAGCGAATTCTGAAAGCGATTTGAAAAGCCCAGAAAATGTAAGAGTCTAAAAATCTTTCAATACCAACTTAGCTCTAATAAGTTTAGCAGCATATAGCACGAGAAATAGAAAAGTTGGGATTGACACCATTCAGTTCATTCAGACATTCACACGGTATAAGAATTGAGGTAACGAATATAGAGTATTTTTCAGGAGAAGAATGGAAGGACGATTAAGATAGTGGTAGGGCACTAAAATTAAATATGAATGGGCAAAAAATATAGTATGTGCCCATCATGCAATCTTATCTTAATTATTATATCTTTCAAGAATAGTTCTGCGATCCATGATATTACAATTCCAGCGACCAACATAACGATCTCTGTCAGTAGATTTATATGCCTATTTTATAAAGACGGAAATTTTTCGGGTTCGTAGATATCTAGATGTTTTCCTTAGCTGCATCCCTGACCACAGAAAGAAATGAAAATTCAAATGAGATGGTCAGAAAAGGTAATGGGTGATAATAAGTCGACTACAGCGCTACTAGGGCATCGAGTAGTTGTTGTGGATCAACAGCGACGAAGAAGACTATGGTTATGTTTGAATAGGAAACAAATGAGCTTCAATCAAATCTGCGTTTACCAGCAATTTCCCTCAGCGTGAAGTCTTCAGAATGAGGAATCACCTTCTATGCAGGACTGAGTTGGTTAATCATCTTCTCTGCGGAAATGCATGACTGCCATCAAAATAAATTAGACTTACAAGCGCATGTTGTCTCGATATTCGAGCGGAGATGAGTGAGTTGGATCTATGGCTCTTACTTAAGTTTTTATGATTTCTGATTAGCAATAAGGTTTTGGGAAGCGTTATTGAAGTTGACGATCCTTTGCTGGATATTGAGTCGGTATGTTTTGGAAGCTAGCACAGTCGTCGGCCGCCGCGGTGTGGTGGTAGAGGGCTCTACATGTCACACCAAAGGTTTTGGGCTCGGGCACCGGGCAAAGCAACATCAAAATTTAGAAATTAGTTTTTTTGCAAGAAAGTTTTTTTAAGCAGGCTCGCCCCTCGGCAGTGATTCGGCAAGCAATCCAAGTGTCATTTTGCCATGAAAAGCTTCTGAGTGAAAATTCGTCTGCATATAGGACTCGTCCCGCCAATTTCTGGGAAAAAATAAAAGTAGCACGACACAAATTGCAAGAGAAGCCTGGCCTAAAATCTCTTCATCCCTTATTTCCCAATCTTAAACAAAGAATACTCTCTGCTTTCTGTTTCTCCCTAACAGCGTTTTATGGGTGAATTGGAGGCTTATGTTGAAACAGTCTTCCCTGAACCGCATGTACCTAAAATTATGCACTACTACTTTATAAGTCTTTGGGCTATATTTCTGCTAGCTAGCACTTTCCCCGCTGTTTCGTTGGAGTACGCGGTTTCCACACAGAAATTTTACCACGAGACTCGCTTCGATCAGGGTGCAAAAATGGAAAAACATACTGTACACGTGTATACCGATGGTTCCAAATTAATAGAAGGGGTCAGGCCTGCTGCTTACTGTGTCGATCCAGAAACAAGTAGATCACAGAGGCTGCCAGACTACTGCAGCGTTTTTCAGGCGAAGAAAGCAGCAGAAATTTTGGATTAAGCGTGCTAAAGCTGCAGTCGCATCAATGTATATAATCTCACACATTACTTCATCAAGAAGTGTTCTGTAATGCAAAGGGGCATTGGAAAAGCGTCGCCCAGGCTGAACAATACATCTATATTGGGTTCCCGGTCATAAAGGGATAGAAGGTAACGAACAGGCCGAAGAGTTGGCAAAGGGGGGTGCAATACACGCTGAATATACAATAGACGTCCCAATCCCTTTGGGCGAAATAAAAAGAAGACAAGAGTAGGATATGATCCATCGAGCTGAAAAGTAGACAAAGCTCGGGGCTGAAAAATTTCTAAGATCGTATTCAAATCCTACGATATAAGACTCACAAAACGGCTCATAAATACCTCTGAAGAGAAGACTTAAGGCTTCCGAGGGGTATACTAACTTGATACTGGCTGCCGCCGTCATATGCTTATACGTTAGTCCCCGTCAGTAACAGCAAGTGTAAGAAGTGCGAGCTGCAGGAAAAAAGGTTTGAGCACGTTCTGTGTTCGTGTCCTGCGCTGACCAGGTCAAGACTACAGCTATTAGGGGCGGCAGAGTTGCCGTATGTAGAGACAACAATCAAGCTAGGTTCAAGAAAACTGCAAAAATTTTCCAAGAGAACGGAGTTTTTCTGAAACATAAGTCCTGGCACCTGATTGGGGTTCTACCATTTGGTCGTCAAACAAACACTATGGACACATTCTGTCTGTGTGATGTCTTATTGATCGGTCAGCTCAAACATGGACACAGTCGGCCTATGTGAGGTCTTCATTGACCGGCCAGTTCAACCTAACCTAATCCTTTGAGGTGACTTCTTAGAATATTAAGCTCCTTGCTTTACCATGGTGACCTGATCGACTTGGTTGTAGTTTTTCCGTTTTAGTCGTCAGACAAATTATGGTAACACTGTGGACACATTCAGTCTATGTGAGGTCTTTATTGACCGGCCAGTTCAACCATGGACACATTCAGTCTATGTGCGGACTTTATTGACCATTTTAACCTAACCCGTAACTCTGTCTTCTTAAAAGATTAAGCTCATTGCACTACTATGGTGGTTTTACTTTTTCTCTGAATCTTCTTAGATCCCACCAGTTCCTCTACATTAGCAACATTTTTGGGTTGTCCCCAATTTTCGTTGAGCTAGGGCTCATAAAGCTTCCTCCCTTCTCTACTTTCTTTAGGGGGATGCTAAAGCTGAAGCCGGAATACACTAATTTAATTAAAATTGTATATTCTCTTTTTATATACACCCATCCATCCATATGCCCGCCATTGACAGGTAGCCAAAGCTTTAAACTTTTGTTTTTGTTTTTCATTTAAAGAAATTATTCCAGAATAAAATAATTAAAATTCTACAAAAACCACAGCTAAATACTTTTCTATTTTGCACATATTAAACAAAGTTATAATATTTTCTTCTACAACTCTCCGAGGGAGAAGGTAAGGATTTGGTGGCATCAAATGCGCACAGAATGCATAAAAGCCTGGCAAAAGAAAAAAGTAATTTTAGTGAAATTATCATATGTGCAAAAATTACCGCAAGGATGTGCATTTGAAATGCGATTCTTTGTAAAAATGATTTGAATTCGTCAGTGGCGAAGCGTAAGGCGGAGCTCTGTTTTTTTTGAAGGTTTTGGAGAGGGAATTGAGCATTGCTGTTTTGACGTATGAGAGAAACACGAGAGCACCCATTTAACACCTATTCAAAATTATGTAAATAAATACTTGTGAAAATGACAACGGTATTAGTTGGTACAAAAGTTAGTCGTGTGTGTGTGTACTTACATATGTATATGTGTATCTGTGTGTGCAGAAGAACATCAGTGTTTGTGAAAGATCCCGCTTTATGTAACATTTTAATCTAATATGCAAAAAACACATCCGGACAATGACGCACTGTTGTGACCGCATCTCATTACTCTACAAGCGTACACATCAACTATATGTATGTGTGTGTAATTAGCTGCAGATGTATGTGCCGACATATTTGAGGTACAAAATAGTCTTTTGATTCACAAAAGGTGATGCATATGCTACTGGTTGAGTTTATGTGCTCTTTATGCTTTATTCAATTACACTGTGCAATGTTGATTCGGTTAAGGCTTTCCCCAGAGATCGTCGGAAAAGAGTTAGTGCACATTCTAAGTCGAACCTTAATTCGCGAAAAGCATTAGCTTTATGACTCACTAAAAAGGTGGGCAGCGGGGTCTTTGCACCTCAACTAGGGTGGACTCTATCGTTTAGCCTACCCGATCATTGCAGCGGAGGTAGCTGCTATAAATGAGGCCGTTGGTCACCTGAGAAATGCTGTTCACGGCTATAATCAAATTTGTATTTACTCTGACAGCCAGGCTGCAATAAAAACGGCTGGGTCGGTCACATGTAAGTCCAGGACAGTAGAGAAGTGCCGTAAATCTCTTAACGAGATCGCTGAGCAAAATTCCCTCAGTCTGGTATTGGTGCCTGGACACTCCGATATACCGGGCAATGAGATGGCTGACGAACTTGCAAGAGGGGGCACATCCGTTCTGGTTTCGTCGTCCTGTAAGGGCTTGAGCATGCCGATCGCTACTGTAAGCTCATTTTGAAAGGGATTTTCCTTAGGGAAGCGGCTGTGAGATGGAGCAATCTTGAATCCTGCTACCACACTAAGCTCGTGTGGCCTGAATGGGACGCGACGCGTAAAAGAAGTCTCCTTCTTCTTGGAAAGGAGGGACATATCTCTGGTGGTTGGTTATAACCGGCCACATGGGAAGCATGCACAACGGCTGGGTGCTCCCTTTAATGATTACTGTAGGAGCTGCAAAGATGAAGAGGAGATAGAAAGAGTCAAGCATTTTCTGTACGATTGTCCTGCGCTTTGGCGCACAAGAATAAATCTCTGGGATCTCCCTTCTTTGAAGATCTTTGTGATCTGACTAAGTTGGAACCTAAGAAATTCAAAGAAAAGTGTGGGTCTTCACAGAGCAGTTCGTAGATATTGTTTTTGTGTAGTTTGATGATCTCGCTGTAAATGTATTTCTCTCAGAGATGGTGTTGGTGCTGTCGCTGGGATATAAGGATCACCATCCCCTAACGGAAGTCCGTAGTAACTTGCTATTTCAACAGTAAAGATAAGAGTGTTAGAGGCATTGGTTCCACATTTGAATTGAAAAGTTGGCTGTTGTCATGTGGGGAGACGTTAAAAATAGGTAATACATTGGGTATGTCGGGGTTGATTTTAGATAAGTTATAGTTTAATCTATCACAATATCCAGATCGAATTTATACTAGAGTGAAGCGCGTATCCCTGGGTAGGTTGCTTTACACAAATTCGAGTTCAGGTTATTTGTCTCTGCAAAAGTGGCTGGCTCACCGAACACTTGATGGCATACGGAGCCGTTGACTTATTGGTTGCCTCAGAAGGCTTTTCGCGTGCCTTTTCTTCTCACGGTTGACTTCTTAAGTGCTGGTTTTCTTTATAGTGCTACAGCTTCTAAAATTTTTGGAGGTGGGCCTCTTCAATGAGATGTCTGTTAGGGCGCCTAGGTTTCTGGGAAACTATTTGTTCAGCATCTCATCACACTCCTTTATGGAGAGTATTCACACCTTAGTAGGTAGATGATATTCTGGAGACATATGTAGACATCCCTTATTAGCTCTGAGCGCTTTATTTATATAGGTCTGCAGTTTCCTCCAACGTGTTTCTCTTAGGCTCGGCGATCATATTGGGGCCCGTAGCATACAAGCGGGCGGGAAATTGTTTTATAAGTGGTTGGTTATGCACGTTCCTTTGTCTTTGCCCCAAGTACTGCCGGCAAGAGATTTGAGGATTTTGTTACGGATGTGAACTTTAGGTACAATTGCTGCTGCATTTTCGCCAAAACGTAGGTTCTAATCGAACGTCACATCCAATGTTTTTGGTTGAAGGAGAGTCGGTAGCGTAATGCCATCGACGCAGATCTCCAATATTGGTCGGTGACAATGTCAGTTTTCGCTTTGTGAAAAAACTAGAAAGATGTGGGAGATAGTCGTTGATTTAGAAGCATAGCCATCAATGAATATACTGGGACCTGTGGCCAATATCTTTCAGTCATCGACGTAGGACACAATGGTAACTCCTTCTGGTGAAAAAGTGAGCTTCTATATGTAAAAGTGAATTGAAAGTGGGGATAGGACACCACACTGTGGTATTCCTTGTTTAATTATACTGGGATTTGATGTTAAGTTCCTGAACTGCATCGATGCCTGTTGACAACACAAAATAATTTACGCTCCACCTTTATAGGCTAGGATTAAGGGTGGACCATTTCAAGTCTTGCAGAAATGTGCTGTGATGGACTGTATCAAAGGCTTTTGATAAGTCCTGTTTCCGCGGTAGTCTACTACTGTAGATATAACAAGGGTCACTCTCAACTGCTCTGTTTTTCGTATACCTTTAAACCAGACCACGTCTCTCGTTGCATTTGCAAACTCGAAGGCGAAAAGCTGCTAAGCTCCTATAACCTCAAGTGGTGTACATTCGATCTTTGTATATGAATGCACAGTTTTCATTCAATGCCTATTTATAGGAGCTTTAGTTGATCTTGGATTAAGAGTACAGGATCTTCTTACAAGCAGGTGGTTGCATACGCCGAACCGTTTATTATTCATTGGTAGCACAGTGTAAAACGCACTCGTTTGCAGCTTAACATACATGACTGCTTTGTTCCTCGCTTTTGTTATTTTTATATTAGCAGCTACTTAGAGGATCCGATGATATATTATCTTTCTATGCGAGTACCTTTGTATGTATATTGTATGCCTGTGACTATGTAAGTTAGTGTAATTATGCCTACGTATGAAACGCTTCGTCCTATAGCTCAAGCATAATACTAATGTGACAAATTAGCGATTGTTTTTGGTAGGAGATGTGTTAAATTTTAATGATATGATATTCCGGCTAACTGCTATGCGAAGCCATTTGGATAATACATAAAAACATATTTATTTTCAATTAAAATTTTTTGTTAAATATGTTAACCCGTTTTCAAATGAGAGTCTAACTTCTGCTACTTCAAATTCTTAGCCTGACTGCCATCAGCATCATAGTCAGTGATGAGCGATGGCTCTATTTCCTCAAAGCACCAGAGATCTAGACTAGTGATCCATTGATGAGATACGCCATAAAAAGGAGGACGACCTCCCTAGCCTTTCTAGTTGCTTTATCTCGCGATATATGGCACTGTTACCGATTAAATCCTCGGCGACCTTATTTACAACGTTGAAAAACAAATGTCGACCATATAGGATATCCGCGTTGATGGAATTATGCTACTGACTGTCTAACATACCGAAATACTGGGCGTGACATTCGATCAAAACATTCATTTTGGCGAGCATGCAGCCGCAATTGTATTTAACTCCCAGGGCCTCAAGTCTCCTGCCAAAGGCACTTGGGGCAAATACAAAGAGAAGCTTATAGCTAATTTGAAGCAATTTACCGCGCCGCTACTGTACTATGATTATCGATTCGATATCGGTTGTGGTGTAGAACTCCCTCCTTCCATGTAGAGCCACCCACTAAAACCTAACTTCCCACGGCTCGCGTTCGTACCTTGGAGCATTACTTCGGGTACGGGTGCACGCTACGTGAGCTCTATGGCTACTCTCATGCTAATAGGCTAGAAATTCAATCTTCTCGTTTGCTGAGAAATATACATATGTGCTAACCGTATCCCATTTGTCGCTTCGGCAGGTCATGTTATTGCTGACACTGCTCGGGAAAAAGGTCGGCAAGTATATTTTTAACCCTCCCTCGCTGTTCAGCGAAGCGTGCGGATTCGAAAAAGGTGCGGCCAACGTCGTCTAATTATGCTTCTTCAACCTTGCCCATTCTGTGGAGATATTTAAGGAAGTAACCGTGTCAGGTAAAAGTCCAATTCTCCGTGTAGTCACCTCAACCATGGGTTCAGTTCAGGTATATGTTCCCTGGTCCACTTTCCCACGATGGTGATGTTGCTCCACTGTTCTTGTCAACGTCGAATCGATTCTTTTCACACCTTTGCTCTCTTGGGCGAGAAGTTGTATCGGTCAGTACAGCTTCAGCCGAGGACGTGCAGTGAACGGAAGCTATTCGCAACACCCCCCTGCGTTGTACGGGGATGAAAGCGATTCGGATCATCTTCTTTTTCGTTGCGTCCGCTCAGATTTCTGCAACGTAAAAGCGTGTTGACTCCGTGGCTGATGCAGTCAGCTTTCTTGTACATGGTTTTGGAACGACTGTATTTGTCATTTATCTATTCAAATTAGCTATTGTGAGCACAGCCTTTCGCATGCTCCTCGTATGTGCTCCAAGAAGGTGAGCTCACTGTCTAGCTTCGTCTTCAGATATTTTGTTGAAGTGCGTTCTTCTATTTGCTGGTCCCCAATCATCTTCTTAATGATAGTAGGGGTACACTTCTTCGTAAGCATAAGGATCGCTGTTATTCCTGTTGCCAGCTAAATATAGGATCAGCCATCCATCTTTATACACTGCGCATAACCTGGTTTTGTTTAAGCTTGTCTATACGACCTGTGTAATATTCCTACTGCTTCCTCTATAACGTCTGTAAATGTGGTTGTAAGAGTCTTTAAAAAAGAACTCTGGTTGTACCGAGTACACATAATGCCCGATATGGTAATAAAAAATTTGGATCCCTTATGGCTAGTCATATAACAGCAGCATTGGCACCTAATTCACTTGATATATTGTTTCTGAGCTTTGCCGGGCCTTCACCAGTAGCGAAGTTAAAGACTGATGTATATTGGAACGATTTCCGTCATCCATTGCCAAATTTGGTTTTGATACAAACAGGTTGCGGCGTTGTGCCATCATCAGTGTCGATTTTCGTTCCAATATACATCATTTATCCACCCTGTCGGAAAATCCACAAAACAAAATAGGTAAGTTAAAGACTCTGAGATTTCGCCATTGAAGTCATCAAGCTTAAGATCCCGCGGTTGAATAGGCACGCTTTATCATGTTCTCTTCTTATGGTTTCTGCCCCAGTAAAAATTTGCAAGTTTCCAGTATGCTACCTATCAAAACAAAGTTCTCCGGTGGTATGCTTTAAGTTGTTGCAGCTAAACGCTGATGTAGTTAACACATCCTAAAAGTAGGCAACGTTTTCTTTAAATATTTCCTTTTAAAAATTCACACACAAAGCAAGAATCTGTTTTATTTTTCCTTCAAAGACGCTGCAAATTGTTTATAAGCCCCACATATTCTTCCAAAAAATTTTAGCTTTGTTAAAATGCTTACACTGAAAAAAAAAAATTCTTTAAAAAATTATAAACAAGAATATGCGATTCAAAGAAATACAACAAAAGCATACTTGTCGGCATTGTCTCTTCTGAAGCAAAACCGCGAGCAAAACGCACCTGATGGAAAGCAAAAAAAAAAAAAAAATAAATAATTGCATGCTGGTATATCTAAATAAATACAGTAAAGGATTACTGTAAATTTTTGCAATTTACACGCGCTGAAAAACATTTTTATGTTTACCTTTTTGTGCTGAGATTTTTTTTGTACAAATATTTTAGCAAAAGAAAAAATAAGAAGACACTAAAAAAGCGTTCAAGCTTGAAATGTATGTTTATGCGTGGTTAAGCTTAGCTGTTACGCCTGAAACTATGCAAAGCTTCGTTGGTTAAGAACAAGCAGACTCGAGTCGTGAGAGGAAGTGAAGGTATTTGCATACGTTGGGCGTTCATAGCAATTTTTAGTCACATATGGGACTTATCTTTTTCATTCTCGAAGACACACACACACATACATAAACGCATACTTGAAGCTCTACGTGGGGTTTAGTGCTTGGTTTTCTGAATAAAAGGAAACTTGTGTAAACATAAAAGTACCTACAAAATATTTTATTTGACCTAAGCGCCTATTTTAGTTGACGTTTGTTTGGTCGCGGATTTTTTCTGCACATTCAAGATGTTCCAATTTGTTGGCTCAAAAGGGCCGGGCTTTCAAATATTTTCCGATTGTGTGTATGTAACAAAGCATAAAAGGATAAAGGATGTAAGTTGTAAACAAAGCAAGTAAACCAGCTGTAAATAAAACCTCGTACAACAAAATATTTGCAGACTCTATAAATGCAGTCTTATTAATGTTAATTAGACCTTCCTTTCATCTAAAATTACGGGAGTCGGGAAAATAAGGAATATGGATGCCCCTTCTTTGTGTGCTGTTATTGTTGTTGTGCTAACAGTGCTTCGCCCAATTCGATAGGCGTGACCGCTCTCAAACTACCATCCAAGTCCTTTAACGTGAGTCCAAGAAAACTATCAGTTTCAACATATTGGACCATAGAGAAGTTGGTGATATAGGCGTTGGCTGCACTTTTAATTAAAAACATGGTTTGTGTCATGTGGGTATACGTCGCATGCTGGAGTTTGACATTTGAAAGTATCCAGAAGGCATTTGGGCCAGAGTGATTCGTGTTTCGATTGGCAGTCTGCTTTCTTCTTCTGCATTTGTTGGATAGTGTGTATTGATAACGAGGTTCACCCTGCGCAATCTAGCAAGGTGTTTACTGATTCTGTGTGGATTAGGCTTAGGGCCTGTTTATGCTTATCTGGATCAAACAGTTGAGCGGGCAGCTGCCGGATCTCATCATCTTGCTTATGAAGATGTTTGCTTATCCCTCTTGGAAGCGGAGCTAGATCAAGTAGTTGTTTGCTGGGATGTGCTGGTTTGCAACAATTTAGCAAAAACTGTCTGTCCAGCATTTTAATATGCAGATGATTTTCTGTGGCCATAAGAAGACAGCCTGAGGTAGTTCTGAATGCAGATTTTCAGCAGGCCTGCAGTCTTTTCCAATGTATCTTTTTAAGACCACATAACCAGACTAGTTACGCGTAGCACATGGTCGGACGGCCAACTGCTTTGTAGGTAGTTAGCAATGTTTGTTTTGCTTCATGCTATATTTTGTTTTAAATATACAATCTCCCTGATGAAGATGGAAAAATTTCATCGAAACGCGTAGGAGAAAAAGAAAAACTTGTGTTTTGTCTTGAAGTCATACGGCCGAAAAGCTCCAATAACCACAAAGTTTCTTTATCTTTTATCCAAGTGCTGCCGATAAGCGATTGTAGGATTTTTTTGCGACTTTCGTACTTGATATACAATTTTGGTGGCATGCGCCTTGAAGCTGAGAGTGTTAGCGCAATTTTCCCTGAAGTTCGTTGGTTGACTAACAGTCAGTAGCGTAATGCCATCGACATCAACGTCCAATATTTGCGCCATCTGCTCTTTACACGTCGTAAAGAGAGTACCCATCTATTTGGTTGTGATGGTACCAGGTCGCGTGAGGTGAAGATGCCATAAAGACTGGAGAAATAGCTATTTTTTAGATACTCATTGTTTTATTGAATAGCCTGCTCCTTTCGCAATTATCCCAAAGCATCATATCTCTCAAGTGTTTCACAACAAACCAATGAGACGTCGATAATAAGTCGATAGCACGCCGATAACTAATTGGTAATAATCCGATAGCTAAGCTTAGGTTAAACTGGTCAATCAAAAAAGACCTCACAAAGACAGAATGTGTGGATAGTGTTACCAGAGTTTGTTTGACAACCAAACGGAAAACCCCAACCAAGTACCGTTCTATTGTTAAATACTAGACGTTTTCTAGGACCTAGCTTAATAGCTGCAACGAGATGTGGCAACTCTGCGGCCTCTAGCACCTGAAGTCTTGACCTCGCGAGCGCAAGACATGAACAAGACAAGAGCTCAACCGTTTCTTCCTGGAGCCCGCACTTCCTACATTTGCTGTTACTGACAAAGGCCTAGCTTATAAGCATGTGACGCCAGAAGGCAGTGTTCAGTTAGTATGCCCATCGTGAGACTTATGTCTGCTCTACTTCGAGATATGAGCAACTTTGTGAGTCTAACGTCGTAGAATATGCAAAATATTTTAGAAATTTGGCAGCCCTTCGTTTCTGTCAAAATCCTTCTCGCTTGATAAATTTTTTGCAATCCCAGTCCCCTTTTGATTCCTCCTTAACGGATTGTGGCCGCCGTGGTGTGATGGTAGCGTGCTCCGCCATCCACATCGATGATCCTGGGTTCACGCCCCGGGCAAAGCAACATCAACACTTTAGAAACAAGTTTTTTCAATTAGAAGAAAATTTTCCTAAGCGGAGTCGCCGCTCGGCAGTGTTTGGCAAGCTTTCCGAGTATATTTCTGCCATGAAAAGCTCTCAGTGAAAACTCATCTTAATATGTAAAAGTTATTTAGCTTGACCCATATGCGTTCACGCAGTTACTTACTTGACTTAATAATTTATCTACTTTTCCAGTAGTGCGGCTATTACCTACTTCCCAACAGCCTTCTCACCCTACAACTAAATCAAGTTTGCAAATCACCTAAGCTTATTTGGTCATATTTCAGCAAAGCCCCTTGCAAGTACGCTCCCCAAGACGAATGCAGAGAAATTACCTAGAAACCGAATTGGCAAAATACAATAAATAAATACAAACATTTTTGTTAGCAAAAAAAAAAACACACAAGCAACAACAACAAATACATGCATGTCGAAGCATTTCATTACAATATTTACAGACACGAAACGAACCGGCGCATGACGCCGCTACTAACGAAAGCGCCAAAGATTAATTAACTTATGTCAAAGTAATTTTCAACGTTCGTTAACATCGAAAGCTAAATAATGGGATGGTAGGTGGGCAGGACGAAGCAGCGGAAAAGAAGCAAATAAGTGAGAATAAGAACTTATTTGCTAAGATGTAGCACCACTAGCTTTTGGTATGCCAACAAGTTGCGTTGACTTACAGCTGACTTGTCGCCCAACGTCCAACGCGCCAAAGACAAATAAAATTGATTGTCAGTCATTGAAACAAATTTTTCTGCTATTCTCCAACTTCCACGCGTCAGCTTTAGATGCCACGCAGTAGAGCTTTAGCCTTGAGTTGTTATACCCTTCATGAAAATGAAATGGTATAATAACTTCGTCACGAAACTTAACATTGTAAGTCCTTAAAGGAAAATAGATAGACCCACCAATAAGTATACCGAAATGATCAGCATGAAGATCTGAGTTGATTTAGCCATGTCCGCCTGTCCGTCTGTCTTTTTGGATGCAAACTAGTCCCTCAATTGTTGAGATATCTTGAAAAAAATTTGGTGAGCGGGTATATTAAGGTGTCCGATTAGAAATTTGTCGGAACTGGCCGGATTGTACCGCTATAGCATATATCCCCCATACAACCCATTTTTCAGAAAAAGAGAATTGTTGTCATATCTTCCTCAATTTATCATATTGAAGCTTCAAACTTTACCATATGCTTTCGTATATTGCATATATTGTTGTCTGAAAAAATGGATGAGATCGGTTGTATATATAGTATATATCCCCCATAACCGTTTGTTCAGATAAGAAGCTTTTCGTAATTACTGCCCCATTTTAACAGTTAGAGGGTTCAAATTTCACCGAGTGCCTACGTATAGAGCATTCATTGTTGCCTGAAAAAAATTTTATAGATCGGTGGTATGTATAGTATACATATATCTCATACAACCGATGGTTCAGATAATAAGCTTTTCGTAATTTCTGCCCCATTTTAACAGCTAGAAGCTTCAAATTTCACAAAACGCTTACGTATATAGCATATATTGTTGTCAAAAAAAAATCATAGAGATCGGTCGTATATATGGTTTTTATCCCATACAATCGATTGTTCAGATAAGAAACTGTTCACTATATTTTTCTTATCTTATACAGCCGATTATTTGTATATTACGAATGGGATAAGATTATTGTTCAGCCCCATTCATGAAGGCTATGAAGTCTTCGGCACATCCCAAGACAGTCCCGTTCTTACTTGTTTGCTATTTATGTTTAGGTAGAGATTTCATGTAATTTGTTGTTGTTTTGCAAGCATTTTTGTGGTAAATTTTTATAGGCTGTACTTGCCATATTTGATTTGGCAGGTCAATATCTGTTAGATCTTGCAAATCAATGACTTTCTGCTCTGGGGCGTGGTTGATAGACTTTGTGTGGCCTTAAGATTTTTTTTTTTTTGTTTTAGTTGTTGGCGGTTTGCGGTAGTCAATAAGTAAATAAATGAATGTAATTACAAGCTAAATAAACACCAACACGATTAATGGACAACATTTTTTTTTTGGCTCTGACACCAGCACACATACATACTTACACAGAAATTTGTCATTAGGGGTCATGTATGTGTATTAGTGTGTCTACTGGCGTTGATCCTGTCTTACAAAATAAAGCTACATTCAATTTAATATGTGCGACCAGCTGATACCTAATTTTATTTATTTATTTATTTAAGTTTGTTTGTGTGGCTATGTTGTTGGCTCAATTTGGCTCGCATGCTCTAAAAGCCTTCTCGTAAGATATTCAGGAATGTTTGATATTGACAAATACTCGAAATTGGAATTCATTATATTTGGTACTGAGCTACACATGCATCCGATTTATTTTAATCTCATATCAGCTTCCCTTGCTCTTTTCTTTATCTTCCCTCGCTCGATATATTCTATGTTTTTCCCGGCCTCGCACTCTTTGCATCAACGCATGTCACTTCGCTTTCCCCTTTCTCGTCCTCTTTCTCCATTGCTTCCTTCGCCTCAGTAATACTCGCCTGTACCTATGAATTTGGAGGCTTTGGCCTTCTTAACGACATCTGTTAATTGTAAAGTAATGACAGGTGAGGTGCTATTTTTACTCTCTTTTATAAGCTGCTGTTGGCTCGTTGATTGGGCCCAAAGCCCATCACACATGAAAACACAACTTGCCCCCACCAGTACAAAACTTGCTTGTAATGGTGTTAGAATAGTTTGTAATGGCCAGTAAATAAGGACCTTAAATAGACTGAATGTATCCATTGTGGTACCAGAATTTGTTAGACGACCAATCGAAAGAACCACAATCAGGTGCCAGGACTTATGTTACAGAATAACTCCGTCCTCTTGGCATATACAAAAAGTTTTTTTTGGACCTGCTTAATTGCTGCCTCAAGATCTGACAACTCAGCCGCCCCTAATAGCTAGAGCCTTGACCTTGCGAGCGCAGGATACGCACACAAAACGTGCTTAACCGTTTCTTCCTGCAGCTCGAACTGCCTAGACCTGCTGTTGTTAACGAGGCTTAAGTTATGTGCATGTGACGCAAGGAGGCAGTGTCCAGTTAGTATGTCCATGCTAAGCCGTAAGTCTTCTCTCTTAAGAGATATGAACCACTTTGTAAGTCTTTGGGGTTCCTCGATAATAATATCACAGTTGATGCATTCTTTCTCTGATTCTACTGCTCCGCCGATAATTCCAAATGAACCTCAGGCGTTCCACCATTCGGGAGAAGTAATGATGTTGCTGAGTTCACGTTTGCCAAGTCGGACATCTATGGTTATAGAGAAGACATTGCAGAAGCTAACTTACTGTAGCTAACGAAGTTTCTTTGTTCTTAGGTGTTGACGTCATCTGCTCGCTAGAGTAGGAGTATGGAAAGAAAAGGAATGGAAGGAAAATAAAAATATGGGAACGAAAGGAAATAAAGGGAAAGGAAAGTAAAGGAAAGGAAAGGAAAGGAAACGAAAGGAGAGATGAAAAGGAAGGTAGTGGAAACTAAATGTAAAATTGGAACGGAAGTCGAAAGCAATCAATTTGTTATCGAAATGTTAACTGGTTGTTATCGATGAGCTATCGGTTTGTTATCGACAAGTTATAGGTTTGTTATAGTTGCATTATCGACAAGTATAGACAAGTTATAGCAAAGGATTTAAATGAGTTACTGATATTTTAGAGATGACAGCGAAATGTTTTCAATTCACTATCGAAAAGTTATCAAGTATTGACCAAAAAGGTACCGATGATATGTTATAAAAAGTTATCGATTTTTTTATCAAAAATATATCGATTTGTTATTGAAAAGTTACCGATTTGTTACCAAAACGCTGTCGATATATTATCGATTTCTAACAGAAATGTTTTCGATTACTTACGAAAGAGGTATCGATTAGTTTTCACAAACTTTTCGGTTTATTTCAAAACAATTTTTCGATTCGATATTGATAAGTTATCGACACTTTGTCAGCTAATGTAAGTGCACATATCAACATCATCGTCATTATTGAGTGGGCGTAAGCGACTTTGGCAGATTCGTAACAAGTCACGCCGGCTATTCGCGTTTTCTGAAAACCTACTCACATTGAAAAAACCAAGGAAGTTGAGGTTTTCTGCATCTGTCCCTCCCACCACGGTAGAGGTACCTTCCTTTCTCTTCTTTCAAATACGGGTGCCCACATCCCGATCTCCTTCTTCCATTTTCAAATCAGTTCATTTATGCCTTCGATTTACGGGAAAGGAGAGAGTCCACAGCCTTAAGCGCATCCGCTTATGGCCATAACTGACCCGGTTGTGCCCCCAGCCTTATTTTTTTTCTCCACGTCATAGATAGCACCCATTGAACGATCATTGGGCCCATATCCTTGCCAATCGGCAATGAGGCTATGAATCGCAGTCTTCGTGGATTTTCCCGACTTATAGCCAAATTGTTTTCTACATAGAGGTAGGTAGTTTAGATTGACCTCCCTAAGGCGCTGATACCAGATTTTCTCTATACCCTTAAGGAGAAAACAACTCAAGTTTATTAGCCTATACGAAGAGGGCAGTTCCACGAGTTTCTCTAGCTTTGGTATGAATGCTGCCTTATCCTCTATCCACCTGTTTGGCATGTGAATGGGTAGTAGAGATGTCTTAAGAAGGTGGGATAAAGCTGATGCTATATGTGTATTCCTTCTTATAACAGACAGGGGAAGTGGAGGCACGTTGACAGAACTTTCAAATCCTTAGCTGATATATTGAGGTTAATCGCTGATATGACTAAGAACTTGAAAATATCATGAAATTCACTTTTCAAAAATCAAAATTCCAAACTACATTCATTGAATATGCACAACACTCAAACCAAGCAAATTCATATGAAATCAAACCGAAGCGAATGCCATAGCCTGTCAAAAACAATAATAATTTTCCATATGTGAACGCCTTCTACTAACTAGTCTTGGTTAAAAGAAGACGCGAACTAGAAATGCAAACAAAAGCGTCTAGCAAAACAATAATTATCGAAAAAGGGATAAGTGGCAGTTGGCTTGTAAGATTAAAACACCGACGCGAATTAGAAAAAACAGCATTGTCTAGCAGCTGTGCTTCAGATCATCTAAACAAACTAAGCTTACCCAACCCGATTGCCAACGGGAATACTATTCAATCGTGTAAAATTGGCGTATGCTTTTCTAAACGTCAAAAAACAATAAACAAAAACTGACTATAGCATACATGTTGGCGCTTTGGCGGCGTTTTGCTTGGAGTGTTTCAAACAACTTCAATATTCAACAACGTACAAACGCTTTATATATTACTTATTAGTTTGTACTAATAAAAGGCATTTTGGTATGCAAGAAATTTTTGTTATTATTATCCATACACGCTGTTGTTGTTATCATTTGCCGTTTGCCAATTCTTTTCAAATACTGAATGAAATGAAAGCATAGTTTTGGGTGCATATTGAAATAACAAGTACGGTTCAATTAATCGCACCTTTTTCGCTAAAACAAAATCGTTGTGTGAACAAATATTCTTACAGCCGAAGAATATCCTTGCAATCGCTATATTTGTGTTTGTGTGTGTGATGTGCGAGAAAATATTTGAATTTATAGTTGAATGGAGCATTCACGCCAAAGGATATGTGCGGCAGCAATAAGTTTGCTTTACGTCTGGCTGCCCAAATCATTTCGAATGCCTTCGAATAGCTTTACAATATGCATGTGTGTACGTGTGTGTGTGAATGTGCACTCATTTCAAGTATTCGTTTATTTTCCTTTAAAACTATCAAATACAGTGATGCTATAAAATATTTTACATGAATTTGTATTATCTCAAAAGCACACAACACACACACACACACACATACTAACACTCATACACAATGCATGCGGCCTGTAGAGTTAAAATCGTGTGCTAGGACTAGTCTATTATTATAGTCTACATTTAGGCGAAGTGTTTTGAGTCTATTGCATACTTAGATGTTTGTGTGTGTGTGTGCGTGGACGCGTGTGTTTATGTGTTTTTCTCTTAATTAAGAATAAACACACTCAGACAATGGTTTTCGCGTTTGATTTCTTTTCAAATTCAATTAAAACGATGCGCACAGAGATTTCGTGCCTTAAGTTAGGTCCGATGATATCAGAATAGTTTTGAAATGGTTGGGAGAGCTTCATATGTGTAAAAGTGCAAAATTACTTCTATTAAAGGCGATGTTATTTCTTATGGTAATAAACTTTTAAAAGGTTAAGCTTGAGAGATGTTTGGTGTATAAATATATTTATCTCAAGAGCTGACTTCATTTCTTGAATAGTTTGAATAGTCACTAGACTGCAGTCCCCTCGTCTTGATAGGTGCTTAATTTTCTCGAGCTTATTCGAAGTTGGTTCAACACAGATCCCTCGACATATATAGATGCAAGGTAGGCAGTATAGGCTGAGTGGAATATCAAACTATCACGGCTGCCAGTTTGTGGAGTATTCATCAAAAGGAAAGAAAGAAAAGAAAAGGAAAGCACCCAATCAACGTACGCCGAAACCGGACAGCTTCCACTGAATTTATCAATGGCTAATCGGTTTGTTGTAGGTGTGTTATCGACCATGTTGAGCCGGGTTGTCGATTTTTATCGAAGTGTTATACATTTTCCATCGATCACAAAGGTTGTAAATAAGTTACTGATTTTATATCGACAAGTTGTCGGTTTTTATATAAAATGGGTCGATTTATTATCAAAAAGTTATCGATTATTTATTGAAAAGCTATTGATATGTAAGCAAAGAGTTATCGACAAGTTATGGGTTCGATATCCAAAAGTTAACGTTATTTTATTGAAAGTTATAAATTTATAATCGAAAAGTTATCAATTACTTATCGAAATGTTATCGACTATTTAAAGAAATGTTATCGATAACTAAAAAAAAGTTTTCGATTTATCGCGTCCAGGAGCACGAGAGGTAAGCGCGCAAAATAAGCTGCTCAGGTGGAATGCCCAACAAAGGGACGATGGACATAGCGATGGCTATCGAGAAAGCAGGACAAGATAGGCTTCTACCTGAAACATTTTCTAAAAGGCCATGAATGCTTCAAGGAATATCTTCACCGACTGAAACATGAGCTTAATAACATATGCGACCACTGTGAGTGCGGAGCAGTAGAAGATGTTTTTCTTGTATTTTTTGAGTGTCTTACATTCTTGAGCTCGATACGCAAATTACGCAGCATTTTTGGAGAGGATTACATTCCTGCAACATTTGTTGGATGCATGCCACGGCTTCGAAGCCAAGTTTTGCGGGCGGAAAACAGACTAGACTGCAAAGGTGTAGGGGATTGAACTAAGTACGGATTGGATACAGGGCTCTAAAATCGTATAATTAGCGATGTCATAATGATAAAATAAGAAAAGTCAGTAATATAGCAAACATAATAGCAAACCAAGACACGGATTGAATACAAGGGCTCTCAACCGTTCGAAAACGCCTTAGGAGAAGCAATAAAGCACGGGTTGGAGACAAGGCCTCTTCAACGGTGTGATCAGAAACAGTAGAGATATATTCGCGTGAAAGGAAAGGCTGTGTCATCGTTAAACTGACCAGGCAACATATAGATAACAAAGACGAGGATGGGAAACAAGGTATTTCCAGAACGAAAACAGAAATATTCTTCCTACGGATTGGAGGAAAGGCCTCACCAACCGTTGAAATAAACGATGATTAAAGACGGGGCAGCTCCACATGTAGTAAGTGTTAACAGACGGTTTGGTGACAAGGCCTCTTCAACCGGTGCAATTAACTACATTGTGGAAAAAGTAAATAATAAGTGAAAAATTCAAAAAAAAAAAAAATAAAAACATATTAAAAAATATTTGAAAAAAATGAAATAATACATATAAAATTAAAATTTATAATTTAGAAAAAAAAAATTTAATAAAAAATTAAAAAAAAAAAACCTACAATACAGCAAGACGTAAGTACAACGCGTTCCTCAACATCTCGTTTGTAAAAAGAGAGAGTTTAAGCCGGCGTATAGCAGGCGGGTGCTTATCCCAGTATAAACAATGACGTACGACTGTGAAAGTATGGCTATTCAATAGGTTGTGTAGCACAACGCTGTCATGGGTTTGCCAGCGCAATTTAATCTAACTCGCCGGACCCGTGCGTATCTTGCGCTTCAAATACAAAAGTCTCATATCATGTATCAACAGAAATCAGCTGTTCTATCAATCAGTCATCTATCAATAAAACTTACATGCGCTTGCGCTTACATCTGGCGAATGTTAGCAACTGCCGGTAATGCAGTGGTAGTTCTAATCAAATATTCACATTAGTGCCATAGAACAAATAGATTCCTGTGTGTGCTCACAATCGTTTATTTTTAGTAAAATATATCTAAACAAAAGCACTATGACCAATAATGTCCAAAGTTCGCTAATAGCACGAATCTCCATCTTTACAATGAAAACTTGATTTATAGGTTTGGATTCCAAATGAGAGCGAAAAAGGGACCTGCACATAAAAACAGCAATAAGAAATAATATATATGATTGTCAACCTCACCTACCCGTGACGAATCCTATTGTTCTAGCTCTGGCTACCCCAATTTCCTCATAAAACTAGGAGGAGTGTGGCGAGATAACCTAAGTTTCAAGGTGGTCATATTAAATCGTTCCCAAAATGGTCAGACTTGTAACTTAATGCTGCTTGTTACCGGAACATACTGGATCTATATCCGGCAAAGGACTATTATTTTCGATAACATGAGAAGTATAAACTTTCCATGTTTAAGATAAGCCGTTGTGAATGAATTTTGTAATTAAAATTTAAGTAACTTCCCGATAAGCTACAAGCTTGCAACTCAGAATATAGTTCAGAACTCGATGGAAATGCAATAATAAGATACAAAAACTCTGATAGGTGGCACATGGATCGAAATATTTAAAAAATAAATCGTATTTGTAGTCCGATTTGGCTCATATTTGGAACAAATATTACATATAGTCCGGTAGAAGTGACTTCAAAATTCTGTGGAGTTCAAGGAGGGGCAAGCATACATGGCGCAGAGTCGAGTAAAGTCTTTGGAAGGATTATGTATTGAGGGCTTAGATTGTAACAAATTGTCAGGAAAGAGTCCTTGTAATAATGAATCACTAAATGCACTAAAGATATAGACAATTAAATAAAAGAGTTGGACGCGTGAAATTTCTAAAAATGTTAGGCGTAGCATAACCTGATTAAGGTTCAGTTGGTCTTATATATGACTATTAATAGAAATTTGACGCGTCCAACGCTTTTATTTAATTATCTGATCAACGCCCTAGATTGATGAGGAGTGTGATGACTAGTACCTAGGACCTACCTAATTATTTTCTAGCTCTTAATATTATTATTGCTTAATCTTTGTAAGTATTTTTTTCAATAAAACAACTTAACTTAAACATTTTTTTTAATTGTTTTATTATGTTATGTTATTTGTATGTCAGTACGTAAACGTAAGTACAACCTTAATTCGCTTTTATATCAGGGTGCATTTCGTTACCCACATAAAGTACGCTCTCAACGTTTGCTTTTCAAATCGCTCTGTTGTTTACATTTGAGTTCTCATAGTTGGGAAAGTTCTATTGTTTTTGTTTCTGCTTTTTGTTTTGCTTTTGCATTTCCCCTTAAGCGTTGGAAATTCGAAAATGTTAAGCATCTCAATCGTTAACTCGGTTTCTCTTTGGCGTGCAATTGTGGTGAGATTCCAATTTCAGGGGAAATTATGTAGTATCTTCGAGAGGGGAACTATGTGCGCAACAGCAAAGAGCATGCGAATTTTATGCAGAAAGGATAAAAAGTTAAGGTTGATGTGAAAATACGTTTTTTAAATTTCTGTAGGCACATTTAATGAACAAAAAACTACAGAAAGAATGAATTCCTTTAGAAGTACACAGCTGGATGTTCTGCTTTTTTATGATTGCGTGACTAAGTTATTTCAAGATGACTCATCTGGTACATACGGATGGTATTGAGTCGTCTTGCATTTTAAACTAACGGAGAACATGTTAGTTCGTCTCGTGGAACTACTTTACTTAAGGTAACAGCCTAGCCGATTCCAACAGACTTCAACGAAGCTGGCAAACCTTTATCTCTACACGACGACTGATATCCGAAAGTTTTCACAAGGGTAGGTACACCCCCAGCGGGTTAGGTGGCTTAGAATATACCCGCGGTAGGCATGCCTGTCGTAAGAGGCGACTAAAATACCAAATTTAATCAAAGTGTTGTGTAGCGCAATCCTCTGAAGGCGTTGTCAGCGCAATATATAGCTTCTCCAACCCAATTATCAACCTCATCTACCCGTGGCGAATCCTTCATTAACAGCCGAGTTTTTGGCCGAGAACTTCTAATGGATCTAGGGGATGGCAGACGGGGATGGCCTAGAAGGTTTCATGTGGTCATACCAAATCGTTCCAGAGATGGTCGGACTAGTAACTTTATGGTGCTTGTTACCGGATCGTACGGCAATGGACCATCAACATCGATAACACTCCCCAAGGCCTTCGTGGAGTGTCCTTATTGCTACAACAACGACAACAACAACAACAAGGGTAGGAACCATATCGTTAGAATGATAGCTAAGCTGAACTACTTAGCGCCCGACTATCTATAATCTAAGCAGTTGTTACTCACCCTCCTCTTTCTTTTCATGACCATATATTCACTTATGACCGTAGATCCAGTTTATACTCTAAAACAACTATATATGAATTACACAAACATGGGAAACGAGGCAGCTATTGTAATTTTCAAAGGCATAAGGGGGACGGAATTCACCATCAGTGTACCAGTCGGACATAGTAGGCAAACTTTTTGAAAGGCTACTCAAACAACGTATAGTAGACGCCCTAGAACGAGGACAATATGGCTTCAGACCCAGAAAATTTACTTTGAATGCAAAGGAAGTCATTTTAACAGGCACAGAATTAGCACAGCGAGGTAATGCAAGGTAAATGCTTTCAACAGAATGAAATGGGCCTACATATAAGCCGCCAGATCGGGACCTTATAACTCTTTTAGACAAGACTAGTTCCCGTATTAATTTATTTATAATTTTGAGGAAAATTGCTTTGAAGACCCTTTGGCTGCTGGCCTAGCGTTTCTAAATCGTACTCTAGAGACTACTAGTTTCCAATCAGTCGTGTGATTTCTACCGCTTCCACGACTCAGAGTCCCAGCTATAATTTCTCAGTTACATGAACCAAGCCATCAAAAGTTTAGCACACTACACAGTCATCACAATCACACGTCACCACTGACAGCCAACTGACGAATGACCTACTCGCCAATGTCCTTTTCATCAAAATCATTAGCATTTGTTGTTGTTGTTGTTGTAATTACAACATTGCTGTTTACCTATGAGTAAGCGCCATAATAAGGGCGAAGACTTATTATATGAACTTTATTTGCTTCGTGTTGTAGTTGTAGTTGTTTTTGTTGTTAATGTTGCGTAAATTCTTTTGCGGCTTTGACGAAAAAATCCCAGCGCACAGTTTCGCGGGAAAGTGTTGTGGTATAACATTATATATATGCGAGTAGAACAAAAACAAAAGCGCTTTAACACGCAACAAGAATGATGGAGAACAAAAGTGTAGAAAGGGCGTAAGGGCTGTGTGTTTATATTAATTAAATTGTATGTTGTTGCTGTTGCTGTTGCTGTTGCTGTTGCTGTTGCTGTTGCTGCTGTTACTGTTAATTTAACATATCACCAAAAATAAATATGAGTTAGTAGCACAAAATATGATATGAAGGACGTCGCTGCTGACAGCAGCCTAATTGTACAACTTACACACAAACGCACACACTTATGTATGTACACATATACATATATACACAATTCTGTTGGGTGGTATAAGGCATGGCTAGTAGATTATGTGCACACGCAACTTGTCGGCAAGGTAAACACCGGCCACACCGCCTTTCAGTTGTACTAAGTTCCTACGCCCACCAGCCAAACTCGAGTTATCATCAACCACCGTTACTGCTACCTACTTAATTTGGCTTCCTACTCGCTGTTTTGTTATCATCTAGCGGTGAAAGCTTACATGTTTTTTGTTTGTGTGTATGTACATAATGTGTGCTTTGGGCAGCAAAGTGGACTTGAGGATTTTGGCCAAATGCTATAGATTTACATATGTACATATTAGTCCTTTAAATGTAGATACCTGAGAAAATTAGGTTATCCAAGTCGTATAACTACGCGCCAAGCCTCATGCTGTGAATGGTTTATTCCGTGAATTTAAAGCTTTAAAGATTCCTTTTTTGCATTCCTTAACCTGTGCGTATCTTAAAGGATTTCAAGGTCATGTTAAATGTCTTCAACTGAGCATATACCACACTTACTTACCTAACTTTAGGTTAGGTTGAACTGGCCGGTCAGTTAAGACCTCACATAGACTGAATGTGACCATAGTGTAACCAGAACTTGTTTGACAACCAAACGGAAGAGCCACATTCAGGTACCGGTACTTATGTTATAGAATAGATCCGTCCTCTTGGCAAATACACGAAGTTTTCTCGGACCTAACTAAATAGCTTCCTCGAAATCCGGTAACTCTGCTGCTCCTTGTAGCTGTAGCCTTGACTCTTAAGCCCGAGACATAAACAGAGAACGTGCTCAACCGTTTCTTTCTACAACTCGCACTTCCTACATCTGCTGTTACTGACGAAGCCAAACTTAAAGACATGTGACGCCAGAAAGCAGTATCTAATTTGTATCACCATTATGGAATTTAAGTCTTCTCTTTTTAGAAATAGGAACAACTTTGTGATTCTAACGTCGTAGGATTTGCCCATTACCCTTTTTTATTTCTACCAAATGTATTGGGACATCTACCACTGATTCATCGAGTGCTGCACCCTTCTTTCCAGCTAACTCATCGGCCTTTTCAAGCTGCCTCGAGACCTTAAGCTTTGTTGCAGTTGCTATCACTTTTTGGTCATTTAGTATGCAGTTGGGCTGTGGAGAATGGCAAGCAATGCTAGTGTGGGAGTAGTTTTTTGGGGCTCTCGTCATGATAATAATTGATAATCTTACCTAAATGTAAATGTAAAGCAAACTAATACTTTGTTAAGTTTGCAATGGCTGCGACCTCCATTGAAATAGTAGGCACAGAAAGATAAACTAAAATGTTACGGATGCACCCTGATCAAGCTGTACTAAGAGCGCGGAATGGAGGAGGGCAACGTAAGAGTTGCGAGCTTTCAGTGGGATGCCTATTGAACACCGCAAGTTGTTGATCAGTAAGACGAATGGAAACTAAATGTATTTATTGTTCTTATCATTGTAGCTCGCTCCATCACATTGATGAGACTATTGAAGGGTTGGACCAGAGGATTATTTCTGTTAGAGGCTCTTATTCCATATTGTAATTAGAAAGATTGTTTGTGCCGTGGAAGCAGTATGTTCTTCTTCCTTGTAGCATTGATTCGTGCCATCCAATAGGTGCGACTACTTACAATTGTCATCGATATCCTCTAATGTTAGAGGTATTGGTTCCATATTGCAATTGATATGATGGCTGATGGCATGTGGGGACACATTATATGCACGACATTCATTACATATCATATATCACTCTTGTAAAAGTTAAACATATTGCACTACCCAAATCAATGCAGTGTCATGCTGATGCGCATCTCCTTGGGAAGCCTGCTTGCCTTAACTGCGGCTTTCGCCGGGCATTTATCTCAATAAGACTTTGCCGACTCATCGTGAAGGAGGCTGAGGGCATGTAAATTTGCATCTGGTATGCAAGCGGCTAAATTCTTGTGTGTCGCATAGTTCTTGCGGAGACGACTACGAGGCGATTCAGTTCATCAATCAGTTGTCTATTAGGATGCCCAAAGATATTACAGTACATAACTTTTATGCATTATGGTCATCAATATTTCAGGTGCCAAGATGAATAATTTTTCTACAGGTGCTTTTTTAGCCATTCGCAAAACATAACCTGCTGACCGCTATCTTATACTACGTGACTAATTTGCAGTCTACCATAAATGGGTTATATGCTTCGTTCACGACATTAATCTTGGAATGGTTCCACCGTAAGCTACGCGCTTTATCTTACCAACTTTTAGGTTTAAAGTTCGTGAAACGATTCAATAAGTTATATGTGGTAATATGATATGATGCGATATGTTAGATAGAGTGTGATATGATATGTTACTTCTAATTATCAAATGTAATATGTCATAAAATGTATGTGCTGTGATATTAAATCATTGATATGATATAAAGTGATTTTATTCCTTATGCATAATGCAATTCGATGCTAAGTGATCTAATGCGATAAGATTTAAAGGCAAATGTGAAACTTATAACTTGCGATACATTTGTATGTAATATATTCGTTATGTGATATTGAATTTTATGATCCTTTTTGCTGTCTAATGTATGCAATGTCTCATAATACGTTTAGTTATGACAAATTTATGTGAGGTGATATTAAATCACTAGATATGATATGATATGAGGTGATTTTTTTCCTTATGTAGCATAATATGTTTTCATAGGTTTAGTCATGTTGTTGTTGTTGTTGTAGCGATAAGGACACTTATAATATGATTTTATGTATTGTGTGATATGATAAGCTTATGTGTAGTAATGTTCGATGCTAGATAATTTGGTGCGATTAGATATGATGGAAAATTTGAAACTCATAACATGCAATACATTGTTTAGTCATCTGGTGTTGTATGATATGATGTGATATAATTCGTATGATATGATGTGCTTTCAATTTTCGTGTGATATTTCAAGATACGATTCGTTAGTCGTGTTGTGACATGATAATATCATATTATGATTTGTTAAGTAATATAATGTGAAATGGAACGATGTATAATATTGTGTAATGTGACTAGTTATGTCTAATTATATGATCTGCTAAGTTGTAAGATGTGAAATATTATGTTATATAATATGGTGTGATATGATTAGCTGCGTGATACGGCATCATGTCATGTGATATTAAACGTATGTGATTTGACATTAAATCATATGATATGATATGATGTGATTTTGTTAATTATGCAGCATGATATGGGGTGAGTCTTTAAGTCATCTGATATGATACGATGTGATGTGCTTACAATCTTTGCGATACATATGCGTTTTGTTGTATCATACGATTTGCTAAGCTTTAAGACGTGAAATGGTACCTTATGTGATATGATGTGATACGGCTTGATATAATGTGATGTGAAACGTATGTGACGTGACATTAAATCGTATGATAGGATAGGATGTGATTCTATTATTTATGCAGCATGATATGGTGTGAGATGTTTAGTCCTCTGATATGATACGAAGTGATGTGATATGATTTGATGTGCTCTCAATATGCATTGTGTGATATGTTAAGATGCGATACATAATACGTGTTGTGATATGAAATTATTTGTTAAGTTATATGATGTGAATTGGTATGTTATATAATATGGTGTGATATGGTTCGTTATATGATATGATTAGCTGTGTGATACGGCTTGATATCATGTGGTATGTTTCAATTTGTGATAAGATATGATTAGCTATGCCTTTTTAAATCAACCTAAAGGAGTTACGATAAAGGTGACAAATTTTCCTACTATTAAAAATGTATTAGCGGCTTATGGTGGTGTTATCACTAAATAATTTTCCCTCTGAAATAAACTGATCCTCTGTCCATATGAACCCCTTATGCATGTGACGCACTCGAATCAAATCAGTTTCGAAAATAAATTCTGAGTTGTCTCAAAATCCAGTCTACCAAATCCTCTTAAAAACCGCTAGTGTCCTGCAATTGATATCCTTTTTCGCATGTTGCCAACAACAAAACCCATGACGGATGTTGCCAACACACTAACGGCCGTATATCGACCTCTCATTGTTGCTCTTCTTTATCGAAGTTGCATTACAAGCGGTTGAAATTGTGTTTATGTTGACAGCATTGGAGCTGCTGATATGCGACAACTACAATGGCTTGACGCGGCTTTGACAAACGACAGATGTGAAGATTCCAAGTCATACGTGACTGAGTGTGTGCGCGAAAACATAGGTCTATGGCGCTATGACGTATATAAAAACACGCGTAATAATAAATGTGAGTACCAATGAACAAACACTACAATAAAAAAAATGATTGGAACATACAAAAATATCTGATAGAATTAAAGCTCAGCGCATGGCAGTCTACAGTCACCCACACGGGCAATGAAGGCATGCAACTGTAGTTCGCAACATTGAATGACCCTTCCGTTGGGCATTGACAGTAGCAACAACAATGTGATTACCTTTTTCGGGTGACTCGCACTCATCCCCCTCCCTTGTGTATTTTCATCTGTCTATTTTAGACTGCGCGAATGCAAAGACGAGTGTATGATAATTTATTTGCAAGAATTGATTCATTGTAAAGTTTTCTGACGGCTGACTGCTGGCCATTGTACGTAAATTTTGCGACTCTTTACATATTGTCTTTGCTGACAAGTGCAGCTTGCTGTAGCTTTTCATATATCTTGGTGGAGCGCATATTGTGTTGCCTCAATGATTTGGTCACTCAGGTCTTATCACGCCTTATTGGAGATTCTGTGTGATAATAAATCTGATGTTAAGCCCATTTCTAACTAACAGCGTTACTAATCTCTCATCCTCGACTGCATCGCGATGAAGAATTTGCCTCACTGCATGGATTCCTATCGGGAAGTGTTCTGTCAACGCCTAAATCAAAATTGAGAGTTGAGCCTTAGTGACCCCTAGTAGTACCGCTGAGTCATCTGTCCTGCTAGCGGTAAATTCAAAGCTGGTAAGAAAGCTGCATTTCCTTTTATTATTTAATCTAAATCCCACGTCTCAAACTATAATAACAGCGCAGCTTCAAGCAACGCTCCAAAGCCCACCGGGTATGTGTTTAACATTCCGCTCAAAGCCGATTTTATCACCATGTCCTATAGGCAGCGCCCCATCATTGGAGAGATTCCACAGCGTTTGTAGAAAGGTTAAAGTTTATTGGGGCATTCAGCTAATACGTAGGACTCACATGACCTATATACCGCAAAAAATGTCATTTGCTGAGTCTTCACTTCGCAGCCTCTACATTCGGCGTCTTGGAGTAGCTCGTTTACGACCACGGCGCAGAGAAGGAAGGCGAGCGCGTATTACAGCGCTCCTGCCTGAGCCACTGAATCTTTTCACAACGCTGTGAAAGTCTTACCGTCCAGAAAGCGCTGTTGAAAAATATGACTATTGACAATTCGACTTTAAATCTCGTTTAAAGCTCTCTCGATTACAGTCGGTAGGGAAGGATTCCGATTCATTGAAAGTCATCCTCTAACTCCTAACTTTCCAGCGCTTACATCCGACTTTCTTTGAAATGAAATATCCCTACCCGCATTAATTCGTTATAATCCGGAAATTTTTTTCTCTCGAACCTCTATTGAAAATCGGTAAAGTCTATACTGCCAGTATTTTCGCTGTCGGGAACCTTTGCCTAAAGCCCTCGAAGGATATAAACACCCTTTAAATGATATGTAACCACCAGTAAAATGTGAATCTTCATTTCACGTAACAAGTGAATTCTTCTTCGCAAGGTCGTTCGACTCCGTGTTCCGTGTTCAGTAAAGCTTGCCTGTCAGAAACACTTCCAGTTGTTTGGCACTATCAGAAAGACTAAGCACTTGACAACTTAGGGAAGGTGGGTTAAAACGGAGGATTTTGGTGTTGGTTGTGTAGATTACTAGATTAGAAGGCTCAACTCTTTGTGGGGTTTACGTCATGTCCTCCACCCAGCTACTCAGTTTCCCAAATGATTGCTTCATGATCTCGCTGATCGCGTGTGGGTACATAACAGACAATAGTATTGTTACGCTATTCGGCTGGGCCACCTTGTTAATCCAATTTAATTTATAGGATCATCAAGTCGGCGCTTAAACTCTACTTATTATGATTTTTTTAGTGATGAGTCTGTGCTTTTAATACCAATCTCAAGCGGATCTGGAACAATCAGTAAGCGGGATTTCTGTTTCTTTAACAGCCAAGGCTCTGGTGACCCCAATTTGCTCATGTAACTAGAGAGTTGGTGACGCGATGGCCTAGAAAGTTCCTGGTGGTCATATCTAATTGTTCCCAAGTTGGTAGGACTTCTACCTTAATGGTGCTTGTTACTGGAACGTACGGGATCTATGTATATCCGCCAAAGAGCCATCAACAACGGAAACACTCACAAAAATCTTCGGGAAATGTCTTTAACGCTACATCAACAGCAGCCAGCAGCTAGTACCACCAACAACTACTACCTACCCAGCCCTTAGGCGTACTAACGAATTCCAAACATAAATATCACAAAACGGCTTCCAAGCCTGCCAGAGAATGAGATTCCTTTTGATATTTAACGGCCAACCAAAACTATTGGAACAACTTTTGCTAAGGCTGCACAAACTCATTCCATAAGCTTTTACTTATATGGCCTTAGTAGTTAAATAAGTAAACTCAAAGTTGCAGGAATTTGTGTGTGTGTGTGTGTAGTACATATGAGCACACATATATACAACAAATATGTATGTTTGTTGGTGTATAAAGAAAATGCTCATTAAAATTTCTGTTCAATTCCGCATTCGTTACGCTTTTGAATTTTTAATCAATTGCATGTCGCCCCAAACGACCAGGGGACCACCAACAAACTAGCCACAAACAGATATGCGTATGATTGTATGCACATTTGTGTTTGTATACAGAAAGCAAAGAGGTCAGGTCAATTTAATTTAGTTGCTTTGTGTCCTTGCTTCCCGTGCCACATACAGCGCAGTCACAAAAGTACGCTTGCACCCAACCCTCCACTTGCTGTTGCGCTTCCCAGCTTCTGTCTCATACCAAACTCATCATTGACATTCGGTTGAATAGCCTTTGCTTGGTCTGGATACAACTACTTGTCTCCTTTTTTTCTTCACTTATGACTAGCCATCGTTGTTGTTGTACGCTGTTTAAATGTACCTCATTAAATAATATCCTTTTTTTGGCACACTATTCGACCAGTTGGCACTTTCGAGCTATGGAAAGTGGAAGAGGCGCAGACGAAACTCGAACTCTTCATATTAACCTCGTTCTTTTATTTTGCTACAACCGTAAGTGTTCGCTTATCAAAAATGTCGATGCTGGCCAAACGTAACCAATGGTAGCGCCAAGTACCCAAATGCTTAAAGGCGAGCCATAAATGACTAGCCAATCCCACTGTAAACGTCCATCTCTACTTCAATCGATCCGTCGACTCTGCTGCTGCCATCATTTCTCCTATAAGAATGCTTGTCTGACTGACCGTCTCTGCTTCGCCGTTTGTGTGTGTCTATGGGTGTTATGCGCTCAGCTTCTTATCATCGGCAAAATTCAACTGGATTTTATATTTCCAAATTTGAATGTCCCATTCAAGCTAGTCTCTCAGACACACCCGCATTGCCGCTCGTTGAGACAACTTCGGTTTACTCTTTTAAATATTAAATGTCATGGCGATTTTATTTAACAATTTACAGTGTTAGCAATAAGGACATGGACGGCTAAAAAATAAAAGGTGCTGAATTTCTTATTCTAAGATTTCTTGTTTCTGCAGAAATTTCGAGTTGATTCCTCATTTTCTCTTTATGTTAAATTCGGTTTGATGGGACATTTGCTTCTATGTCATCCTATCTTCAGTTCTTATACTGAAGACAGCGCAAACTTCAGAGAGAGTGCGGAGAGAGCATCGTTTCAGTATTCATAAAACTAAGATATACATCGCTAAGAGGTAAGAAAGAGCGGGATCGGGTAGCCTCAGCTGGTTAGAGAGTTAGAATATACTAGCGGTAGGTATGCCTGTGGTAAGAGGCGACTGAAATACCACATATATTCAAGGGGTTGTTTTACATAAGGGGTTGCCAGCGTAATATATAGCTTCTCCAACCCAATTGTCAACCTCACGTATCCGTGGCGAATCCTGTGTCATTAGCAGCCGAGGCTCTGGCGTCCTAAAACTCCTCATGGATCTAGGGAGTGGGAGGGCGGTAAGGCCTAGAAGTTCGCATGTGGTCATAACAAATCGTTCCCGAGATGGAACTGCAACGTACCGGATCTGCAACCGGCAAAGGACCATCAACATCGATAACACGCCCCAAGGCCTTGCGGGAGTGTCCTTATCGCTACAACAACAGCAGCGGGAATTGGGACTGATGTTCGACACTGCTACTACGTACATATACTAGGGAGATGGTAAAAATGGGAGGCGATCTTTTGAGCTGGTGGCGCCGTTCAATCAAAATCTGGTACTTGTTGTCGTTTGTTGAGCAGCAATGCTCTTAGAAAGTAGTGAAGCTGTGCCCTTGAGGCAGAGCAGCAAGCCGCCAAAAACATTTAAATACACTCCGCTGTGCATTTACGTTACCAAATTTTGGCAAACTTAAAGGAGTGAGACCATCCTAAATATATTCTTCCCGAAAATGAAACAAAACTACTTTTTTAGAATCCTATGCTGTGGAGCTGCAAGGAGCTGCTATAAGGTTGACGATTTGCGGCTGCGACGCAACAAACCAGATGATGTAAGATGGAAATTATAGCCTTGTTCGGCAAATAAAACCGAAGTCGCTCTGTTTCAGCCAAATAGCTGCTGAGTCAGATATCTGGTTGGGCGGCTCTTATACTCGAGTACTCCGAGTACAGTTGATTTTTGGAGTCCACACCATCACCATATATAGCTATGACGTCCTTACAAAAAATATCTCGAGTCGCACTGGCAATTACGGTTGAGCCTGTTTGTATCACACACAGCTTCTCAGCTCCGTATAAACATATCTGAATATATATTACATTTTGTATTCCAACATCGGTCACTCAATTTCAAAGGTCTCCCATCCTCCCTTCATCCTCCTGTTATTTTGAGCTCTGCTCAGCAACCCACTCAACTGAACTCTCCAATGAACGCGTCGCTTGCATATTGAATTTATTTAATTAAGGGTTTCGTATATGACTACTGTTGTATGATGGGCGCCACGTATTGCTATTGTGGTCTCAATGATCATAGAGCAAACACCCCCTCACGTCCTTCATACGCATTGACCGAGCGGTACAGTCGCTTCGATGACTTAATTTTCAAAAATATTTTTGTTTTTATAACCCATTCATATGTAGTACGTATGTATGAGTCAAATAGTTTTGCATGCATATTACATTTTTATCGTCAGCTTCCTTTCCTCGCACTCACACACTCTCGCTCGTATGTATTTGGCTACAAAGATAATAATCATCATGTCCCATATAAGTTGGTACGTGTTTATAACGGAACACTTTAAAAATAGTTTGAAATAGCTTGTAGAACATCCAATCGTTAGTTCATGTAGTGATGTGGGGGGCTTGATGAAAGTTCCTGAATGATTATGTGGCGTGGTATATCCCCAGGAGAGACCCCTTCAGTTTTGCGTCTTTCCATATGCGATAACCTTTAGCCACTCCGTCGTGGTGATCCCTGCAGGTGATAGAAAGCCAACCGGTGTACAGCGAAGTGTACGGTCATCAGAGGTTGGCGTAATAGCACCATATTGCTGTTTTATAATCTCTTCCAGACTTGCCTCCTATATAGTCATCAGTTCCTCCCAAAACTTGACCGTAGCTGGATAGTCAGGTGGCAGTACGGCAAGCCTAACAGGATCTTCATCCTTAAAATAATCGGACTGTAAAGATGCGTGGAGGAATTGGTGCTTCGGCGCTCGATGAACAACTTTCCAGAGCTTTTGGCAGTGTTTGTTTATGTCCAGCTGTGTGTAGTGACACATATGGGCGGTCTGTCTGGTGGCCCTCTCAACGCCTCTCTGAAAGCGAGCTCAATGGCTTCGTGAAACCTGATCCCCCTAGCAGGAAGTCACCTTAGGAGCTTACGCGCCACCACATAGCCGATCATTGATGACAACTTGGCTAGGCTAATCAGTGCTCACTGGAGAGCCGAAAAGCCTCAGTTCATCTTTAGGCGAAATGTCTGATTGAGATTCCATCGTACATACTTTCTGTGAAATTCTTACATCATCCCCGGCATGATTATGGTGGCAGCTTATTCGGCTTGCATCGAAAGGCCGGAATGGACTTTAACTTACGATGGCTGTTCAGCTCCTGTTTGGCATTTGAATTAGAATTAAAATCCATAAATGCACCCCCGCATATAGGGGAAAGTAGTTAGCCCCTATTTCCCAGTAAAACTAATTACAACCAGACGGCGTCAGTTATCTGGAGGCTACCATAGTATAATACACTAAGGCGCACGATTCGGACTACGCTCGGAGTTATAGGTTTTGTCAAGTTTTCTTCTCTATATCTGCCAAACGAGAGCATGGTGCAGCATATACAGAGTAGGACGCTTCGTCATGTTTAGTCGCTCTTGGGCTGCAGAATAGCCTTTTTTCTACGAGAAATTTGTCCATGAACGAAAGTGGAAAGGGGTACAGTTGGAAGCTGGGAGAATCAGGTTATACGGGGAAGGAAAACGTCGATGCTCGCATTCGCGACGCGGTGTCATCATGAGTAGGCTCTACCCCAACATAGGGGAGGGTGCAAGCACCTACGAATCGTTGTTTTAGGATAACACCGTAGTGAGCCAGGCGAAACATCCCCCATCAAAGACACCAAGAACAGTGATTGGCTGTCCCAAAAGTGACGAGAAGCTTGCTTAAAACTACTACACTGTGATGAAGGCTCAACTTAACATCCTGAATATGATCCGATTTGGTTTTCTTCTTCACGGAAATCATCTATCTTTTTGAGTTCCATCTAGACTTCTTCTGCTTCGACTGCATTTTGATTTGCTGACTTTCGTGCTTCTGTTGTCGAGGTGCAGGTTTTCCTACTAGTTAGGTTTAGTTTCCACGGTGTTTACCATCCCCTGAAACAAGCGTTAAAGCTCTCTAATATCCACAAAGGATTGTCGTTATACCTCCTTGACTATTCCACATGTATTCCCTTGTTTCGGAATTATATTTTAGCATGTTGAAAAACGAACTGTGATTAGAGACCCCTGCATCGTTCGGCATTTCAAGTGAACCAAGTCGCTGCTGTCCCAGCAAGGATTTCCAATTGACCACTCGGGCAAACCTTTGAGCTCTCATATGTATAAAAACATTTTCGTACTTTCACACTTAACAGTTTATATTGATTGTTGCTTGGCCAGTGACAATTTACTAGTTGAAAGTTTGTATCCGCCTGTTGCGTTCCAATGCGGAAGTACCAATGTAATGCGACAGTTTGGTAAAGCTGATATTTGAGTATCGTTTGAGTTTGAAATATTTTAACTATCGAAACCGGAGCTCTTTTTAGCTGAGAAAGTGCACCTCTGGATGGATTAAACATAACTTTTCACTTGATGCCTCTACAAGTCTTCGTGCAGCGAAAGCTCTATTATTGATTAAACGGAACCAAACGTCCGACGCCGCTCACATCACGATGATTTTAGACAGTCTAGAACATAAGATAGCTTTGAAATAAGTAATGGGAGGAAGGCCTAGGTAGAGATGGGAGTATAACAATCTACATACATATACGGCTAAAAAATGGATAAGGGAACTGGAGCTGAAATGTCCTCAAAACATCTGCAGTTCAATCAATCGTATCGACTTCATGGCTCATGCAATGTCTTTCAGGTGGAGTTCTATGCAAAAGAGAGGAAAGTCAGGCTGCTCTAGGATAGTATGATACAAGACATCAATGCAACGATCTCTAACGACAGCCAGATTCCGGCAAGCCATTATAATCCAATGTGATAAAGTCGGTTGTCGCGCAGATGTGTCGAGTTTGGCTAGCATTCATTAGGCCCCTTAAAGTCTTTTTTTGCTGGTTCCCAGGACACAGCGACATTTAGAGAAGCGAATTTGCAAATAAGATAGCCGGGAAATCTTCCGAAATGGATACAAGCGAGCGATGAGCTCCGCACGACCACCACATAAGATTAGGGCAGCAGACTTGCTGTCGACCAATGGGCATGATTGCGAGGTTTTAAGGTTTTGTGGCCATGTTTGAATAGGAAAGCAATTAGGATTTTTCTTTAGTAAAAGAAATCTGCAGTGAGAATACTTACCGGTCTGATCCCAGGTCATTGCGCTATTGCAGCAATGCTCTGACGGCTCCCTATGCAGGAGGGGTTTTCAGGATAAAGAAGAAAAATTGTCGATACTTCACTTTTACTGCTGTTGTCTAGCACTGCAAAAAGTAGTGACGGGGGTTTCGACCGCCGAAATTGGGAAAGTATACCATTCACTCTTCTTAAGTTTCATTCGACAAAGCGAATGGTTTATTGTGGGAACCATTATGAAGCAATCTGGCTGCATGCATAACCGAAGTTCGGCACTAGCTGAGGGCACTCACAATGAAGAGAAATCTCCATGAGAGGAAGTGTGGGTAATGTCCATACACGCGCTCTTATCCCAATTCAACCTCACTTAAGAGGGATTGTTCGATATGTGAACAGAATCGTTCTCTGGACAGTCGCTCTTTTACAAAAAGCTGCTTGTGCCAGAGTGTCCTGGAATTGTATCGGGCAAGGTGCTATCACCAACTTTAACAGTTTCGTAATCTATTGGTGTGTGCTTTGGCGCGACCATCAATAACCGCAATATCAATACATGAAACTATAGCGCCTTGAGTTCCATGTCGCACAAGTACCAAACAGTTTGCCCCGGTTCAAATGCTGCACAGCCAGTGAAAGTCGCTTTTATTCGATTGGCGTTTCTGGTTGTTGTGGTTGTTGTAGCGATAAGGACACTCTCCGAAGGCCTTGGGGAGTGTTATCGATGTTGATGGTCGTTTGCCTGATGCAGATCGGCTACGTTCCGGTACCAATTCCGACAATCTCGAGAACGATTTCTTATGGCCACATGCGACCATCTAGGCCATAACCGCCCTCCCACCCTCCAGATGCATGAGGAGTTCGGGATCGCCAGAGCCTCGGATGTTAATGAAACAGGATTCGCCACGGATAGGTGAGGTTGACAATAGGGTTTGGAAAATATATATATTGTGCTGGAAACCTCGTGAAAGGGTTGCGCTACACAACCCCTTGAATCTATTTGGTATTTTAGTCGCCTCTTACGAAAGGTACACCTACCGCGGGTATATTCTAATACCCCTAACCCGCTGGGGGCTCGCGTTTGTGGTCAACAAGGCCAACAACAAAAAGGGTATAACCCTTGACATGATATCCCATGACTACAACTACTCACTGTGTTTCTATCAAGACCTGCAGAGTTTCCCGTTTCTTCTGAAGCTCTTGTAGGACTAAAATAATTCACAGAAGTGGAATGCTTTGTATGACAGCCTCCTTCGTTTGCACATGCCAGAAAGTGCTTTTCTTGTCGCTTTCGCAGACGACGTGGCTTCTGTACAACGCAGAGGGGCGCTACGAATTGCCTCAGCTTACCGCACGGTATCCGCAGACGCAGTTCTTGTTATTGCGGGAACCATACCGATACATCTTCTCGCTGAGGAGTAGGAAATCAATTTACCATCTCCAAGGAGAAGTACGTAGAGATGTTGCTGCCGCGCAGGCGCGAAAAGATTCTATCCGACGCTGGCAACAGCAGTGGAGCTGCAGTACTGCAGGCAAGTGGACCAGGGAACTGATTCCCGAGCTGGGTGGTTAGAACGGCCACATGGAGAGGTCGACTTCTACCTAACACAGTTTTTAAGTAGCCACGGCTACTTCCGGGAATACCTCCACAGGATGGGCAAGGTTGAAAATCCGAATTGCCTATACTGTGGGCTCATAGACGACGTACCCCACACCTTTTTCGAATGCGATCACTTCGCACAGCAATGAAGAAGAGTGGAAGTAACACTAGGCGACCTATCCCCGGGCAGTGTCATCCATAAAATTACCTGCGGAAATGACAGATGGGACATGGTCAGTAGATATGCAAGGAATATTCTCCTCGCTAAACGGCAAGATGGTTGCTTAGCCCATTAACGTGAGAGTAGCCAAAGAGCTCACGTAGCGCGCTTCCGTACCCGAAGTTATGCTAAACGCGGTCCCAGGTGCGGAAAATGCGCGGGCCGTGGGAGGTTAGGTTTTAGTAGATAGCCCATGAAGAAAAAGAAAGGGAGTCCTACACTCGGAGAGGCTCGCTGCTACAGAGAGTAGCACCGAGCCTTAACAACCCGGTTAGTGCATAAAGCATTTCCTCCTTCCACGTAACAAAAAAAAAATAAAAAAAATAAAAATTATTGAATTAGGAAAATCGGTCCAGTTTGTTTTGCTTTAAGCAAATTAAGAGTCTTTAGTTTTATATATAGTGAAGATATATCGTTTCGCTTATGCTATTTTAATCTACTAGTTTTAGGGTAAAAATTGGCTACTGTGCCAAGAAATTAAAACAAATTAAAAACTCCAGTTTCTATTTTTGAAATTGTATAAAATTATGCATAAATCCCACAACTAAACCCAAGAGTAATTTAACTCAAAATTCGTAATTTTTGTATGTTTTCATTCACTGCCTTCCGGCTCAAAGTAAGCAATTCCGTTACCTAAAGAAAAGCCCTGACTAAAACGAAAAACTTCTGCGTTGCATGTGTGAGCAGTTTGTCAATATTTTGCGTTTTTTAATAAACTGCTCTTTGGAGTTAAGCAGTTTTGAAAGGTAAGCAGGGGATATGATTGTATTAGCTACCGCTAACATTGATTGAAAAACGTGACGTTGCTCTAATTAAATCGTACTTTATGCATGGCTGAACAAAAACATAGAGTAAAATAAATAATTTGTTACGATAAATCATAGCATACGTTAAGATATTAAACGGGCTAAGTCAAAAGTAATCGATTTTGAAATTTTGCGTAGTAGCGGATGGTTTAATTCAGTGGTGCACAACGCCAGCAGACCTACGCAAACAAACGCAACTTTTTTTGTAGAAGTATATATTTACTTGGAGAATGTTTGAGCATAAAATTCGATGTTTACTACTTGAAGTACAAGCTAAAATTGATTAACTGCTTGATTTTCTGAAACTCTGTCGCTCCGCTCACAAGACATGTAGGTGAACGCCTAATAGTTTTCCAAAGCTCTCGAGGGCACTGAGCGATTGATCAGTGAAATGAATTCAGTATGAGCTGTGGTACTCACTGGGTAAAAACTGCCAAGTGTCAAAAACATGTTTTTCTGACTTAAGCGCTATTTTGATCTAGATCTGCTTTATGAACTAATATAAAAGCCATGTTAGAATTTTGTGTCATTTCAGTTTGTTACCCAGCGCTTTCATTGATACAATGATACAATGAAAGCGCATTTTTTGTTTATTTTAGTAATGGGCGCACTAGTGGGAGCACTAATGGTGGTAAGCGAATAAAAAAGATTTAACAATTTCACACTTTTTTAACCTAATTTTATTTTCATTTAGTCCGCTGCTGCACAAAATTGTCAACCACCAAGCGATTTGCCACGTGGGCCACCACCGAATGGTACTCGCCCTAGAGGACCTCCATCGAGAGGTCCGCCACCATGCGGTCAGCCGCCCAGCGGGCCACCACCTAGCGTAGCACCAACTAGCGAAGCACCACCTAGCGGTGCCCCAGCAGGTATGGACATAATTGTTTAAAGAAAATTATTAAGAGTGATTAGATTGCAGAGTCATTACGACAAAAGCTTTCTATTCACATATATTTGATTCAGTATATACAGAGACATTTATGACCAGCAGAAACCTCTGCCAGGTTCCTTACGCGAAATAGAAGCATTGTAAATGGTACAGCACTGAAGGACATACAGCCCAGTGGTGCGGCGATACAGATAAACCTCCAACACAGTAAAATGGCGACCAGCGAACTGCTCATAACACTTGAGGAGGGTTCGGTTTGACGTGGTGGAGATTCAAGAGCCGTGGCTTTCATTGGGAGGAAAGGTTTCTGGGCTCAGTGAGCGCAGCACTCATATATGCTGCGAAATAACCCTACTGAGGCCTTTCTTATGGCATCCTGCTATGTGGTAGTGTCCCTTCATTTGTAAGTCCAACATCCAGCAATGTTCTTTATTTTACATTGAGTTCTGAATGTGATATATCAAGGTATGATTCGATGGTTATTAAAGGACCATCCATCTCCGACCATGCGACCAATTACTCTCTATCGAAGATGCTTTTGACTGCGTATAACAAAGCTTGGACTCTAAAAAGATTCAGAGGAAAAGCATACCCGCCATGGTGGAGCAAGAAGCTGGGGCTTGTTAAAAGACAAGTAAAATAAATGTTTAAGCTGGCAAAGGTCGCGGGAAACGAAGCATACAGGAAAGAGTATAGGGATCTGTTAAGGATTCGCAAGTATGAAATTTCAAGGGCCATGAGAGTCTGATGAAAATATTTCCATAACCAGATGAATCGGCTGCATGTTAAATTCCAGGAAGATTATCTAATAATAAGGCTTATATGGGGTCATGAAATCAGTGGAAAGGGAGAAGCCAAAAAGCCGGCTATCGGCACCTCTGCTTTTGGATGATGGCTTTCAATCAACTGCTCAGGCAGTGTGAGGAAGGAGCCGTTACACTTACAGCGTACGTTGATGACATTGCATTCGTCATATGTACCTTACAACATTGAGATCTTTCATGGATACTTAACTACTCATCTAATGTCCAGTTGAGCGTCAGCTTGGATAAGATGGATATGGTCTTGTTTACCAAGAGCTATAAGGTACGATGGGGTAGGGGTGAGCTTGCAGTAAAACCTTTTGCATAATATACAGAAATCATTCTAGACAATAAGGTGTCATGGAAGCTCAACGTGGAGGAAAATAAAGCCTTGTCGGCACATTTTGCATGCAAAAAATGCCTCCATCGCCCTCTCTATAATTGTATACCTACAGACATTATAAAGCCTATCCTATACTATGTAGTTCTTTCTGGTGAACGGCTACACATGAAAGAAACTATCAAGACATTTTGAGAGGATCTGCAGACTATCTACGACATAGTTTTAACAAATGCAACTGGGCTCAATGCTTAAGGCCACTGAGCTGAGTGCAACTTATATCGCGATTTATGTAGAGCGGCATCAAAAACTGGACGAAAAGACTACCCAGTTACCTACCCGCGTTTCGATGGGGCTCCAAAAGCCACAATAGAGGTGAAAAGTTGGCAGAAAAGGGGATCAAACGGCGTTCTTAATGTTTCGAGTGTACCTAGTTGATTCTAAAGTAAGAAAAAGAGTAGAGTCCGCGGTATGTTGCGTTGAACCGGAAATAAATAGGTCTTATAAACGATCAGATCAGGTTAGCGTTTTCCAGTCGTAGCCGTGGCCAAAGAAATAGAAACAGCTTAAATTCCAGCCGCGTCAACTTTTATATTGACAGTTAAGCAGCAATTTAGACAATCATCTCGCAAAACACAACATTTAGATGTGAGTTAGAGTGTAAGCAATGATGTAAAGATTCGGTATATTCTGACCCCCTAACCCGCGGTAGGTATGCCTGTCGTAAGAGGCGACTAAAATACCAGATCCAAGGGGCTGTGTTGCGCAAACCTTCAGGTTACCAGCGCAATATACAGCTTCTCCAAACCCAATTGTCAATCTCACCTATCCGCGGCGAATCATGTTTAACTAGCAGACGAGGCCCTGGCGACCCAAGCTCCTCATGGAACTTGGGGGTGGGGATTGAGGGATAATGGCCTGAAGGTTTAATGTGGCCATATAAATCGTTCCCGAGATGATCGGGCTAGCACCTTAATGGTGCTGTGTTACCGGAGCGTACCGGATCTGTAACTGGCAAAGGACCATCACATCGATAACACTCCTCAAAGCCTTCGGGGAGCAACCTTATCGCTACAAAAACAACAACAACATGTAAAGATTCGGAAGAGGGAGAAGTACACACCTATATTGGATATCTGGGCATATGGGAAAAGCTGGAAACGAAAAAGCGGTTAAGCTGTATAAATAGGGTGCATCGTACCTTAGACATTCCAACCAGTTTAGGCGATATCAAAAGAAGGAGTGAGTTGCACATGTTTTCCGGAACTGGGCACTCGCAGAGCAAATGGATGACTGTCTCCGTAGAACCGTCCACACACAGCGCCTGCACATGTCGTTAAAGATGATTCCTATTATCTTCGAATGTCGGCCAAATGGCTGGTGTTCCGTAGTGGTGAATGTGATCCTTAATATTTCTTTCCTGGACTTATTCATTGGAGACCTAGTTCTTCTCTGGTTGTAGTCAGGCCATGTTTGCTTAGTGATTATTTCAAGTATCGGCAGATTTGATAAGAATGTCACTTTTTAGTGATAAAAGTGGCCGGTTCCACGTGACTGTATCTCATTTTTGCTTACCCGAGTATATTACAGAAAAAAGGTTCTCTCAATAGTATCTCTGGTTGGAAGGTACCAGGTGAATTTCGAAGATAGATGGCTACTGAAACTTTTAGCTATTCGAAGAAAATCCCTGCACCAACACCGCAGGCCATTTTTGGCACTTCAGTGTAGAGTGAGACTACGCCCTCTTTAAAAAGTTAGTCGTCTTACCAAGCCGTTCTTGAGGAAAACCTCGTCTTGAAATTCTTGTGAAAGTTCAATGTGAGTGATGAGCAATCCGTTGGCGCAACAACTTTAGCGAGTATTCTTTGCAAACTGCTGCCACAATACAGCTCTTCGTTCCAGTTTCTAGACTGCCTAAGTCTGATATCTTAGCTGTCAGGCGTAGGTGGAGGTCCAATGGCAGCTGATTGGGGATAAAATTTAGCGCCTTTGAACACCACCTTCACTAGGAAGGCCCCACATTATAAACTTTGACCTTAGGCCCCAGTTCCTGCTAACTATTGTCTTACAAGATATTACTAATGTAGTACTCTTCTAACATTATAGACTTTCCAGTTTAATTTCTTATCGGTTTCGACACCAAGGTACTTTACTTTCATTAAAAGGGAGAGTGCAGTGCCATTCGGTGCTCTTACTAACAGTGTAATTAATAAAAGATTTCTGTGTTCTTCTCTCCCACAGGTAGCAGCGATTCTGGCTAACGACACTCGATCTACATTACGGACAATGCATTCTTTGTTGCTCACTAACTGATTACGAAATTTGCACTTGCACCAAATATATTTAAATATAAGCACCGTGTTAAATGTTATTAATATAGCATATTTTGTTACTATAAGCATACATATTTATATTATTACTTAACAGATTTTAGTATATGTAAATATATATGTAAATAAATAGGACCTCCATTTTATATGCATTAAATCTTTGTCAGCATTTGTTTTTTGCAATTTTCAATTTTTATAAAAGTTCAGAAAATTACAACTAAAGTTCAGAAAATTACAATTCAAGTTCAGAATTATCAATTTAAATTCAGAAATTTACAATTCGAGTTCAGAAATTTACAGTTCAAGTAAGGAAATTTCAATTTCAGTTCAGAAAATTATAATTCAAATTCAGAAAATTACGTTTCAAGTTCAGAAAACTGAAATTCAAGTTTAGAAAATTACGATTAAAGCCCAGTGTTTCCAATTCAAGTTCAAATTACAATTAAAGTTCAGAAAATTACAACTGGAGTTCAGAATTATCAATTTAAATTCATAAATTTACAATCCAAGTTCAGAAATTTACAATTCAAATTTGGAAATTCCAATTTCAGTTCAGAAAATTATAATTCAAGTTCAGAAAATTACATTTCAGGTTCAGAAACTTGCAATTCAAGTTTAGAAAATTACGATTCAAGTTTAGTGTTTCCAATTCAAGTTCACAAAATTACAATTCAAGTTCAGAAATTTATAATTCAGGTTCAGTGTTTCCAATTCAAGTTCAGAAATTCCAATTTAAATTCAGAAAATTATTATTCAAGTTCAAAAATTTACATTTCAAATTCAGAAACTTACAATTCAAGTTTAGTAAATTACGATTCAAGTTCTGAAAACTACAATTCAAGTAATGGAAATAAAAGTATGTAAGATGGTTAACGTTAGCGCTAATAATTTGATACATGGATATGATCTGTTAAGGAAGCATTGGAATTCTTAACTGACTTAAATAAATTTCGCTAACATGAAGGAAATAGCGAAGAAAAACCCTTGCCCCTCTTCTCTCTCCTCCTCTCATAAGAGGTCAGTTACAAGGACATCCAGCTATATTCTTAGTGTCACAAGCATTGATCTGCATTGAGTATAACTGCAGTCAATGGAGCGCCAACAATCCCGCAAAGAACGTATAAGTACTGCCTGCACAGATCAAGTCTTCCTACACCTGCCTCTCGCAACTCTGTGGAGCTCTCCCCCTTCAACTGCTTCCAAACTGTGGTGTAGACTGAAATAATTTCATGGCCAGAGCGTCCTCATGCACTTGTTGCAAAGAGTTGTCCTCCGTTTGATTTCTAAACTCGGGATGTACACAACTTCGAGAAAACTTGGGGTACAGTATATCCAAGCAAACTTTGCCTCTCTTCTCTCTCCTACTCTCATCAGAGGTCAGTTACAAGGACATCCAGCTATATTCTTAGTGTCACAAGCATTGATCCGTATTGAGTATGACTGCAGTGATGACGAAGATATGACCAGTTACACAGTCAACGGAGCGTCCACAATGCCGCAAAAAATGTATAAGTATTACGTGCATAGATCAAGTCTTCCTCCACCTGCCTCTCGCAACTCTGTGGAGTTCTCCCCCTTCAACTGCTTCCAAACTGTGGGGTCGACTGACATACTTTCATGGCGAGAGCGTCCTCATGCACTTGTTGCAAAGAGTTGTCCTCCGTTGGATTTCTATACTCGGTATGTACACGCCTTGGAGACAACTTGGGGTACAATATATCCACAATTTCCAACGAAGCATCGACGCTTCCGCATATAACATATAAATATTACATTACTTAATATGAATGGGACTTAATCTTGAAAAAATAACACCATACTTATAATTTTCTGATTATGAATTATAATTTTCTGAACTTGGATTGTAATTTTCTGAACTTGAATTGTAATTTTATGAATTTAATTGAAATTTCTGAACTTAAATTGCAATTTTCTGAACTTGAATTGGAAATTTTGATCATGAATTGTAGTTTTCTGAACTTGAGTTGTAAATTTCTGAAATTAAATTGGAATTTCCGAATTTAAATTGGAATTTCTGAACTTTAGTTCAAATTTTCTGAGATTGAATTGGAAATTCTGATCATGAATTGTTATTTTCTGAAATTGAATTGTAATTTTCTGAACTTGAATTGAAAATTCTGAACTTGAATTGTAATTTTCTGAACTTGAAAAGAAAATTCTGAACTTGAATTGTAATTTTCTGAACTTGAATTGTAATTTTCTGAATTTAATTGAAATTTCTGAACTTAAATTGCAATTTTCTGAACTTGAATTGAAAATTTTGATCATGAATTTTAGTTTTCTGAACTTGAGTTGTAAATTTCTGAAATTAAATTGGAATTTCCGAATTTAAATTGGAATTTCTGAACTTTAGTTCAAATTTTCTGAACTTGAATTGGAAATTCTGATCATGATACAAGATTCTGAAATTGAATTGTAATTTTCTGAACTTGAATTGAAAATTCTGAACTTGAATTGTAATTTTCTGAACTTGAAATGAAAATTCTGAACTTGAATGGTAATTTTCTGAACTTGAAATGAAAATTCTGAACTTGAATTGTAATTTTCTGAATTTAAATTGGAATTCCTGAACTCGAATTTTAATTTTCTAAATTTAAATTGGAATTTCTGAACTTGAATTGGAAATTTCGGAAATTGAATTGGAAATTCTGATCATGAATTGTAATTTTCTGAACTTTTGTTTTAATTTTCTGAACTTGAATAAAAATTCTGAACTTGAATTGTAATTTTCTGAACTTGAAATGAAAATTCTGAACCTGAATTGTAATTTTATGAACTTGAATTGTAATTTTCTGAATTTAAATTGGAATTTCTGAACTTGAATTTTAATTTTCTAAATTTAAATTGGAATTTCTGAACTTGAATTGGAAGTTTCGGAAATTGAATTGGAAATTCTGATCATGAATTGTAATTTTCTGAACTTTAATTTTAATTTTCTGAACTTGAATAAAAATTCTGAACTTGAGTTGTAAATTTCTGAACTTAAACTGGAAGCGGTGTAGAAAATAATTGAAAAGGTTTTTCATAATTTTAAAAAGGTTTGTCATAAAATCAATAAGAGTTTTTATAATTTTTAAATCTGGTGTATAAGATAATCCCGACTTATAAAACCCCGAAATACAAAATCCCGAAACGTGTAGTCCCGACACGACAAAATTCCGATAAAACATAATTCGGACAGGACCAAATCCCGAACATTCATAATCACCAATCCCGACACGACCAAATCCCGACATAAAATCGCAACAACATGTAAATTGGTAAATCATGAAGTCATAAAAAATACACATTTTCGGTAGATATTCTATCTATTGTGTAAGCAACTCTGCACAATAACACTTCCCTAACCAACACCGTCTACGTGATCCACAGAATACCTTTATGTATAAATCTTGTAAATATTTCTAAAGTTTAGTAAATTTGACTGGATTGTGTGTTGTCGGGATTTGGAGTTGTAGGGATATTTTCGGGATTGCGTTATGCCGCGATTTTGCTGTGCCTGGATCGTTTCTTGTCGGCATTTATGAAATTTGGCGGCCGATTATGTATTTTCGGGATTCTAAAAGTCGGAATTATTAAAAATCACAATTGTTGCTGTTTTTTTCGTATTTTCTTACATTTTTTCCATTAAGTCTGCTTCAATTTTATTTTATTATTTTCTTCTCAGCTTTCGTTATTGGCTTAGTAAAACCATAAAGGTAAATTATTGTCTCTTTGCTGTATTTTATCTGCCGCAGTAATAAATTTGGACTTAATTATAAACATAAAATGGTTGGTTTTGTCGATTCCTAAATACCAACTTGAGCTTGTATGGCTACTTTGAATGCCTTGTTGCAACTTGTTATTGTTGCGAAGTTTTCGGCTGCCAACTCTTTTGCAATTATGATTGCAAAGGGTCAAGCAAGAAGACGAAATTCTGAAAAAGCGTTTTGCTGAAAGCTCTTTTGCAGCTAAAATATTCCAACTCAAACTAACATAGCAGCTTCGTTGGATTTTGCAGGATTATCACCAACGCACGGGTTCTTCTGAGAGCCTCAATAGCCCTTTTCACTTGTGGTTGCATTTGGCATGCACAGGTGCTGAATGCTTTACCGAGGCACGAGAGTTTAGATGAGCCCTCTGTCTCTTGGACTGTTAAGTTTCGGCTTCATAGCTTCTTCGCATTTCAGTAGCCGCAGTTGTTTGCGCATGTTAGCTCTTTTGCCTAGGTTAGGTTAGGCTAGGTTGAACTGGCCGGTCCATGAGGACCTCATATAGACTGAATGAGTCCGTAGTGGTACCAGAAGTTTATTTTTAGCGACCAAACTGCAATCGCCTATCAAAAATCAGGACCCATGTTATAAACTAACTCCGCCCTCTTGGCAAACACGAGAAGCTTTCTGGGACTTAAGCCACTTGCTGCTTCTAGATTTGTGATATGCGACTATCACGTTGAAAGACTTTAACCCATTAACTTCTTGTTTAAGTAAGGCCCTCTCCAAAGGTTTTGGCGAGTCTTTTCGATGTTGATGTTCTCTTTTGTCGGATATTGATTCGATACGTTTGAAAAATAGCACCATTAAGGTGGACGGACCATCTAGGTTACCATTTAATATGAGCACGTTCAACTTTTAAGGCCGTCCTATCCTATTTTTATGTTGAACTTGGCTTGCTGGGGTCTCGCCTGCTAATTGCGTCTATGCCACGTTCACAATTCTAAAAACTTTTGCCTCATGTGGATGAGGTTGCCAATTGGGCAAAAATTCTTGGTTGGCTCGTTGCCCTACTAACCTTTTTTCTTTTGTTACTTTCTCGCATCATCTTATTCTGACACTAACCAGCGAAAGTTTCGAAAAGGGTTCCTCTCTACCCTCCTTCCCTATTGAGCAAAAGGGATGACAATCGATGTATATGTGTGCAGGCGATTCGTACTTTCAATTTTTCATATTGTATGGAGATATCAATGGAAGTAATTGTATAAAGCTTGGGTTAGGTAACTGTCGAGCTCTAGAATTAATTCCCTGATCCAGTTCCCAGATTTACTGCTGCTATATTGTTGTTGTATCGGTGCTGTACGAGCCTCAGTACCACCTACGTCTCTACTTATATCGTAACAGTTACGTTGCTCAGCAAAAAGACATAAATGTAAGAGCTGTATCCGCTATCTCATCTCGGTACCATTCCATCCATTACTTACATTATCAAAGCCATCTTATCTTCATAGTCATGGTTATTTTGATGGTAATGGGTAACGTAGTTATTGTTGCTATATCTTACCAAGTTTATACCCTTCATCATCGTATTGAAGTTCTACTAGAGTAATCACTTTCGGCGAATTGCCATCTGGCTGTCCCAGCTCCTTCTTTCATGATGAACTAGCGGCACCAAAGCCTCGCTTGCTAAATATTGGTATGATAGGTTCATAATTCTAGCAGCTCCCTACTCGTGTAAGTGAGGTTAGTAATTGGGTCGGATAAGCTATAATTGAGCTGGCAGCCCATTTAAGAGGTTGCGCTACACAACTCCTTTCGTGTTCTTCCCTCCGCAGGGCGGTTGTCTTGTACTAGTCTGCCTACACAAATGAACGTCTTCTCTGCGCAGTTGAGAAGCCACCATTCCAGCTCGTGCTTTCGAATTTTACGAGTCATTTTACTCAAGCCGTCATACTTATGTTAGAAGTTACGTATTCGGGAGCTGTGCTCAGTTGTAAAGGCCAAGTCTGTAATCTTAGCTTTCAGGAAAACACCCCCGACTCCATCCAGAAAATAGTCGCTGACACCACGTTTGAAACTTCTTTTCATGTCAATCGAACGTTTCCTCTGGGATGTGTTTTTTGCGCTACCTCTATGAAGCTTTTTTAATAATCCTCGACGTGTTAACCAACCTGATGTTGAATCTATATATGTAGTGCCTGTAGAAACCGGTACTATTGCCGACTGTTTTGAATTAAAGTCAACCTTATCGGTTTGAGCTCATGAGCTCATCCGACATTGCATGAGATAGGATGAAGACAACGGACAAATATTTGACAGGTTTTGGAGATTAGAACTTTACAATATTTTGATTTATCTGAAAGCACGGCTTTACCTTGGGATGGAGCGTGGTGTTCGTAGAGTACAGATGACGGAAACCTGGTGAGTTCTTGAGTTTAAAGGAGCTGGCTAACGTATTTCTTCACTTGAAAAATATAGTACGAGTGATTTCCACGTCGCTATGGTCGTTCTTGAACCTTTTTGCAGTCTATAGAGGTTCAAGTAAAAATCTGTATCTATTTCAAGATCTTTTACTTACTCATACAAGGGCTCTAAAACAAGAGTCCCAAATAATAAAAATTTCTTTTTTAAAGCAAACATTTATCTTCAAAAAAGGTTTGGTTACTCACTGAGATTTATTGGGGAAACTTATTTCTTTCTCACACTGAACAACTTTTATTTGAAGGGGAAAAACAATAAACATCTCTGTTGCCAAAGTAGTTTAAAAATGTCGCGCTTTCATCATCAATGCCTTTGAGGATACCGAAGTTTTCACAGCTTAGAGAATCTGAGACCATCTGAGGTCTGTGCGCCTCCAGTGCCACTTGGCGACTGTGGCGCTGGACCAGTTTGCACTGAACCAGTTTTCGCTTGAGCGTACTGAAAGAAAAAAAAGTGACAGAAATATACGTTATAGAGACACAAAGTGCACACATAACCCCAACTTACCACCAAACTGAGGTAAACTATTAGAACCACGATTAGAACCAAGATTGTTTTGAACATTTTCGTGTGCGCCTTCAAGATCCGTATAGCATCGGTAGAGTTTATAAAATTAATTGATACTAACGAAGCGGAAGCCACGATAAGCTCGCTTTTATATGGACTGAAGGGGCAGCACGTACTGTATAGTTTAGTCAATTGACCAATTTTCAAAATTTGTGCACTCGTGCGTTAAGAGTTTTAATTGGAGGCGGACGTTTGTGAAATTGAAGAGATGAGCTCAGAAAAAACTAGTTTCCCTTATTTCGTTATTTACTAAACTGTTGTTGCTTTTACTAATAATATTGCTGTCAAATGAAGAGGAGCACGACCAACGTAACATCAAAATATAGAATAATTAAACAAGAGGCCCCGCAGGCTGTTTAATTTCTAACTATCGAAGCTCTCTTCCCGAGCAAAAAAAGTTACCATTGCGTCCTATGACTGTCCATTGATGAGCTGTGTCATAAAGTTGACGAATATCTCGAATATTTTTTTACCTCGTGTAGTCTGGCATTGTCACCGACCAAACCTCGCAGTTGTAGAAAGCAACCTCCTCAGGAAGACGGGCATCACTCTAAATGAACTTCGATCTAGATACTGTAATAGCTTAAACTTTTACATATTCAGAATCAATCACGACATATCCAATGTGTGCCCCGTGTAACGTGTCTTCACGGTTCAACCCTGTGGAAACAGTAAGTTTCCTCGCACACCCGTTAGATGATGAGCACAATTTCTGTGTGTCGCACCTATTGGATGGGGTGAAGCACTGCTACATCAACAACAACGACCGACCTAAATTCCTATGAAATACCATGCTTATATATACGTTCTGTCTCTAGATTTAGGTGCCGTTTACATTGAATTAGCGAAAGTTATCTGAAGAGAAATATCTTCCATAAATCCTTTCCAAAGACTTGGGTCTCTTTAAGCTGCGCACATACGGACACAGCCGTATGCTTCGCAATGTACATAACCGCCATGTGACAAAAAAGGCGGCCAGCGTGGTGTGATGGTAGCGTGCTCCGCCTACCACACCGAATGGACTGGGTTCACACCCCGGGTAAAGCAACATCAAAATTTTAGAAATAAGGTTTTTCAATTAGAAGAAAATTTTTCTAAGCAGGGTCGCCCCTTGGCAGTGTTTGGCAAGCATTCCGAGTGTATTTCTGCCATGAAAAGCTCTCTCAGTGAAAACTCATCTGCCTCGCAGATGCCGTTCGGAGTCAGGTCCCGTCCCGGCAATTTGTAGGAAAAATTAAAAAGGAGCACGTCGCAAATTGGAAGAGAAGCTCTGCCTAAAACCTCTTCGGATCTTATCGCGCCTTACATTTTTTTTTATGGCTTGCCGAATGGACCCCTACTCCTATGCGTCTTTTGAGTTGAAAGTGGACCATGGATATAGCGAGTCGGTATAACGTTTACTGTTATGCCTCTCGGGGAATCGTATGTTATGTGTATGTTATACAGAGTAACGACGATGTGGCCGATGAGCTAGAATGGTGATGGTCGGCTCTTGATATCGAACGAGCAAAGGAGATCCTTGCACACTTGGGACACATAAATCAACGCATCACCCAGCACGGTCTCAACCAGGCTAACAACAGCTGAAAGTCTTGGTTCTTGGAAAACAATTTTTTTCATGAGTGTCTTGGAATTCAAGCAGTACTAGGCCTGGGGAGCTTCTGATATATAAAAACGCAACGTAATGGATATAATTGAATAGTTTTAACATTGGGGGTTTTTAACATTTCTGGATAGTTATTTTTTCATGGGTAGATATATACACATATACAATATGTAAGCGTATCCGACAGACGTTTTTCTGGCCCAAAATGGTATTAAAAAAATGGTTTTTCCTTCTCCCTAACTTTCCCGTCCTCGTATACTTTTCTTCCATTTCTTATTTTATTTGGATCTCAATCTCCATTTTCCCCTAATTATACTTCTTCCCATCCACTACCACTCCCACTCCTACTCCCAATCCTTCTCGAGCTCCAACTCACACCCTCACCCTCACTATTGCTCCCGCTCTGGGTTCTTTGATATAGTAGGCGTAAAATGATGGTTGTAGTTTTACTTCTAGCAATGTAGGTTGAAATTATCGTCTTGTCGATATTTGTCGTACGGAGTGAGCATAACAGACTCGACCATCGAGTCAAAGTTGTGGCACACTTAGATTCATAATCTTCTTATCCCCTTCAGCCGGACACTTTAGTTCCATCTCATTTTATTACATTCACCAATTCTTGTCTAATAGTTTCTTGCTGTCATCAGGTATGCAATACAAATATACATATACAGTGTCAAACCGAAAATTAACAGTGGCCGTTTTATCGAATTTAACCAACCGCCGATTGAGGCATGACAGGTGTAGTATGGATAGACAGCGTCCGGCTGTGGACGGAATCGGTAGACAGGCGGCAGAACACCGGTGAATAGTGTATTTGTTGAAACACATCTTACGATTGCTGGTGTAATCTGTGAACAGTGATCAGGCTTCGGTGAACAATGTATCGGTTTACAATTGTTGTTGTTGTTGTAGCACTAAAGACGCTCCTCGAAGGTTTTGGGCGGTGAGACTGACAAATCGGTTGGAGAAGATATAAATTACACTGGCAACCCCTTGAAAGGGTTGCGCTACTCAACCCCTTGAATCATTTGGGTATTTTAGTCACTTTTTACGACAGACATTCGTGCAGTGGGTTATTCTAGGCCCCTTACCCGCGGGGATGAGTGGACTACTTTCTTATCAATCAGAAGAGGAGTATAACAACGGTTGGACAAGCGGTTGGTAGCGGCGACGAAGAATGCGTGGATCGATTCCCAAGTAACCGGTGATTGGTGAAATACATACCCGGCATGCCGTAGATGATGAATCGCTGGATGTATACCCAGGTAATTAATATGACCGCTTGGCCCCGTTGGTAGGGGCGGTGGACACGCCTGTGTCTGGAAGCAGGAGGCGTTAGGAACTATGTTCCTTCACGCCCAATCTTCGAACACATCAAATGTAGTGGACTACTGAGATCACCTACTAATCAAAAGTGGCGTACCTGTGCAAAATAAGGGAATTACATCTGTTCACGAAAAGCGGTTGAAGTACAAGCATCCTTTATCATAGATCGTGCCTTCGATGACCTATAAAATGCAAACGGTTCCTACTTAAGTATGACTCGTTGTAAACAGTTTGAGAAGTTTGCGCACTCGCGATTAGGCGACTGTTGCGCGAATGAAATGCTGGCAAGTGATTTCTCGCATTTTGACTGTACATTCTCATGCGATTGATAAACGCTGCTGTAGTGGGCCCGTATGTAATGGTACCTATATGAATGTGAGGTGAAGATGCTATTGAATACTTTTGTGATGCTACTTTTCTGCTCGCTGCTGTATGCATTGAATCATGCAGCCAATGGCGTTAGAGGTGATAGGTAGTAGCTTTAAGCTCCCATTCATACTATTTGCCATCAACATCCAAAAACTAATAAAACTTTATCTTTTTAATAAGCAAATACAAATGCAAATAATTCAAACTTCCACATACATGCATACTTTCTTATAGTCAATACGTTTTTCAAGTTGTAATACATTCGATTCCATAAACATTTGCTGCTCACCTTTACACTCACTAAGCTCCTGTCAGCTCATCCATTGGTTGAACATTGCAATGCTCTTTCGGTTGTCAGTTTCTTATGATTGTTGTTGCGTTGTGTCCGTGAAAAATTTATTTCATTTTCTGATGTTCTGATGTTACTGCAATAGCTAAATTTTTTTACTTAGATACACTTGCAATGCTAGTTTAATGCCCGCTATCTTTGTATTCCGCTACGTTTCCGGTTGGTGGCATTCGCGATATCCCAAAGGTATTGAGCATAATTTCCGTCTGGTCTTAAGTTTATGACTGCAGTGGATTTGTATATTTGTTTAATTTATGTCACTGTTTATGCGAAAATATTTAGAGAGAGATATATTTTTGTACATAATCCAATATGTATGTATTAGGGTGGGTGATAGATACTTGCTAAGGTCGGATTATACATCTATACGAACTTCCTGGTCAAAAAGCGTTAGAAGGTTACAAAAATACCCATGATTTGGTAACGGAGGATGTAGTGAGCGAAGAATCGACGGTAGACATTCCAATCCTTTTGGAGGAAATCAAAAGGTTACAGGAGTTGCATATGATCCATACAACAGGATTGCTTGAATAGAAGCGCGCAGCTGCAAAAATTCTAAGATCATCTGAAAATCCTACGATGTTGGACTCACAAAGTTGTACTATCTCTAAATATACAAAACTTAAGGCTCACGACGGGCATATTAATTTGACACTGCCCTCTGGCGTCACATGCTTATTAGTTAACCCTCATCAGTAACAGCAGAGGTAGGAAGAGCGAGCTGTAGGAAGAAACGGTTGAGAAAGTTCTGTGTTCGTTTACTCGCTCCAGCTTCAAGGGCGAAAGGGTCCCAAGATCATAAGTTATCAATTCAGCTTGGTCCCAGAAAACTTTTTATATTTGCCAAAACCGCGGAGTTATTCTATAACATAAGGGCTGGTAGCTAGTTCGGAGTTTTCCGTTTTATCGTCTAACAAGTTCTGGTAGCACTATGTACACATTCAGTCCATGTCAGGTTTTTAATGACCGGCCAATTCAACCTAGAGAGTGCCAAAAGAAAGTTTTTTTGCGGTTGAACTAAAGCCTCAAACTAATACAAAATTTTCATGAACGGTCTACAAATTTCAACTGACTTAGGTACTAGGGATTAGGACTATTTTTTTCGATGTCCGGTACAATATTTACACAGTTGGAAAAAAACAATCAGCTTAGCCCACCCTAGTATGTATGTTTGAACTTAAAGTAGAAGTTATGCGTCGAATTAGGTAATTTTTATAACGTGCACTTTCATTAAAAATGAATTTTAAATGGAACGAATTTGGGAGTCCAAACGAAACGCAAGAATCTTTCAAAACATTTTGTATAGTTTATTTTTGTTGATTTATCAAGTCACTTTTTGGAGCTTCCTTATGAAGTTTAGCTGTACAGTCTCTTTGAAAGTTTTTTCGTAAAACTTTTTTGTAGAGTTTTTTTTTTTTTTTTTGTAGAGTTTGTCATTTCAGAGTATCAATGCAGAGTTTCTTTGTAGAGTTCCTTTGTGGAGTTTCATAGGAGAGTTTTTTGTAGACTTAATTTGTAGAAGTTCTCTACAGAGCTCACCTTTTGAAGCATCCTTATGAAGTTTAGTTGTACATTTTCTTTGAAAGTTTCTTCGTAAAATTTTTTTGTAGAGTTTTTTTTTGTAGACTGTCATTTCAGAGTGTCTATGTTGGGTTTCTTTTGTAGATTTTCTTTGTAGATTTTTTTTGAAGACTTAATTTGTAGAGGTTCTCTTTACAGAAGTTTCTTTACAGAGTTTCTTTGTAGAGCTTATTTACAGAGTTTCATTACAGAGTTCCAATGTTAAATTTTGTAGGCTTTTCTGTTGAAATCTGCCGTAGAACTTCTTTAAAGAGCCCTTTCTAGAGTGTCTTTGCAGTGTTTTTTTGAAGAGTTTTTTGTAGAGTTTCTATGTAGAGTTTTTTATGTAAAGTTTATATGCAAAAATAAGCAATTTGAATTGCAGGGAAATTACTTCATAATGGGGGTTGTATGATGAAATCAGTGGACAGAGGGACGCCGCAGGAAGGGGTGTTATCACCTCTGCTGTGGATGCTAGTTGTTGTTGTTGTTGCTGTTGTTGTTGTAGCAGTGCTTCGCCCCATCCAATAGGTGCGACCAATCACAAATTGTCATCAATGTCCTCTAACGGGAGTCCAAGGAAACTTGCAGTCTCAACAGGGGTGGACCATAATGAGAGGGGTGTTAGAGGCGTTGGTTCCACATTAAAATTAAAGAGATGTGTGGAGACCCATTGCAAGTGGGGCATACATTTTGTATGTCGGGGTTGATTCTGGATAGGTAAGAGTTTAACCTGTTACAGTATCCAGATCGAAGTTGAGCTAGAGTGACTCGCGTTTCCCTGGGGAGTATGCGTTCCTCTTCCGCAAGTTTTGGGTACTGTTCTTTGAGTACTGGATTTACCGGACAATTCCTGGCTAAAGGTCCGACGCCTGTTTGTGGAGTTGGCTGAGGACCTGCTTGTGTTTTTTGGCTTCATACGGCTTAGTTCTCAGGTGCCGTATTTCCTTATAATGCTTACGGAGATGACTCCTTAATCCCCTGGGCGGTGTTGGCTCATCAATCAGATGTCTGTTGGGATGCCCAGGTTTCTGGGTATTCAACAGGAACTGTTTGGTTAGCAACTTATTTCTGTCCTTGATGGGGAGTATTCTCGCCTCATAATGTAGATGGTTTTCTGGGGACATAAGAAGACAACCCGTGGCGGTTCTGACGGCGGTATTTTGGTAGGCCTGTATCTCCTTCCAGTGAGTGGTCTTTAGGCTTGGCGACCATATCGGGGACACGTAGCATGCAATCGGCTGGCCAATTTCTTTGTAAGTGGTAATGGGCGTTTCTTTATCTTTTCCCAAAGTACTGCCAGCATGAGATTTGAGATTTTATTACGGCTCTGGATTTTCGGTACAATTGCTGCATGTTCACCAAAATGTAGATCCTGATCAAACCTCAAACCCAGATTTTGGGGTGTAGGACAGTCGGTAGCGTAGTGCCATCGACGTGGATGTTCAAAATGGCCCATAATTGCAACGTCCGCGTTGTAAATAAGGTCGCGGAGGAATTAGTCAGTGATAATGTTAGGTTTCGCGAGGCGAAAAAAATGGAGAGATCAGGGAGGTAGCCGTTTATTCTGTTGCAAAGCTCATCGATCTGTGGGCCTGGGCCTGTGGATGCTGGTCACCATAGGTCCTGGTTTTTGATTTTGTTGTAAGGTTCTCACGGACCGGCCAGTTCAACCGAATCTTTGCTTCGCAAGGCAGCCGATTCTATGTACCGGAGTGACTCCGTATTTTTCCCGAACAAGGGTTGTCACTTCGTTGTAACCCCATTTAGCAGTATTAAATAACAACAAAAATCGAACCTAACCTACACTGCATCGCTGGCTGTTAGGATTACAGTAACGCTTATAAATATTGATATGATTCAGATTACGCTTACAGCTACGTCAATGATTAAGGTAACAGTTGAGCTTTCAGTTACGTTTATACTTATGGTTTCGGTTACCTTTACATTTACGGTTACACTTATGCTAACGTCGGAATGTACAGTTAGCATTACAGTAACACTTACACATATGATTACGGTTACATTCACACTCACGGTTTCATTTAGTACAGCTACGCTTACACTTATGGTTACGGTTACGTTCACAGTCACTTATGGTTACGTCGAAATTTACAGTTAGCGTTACACTTATGGTAACGGTAACATTTACCGGAACACTTACACATTTGATTACCGTTACGTTTACACCAACGGTTTCATTTATGGTTCAGTTTACATTTACACTTACGTTCACAGCCACCTTTACACGTCTTTTTCCGCTTAGATTTATTAAGCGTATCGAAGTTACGCAATAAATTAAAATTTTGCTGAATAATGCATTTAAATTTCAAAATTTGTTTTTATAGCAAAATAGTTTTTGACTAACAAACTTTTTTAATTTATCAATTTTACACCTCACTAACAAAAAATCTGCAAGCACATATTAAAAACAAAAATTATGCTTACAGACAATTTTTATAGCTAAATTATGAACCCATTAAATTTTTAGTCAAATTATCAAAATCACAAATTGTCAGTCGAATGATTGCCGTCCACCACGAGCTTACTCATTGTGATTGTATCGAAATAAATAAGTAATGGTAATTAAAACAACAAATTGTAGCAATAACTACGTCGTACGCAGTAATTATATATACCACATTGTAGGCGGCAGTGCATGATAAAATTACAACAATAAAGCTAGAATGGGCACACAAAAACAACATAAATTGGGTGCACATTTATTCGTAAATAAAATTAAATATTTATGTGGAAAGAGCAGAGAAGCCAGTTTTTATTTGTCGTCGCATTTTGTCAAAAGGAGGGATGTGCGCTTTTTTCGATTCTGAGTTTTTCTTAGAATGTTCTAAATTAGTTAATGTGAAAAAATATATGGATTTCTCAAAAACAACAAATTTTAAAACTAAATTTCTTAACATTTGGATGTTTACACATACATGTTTTTAGCAAAAGAGCGACGATATGTAGGTAACAATATTGCTCAGCAACTTTCACATGCGTTATGTAAACATAACCGATTTTAGCTGTGTATCAGTCTGCTTGAAAAAGAACTTTGCCAGAAAAGAGTTTTCAAAATTACTATTCCTGATTTTTTATAGAAAATTTATGCATCTACTCTCGAAAAATTATCGATTTATTATTCAAAAATTATCGAATTGTTATCGAAAAATTATCGATTTACTATCGCAGTATTACCAATTTCGGTATGTTGTCACGTTGTTATCGATGAATTATCGGTTTGTCATAAAACAGATACCGTCATCTAAACTCGCTATTTAACAAGCCGTTGAGAAACCAATAACCGATGAAGCGGCTATAATAAACCGACAACTTTCGATTATAAGCCGATTAAAAAGTAATAACTAGTTGGTACCGGTTGTAACAGATAAGAAGCAGACGAAGTTCTTCTTAAAAATCTCGATATTACTTGTTTCTCAGTAGCCATGTTTGGGCGAAGTCGGCCAGGTGCTTTGATCTTGACGGCAGCGTTTCCATATACACCGAAGGAACGTCAGAGTTAGTGGTGGCCCCTATTCACTCCTTCCAGCTAACCGCTCCAACTCTCCTTCCAACTAATCGCTCACTTTAGTGTCTTCCAAACAAAAGTATCAGCCATCATTTAAGCTTAAGTTAAAATACGGACAAACAATAATTGCAACAAAATCCTTATTTTTAGCGACAGCCAGGCTGCTATGAAATCCGCTGGCTCTTACTCTTTTAAATCCGAACTAACACTAAATAGTCACCGATATCTTCAAGAGATTGTCCAACAGAACCGTACCCGACTCAAAATCGGTCCAGAGCAAAGGCGCTTTGAGGGAAACTGCATGGTAGACAAACTCGTATGGCATGGCAAGGTACGACCAGGCAGATACTTCCTCACCGAGAACGCTTAGGTATGCCCCTTGCCACGTGCAAACAATTGCTAAGCGAGTACAACCACCGCCTACGAAAAATGGCTACAATGTATCCTGTAATCCTTCAATGTAGCTTATATTCTATTTATTTTTATTGTCATGCACCTATGTTATTGTAATGAATTTTGGGGGATTTCTTATTACTATGCACTTTCTGCTAATGTTCGAATCGCTGAAATGTCGAATAAAAAACTCCAATATTAGGTATTACAAAAGGGTTTTTATTTAGACTACTTTGGGAGTAGCACTTGACAACTATACTTCACAACTAGCGTGGTTAAAATCAAACTGATTACTGATTCCTGAGCTTGTGCCACTTTTATACTCTCGGCTAACTCGTTTGCCCATTTCCCTTTACGTATAGATGTTTCACGTACATGCCTTCTAGAACAGTTATATTTCATGCTTGGTTATTTAGCTACATACATGTATATCTGTAGTTTATGCTTTGACTTCTAGCCATATGCATGTGTACGTGTGAGTAACAACTTCTGCACTTATCTGTGTGTGAAATAATCTCTCTGTTTCAAGCAGCTGTTTATGTGTGTGGAATATTATTCTTTGCCTTGCATATAAGTGTGGCTGTTTGCTTTAATGTGTACATGTACATAATTGTGGCTGCTTGCCGTTTTTGTTGTGTGTTTATTTACTAACAGCATAGTGATGCTAATATTCGTCACAGTATTATACTCCATTCAGCATTGCAATCGCAGAGTCCTTAGATATTCTGTTATTCCCTTATAATTTGTTAAAATTTACAAATTTAATTGAGTGATAAATAAATTTGTATAGCTTTCATATATGTAAGTCTGTATGTAGTGTGTATGCATATGTACGGAGACAAAATTCCCAATACTAACACTTTAATATAAATACTAAAGTGCGTGAAAGAGCGATTTTGGTCGGGTCACTGCAGTCGCTCAAAAGGTCAGCCAATGGACGGCAACACGAAACCATAAATGTTTAATTGAGCTACGCAAGTATTTATTTATGCATACATACACACATATGTATATGGTTGTAGTGATGTGTGTGTGTGTGTACAATTTGCATTGTTATACTCAGTTGAGCAGAGCTCACAGAGTATATTAATTTTGATTGAATAACGGTTGGTTGTACAGGTATAAAGGAATCGAGATATATATAGGCTTCCATATATCAAATTCATCAGTATCGAAAAAAAAAATCGATTGAGCCATGTCCGTCCGTCCGTCCGTCCGTCTGTCCGTTAACACGATAACTTGAGTAAATCTTGAGTTATCCCGATGAAATTTGGTATGTAGGTTCCTGGGAACTCATCTCAGATCGCTATTTAAAATGAACGACATCGGACAATAACCACGCCCACTTTTTCGATATCGAAAATTTCGAAAAATCGAAAAAGTGCGATAATTCATTACCAAATACGGATTAAGCAATGAAACTTGGTAGTTGAGTTGAACTTATGACGCAGAATACAAAATAAGTAAAATTTTGGACTATGGGCATGGCACCGCCCACTTTTAAAAGAAGGTAATTCAGAAGTTTCGCAAGCTGTAATTTGGCAGTCGTTGAAGATATCAAGATGAAATTTGGCAGGAACGTTACCCTTATTAATATATGTCTGCTGAATAAAAATTTGCAAAATCGGAGACCGACCACGCCCACTTTTTAAAAAAAATTTTTTTTTATTTAAATTTTAAAAGAAAAGTTAATATCTTTACAGTATATAAGTAAATTATGTCAACGTTCAACTCCAGTAATGATATGTTGCAACAAAATACAAAAATAAAAGAAAATTTCAAAATGGGCGTGGCTCCGCCCTTTTTCATTTAATTTTTCTAGGATACTTTTATTGCCATAAGCCGAACAAAAATTTACCAATCCTTGTGAAATTTGGTAGAGGCTTAGACTCTAAGACGATAACAGTTTTCTGTGAAAAAGGGCGCAATCGGTTGAAGTCACGCCCAGTTTTTATACACAGTCGACCATCTGCCCTTCCGCTCGGCGGTTAACACAATGACTTCAGCAAAAATCGATATATCTTTACTAAACTCAGTTCACGTACTTATCTGAACTCACTTTGTAATGGTGTAAAAAATGGGCGAAATCCGACTATGACCACGTCCACTTTTTCGATATCGAAAATTACGAAAAATGAAAAAATGCCATAATTATATACCAAATACGAAAAAAGGGATGAAGCATGGTAATTGGATTGGTTTATTGATGCAAAATATAACTTTAGAAAAAAAATTTGTGAAATGGGAGTGACACCTACCATATTAAGTAGAAGAAAATGAAAAAGTTCTACAGGGCGAAAACAAAAGCCCTTAGAATCTTGGCAGGAATACTGTTCGTGGTATTACATATATAAATAAATTAGCGTACCCGACAGATGATGTTCTGGGTCACCCTGGTCCACATTTTGGTCGATATCTCGAAAACGCCTTCACATATACAACTACCACCACTCCCTTTTAAAACTGTCCTTAATACCTTAAATTTGATACCCATATCGTACAAACCAATTCTAGAGTCAGCCCTGGTCCACCTTTATGGCGATATCCCATGGCGTCCACCTATAGAACTATGGCAAACTCCCTCTTAAAATACTCTTTTATACCTTCCATTTGATACACATGTCATACAAACACATTCCAGGGTTACCCTAGGTTCATTTTCCTACCTGGTTCTTTTCCCTTATTTTGTCTCCATAGCTCTCAGCTGAGTATGTAATATTCGGTTACACCCGAACTTAGCCTTCCTTACTTATTTTATTATTGTTGCCGCACTCATTAACTCCATACCCTCACACATACATAAACAAAATTTAAAGAAGAGTAAAAAACCTACAGGAAAACGTATGAATTTTCAACGCTTATGCATTTGTATTGCGCGCATAAATATTTATGTTTGTTTGCTGTTTTCTGTAGCAAAATATTTGTTTATGCATTCATTTAAATATTATATATATTTTTAAAATTTCGATTGAAATAAGAAATCTCTGTATTTGATAGCAACTCTGCACTTAGCTGAAGCTGACAATATACCATTGAGAGTTGGTGGTGAGTCGGCAAAAGGTTGCGTCATTTGTATATGATGGAGAGTCCGCCTGTCAGGAGAATGAAGTGAAGTAAGTTATTACTATTAGATATTTAGTACAAGGTTTCTCCTGCAGGTTCAAACCTCCTACATTAGGCCTGGATGAATCCGGGACCTTATACCTTCTAGTAAACAAGACCATATTTGTCTACTCCGCGTTGGCGCTTAACCCTACTTTAAATGCCTGGGTATGTATGTATATCCCACAGCCGTCATAGACCCTGCTAGAGATACATTGCACCAAATATTTAGAAATTGTTCTATCGGTAAAGCTCAATATGGAGAAGCGAGTGAAGGAGACCTCGGCACAACTTTATGCATGTAAAAGAATGCTGACGTGTATGTGGGGTGTGTCGCCCTCTCTCTCATTGGATGTTAATAGCGATAGTAGAAACCATCCTATATATGGGGTCTTTTTTGGTGGACGGCACCTCCAAAAAGAATATCCTTCAAAAAATTAGAGGGGGAATGTAGGCGTAAACACTCGGCATAAAATTAAAAAAGGAACACAGCGCAAATGAGAAGAAAAAAAGGCCTTAATCTCCTCAGAGGAAAATCACGCCAAGTATTTATTTTTTATTTCATATGGTGATGATGCCGGCTTTTGGACATCGGTACCATATCCTTAACGATTTTGAACATTCCAGGTACATGCCCTCAAATCATGATCTTCAAACTCATATTCCGTTAAACATTTGTCGTGGTCATCAACAAAAAACACGCCGTACAACAGAGGTTCGCGTCTCCGCTATTAAGCACAACTCGTTTTGAAGCGAGTTATTTATACACTGCTTTCTTCAATAATTGCTGCTAGATGGGTCTCTTTGCACGCCTAGCCTAGAGAGTTGCAAACATACATGTGTAGCTAATATAGGTTAGGTTAGAGTGGCCACCTATGCGAGCACCAGTGAACTTAAGCCCAAAAGGCTCTATTGTGATATCACGTGGATCTCTCCCCTACCCAAACCAACAGGTGGATTCAGCAAACGTCAGGAATTTCTTAGGCTCCAACTTAGCCAGATCACAAAGATCGTCAAAGAAGGGAGATCTGAGAGATTTCTTCCTCTTGCACCAAAGCGCACGATAATCGCACAGCAAATGCTTGACTGTTTCTATCTCCTCTTCGTCTATGCAGCTCCTGCAGTAATCATTATATGGAGTACCCAGCCATTGTGTTTGCTTCCCGATTGCTATGAGGCCGATTATATGTACAACCACCAGAGATATTTCCCCCCTTGCAAGAAGAAGACTTCGCGTCTCGGGTCCCATTCAGGCCACACGAAGTTAGTGTGGTAGCAGGATTCTAGATTGCTCCATCTCATACCCGCTTCCCTAAGGAAAATCCCTTTCAAATTGAGCTTACACGAGATAATATAAGCGTATTAAAGAGAGTTATAATTCAAGGTTTGTTCATATCTTTTATTGAAAAATGTGTCTACTTTACAGGTCCCAAATTTGGCACCCAACCCAGGCACGGGGTTTGAACTTTGGTCACCTTATACGACAGGCATACCTGCCGTAGGTATATTCTAAGCCCTCATAACCTGCGGGGAAATGAAATAATTTAATCTTTCCCAATCACACGCTAAAAATTGAAGCACTGAAATTTGATGGACCAAGGTCCAAAGATTTTACTCGCCATCCCGTGAGGACCTCACATAGACTGAGTTAGTCCAAAGTGCTCACATTGGTCCAAAATTAGCTAAAAACGACTCCGACCTTACTATGCGTAGGCGCTTCCCTGGTTAAGACATGACTTTGCCTTCTGAGTTATTTGCCTCTTGGAAAAATGGCTCTATCGCAACAGGTGACTAGAAGTGCCTACATCAGTCCTTTGGAGATTTGTTGTAGAACTCATTCTGCAAGCGACAAACTGGAGGCTTTATTAGCTTATGCAATAGACACAAGCTACAAACATAATTTAAAAGGTTTTTGTCTGTCTGTGATGGAGGGGATATTGGAAAGATGATCGAATTTAGCTTCAAGGACGCTCTCTACTTGAATGACTTAACGGACCTAATCACAGCTACTCGATAGCACCTGGTGCTAAGCTAGTGCAGAACGCTTAGGTCGAAGGGACTCTGGTACAGGCTCTGCTATGCTACCCTTGCACATCCCCTCTCCCAATCTTATCCATAGGAAAATCTTTTGTTTCAAAATCGCGTTCGTGTTCTTGTCAGGGCAAGACAATTATGACGGAAGTATTCGTCATTCGCTAACTCATTCTTACACCTGAAGCTGCGGATAGCTGAGTAGTCCTTGTATTTTCAAAGCATTGCCATAAAATCTTCATCTTTCCTAGTCTTGCTAATTATATCTTTCGCGGCACAGTTCATAAATAGAGCGATTTGCTGAAGGATTCAATCAGGAATTGACGTCATTAGGAAATACATTCATTCATTACAATTTCCGTTTTGCAACTTGAGCGGAATCTTAGAATTACGGACTTTGTTCCATCGCAATGGGCTTCCTAGTAATTGGAATGAGGGTTTCGCGCGCATTCTGGATTTCGATAAAAGGAAAAGTATTGGTGAGGAATGTGGTGCAGAACTCTCAAATCTAATGTGTGTCCGAAAAAGATATTTTATTCTTTAGTGACACGCTAAATGCCTAAATAAAACTTTCAAGTCCAATAATAAACATAACACTCAGAGAGTCTTCTCATCACTTCTCACATTTCGACGAACCACTGTTCACGCGCACCATTGGCCTTTCGTATTAAAAGACTTTCATTGCCAATTGTCAAACTTTTTTATCGCCTTATTAACTCATTTTTGTGGTGTCAATTTTCATAAAATGCCGACACAACAACAAAAAGCCAACAAAATCTACTAACAATTGAAAGTGAGAAAACAAAAAAGTAAACAAAAACGTCAAACAAAGGCGTACAAAGGACAAGCGCTAGTTAAAAAAAGTGTACTTTTAGGAGCAAGGAGTACTTAGGCGGAAAGGAGATGGTTGGGCAAGTGTTTGTAGACACTTGAATTGGGTGTCGCACAAAATTGACGCATAAAATATGCTACAAGCAGCGCAGATTGTCTCGAATTACAAAGGATCGTCAAATAATTGGAAAGAGTAAGAATAAAAGACTTCTTAAAGCAATCGGCTAAGTAGCTAAAGGAATTTTAGTTTCTTGGTTCTGTAGGGAAGTTTTTTTTGAGCTAAGCTCCAGTTGAAACTTCAGTTCTAGATAACGTATATTGCTGTCGAAGCTTATTGTGGAGCCGAATCCAAAAATTTTGTTGCTGCTGTGTTAACGATAACGAATCCTAAAATGTCAGTTCGAAAGGGCTGCGCCAGTAGAAGAAACACGTTTGCGTATCTACTGTACTTGAACTCTCAGCCTATAATGGTTTTTGGAGGTTTTTAATGCATCTAAGTTCCTCTTCAAGCTTTTAACATGCCACAATCAGGATTAAGCGTGACGCCATCTGCTTTGCCAGAGCGATGCATTCGCACCTGTAGCTCTATAAAGCGATTTGTGTATCGGATTAACTTAGCTTACTTAGGTGATATCGTGAACTGCAGTATCTCGTATAGTACCAAGTGAGAGTTCGTAGGTCCTGCCTGCTTAGATTAATGAGTTTGGCCCGTCTTTGCCCTGGACATTCAATCAAAACTTATGTTTTCCTTTGTGTGTGCCTTTTTAGTGCTCAAATAGCCCTGGACCATAAAATCGTGTTTTGCTGGGTAGTCTGCTTGTTCATTACCTTCATATCTCTGATGCCCGCGTAACTATCAAAACAAAATTCTTGGATTCCAGATCATTTGGGACTCCATTGTCCACAATGGGCACCTCAAATTCCTTGAGATTCTGAGCGTAGGGAGTATTGTATTATATAGTTGCAATTACTTTCGTATGCACTGTTAGATTTTCACTATAAAGCTAAAAAGTCTTAGTGCAGCAACTTTTACCTCTTTTTCTATTAGAATATGGAAGGCAGCTATTCCCACTAAAGACTATGTTACGACCATTGTTGACTTTCAGGCACATTATATAAGTAATCCTTCACTACAATCTACACATACGTCTCAAAAATGGATAATGAAACTGTGGATTGGTTTTACTAAACTAGGCCCTAGATGGCCAAAAGAGTTAAAAAATTGATATAAAGTAGGCTATAAAGCTCCGTATGACCACCATTGGGTTTTATTGGGTTTGGAGAACACGAAGGAAAACAATAAGAAGGCGACGCACCTGCTGTGCACCAACCGGGATGATTATGAGATCTCATTGCAACACCTTTACTAAACAAATCTGTAGTGAGAGTTCTTACGGGTGTTATCACAGTTCACTTTGCTATGACGAAAATACTTTAGATGATAGCATATACCAACAAGCTCCTCTGCAGAGGCTGTCAAGATGAGGGAGAAGAGCGGTCGATTCATAACTTTCTCTACCGATATCCAGGGCAACAAACAAAGCGACACATATTTCTGAGCGAAGGTAGATCTATCGTTCTTACTTAGGTTCCTAAGGGAAAGCAAGCTGTTTGGTACTCACCGATGAGATTCACTGCATATGGGACCATTTTAGTCAGGGGATGGGCTAGAGTATGTATAAGGTTCTCTCCTATATAAGCATTGAGACATGGGCTATGAACCCGCAATCTACAATGCCGTAGTTTTGAAATCTATGTTACCGTCAAATAACATGCCGAACTTTTCAAGATTTGGTCCCAAGCGATGCCGAAAACGTTGTAAACTATGCTACAGCCAATTACCACAGTGTTGTAAGTAAGGCCTTATCCAACTGATTTGGGCATTATTATTTACGTTGTATACGTATTAGCTTTATACTTGATCGTATATTCAATCCATATCAAAGGTGAGAGAAGTAACATAAAAAAATGCCAGTCGCCACAATTTTTTGGACCACTAAAAGACGTCGCACTACTATGCAAGGAACTACCGGTGAAGCCCGTTCTTAAAGACCAATAACTCAAATACCGTAGTTGATGGAAGCAACCTCCACAGGGAGACGCGCGTTACTCTAGCTTGATTTGGGTACCGTAATAAGTTAACTCTTACTTATCCAAAATCAACCCCGACATACTCAATGTATGTCCCGCTTGTAATGTGTACCCATATGACCATCTTTTCAGTTGCAATGTGGAACCAACGCTTATGTCTCTGGTTCAACCCTGTTGAAACTGCAAGCTTCGTTGGAGTCCCGTCGAAGGATAATAATGACAATTAGTGAGTAGTTGAACCTTTTGGTTGGGATGAACTACTGCAAAACAACAGTAACAACAAAAAGGTACACTGATTAGCGTATTCACCTTGCATTACCTCTAGCTTATATCTATGGTATCACAGTTGCTAATTTTTTTATATGATTTTATTTTGTTACCACATTAACTTCTTGCTTACAAAATACCTAAGTTTCCTACTCTCTTCTTTCTTTTTCAGTTAACTTTTTTCACTGATCTCCGATAACAGTAAACCACTTAAGGCGTTAAAATACTGGTACAATGATTACCACAGCGACAATAGGTAAGTTCTTTGTAGAAAAAACAAAAGTTAATATATGTATATTAAGTATATGATATTAGCGAAAATTCAGTTTGGCAACATATTTTAATTACCCCCTTGGGATATCTATTTACTAAATATGCAAACAATGCGATGTTTTAACTCATTCTACTTCCGATGTATACTGCAAACTGCGATTTGTGTGCCCTCAACAGTGGTCTGTCAATACGCGAACATTTTATTTTTCTCCCGCTGCTGCAGAGCATTACAAAGGCGAGAAAAAGTCGTTTTACTTTTATTGGAGAAGCCATCAACACCAACGACTTGTGACAGCTAATTTAATGCGTTGCTATGGTTGCGTAGTGAAGGCTTGCGCTCGCTTGGCTTCTACTCTTTGAATGCTGGCGGTGTGAGCAGCAATAGCGTTGACATTGATAGCATGTACATTGATACCTCCAGCCATTGCAATTATCGCTGGTATATTTTTTGAAGTGCGAAGCCTTTCATCGATACTTAACACGGAGAAGTCAAAAATTATGCTCTTGCTTAAATTAATATTAGAAGAAGTCAGCGTGCTCAGCGTCAGAGATGTAGTCAAATTTCTATTTGGGGTGGAGCAGCAGTTCAAGCTTTTCCTATTAAATATTTGTAAGTGTAACTTTGTGATTTGAAAGCCTACGTGAAGTACTGGTTTGAATTTGGTTATATTATCGACTTTCATCAAAGCATAGAAGAATGTTAAGGCGTGTTCTATAGTTACATCCATTAGGCCATCCTAAGCGTTGAAATGAAGGCCTAAACAGCTAGCGTAAATCGATCGGATAATGGCATTTTTCATACACGGGTATGAAATGATATTTTTTTGGATTCATTAATAACTAAACTAGTCTGAAGTTCTAGGTGCAGCATGACTCCAAGAGTCAATATTCAGCCCCTTATAAACTGGATTCTCCACAGCAGTCGAAAATATTTATACCTTAGAACTTAATTGGCAGTTAACTGTTTAAGCAAAGCGCGCCAGTCGCTTCTTCGATGGGCTTCGTTGACCGCACTCCTTTTCTGCATCAGTTTTTCATTAGCATAACACGACCTAGCCTGCTAGCCGGTCACGCAGCTGTGTTTCGTTTCACTAGACTATGTCTGCATTAAGCTCGTAAAGCTCACCATCAAATTTTTTTCGGTACTTGCCGTCGTAGACGCGTAGATGGCCATAAATCTTTCGAAGAACTATTCTCTCGAACACTCTTAAAGCAGCGACTTTCAGAGCATGCTCTTTGTTTGTCGAGAAAAGACCTTACTCGTCTGCCAAGCTATCCACCCGTAACTCGGTTCAGCAGTGTTAGCCTGCATATAATTATTTCTCTCGAACCTACCTTGGTGGGACTTTGCAGACTTTAAGTAGTCTAGTACTTTCGAAGCTTAAAGCAAACCTTAGATATATGTATATGGGTTAAGTTTATACGATGCATAAACGAAAAAGAGCTTCTTTCCGTGGTGGTGCATGCTTTGAAAAATATGCCTACCAATTTCTAACCACGTACGCTACGAATGATCAATACAAAAATATTTGAATGAACGTTGAAATAGATTCGGCCCTTTAGCGCGATGTAGATAAAATCGGAGACTAATGAAGCGCCGTTATGCGATTACTTGCGCTGTCTGCTGGCTCGTATGAATGATCCCCCGATGGGTTATGTGTAGCAAAAACTGCCTTAAGAATTCTTCACTACTACGTGACCATTCCCTGTTCTCATTTTTCATTATTTCCTGGACTATATTTCACTTTTCTAAGACTTTTCCCTACCCCGCTCTTTAGCTGAACAGCCGATGTCCATAGAGAATTTCTTTCATGAGTTAGATCGCTTCGCAGTCCATTTAGACAAGGGCTTAAAAATTATACAGAAAATGACGTCAGCTTAAAAATAAGTCCTCCACAGCAATCTAAGAGTACTTATGTCTCCTCGAGACCTACAAGTGACGTGATCTGTGCCAATCTGATGTTCACATAGACCGTGCTGCTATCCAGAGCTATATCAGCACCACATAGATCTTTCAAAACAAACAGACAGAAGTTTATTGAAATATCCGTTATATCATTCAGACAAATGCTTTGCCACTTGAGGATCTTCTTTTCAATGGTCTTGAAAAAATAGTAAATTTTTATGAAAATATTCTGCTTCGATCTACATTGATTGGGGTACCGATGCTGCTATTCGCCTCCACCTAACTACGCCCAGTTGGTTAATGCTAATGCGCTCTGCTGCTGACGTCACTCACTCACCGCGCGCTTTGTTCTCTATAGACGATAACGATTATTGCCGACCACAATGACTGGCTTTGTTGTTCGTATGCAATACGCATTTTCATGCGAACGGGGCTTCAACAAATTTGACACTTAAGCAACAACAATTAATATTACAAAAAACAAATTAAAGTGTTACAAACAAAAACAAACATTCAAAGCAGTACAATACCGTTATGTGGTTTCCTGCGCCTATTGTTCAATGGTGTTCCGTTCTCATTTCACACTCTCGAATCATTTTTGTTTCATTTTAATGCTAAGCATATTTGCGTTAATCAAGTAATTCGACAATCCAAACGCACAATTACAACAGTAATGGCTCAATTTTATTAACACTTTAACAACTTTGGCTAATAATTCAAAAAATTTCGAAAATTAAATTACATAATTTGCTTACAACGTGAACAACTAACATCTGTTTTTTCGCACTGAAACTCACTGAGCCGAAGCGTTGTTTAACTGCTTTCGCACTCACTTAACTCTTGCTCACTATTCTCACGTACTTGTCTACGCGATAAAGTAACTGCAGCGGGGACTAACAAAGTTTCGTTTGCAAGAGATTTTTGTGCAAAAGATATGAAGTAAAAATCTACGACATCCAAAGGGTTTATTCCATCACTCATGCAAACGACAGAGGCTAGTTATTTCGAAAAAAACTGGACAAATTTTGAGTAGTCAATATCAAAAAATATCGTGGAAGGAGTCTCTGAGAAAGAGAATGTTTGAGGGTAGCGTCGATGGCGTATCAAATATCTACTTTGAAACGCAAAGACCACGATCCAGAGTCGATTTAATAGAAAAAGTTGTTAATAAAGATCGAATAGTTTGCAACAGCAGCCAAACAAAAAAGTTCTATGCGCGCTTTACAACACTGGTGGCATCCCTTAGAGATCTGTTCCATCTGTTCCAGGTCAACGCTTGGGGAAACCCAATAATCTTCTCGTAGGTAGCTTTCACTGTAGGTAATCCCCGAATCATCTCAAGGAAGTATTTTAAGAGTTTGGGAGAGCATGGCGACTATAATTCAAGGCGCACTGTGTGTAAAGCATAATAAGTCAAGGTCAGTGAAGGCCTGATGCAAATTATGAAAGCCGAGTATAGGTATCCGTTAATTATTTTCTACCGTAATAGCTCGGCTGAATAAGATGCGAATCCAGTTTTAAAAGGATCGCAAACTACTATTAAAGAGGTATATTGACAGACTTTATACCAGGCATGCTTAACCAACGAACCGATATCATTTCGCTACGATAATTAACGTTAATAAACGAAACGTTAAGAACGTCAAATTAACGAAATGATTTCGTTTCGTTTTCTGCCATATCAAAACGAAATCAAATCGTTTATGTTGATTATAAATTTCAAGCTATGCTGGCAAAGCTGATTGATGGCGGAGTCATTAAAGGTGAAAGCATTAGCCAATCTGATTGCAACTTTTCTCATGAATTTTGACAGTACGAATATTTCTCAGAGTATTTTGACATTACCACTAACGAATTACACAAACAAATTACATGGAGTTTGTGTGTGTATGTCCGCTCGCTGTTGCCACCTTACGGCTTCACCATGGCTACAGCATTGCCAGCACAATTCAAACACAGAGTATCACGTTCTTATTAACGTTTTTAACGTTAACGAAAGCTTTTCGTTTCGGTTAAAAACGAGATACAATTTATCTTGATAATTTCTTTATCGATAATATTACGAAGTGTTTCAACGGAAACGGTGGAAATTTTTTGATAAACGATTAGCTTAACGTTAAGGTGCATCCCTGCTTTATACCTACAGCTATACGAAAAGCAGGTATTTATCGGGCGGTGGCCGACGACAAGATCCTTGTTTTATTCCAGTAGATCCTATTGCAAAACAGAACTACCTACTTGCGCTCGACAAAGAGCTGCTTAATAAAGTCGCAACATAATTAACATTTGTCCTAGAAGATTTTTTGTTTGTTAGCACCACTTGCAGATCAAAACTGTGTGAGTTAAACCCCTCATGAGGAACAAAATCTCTACAATATTCGCCACTTTATTCACATATCATGCAATACAAAGCAATTCTCAACTTATTCATAGCCGGGAGTGTACAAGACGTGAGTGCCAGCTGCCATGGTGGCTGCTAAGCGATTTTCTTTCGATCGAAGACGGAATGTTTATCACGTCTGCTTCGTCAGATGGATCTTAAGCTGCAGACATTGGTGCTTTATCGGTAACCTTATAACAGCTGATTCGACCAACTTTATGAGAATCAATGCAATCGATTATTGGTGCCGCTAAGGTAGTAACCGTCTCGTAGCCAACCAATTGGTTTTTGGTTTACCGTCGTAATGATAAACAGCTGATTACGTTAGGGATACGACATACGGAACCAATGACTCCCGCTTTACGCACTGTTTATAGAGAAACCCTAATTTTACCCACATTTCTTCTGAGAAAGAGTAATTTGCCTCCCCTATTAATAAGAAGAAAGAGAATGCACGAATATTCTCTTCGTATGAGAAGGGAACACGTCCCAGTGCTTAAGGCAGCGTGCACTTCGCCGGGCGGTAAAATATCAGAGCCAGTATATTGATTTTATATCTATCTTAAAAGGAAATTGGCTTAGGCCAAGCGGTATCCCATATTGTTTGAGTACTGAAAGTGGAAGTATCCTGCACAGGTAAGTGCGGTTGTTTACCAAGTCGTCATTAGCGTAATACCGCTCCTCCTACTACCTACGTGGAACCATCGAGTTACATCTAGTTAGTCTTGAACAAATAGGCAGTAGTTCCTTGAATCTAGATCATCGTGAGGACCAACGTCGTCGATATTCTTTCTCCGAGCGTCGCCAATACTAAAGTTACTCCACCATCACTCTCCAGTTAGAGCCAATGTCGTTCATATCCACTTCGAGTGTCATCGTTACTAATAGTACATCGTACTTCGGTAGGAGTTGACGTCATTTATATCCTTTCCGAGCATCCTCCTTACTAAACGATCTCCGTCATATCTCTCCGAGCGTCACCGTTACTAAGACCACCGTGTCACCGTCCTTGTATCGTACCTACCTCAACAACATCACCTACGAACAGCCTCCCTCCTATTTGGCAGCCTTATAAATATCCCTGAAATGTAACTTAACGAACTTCCGTTGGTCCCTCGCTGTAAGCCAACAGTAACGATCCAGTTCATTAAGCGATTATAAGAATTTCAAACTAAAAATATTTATATATATAAATAAGTGTTTATCTGCAGGCATTCGACTAACCAAACCTTACTTAATAAGCCGTATTTGCCACAATTGCACGTAGCACAAAGGCTATCGTCACGCTCGACATTGCTTAGAGCCCGCGGCAATTTTTTCAGTTACAGTCAAACACTTGCTCCTGTTGTATTCTGTAATGCGTAGCGCTAACGTACCAAATGGTGTAAATTTTATATTAGCAAATGTGTGGGAGTACTGCTAAAGTACGTACTTTTTTCCCAAAGTTTTATCACTTCGTCCCTAACTCTTTTGGTGTTACTTAGGCAGCGTGTTTGGAGCTTTTCGTCACATTTCTGTTCCAGTATTCAATATCCCGTTCAGCAATTTCACACCTCACAAGATTGTTAAAGTGTTGCGTTATAAAACTAATAAAATATCCTATCCCCAATCATTGATTCTGGTGATATAAATAAATCAAGCCTCAAATACTAGAAATTGTAACTTAGATAATTTTTTCCGCTGATATTACTCAAGGTATATGAATATAAGGATCATTATAAATAGTGGGTAGTCGTGGAAGCTCAAAGTGGAGAACTGAGTAAATCAGGCTTCGAAGGCATTTTATGCATGTAAAAAATGCTGGGATGTATGTGGGGTCTAACCCCTTCTCTCTCTTATTGGGTATTTAGAGCGATTGCAGAGTCTACCTTATACTGTGGGGTCCTTGTTTGGTGAACAGCTACTCAAACCAAGAACTCAAAATATCAAAGAGGTCTGCAGGCTATCTATGCTTAGCATTACGCTGCACTGTTTCCAGATATAGACTTGGTGGCGAAGAACATAGCGTTCGCAACTGAATAGAATAGAACGAATACCTCGAGGCAGCTTGAGCGCAGACCATACGATCATAGTAATATAGCGTCATCCAACATTGGACGAACAGACTAACGTGTTGGCTACCTGCGCGCTACCAAATCACTGTAGTGTTTTTCGGATGAAAGTTGCAGCCGTCATCAAAGTAGTAGAAACACTGGAGGATAATAGCTTAAATTGCAGCCGCGTCAACTTTTATATTGACAGCTAAGCAGCAATTAAGGCAATGACTTAGCAAAGAGCAACATATTGCAGTATTGTGGCGAAAATCAGCATCACTATGCTGTTAGTAAATAATCACAACAACAAAACAGCAAGCAGCCACTCTTATGTACAGGTACACATTAAGGCAAGCAACACTTACATACGTACATAGAAGGCGACGAAGAATATCTCACATACACATATGTATGTAGTCATCAGCTAAGAGAATATACACACGCTTATGGCTAGAAGGAAAGTATAAACAACAAACCTGGGTAACCAAGCATGAGGTGAAGATATTCTAGAACACATGATCGTGAAACGAATTGACCTTAGGAGAATTGGCGAACCAGATAACCGAGAGTGTAAAACCAGCGCAGGCTGAGGAATCGGTAATCAGTTTGATTAAGATCCGCTTTTGTGAAGTACGTGATATTGAAGTATAATTGTACAACTCCCAAAGTAGTCTAATAAAAACCATATTGCAATACTGAATATTGGAGTTATTTATTCGAAAATTCAGCGTTTCGAACGTTAGCAGAAGGTGCATAATTATCAGAAATCCCCAGAATTCGCTACTGTATGTTTGAGCGTAAGCAAACTCTGAAAGGACTCAGGAGAGGAAGAAGCATACATCTACATATATTGGGTCCTTGGGCATATGGGAATAGGTGGGAATAAAAAAAAACGTGGTAACACTATGGACTCATTCAGTCTATTTGAGGCTCACACGGACCGGTCAGTTCAACCTTAACCTACTCAATGTTAAGGAGATATTTCGAGCGTTCCGTTTTCCATGGTATCTTTAACATTTTCAATGCCAAGGAACTCTATTTAAGACTAGCAGATCCCGTAGACGTTGTTCTTCACTAACCTTGGTCTATCTGCTTATCTTGTAAGAAGTTTTTACTTCTTACCTCACCCCCTAGTTCTTGTCCCAGTCCCAATCCCAGTTCCGGGCCCAGTTTCAGTCCCAGTCACAATCCCAGTTCCAGTCCCAGTTTCAGACCCAGTCTTAATCCCAGTTTCAGTCCCCATCCCACTCCCAGTCGGTTCCTGGGACATTTCCTGGAAAAAAGGTTTCGTAAATACTAATCTAGGAAAAGGTCTACAAATATACCAAATTTTAGGCAAATAAAACGATTAATAGAATTTGTTTGAATAGATCGGTCGGTGGTCCACATCCCGAAAAAAAAGAATCGTAATTCCTAATATAGGCAAAGGGCTACCTGTGTACCAATTTTCAATTGAACTATGGACAGAACTTGTTCTAATAGGTCGGTCCCTAGGCCATTTATCGAAACAAGTGTCGTGAATACAAAGGGCTATCTATATTCTAAATTTCAGGCAAACCAAACAGTGAATAGAATTCGTTCGAATGGATCGTTCTCTGGTCCACTTCTTGGAAAGAATTTTTCTCTCCGTAAGAATCAACCTCGTACTTCAAGGAATATTCTAAAAAAAGAAAAAGAAATAGCGAAATAACTCCAACCGTTTTCCAGTTTTGCGCTTACAAGACAGTTCAGCGACTTAGTTTTGTGTTATAGATAATATTAGGGCAAGAAAAGCTTTCTGGACAGTAATGTGAAATGTTGGACAATATCCATCCAGCAAAGGATAATAATAATACTCGTTGAGTTTTGGTGCGTAGTTACTTTGGTTGAGATAATTAGGCCACTATATACTGCGCTCTTTATTTGGGTCTATTGAGCTTGACCTTTCAGCCTATTACTGCAAGTGGATGGTTTTAATGCATTTAAGTACCTCTTCAGGCTTTTTACTCCATGTTGCAAAGGGGTTATGAGTCACGCTACCTAGATGGTAGAGCCCCTTGCCAGAGCAACTCATTCGCAGAGAATGTTAAACGGCGCTTCAGCTTCACATAGCAACTCAAGGCAAATATTTGTCCACTCCTGAGTGACATATTAAAAGAAGCGGAGTGCGGAGTGGCCAGTGGCGTAGTGAGATTTCTTGCGCCAGAGGCAAAATAATATTTTCCAGAAGGCAGTTATAATAAAAATACAAATTATCCAGGAAGTTCTGCTTTGCAGACCATTTGGCGCCCCAGTATGTAGCGCTCGGGTCAAGTTTCCCCCTTGCCCTCCTCCCCCTCACTACGCCACTGGGGGTGGCAACAACACAGAGAAAAATTCCAGAAAAAGCAAATGAATTCTCCGGGATCAGATTGGTTTTCTACTGCTTATAAAGTCTGTAAATACTCTTCGTTTCAAAATATATGTGGAAGGGGTGAGATCTTACAAATCAGCAAGTTATTTATAGTACTAATGGTATTAAATACTTTCATGTGCCGCACATTTTTATATTTCATTTGTTATACGCCCACGCTTTATCGCATTTTAACAAGCGCAATAACATTTATAGATGTACCTTATGGATATGGCAGGGAATAACAAAAAATGCAACAACAAAAAGAACGCATTATTCGACGCCACAATTTATAGCACAATGCACCAGCAGAGTTATATTGCATAAATATATCAGTGGTGCACCAACTCAGAAAATCTAGCGATACAAGTCTGACAAATTTTGACGCTGCCTTGCCCGTATCGGAACAATTGACAATGGCTCGGAACCGTTGACAATGTCGGAAAAGGATGCGTTGACTCCTGGATGGTTCGAGAGAAAACTTCTCGGGAAGTTTAATGAGGAGTTGGATTAGCGGTTCGCAGATATGAAGATTGTACAGCGAATAAAAATTCAAAGGCTTCGCTAGCTCGATCATGTTTACGTACGAATGGATGAAGACGGTCCAGCCAAGAAGACAATACAATGGACACCGATGTTTAGTAGTAGAGGAAGGGAAGACCTCCACTGAATTTGAAGAGGCACGTGGAGAAAGCTTATTCATCCCTTGGTGCTCCTTATCTATCGCGGACCAGAGATAGCTGGCGTGTCTTGTTTATGTAGGTAATGATGATTCGAAAGGTTGTGGTTTTAGTTTTACCCCATTCAATTTGTTGCGTCCACACTAAAAATTTTAATTCTCATAACAGATCCTTGTTTGAAAAAAATATATGCATTCAGGATGATCATAGTGGTGACAGTGTGTGACGTGTAAGTAAAGGATATTTGCATCGATCAGGATGCTCTGAGTTACCCCGGACCTCGAAAAAAGCTGTTTTAACCACTTGCTTACTCGTTCAAGGACCTCCCACGGTTCGCAATTATGAACCTCAACTACATGAGGCGAATCCTATATGAATATGAAAGCATTATACACTTATTTAGTATGTGAGGCTCTGGCATCCGCAAATTCCTTACAGAGTCTTCACAGCACGTACTACATATGCTTAGAATATGTATGATTGCTGCATTGGCCTAGTGTAACCGGTGCTTTGGCCAATTTCACGTTGCTAGACGTTCTGAGATTGACGACGATAAATACCTCATGTATGCATTTGTTTCAGCGGATTATCAAAAGACAAGATACGATAGGTTTTCGTAACCAGGTACACCTGTAGTAGCCGAACAGCACGCTCGTCCAAAGGTTAATCCACCAAGGCGTGATCCCAATTCCTTGACCACAAGAATGATGATGATCTTCTCTTTTGCAACTTAATTGAAACCGCTCCGCCGAAAACATCGTCAAGAGAAAAGAGACGAAGCTAACCGCAAAATTGGGTGTCCGAATCTTCGTTGACTACAACATCCGCAGGACAGATCGAGTGAAGAAAAATTAAGACGGCCGTGCAGTTTATCCTATTCCACCTTTACATCGGTCATAGAGGAATACTTAAGAATATCATGGCACAACTATTCAGTCAGTCTATATCAAGTTTTAAAATAATAAATCTCTACATTCTTCCTCTAACCTGCTGTACAAGAGGTTGTCATTAAGACATCGATGCTCTAAAAAGAAACCGCTGAATTGTTGATGATTTTAACGCACGCTATGAGCTCTGGTACACCGGCCTGCCAGCTGACAGTGAGAGCATGGAATTAGCGAAAATAATGGATAATACGGCATCCGGCATGATCAAGTGACGGCGCCTCCACACTAATATCGGAGAATTTTCACAGCTTACCAGATGGTTCCATTGGCAGAGGAAGCCCTATTTTCTGCGTTGACTGGCAGTCGATGCTAACGTTAACATCCGAACGTCGCAAGATTATCGCCTCAGCTTCGGGTACCATAAGTCAGTCCTCATTTCTCGGCCGAAGTTGCAACCCATCGAAAGACCGTGACCTGGCGAGATAGCTCGACCCTGGAGATCCTCAAATTAGCAACCACAACATGGACATCATGCGACGGATAAATTAACACAAACTCGAAAGAAATCGAAGAAATGCCGGAGCTCAAGGACTTGGCGCTTACCACCTAACCCCTTCATCTAGAAAGAAAAAGGAAGCTTTAAGACTTATCGACATAGAAAGAGTAAACAAAGTTGTGCAAATCTTGCAGTAGAGGAAACGCAGGGAGTTACGCGAGCGGATTTGTTTCGGTCATAACAGGTATAACGTATGTAGCCTGTAGAACTTTTAGCTGGCGCCCAATCCGGGACGACAAGGTTCAAAATTGCTTAGGAGACATTGACATGTTTATTTCTAGAGAAAACATACAAACCGTAAGAAGAGTGAACCACAAACCTCAAAGCATACAAGTGAAGACAAACAGAACCGCCCATATGCCGGTATCTTCCGCTCTGTTAACGCCTGTTCAGTAATCAACCGCCTTATAGTACCTATTACGAAACGCTGCCAGTAACTCAACTGTTGTAGATGGCTGGTCATTCCACAATAGAAGCAATCTCCGATACGATCCGCTGCCAAAATCTTCGTACGGCGAATATCTCAAAACAAACACCACTCGTTTCCACTTTCTTGCTATGGAAAGCTGCCGCCCACAAAACGTCTCAAATCATGATAACCAAGTGTATATAAAAGATTAATTATGTATGGATGAACGGGCCTTTACCTGCACCTATACTGCCTCCTTGTTTGCTTAACTTTTGAAAATTCGAAAATGGCGCCCGAGTAAGTCCCAAACCCAAATGCTCAGGCACCTGCAAAGCGGCACTTAACGACTCCTGAAAAATCTGCTGCTATTTTCCGCTCCTTCATCACTGCCGCTGACTGCCACCATGGTGTAATGGTAGCGTACTCCGCCTACCACACCGAATGCCCTGGGTTCACACCCCGGGCAAAGCAACATCAACATTTTAGAAATAAGGTTTTTTAATTAGAAGACAATTTTTCTAAGCGGGGTCGCCCCTCGGCAGTGTTTGGAAAGTACTCCGAGTGTATTTCTGCCATGAAAAGCTCTCAGTAAAAACTCATCTGCCTTGCAGATGCCGTTCGGAGTCGGCATAAAACATGTAGGTCCCGTCCGTTCAATTTGTAGGGAAAATCAAGAGGAGCACGACGCAAATTGGAAGAGAAGCTCGGCCTTAGAGCTCTTCGGAGGTTATCGTGCCTTAAATTTATTTTTATTTTAAAAATTTTTCTTGGATTTTTGGCAAATTTTTTTGTCAGCTGAGGTGAGAACTTTCTTCCTTATAAAAAATTTACGTTCAAAAGTTCAGTTCACAAACAAAAATTGCCAAAAATCAGAAATTTTTTTTAGGACATTAACATTCACACTTTATTATGCTAAAATGCAAAGATCTTCATTCTAAAAAAAATTCTGAAAAAATTGTACGAAGATTTAAAAAATTTTGTAGACCTTTCGCAAAAAACACAAAAAATCATGAAAATTCCAACTATTTAAAATTTTTCTGGGTATGCAGTTTTGCAGCTCAAAGAATTTTAGATTAAACAAGTAAAGGTGTCTAAGTTCGGGTGTAACCGAACATTATATACGCAGCGTGAGCTTCAATTTTACATTTCATTTCAGATAAATTACTTTTCTACATAACACTTGTCACCGCCCGTTTAAAAAAAACATCTGCCCTAAACTTGATAAGTGAAATATCAATGATTCAAAACAATTTTTTGCTAAGTTATAGCATATTATTCTAGTCTACGACCCTTTCAAACTTATTTTATATCTAAGTTGCCGTGGTCTTTAACCGATCCTATTACTAGAAATATTTTCTACTATAAGGAAAATATATGTACACAATTTCATTACGATATGTTAGTTTTTCTTCGAGTTATGGCTCCCAAAACATAGGAAATAGCTTAGTCATAAAAGGGGCGGTGCCACACCCATTTTTTTAAATTTGAAGTTTTTCGTAAATCCACTCGGGAAATGAAATACCATTGATATAAAGCTCTTTTTTTGAAAAGATATAGCTTATTTTATTCGCACACGACGCTTTTAAAAATCTTTTATATAAAAGTGGGCGTGGTCCTTAACCGATTTCGCGAATTTTTCTGCAAAGCATTCGTTATAGTAAAGGTAATCTCTCTGCCGAATTTTGTTACGATAGGTTTAACGATTTTTGAATTATGATTAATAATATTTGTAAAATAAATTTTATCACAAGTGGGCGATGCCACCCCCATTTTAAAAAATTTTCCAAATTTTTACCAAGAGTTTCAATATCAGTCCACATGTCAAATTTCAACATTCTGTGTGTATTATTTACTAAATTATCAGGTTTTTTGTGTTTCCAAAATTTTATATATATAAAAAGTGGACGTGGTTATCATCCGATTTCGCTCATTTTCAATACGAACTATCTCCAGATAAGCTAGTGTACCAAACTTGGTGAATATATCTCAATATTTACTCAATTTATCGTGCTAACGGACGGTCGGACATGGCTCAATCAAATTTTTTTTCGATACTGATGATTTTGATAGACCGATGATTTTCTATATCTATCTCGATTCCTTCATACCTGTACAACCACCCGTTATCCAATTAAAGTTAATATACCCTATGCGCAAAGCACGCTGAGTATAAAACACTGATACGAGGATGGCAAAGCATTCAAAGAAAAAGTAGCTGCAGACTTGAGAAGACGTTTTTCTTTTGAAGACATTGAGGATCCATTTCTGGAAAATATCATTATTGCACATATGGCGAGTTGTCTTGATCCGAGGATCAAACAATTGAAGCGCGTTGAGACCGATGATTTTCATAACAAAATAAATAATCATGTGGAAAAAATGGGTATTGCCGGAAAACAGTGACCTCACGGCCATGGACAAATGATGACAGTGACACAAGGGAGGAAGACGGGTTTCAGCGCTACTTATTCGAAGAACAAAAAACTACAATCTCATTCCAGCAATTGGTGGCAAGACCATAAAAAAATATATCCCAATCTGTGGAAAATCGCCAAAAGAGATCTTGCGGTACCTGCCACTTCAACAACTTCTGAAAGGGTATTTTCAAGTGCTGCAAATGTAGTTCGTCCAACACGAAATTGTTGAGTCGGGGATTGATATCGGCACTTGTTTTCTTACACCAGAACAAGTAGAAAATTGTTTAACATCGTATTACATCACAATGAGCCTTACATCAATACGAGCCTTTTTGTATTCACTGATAATTGATTTTAATGTCCCACGAATTTATTGTTATTAATGTTAAATAAACATATATGCTACATCAATTTGTTGCTTTCACTGGGTATCCAAAAATATGGTTATTAACCGCATCTTCATAAATCCGGATATCCGGATAGTTTCACAAACGAATATTAACCGAATATCCATACCGTCCGGATTTTATCCCTGTCAATGGATTCCGTATGGATATCCAGATATTCGAATATGAGGATAGTCCCAGCCCTAATAGGTACGTTGATTATGTGAAGCATTTCCAATGTAAAACGTTTTCCGTAGTGTTGTTCTTGTTCAAGTATAGTTTCTCTGTCAAAGTTATGAGAATGCTCGGTATTTTTACAGTGGGGCACAAAGGCTGTTTTATGAAAGTTTGTACTGTGGAACTGTTTGTAGTCAGACTTGTGTTGTGACAGTCTGGTTTTTAACTTTCCTTTTGTTGTACCCACATATATGCTATTATATGGCTCATCCGTTTTACCGTTACATGGAATTTTGTAAACTACGTTGCATTTTTCGGGTGTTGGAATTCTCTGTTTTGTTCTATTGAATATATTCTTTAAAGCATTTATTGATTTATGAGCTATTCTCACTTTTTCTTTATTATAACAATCAGATCTCGCTACACGTTCTGACAATTCAGGTACATATGTTAATGGTATGAATATTTTCGCTTTTTCTGAGCTATTTTGATGGGTTTTTGTTGAAGATGGCCTTAATAGAGAATTTATAACCGATTTCGGAAAATCATTGTCTTTTAGTAATGATCTTATTTCTGGTTTTATCTCTTTGTGGTATATTTCGTTAGATATTTGTAGCATTCCTTGTATGCAGGCCATTGCTCTATTCATTATCATCATTTTGGGGTGCTTTGAATTGAAGCAGATGATTCGTCCAGATGAGGTTGGCTTTTTATACCACTTTAATTTTAATTGATTTTGTCTTCTGATGATTATTGGGTCATGATAAGCTAATTTTCCGCTTTCTTCGAGCTCTATCGTGAACTTTATATGTTTGTCAAACGAATTTAGTGCGCTCAGTGTGTCTTGTACTTCATTTTCGTTAACTAATTGGCAACCTTAATAACATAAATCGAAAGCAAATCGACAGCTGAGAGTAAATTAGTAATACTCTAATACGCTAATAAATGAATAAAATTTCGATAACAAGACGATCACTTTTAATAATTTATCGATGAGGTTCCGTTAAATAATCGTCAACTTTTTGATTATAACTTCAAACCTTTCCTTTTTTCCTCTCTTCTTTTTTCCTTTTCTTTTCTCGCTATTCCTTTCCTTTTCTTTCCTTTCCTTTCCTTTCCTTTCCTTTCCTTTTCTTTCCTATCCTTTCCTTTCTTTGCCTTTTCTTTCCCTTCCTTTCCTCTCCTTTCCTTTCCTTTCCTTTCGTTTCCTTTCCTTCCTTTCCTTGCTTTTCCTCCACTCTCCTTTCCTTTCCTTTCCTTTCCTTTTCTTTCCTTTCTTTCCTTTCCTTTACTTTCCTTACATTTGTTTTTCTTTCCGTATATTTTTCTTTTCTTTCTGTAGCTTTTTCTTTCCTTTCCTTTTTCTTTATTTTCTTTAACATTCCTTACCATTATTTTCCTTACCAAAAAAGATGTTTAGGAAGCTTAAGCAGCTAGCTGGCTAGAGGGTGAAGGAGTCCAAATGGAAAACGATAAAACCAGGCCCGTAATCGATGAGGATATATAGTTCACCACCCGACTATGACGGGGTTAGCATAACAATAACCAGGCTTTGAATATAAGCGACTTAAAACCTGGTAAATCAGCCATCGATCCGACTTTCACTATGCGACCAAACTGCTACCTACATCAATGTTTATAGTCGTTTGGTGGATAGATGTTCGATACGCTCAGGAACTAACACCTGACAGCATTGGCCATACTAACTAGAGAAGATATTCCCGAAAGCGGTCTTTGCCAGTTCAAAATTGCGCCAGGTAGATGTCGAGTTCTGCATGTGGCTACTCCGATCATGACTGCAGCTCAGTACCCTAGTCTACTTGCTGCAGCAACTGCTACTTCATTGTTAGCAATAACGTCGCATAGATTCATTTAAAAACATCTTTGCTACCACTCCTCGGGGGTTATAAATTCAGTTTCTCTACTCAGCGAGGAGATAGCTCGTTATAGTTCCCCCAATAGCAAGAGCTGTGTCTGCGGATACCGTGCCGTTAGGTGAGGCAAATCGTAGCGCCCCTTTGCGAGGTAAAGAAGCTGCTCGGTGTTTTTGGAATTCATTGCATCCGCTCAAGTTTCTGCACCGTACAAAATTATAGAATCCACAGCGGAAGCAAGCATCTTTCTTAAACATGGCCTTGACTTGCCTATGATTGCCATTAATCGACTTAGGTACCTTATGGTCTGAGCAGTTTTCTCGCAAGCTCTTTGGAAGTTTTCTGAGAAGGTGTGATTGCTACCCAGCCTCTCCCTAAAGTGGCGTGTTTGTTCTTCCTGTTCACCAACCAACATATTGATTATGGAGGGAGTTCGTCTCTTCGCGCAGATCACAATCTCAATTTTCGCTGTCAAAAGCTGAAATCCATGGTCACTCAGCTATCTATTTACACTGCACATTACTTGGTTTAATTTAGGCTGCACAAGCTCGTAGTGGCGTGCTTTAATGGCGGCAGCCACGTCCTCTGCGAAAGCGAAAACAAACTTGCTCCCTGGCATGTGCAAGCGAAGGAGGCTGCCATACGTTGCATTACAGAGATTGAGATCTAACTCTGATCGCTGGGCTATTCCACCTATTAGCCTCACCTTACTCTGACCTTGATCTTTCAGGTAGCCCCTTAATATGGCAAGTAGATAAGGGGGTACCTCCAAAGAGTGTTTAGGCAGTTTTCACGATCATGACCGTATTAATCACCGGATTGTGTTATGGAATCTGCCGTGCTTGGTTATACGTCGTTATGGCGTTCTTTTAATTTGTTACCTCTGTTGTGGCATAAAATCGTTCATCTTTGCTTTAAGAACCACCCTTATACTCGTATATATCATTTTCTGATGATTTCTTTGAAACCATTAAAGAATAAAAAAATAATTTATAGTATTGCGCCTAGACACATACATATATTTGCCTTCATTTCACTGGTTACATTTCCAATTACTTAACTACTTTTTACAAATGTGAATATATATATATAAAAAAGTAACAACAATAGACGAAATAAGCATAAATAATTAGAATATGTTAATTGGGTGCGCCACTTATGCATGCGCAATTACACAAACATAAGCATAAGCATAGATATGCATATGCATAAGCCAAATAAATAAATGCATATGTATGTAGATGCGTACTTAAGTATATTTATATTGTCACGGATATTAGCACCACTAAGCTATACCATCACTAAGGCGATGCTAAGCGATGTTTACGTCAATAATCAAATCATGTATACACATATATAAGGCAGCCGAGATATGTCACACACAGATGTATTTACTTATACGCCTATGTGTGGGCGAGAGACTGTAAACTACAAACTCACATACATCTGAGAGACGCTGAAAAGTAGAAAATTGTAAACAAGTAGAAACTATATGAGAACTATAAACACTCGAAATAGTTGGTAAGTTCTGGAAATAGAAGAGCCTAGATGTATGCAGCGCAAACTATAAAAGCGGCACAAGCGAGTAAAAAAGAATTCAGTGTGATTTGAGATTTGGATATAGCAGTATTATTTTGAATAGTAGAGTTCCATTTGAGCTATCAGTCAGTGTGGTTATTAAGCAAGCTAGTTGCAAAGTATAAGTGTTATTGTGAAGTACTTGAATAAAGGTCATTTTGCATTATTACATATTGGAGTTATTTATTCAACAGTTTAGCGATACGAACTTAGCAGAGGGTTGCAAATAAGAGGATTTGCAGCAAATTCGTTACAATATATTTTAAAAAAGCAACAACAATAATATTTATCTGTACATACATAAATAAGCACAGCTCATTCTGCTGACATGTTCATATAATGGCAAGTGTTGAAAGAAAATAACAAAAAAAAATACAAAAACAACTGTCACATGATGTGTGGCTTGACGGTATGACTTACTTGCAGCAATTCGTGGGTTTCTTTTTTTGCTTCAGTGGACTGAATTTTCTAAGGCTCATATTTGAGTGGTTGTCTTCTATTAAAAATGCAAATCGAGACAGCCGTACACATGCGCGTCCAGTATATAACAATAAAAAATATCAATTGTAAACAAGTACTGTCTTCGGCTGTGTGATATTACGAAACGTTTCTTATCTGAACAATCGTATGAGATATATACTATATATACCACCGATCTATAAAATTTTTTTAGACCTCAATATTTGCTATATACGAAAGCATATAGTGAAATTTGAAGCTTCTAGCTGTTAGAATGATGTAAAAATTGCGAAAAGTTTCTTATCTGAACAATCGGTTTTAGGGGACATATGCTATAATATATGCGACCGACAATTTTTTCAGATAATAATATTGTCACGGATATTAGCATCACTAAGCTATACCATCACTAAGGCGATGCTAAGGCTATGCCAAGCAGTATTTACGTCAATAATCAAATCATGTATACACATATATAAGGCAGCCGAAAGAGATGTCACACACAGATGCATTTACTTATACGCCTATGTGTGTGCGAGAGACTGTAAACTACAAACTCACATACATCTGAGAGACGCTGAAAAGTAGAAAATTGTAAACAAGTAGAAACTATATGAGAACTATAAACACTCGAAATAGTTGGTAAGTTCTGGAAATAGAAGAGCTTAGATGTATGCAGCGTAAATTATAAAAGCGGCAGAGGCGAGTAAAAAGTAATTCAGTTTGATTTGAGTTGTCAAGCAGTTGCGATTAAGACGATATCTAGCGAGCAATAGCAGTATTATTTTGAATAGTAGAGTTTCATTGAGCTATCAATCAGTGTGGTTATTAAGCAAGCTATTCGTTGCACAGTTAGAGTGTTATTGTGAAGTACTTTAATAAAGGCCATTTTGCATTATTACAAATTGGAGTTATTTATTGGACAGTTTAGTGATTCGAACTTAGCAGAGGATTGCAAATAAGAGGATTTGCAGAAAATTCGTTACAATATGTACAATGTAAGTAAGCATATTCTGGAGTTTGAAGCTGATAAATTGAGGAAGATATGACAAAAATCATCTTTTCTGAAAAATCGATTGTATGGGGGACATATGCTATAGTGGTCCGATCCGGCCAGTTCCGACAAATGTCTAAGATTGCTTACTTACCTAACTGCTGTTTAACCACTTAAATGGTTATTGCTGTCCAACAACGCGCGCCAGTCGCTTCTCTTCTCTGCCAACCGGTGCCAATTGGTCACACCAAGGGATTTTAAATCGTTTTCCACCTGTTCCTTACAGCGGAGTGGGGGCCGCCCTCTAACTCTGGTTCCATAGGCGGGTTCCGATAGAAACATTTTCTTGGCTGGACCGTCATCTTTCATTCGCATAACATGGCGTAGCCTGTCTAATGGGATACCTAAATATACCCGCTTACCAAATTTTATCAAGATATCTTAAAAATTGAGGGACTGCTTTGCATACAAACAGACAGACGGACAGACAGACATGACTAAATCAACTCAGCTCTGCATCCTGATCATTTCGGTATACTTATTGGTGGGTCGATCTATTTTCCTTTGAGGACTTAAAATTTTGAGATTCGTGAAATTTTGAGATTTCATGAAAGGTATAAATACATTTTTCTTTTTTCAACATCGTAATAATTATAACAATAATCAACATTAGAAATGTGTACTTAAAGCAAAACACTTGAGTAAAACACTGAAGATGTGATGAGTTGAATGGACGGAAGAGTTGATGTGAATATTCATATCAAGTAAAGTATGAAGGAAAGAGATAATATGAGAATGAGCTGAATTTGAGTGAAGTATAAAATTTTCTCGAAAAAATAACCGATTTTTTCCAGTACCACCGCTTTATATGGTTATACTTAGGTTATTATATCACTTATACATACATTTAAGTCACTTTTGAAGACGGTTGGTTGATTTCTGGCCCAAGTAGCGCTTTAAGTAGGCGCCATTTAGATGCAAATTCTCCTGGAACCAATTGCATATTGCACCCTGTGTGTTCACACAAAACATTTTGTTAGATTAATAAACCGTCTGATGAATTGTTGGAGCATTTTGATACCGCCCTCGGTCGCGCAACACAAAACTGTCCATATTTCAGAACCCCATGTTCGCCAGGGCTGGATACTCACAGAAGAAATGGATGACTTTCTCCTTAAAAACGCCCACATTACAGCTCCTGCGTCTGTCGTTTAAAGAGATTTCCATTCTCTCCGCATGTGGGTCAAATGACCAGAGTCCCGTTATGGTGGATGTGATCCTGAATATCTCCTCCTAAGACATACTCAATAGAGACTCTGCTCTTCTCTGGTTATAGTCAGACCATTTTTGCTTAGTGATTTTGCAAGTATCCGTACCAATTGCGAATTGCGGTTTTCTTGAGATAAAAATGTCTCTCTTAATTGATGAAACTAGTCGGTTCACCGGCCTTTATCAGTTCATCCGCTTTTTTATTGCGTCAATGTTCCTGTGATCGGGTAGTCAAGTGAGCGTGATGTGTGCAAGGTTTGCTACTTCGTGTAACGCCGACTTGCAGTTTTTGACGGCCCGAGAGAACGTACAAGTATGATTAATGTAATGCTTTGAGCTCTGCTTGGCTGTCCGTGTATTGCAGATACTAGCTAAATTTTGAAGACGTATGGCATGAGAAAATCCTCGCACCAACACCGCAGCCCACTTTGTCAGTGCAGCGTGAGGATATGCTCTCTCTGTAAACTTTATCGGTTGACCAATACGTTCATGAGGGAGATCTTATTTTGAAGTTCTTGTAAAAGTTAAATTTTTTAACATACTTTTCGCTACAAAATTCTAGACTGTCTTAGTCTGAAAGCTGAGCTAGTAGCTGTAAGACATATATGGAGGTCCAGTGCCGGCTGTTTAAGCATACAATTTAACGCGTCTGTTGAACACGACCTAAGTGCTGCTTTTACCCCTGCACATGTTGCCCGTTGTATTTTGTTTAGTTTTCCAACGTGGTATTGCTTGTAAAGTGCTGGTCATCACATTAAAGCTTCATACGCTAGGATGCCTCTTATGATTGATGTGTAGAGTCACATTATAAGCTTTGGCCCCAGTTCCTGCTAACTGTTTGTACAGCTCATAAACTGCCCTTCATGTAAGTGTGCTGCAAAGGCTTGGCCCTGTTGTAGTTGAACTAATATAGATTTCCAACAGCATCTCAAGTGCTTCAAGCATAAAGGATGTGAGGCTTGCAGGTCTGTAGTCTTTGGCATTTCCGTACGTGCGTCTACCAGCCTTAGACGGGAAGATAATTTTTGTTTTACTCTAGTTTTGTGAAATATAGTTCAGCGCTTTGTATTCCTTTTCCAGCCAGAGTGTCATTAGATCACCCAGTTTTGCAAGCATCACGGGAGAGACGCCATTGAGGTCGGGTGATTTGATTTGGGGAGAAACCGTAGATTGCAAACTTTACATTTTTCCTAACAGTTATCATATCCATTAAACCCTCACTGACAGAGAACTCATGCAGAGAAGCTTGGGTTGAAAAAAGTCAAGCAGTAGTCGGAGGGAGAAGACTTGTTAGAGACTCTCCACTTTTCGACCAACGCCGAGCCAGCTTCGGTTGATAGAGTTAGAACTGGGACATCCTCCTATCTCTGAAACTTATCCGAAATAGTAACAGAACAATTACGAACACACCTAATAACGAGGCAAAGAAAATGGTTGTCAAAGCAATAGCAGTACCTTCTCAGTGTAAACCAACAACAATTCTTGAACTAACGGTAGTAAAAACAACAAAGTAAAGGCTCAAGAGATAGCACAGTCAAAACACTTGAGTGTGTATGTGTGCGTGCACCTCGTTTTGTCGTCAACATGATAACTGTATTTTCTTTTATTGTATGTTTGTACTGCTCACACAGTCATAAAAACAGCCATTTGTTTTATTTATTTATATGATTCATCGTGAGGAGCAAAGAAGACGCAACATTAGCGGCGGCGTTCCTCAAGCATCCGGCCTAGGGTCACTGCTACGGTATACGATATATAACGGTGTGCTATAGATCGCCCTTCCAAGAGGCACGGAAATTGTCTGATTGATGATGCTGTGTTCGTAGCAGTGACAAAGAAACTAAATCTGCTCCAAGCATGCTTTAATGACGACGAAGGAAGAACAAACGAATATTGAATGAATATGGGGCTGGAGATGTGTTGGTGTGATCAGAGTAGACTGCGGATGAGCTAGTGCTCGCTAACGGAGTTTATCAAATAAATTCAAGGTTTAATCGCCACTAGTTCGCATGCGGTGTCTTTCGTCGAGAAAGCGAGGGCAGTGAAACATAACTTGTTCTGCGTTTTCTAATTTGGTGGGACAGTGTGGTCAAAGAGGATCCTCCTCTATCCTATGCTTATGTAAATACTTCTTGTAACCAACGTACCCGCTAAATATTTGCGGGAGGTGATAGTTTAGTTCGCCGTGCTTCATTCCATGCCATTCCTCTATGTTTCGAACTAACGTGAAGGTTCAGCGCCTTCTCCTCGATTCTTCCCACCATTCTTGCCACCTAGTTTTTGTTCGTGACAAATCGTGGTCGCCTGCTTTTAATATCATAGAAATCGGCCATTACACTTAACAGTAGAATAACTGGGATTTTCCGAGATAAAATAAGGATCGTCGGACACCGTCCGATAAGTACCTGCCATTCATAAAGCAGTAATTCGGTAGGCTGCTAGCATAACATTTTGTTGTGTCATTTTAGATCCATACAAAAATGCGCTTAATATTATCGAGCTGGTTACGTTGGATAATAGCTGACGTGTAGCTTAGCCAGGGTCGCCGATGTTGGGCATTATTCATGTTAGGGCTCCACTAACTTTAGAAACTTTCTCTCCCACCGCTCTGCAATGTTCCCTAAATGTTATCTTTGAGTCATTGTTTGCTCCTATGGTTTGGACAAACTCAATCTCAGTCCGCTTTAAGCTCACGAAAATAACTTCTTTCTTATTGACAACCATCTAAATTCCCATATTCTTCAGCCATGCCTTTATACTTCCTACGACGGTCATTATTCATTGAAGTAGATCCAGTTTATTGGCTATTGCTACGACGCCAATATCATCTGCGTAGCCGAAAATTTGCATCCCTCCGGGCAGGTCGATTTGTAGCACACCACATCTCATAGCGTTGGCTCTGTAACAGATCCCTAAGAAACGCCGCCGATACAGGCGTTGAAAAGATCTAGATAGATAGATATCTTATGAGGTTAAGCACTCTTCTCTTCACAACACCTCGTCTAAACCGAGTTCTCTGAGAATATCCAGAATGGTTCTCGGCTTCAAAGAGTGTATGTGACTACTTTCTAATTTTGGTTATCCGAGGATCATAAGTCTTCCTCTTGCGACTGCATCGCATTCCATCAGGATGTGTTCTGCTGTCTAATCTTCGCGATCACAGAAACGACAGAGGCTACTAGACGATATACCTAGTTTATGCATGTGAGGCACATCTCTTTTTGCCTGAACTCTTCCTTTATTGTGTGTGATCCTATCGGCATGATGAGCTCGGGTCGTATTGGCTTTTCTACCTCCACCAACCTGGCAAGCTCGTCCGTTTGCTTGTTACCATCCACTTCTCTGTGTCCAGGTACCCAGGCTAAACGGATGGTGTTATTGGCCCCTAGACTATTTAACCTCTCTACGCACTTAAGGACTGTTGATGATTTAATCTCAACTGAAGATAGTGCCTTGAGCGTACCCTTATTTTCGTTGAGTATAACGATTCTCTCGTGTGTATATCACCGCTGTAAATTTTTCTATGTACTGATACTGAAAGCTGATGTTTTTATTGCTGCTTAAAGGGCAATATTTGGCACCATATCGGGATCTGGGCACTTTTTGTCCGCAACTATATGTGTTTGCTAGATAAGATTGTTGGTAGCCTGCTCTCCTGCTTAGTTCCTACAATTTCTTACGCAGACATTTCTTTCTTCAACTGGCACATTTTTCAATTGGGTAGAAAGCCTTCTCTTTTCATATAAACCCATTGATATGCGCCTATATTTAGGCAAAGCAGTCATAAAGATGATAACGTAGAATATAGAACTAAAAAAAATGAGGACAATATGAAAAGGAATTTACAATGCAATTGAGTATGCAAGTATTTCCCACTTCACACACACATGCATACGAATCTGTCAGTGTGTGCATTCGCTAGCAATCACGTAACAATACAAACGTTTGGCAAAAGTAATCTTGTGCTGTAAAAACGCTCATTAACACAAGTTTATAGTTATTTTTTACAAAAATGGAAAAGGTGAAAAAAAACTGAAATAAAATTTGCACACTTGTGTGTATGCACACATGCATACTTACATATATGGGCATATGTTTAAATGTGAATGCAAGTGAGAATTGGAGATATACGTCACCGCCGCAGCCAATTGTTATCATTCTTCGGACGCCGCCGATAAATGTTGGCGTGGCTGCGGCGTTTGGCGCCCCCGATATGGTTGATAGGGAAATCAACGGATGAGCATCACTGCCATACTGTTTAAGCATAAAGAATGACTCAAAGTAAATTATCTAGGGTTATATGATTTTCAGTCTTGAGTCGCGCAATGATATCCTCTTAAACGTCTTATTATGATTTTGAGGTTGCCATCTCTAGCCGGGTATATATTCCTTAACGTTTTAAGGCACCATTTCAGATGATTGACTTAGTCTCTTGTAGGATATATAGTTCGAGAGCAGTGCGCGACAAAAACATGCGACAGGAAGTCTTCGCAGCTATACCCAGCTCATCTAGGAAAGTGACTTAGACGAGGGTATATAGTCGAAGTCGCAGTACTACAAGTTCTGTGCTGGCATAAGACGCAAACGGTTTGAGAGACCAGGACCTTATAATATGGTCTTGAGGGGCCAGGTCCTTATAACCTTGTCTCACGCGAATGCTTCTGAAGAAACAAGGAGAGAGGCTCGGTAGCAACTGGTGCGCGGGACTGCTCTTGTTCGAACTTCATAGATTATAATTCTTTAAAACAGTGGTATTAACTAAAGGCGCTCTATGGCGCGAGGAACAACGAGAATTTTGGCTCGATTTCAGCCCAGCTTTAAAGAAAAACGTTAAGACTTTGCCGCGAGGGTCATGACTGTTAACGCATGTTGAAAGAATGGAGGTGTTCTTAAACGTGATCTTAAAACGGCTTCAGGTGTGGGCAGCAAGGAAATACAAATGATTTAAAGAAATCGCGTCGTTGACGGGTATTTTTAGGGGTCGACGAGAATATCTTTTTCGGTGAAAACTTGCTTTGCTCTAGGCATACAAAAGTGTTACCGTTTTAATTGTATGTATTTTTTTCAGCAGACGGAGCAATAAGTACTAGTCTCTAGGACTAGGAATAGGCTAAGGTTCAAAGCCTCTCTGGAGTTAAAGAATAGCAACCAGTCTCTTTGCAAGGAGGTACTAATTAGGTGGCAAGCGATCCGTGAGAAATGGGGTTAAATTTATATGCCAGTCTTAAAATAAATAAATGTAAGACGCGCAAGCCTCTGAATTGATTTTAGACCAATCTAATTCTCCAATTTTCATATTTCATATTTCATATTTCTTTATTCAGTCTATGATTACAAAAATCTTACAGACTATATTAAACATTATTAAACATAAGGTTTATTTACAGTAAACTTAATTTAAAATGGAAAATAACATATTTTTAAAACTTCGACGAGATATCGCAAAATCAATACAATAATTATTATTGATTGAGTTAATAGCAATTAGAGCGCGAGTGATCGGGCCATTAAGTGCGTAATTAGATCTAAACTGGTCAATTAAAAACATATTATATTGGCGCAAAGTCCGTGATGGAACATAAAAGTTCAAAGACTCTAACAGTATCGGGCAATCAATATTGCCATTGGAAATATCATAAATAAACATTATAGATGTAATTAATCTTCTACTTTCTAATGTGTGAAGATTAATTAGCTTACACCTAGAGATATATGGAGGAAGAGGCAGATCGAAGTTTATATCGTATAAACAGTACTTCATGAATATTTTTTGCACACGTTCGACTCTCTTATTGTGTACCTCATAATAAGGACTCCATATTATGGAACCATACTCAAGCCTTGACCGCACAAAGGCATTATATAATAGTTTTTTAGTATATGGGTCCTTAAACTCGGATCCATTTCTTTTAATAAAGGCCAGTAAGGAATATGCTTTGGGGATAATAAAATTTAAGTGCTCGGTGAATGTAAAAGACGAATCAAATACAACACCTAAATCCCGAATTTTATTCACCCTAAGTAACGGCTTATTAGAGACATAGTAAGACGAAATCAATTTATTACATAATTTGGAATAAGTTATGTAATAACATTTGTTGGCATTCAGCGCAAGCTTATTTTTACAGCACCACTCATTAAAATTATTTAACTCAGATTGTAGTATGAGAGTATCAGACTCGTTCTTGATTCTGAAAAAAATTTTCAAATCATCAGCGTAAAGGAGATAATTGCATTGCTTGAAACAAGCACTTACATCATTGATAAAGAGAATAAAGAAAAGTGGGCCAAGGATACTACCTTGGGGCACACCTGAGGTTGCTACATAAGGCGATGACTTTACGTTGTCAATAACAACAAAATTTATCCTATTGGATAAGTATGAATAAATCCATTGTAAAAATGTTGAGTGGAAACCCATTTTTCGCAATTTAGCCAAGAGAGCTTTGTGCGAAACTCTGTCAAAAGCTTTGGATATGTCCGTATATATGCAGTCAACTTGACAACCATGAGTAAAAGACGAGATGCAGTAATTCGAAAAAACGACCAGATTAGTTACTGTTGAACGCCCCGGAACAAAGCCATGCTGACATGGGCAAATATAACGCTTAACTGCGGACGATAATTTAAACATCACCGTTTTCTCAAAAAGTTTTGAAATCACGGGGATCTTCGATATTGGCCGATAGTTTGTAACGTCAATTTTACTACCACTTTTATGAATAGGTTGAATAAAAGTAGTTTTCCATTCATCCAAAAAGATACCAGACTTTAATGATAAATTAAATATATGCAACAAGGGCTCTGCAACGGAAGCTACACATTGCTTCAGGAAAAAAGATGAAAATTCTTGATAATCACATTGCTTGGAGCTCTTGATCGTCTGAATACTTAAGATAATATCATCAATATCTAGAACTAATGAGGAGAAGTCGAAACAAGACGTTATCTCATTCAACATATCCCCGTCGTCATTCCATAGATCATCAGTAGCAAAGTTTTCTTTAAAAAATTCTGCAAACAAATTGGCTGAATCACTAGACGATGATGAATTCTTGCCCTTGTAAGACACAGACAACGGTATTGTTGAAACCGATTGTTTGGAGCGAATGAAATTCCAAAACGATTTAGGATTCGATTTGATATTATTTTCGAAATTGAGAATATATCTATTGTACAGAAACTTATCAAGACAATTAAACTCCTTCGCGTAATTCAGATATTGTTGCTTGAGTTCGGGACTTCCTGATTTTTTAAAAAGTTTATGATATTTATTACGCAAATTTTTTAGAGTCTTTAAGCTTTTGGTATACCACGGCAACTTGTAAACCCTTGCCGGGAAACGAGGAATATTAATATTCATTATTTCCGAGATATTACTTTTGAATAAGTCAAAGCAGTCTGAAAGATTGCGATTATTAAAAAGAGACTGCCAGTCAATATTTGAGATCAAATTATTGATCAAGGCAAAATCACATCGGCTATAGTTGAAACCAACTTCATTATTGAGTTTAATATTTCCAAATTCATAAAACTTAATCTCCAATATCAATGGTACGTGATGTTTATCAGTATTAGATAACGGGCAGAGAGAACGAATTAAATTATAATTAAGATCATTACTAACAAATATAAGATCGAGGATTTTACCTAGCGTATTTTCAAAATCATTGATTTGAACTAACTGTAAACTATAAAAATTATCAACTAAGTACATTTCACTAGCTTGATTGACGTTAGTAGGTATGAGAGTTTTCTCACCTGGAAGATAATTCCATACGATTTTATTTAAGTTAAAATCCCCTAAAATACAAAATTTAGAATTCAAGTTAGTGCTCGAAACATGCATAATATTATAAACGTGATTTTCATAAACACTATCTACACTATTTGGTGGTATATAAGAAACACTGACAAATAGACATTCTGTTTTGCCTTTTATACTGATTATAAGCTGATCAATAGAAGTATCAGCGATATTAAGAGGAACCTCCGAGGTTTGTAGGCTTTTTCTTACAGCAATTAGCACTCCTCCACCTCGATAAAGTCCTGTACTTACACTATCACGATCTTTGCGATATATATTATACAAATTTTTATCAAAAAACTCATTACTAAAAAAGTCCGCAGTAAGCCACGTCTCAACAAGAACTATCAAATCGTATTCTTCACTAGAGGTAGCAGCAAATACAGCAGAGGCCTTAGTTCTCATGCCTGATATGTTTTGAAAATATATTGATATTGAGTTCTTTAAAGAACGGACATCATCAATTAGACAGGAATTGTAGCAGTCATTACTGGTGACGGAGCGAGGACTTATGAGTTGTCCTTTTGCACCATAGTCCTTTGAAAAAAACGAAACGGTCTTACTTTTACATCCGATGGCCAAATTGACGAATCGAGCAACTTATTATAATTAGATGCTGAGATCCCAAGCTTAAAATTAACACTCCGTAAGGACTTTTCATCTATGTCCCTTTTCGTAAGTTTTTGGCACCGCATTAATAAAGGCGAAATATTTGCAGTTCTTGATACATAGTCAACTATAGTTTCAGCATTCACAGATGGCTTAAAAGATGACAGATGAAGCCATTTGAATCGTACACTAACTTCTAAACTAGCATTAGAGTTACTACCAACAACTATTGGACGCGCCTTTTGGTTATTCATTCCATCACTTTGGGAACTATTTTTCAATTGCTCATTGGGATGTCCGGTATTAGAAGAATAAGAACGAAATGAAGCGACAGACTCTGCAGTATCAGAAACAGCGCCAGCTACAGCAGAATAACTACCAGAATTCACACTCCCAATATCAGCGACGCCAGCAGCAGCTGCAGCAGCATCTTCACCACCAACAAGACTCGTGCTCGCATGATCAAAATCACTAGCACTCAGTTGTTGAAGAGAATGAGATTGCACTTGACACTGCATTTTTTCTATTGCTTTTTGTGGTTGTTTCACGTTCGGTTCGACGCCCTTTGTTTTTGACCGCGTTACAATAACATTGTCTTTAGCAGCAGAGTTATTTTTGTTTCTCTGTTTATTATTGGCATTATTATTTAACGACTTGAAAAAGCTACTGAGAGCTTTGAGACTTTTTTGAGTCTCTGCAATTTTGGTCCGCATAACGGAGGGCAAACCAACAACACAATTGTCACATCTGTAGAACAGATTATTATTGTTCTTTAATATATTAATAATATTAGCACTAAGTTTTGTGCATTTTATGTGCGTTTTTATTTCACATAGGCCACACATTAAATGGTCATCACCACCACACAAACTTGTACACTTAAGACAGCTATTCATCATTTAAAAATATGATACAAGCACAGCGAATAAAAACACGTCTGCTCACTGATGTTCCAAGTAAACTAACTTTTCGTCGTGGTGCTTTATAAAATTTTCTACAAGTGTATAGAATCGCCTACAGCGAGTGTAGGTTTTACGTGAGTAGCTGCCGATTCGGCCAAACCTCAAGGATGCACCATAAAATCAGCTTTTTCCAGCCCCCAAGGCTCGCTTAACTTGGTACCAATCGATAATGTGAGTGCACGCACCATCACCTTGGTGGGGTTGGAGGCCTATCTAACACCTCTTCCGTTTTAGGGGTCATGGCACCCGGTTCCACATTCGAGATAGCTAACTCTTTCCGCATTCCGATATCAACCACAGCCATCACGATGCATCCAAAAGGGGCCTACCTCAAAAGAGCAGAAACGGAGAAAGCTCTGTGAGCTATCTGCTCCCCGTGGTACCACTTTAGAGCCTTGGTCTGAGTTTTGCAGCCAAAGCTACAAGCGGTTCAGTATTCACCTACTCCGGACTGGTAGCCTAGGGGTGAGGTGGGGTTAGAAGCCCCCAAACATTCGCGGACATACACACAATTACTCCCCACGATCACCAATGGTGATCCGCAATCTCCTCCTTTAAACAACTCCAAAGCATACCTGTTAAGAAAGTCAATAGTCGAGAGCGCTCCACTTGCATCCACCCTTTCCCCTTCAAAATGTATTCCCCAACCGCTGATATCCCTGATCTTCGACAACTCCGGACACTCACACACTACATGCACCCAGTCCTCATGCAATGCACCACATACACATCCCTCCGTTTCGCTAAAGTTCCTCTTATGCAAGAATGCATTAAGAGGACTATGACCTGTTATCAGAAAGACCAAACTCAGATTAAATCTTAAGTCCGGATTTTCTGCCACAAATAAAACGTCCCGGATGTACTCTTACATTACCCTCCATTGGGACTATTGTCCCAATGCTCCTGCCACTTCCCTCTAACCACCCCTTCTCAACGACGCTTTTCTGTCAACAATCCACTCTCCACATTATCGTCGGCGACCCACTCATCCTCCAACAGCGTCATTTATGCCCTCCTTCCCAGCCTGTATCACGGTCAGATCGAGAGGGGGTGCACCAAGAAGCTCCTGCATCGCATCCGCTGACTGAACCGGCCACAATGGGAAGTACGAAATGGACTTCCCGAATCAATTCAATACATAGAACCGGCTACCATCGGAAGTACGAGTTGGTCAAATGGCGCGCCGCCCACATATTTTGTCATATGGATCCTACGCCGCCGCCGCCGTGATGCAATCGGTGTATACCTCCAGTAAGAACATCAGCGCGTTAATGTATTGGCTATGTATGTGTTCATATGTAAAAAAAAAACTTACCTTTTGTCACTGTTATTATAACAGTCGCTCTCTAAACGATGTTACAACAACAGCTTTTCATATCTTTCAAGTTTTTTTTTTACGTTTGCTTCTTTGATTTTTTGTTTTAAATAGGTGTTTCTTTTATCTTTTGTTGTTTATTTGTGCTATTCTCTCATGTCGCTTCTTCCTTCATTTATAGCGCGTTTAATTGTTAGCAAGTTTTCATTGATGTTGCATACATTTAGGCGTTAAACCAATGCATCTACAGTGAGAAGGAGATAATAAGAAACAAATTTTAATAATAATAAAGAAATTGCTTATAGAATAAAAATAACGTTGAGTTATTATGAATTCATATATACAATTTCTGTTGCTGTCATCGTCCTCACCTACTTTCCATTCCTCAGTAAGAGGTGTTTGTGTATTTCAACATTTAGCAGGTACGAAGTCATTGAAGTGCTTTCATTGTTATTGTAGCTGTCGCGTAAATTGTTGCTATTCTAGTTATTCAAAAATGTAAGCGAAATTAGCCATAGAAGTTTTAGTTTTTGTATGTATGTAGGTTTATATTTCAAGATGTGTTAAAAATATTGCAGATGGTTGTTCTCATATGGTAACACATTACTAGCGAAACATATTGTAACGAATATTGGGGAGTTCCTGGTAACTTTGCACCTTCTGCTAACGTCTTTATTTATACTACTTTGGGAGTATTACTTCACAATTACAATGGTACTTCACTAATAGCGTGTTTAAATCAAACAGATTGATTATCGCTTGCACCGCGCTGTTTTTATACCCTCAGTTAGCCTCGTTCAACTATTTCTGCTATCTGGAACAATTGTATCTCATACTTGGTTATTAGCTATATGCGGGTGTATGTTTGCGTTACAACTTCTGCTCTTAGCTGATAATAACGTGGGGTATGTGAAATAATCTCTTTGCTTCCAGCTGCTGGTTATTTGTATGTGTGTCTGCTTGATTTAATGTGTTCATGTACATAATTGTGACTGCTTGCTTTAATGTGTACATGTACATATTGTAACTACTTTAGGAAATTCTGCTTATTCCGAATCTTCTGCTAATGTTCGAATCACTAAACTGTTGAATAAATGACTCCAATATTCAATAATGCAAAAATGGTCTTTATTAGACTACTTGAAAGTACTTCAAAATAACACTTCACAACCAATAGCGTGATTAAATCAAACTGAATGGCCATGCCACACCTGGTGCTGCTTTTATACTATCCCGTTTTCTCGTTCGCATACTTCTAGGCGTTACTCCTTCTAGAATTTACTACTTGTATACCAGCTATAAACTCACCAGCTATAAGCTACAGATGCAGGTTTATAGCTTCTCTCATACAATCGCCACAATATATTGGGTATGTCGGGGTTGATTCTGGATCGGTAAGATTTTGACCTATTACAGTATCCAGATCGTAGATGAACTAAAGTGATGTGCGTCTCCTTGAGTAAGTTGTATTGTTGTATTCTGAGGACATGAAAGACATCCCGTGGCAGTTCCGAGTGCGGTGTTTTGACTAGCCTGTAGTTCTTTCCAGTGTTTTTTTTTTAGGGATGCGTAGTTTTTTTTATTGGAGACGCGTAGTTTTGTAGGAAGTTATGAGCGTTTCTTTGTCTTTGCCTCAGGTGCTGCCATCGAGACACTTGAGAGTTTTGTTGCGGCTCTGGACTTTAGGTACAATTGCGGCTGCATGCTCACTAAAATGTAAATTCCGATCGAACCTCACGCCCATTATTTTGGATGTAAGATAGTCGAAAGCGTAATGCCATCAACGTAGATGTCCAATATGGTCCACATATTCCTTTTCCACATTGCATCCAAATTCACCTAGGATTCAGTTAGTGATAATGTTACATTTTACTAGGTATAAAAACTGGAGGAGGAGATAGTCGTTGATTTTATAACATAGCTCATGCAGTCATCGGCTTAGAATAGAATGGTAAATCCTTCAGGTGGTGAAGGAAGCTTCGATATGTTAAAGTTAAACACAAATGACTCCTCGATAACAAATCGATAACACACCAATAACTAACTGGTAGCACTTCCATAAAAAATCGATGTTCTTAAACACAAATCGATTACTTTTCGATAACAAATAGATAACAAATCTGTAATAAACAAATAGCAAACTGGTAACACTCCGATTACAAATCAACAACGATTCGAAAACAAATATAAAAAAAAAATAAAAAAATGTAAGGCGCGATAACCTCCGAAGAGATCTAAGGCCGAGCTTCTCTTCCAATTTGCGTCGTGCTCCTCTTGATTTTCCATACAAAATGGTCGGATGGGACCTACATGATTTTATGCCGACTCCGAACGGCATCTGCAAGGCAGATGAGCTTTCACTGAGAGCTTTTAATGGCAGAAATACACCCGGAGCGCTTGCCAAACACTGCCGAGGGGCGACCCTGATTAGAAAAATTTTCTTATAATTGAAAAACCTTATTTCTAAAAATTTGGATGTTGCTTTGCCCGGGGTTTGAACCCAGGGCATCCGGTGTGGTAGGCGGAGCACGCTACCATCACACCATATTTTTGATAACAATCGATAAGTTTTCGATATTAAATCCATAATTTTTAGATTTTCCATAAAGAGTTGCTAATTTTTGAAATTTTTGATAGTAAATCAATAACTTTTTCATATTATATCGATAATACTTCGACAATATTCGATAGCCTTTCAACCAAAGATCCATAACTTTTCGATTGCAAGCCGATAACTAGTCGATAATAAATCGCAAACTCATCGACAGTTTTTATATTGATGACTTTTTGATAAACAGTCGATAACCTTTTAAAATTTTTCATAAAAAATCGATAATTGACAAAATATTTATTACTTTTCGTTAACTGTCGAAAATAAATCCATAATATTTCGATAGCAAACCGATAACTCGGATATAAAATATCGGTGACGCATCGACAGCCTTTGTTGTTAATGGCAAATTTATCACACCATTAGCTTCTAGATACCTGGTCAATAGCATAGCAATAAGAAATCGATAGGAAATGAATTACACGACCACAAACCACGATAACAAACTTAAAACTCAACAATAACGAACGACAAAATTAAACTTTTACAACAATAATTTTCTGATAGTATATCGACCACTTTTCGGTAACAAATCTAAAACGTTTCGATAGAGTCGATAACTTTTCGATAAAGAGTAGATGACATTTTGAAAATTTTCTATAACAAATCGATAAAGAGTAGATAACTTTAAACAAAAATAAATCCATTACATTTTGATTGCGAGCCGATAACTTTTCGGTAGTAAATCGATAAACAGTCGATAATTTTTTAAAAATTTTGATAAATAATCGATAATTATTCATTAGATATGGAATAACTTTCGTTGGGAGATCGATAACTCAGATATAAAATATCGGTTAACCATCGATAGCCTTTGTGAACGATGGCAAATTCGTCACACTTCGATAACATAACGATAGCTTTGCTTTACCTCGTCGATAGCACACCAATAATAAGTCGATAAAAAATAAATAACACGACCAAAAGCCGCGTTCACAAACATAAAACTCATCGGTAACAAATGGAAAAATGTAACTTCCACAACAAAAACTTTCCGATGGTATATCGACAACTTTTCGGTTATTAATTGATAACTTTTTGGTTAGGTGTCGATAACTTTTGGAAAATTTTCAATAAAATCGATAGCTTTTTTGAAATTTTTCCAGAAAAATTTTCGATAACCTATCGAAATTCTTTGGATAAATAATCGATAACTTTTCAAAAATTAATAGACTTTCGATTACGAGCCGCAACTTTTTTGACTAAGCATTTTCGCACGTTTCGGTAGCCATAAATCGAATACCAGTTAATGTATCTTGCCAAAATTAAACTTCTACAATTGAAGCTTCCATTCATATGTGTGAGCTGTCACTTTATACTTACACAATGTTTACCAATCAGATTTTGAAAGTCATTTGTTATGCGAATATATCCTGACAAACAAATTCACAAAAAGTTATTTATTTCAAGCAAACAGATATCGTAATAAAGCGCGTAAACGATTGCAACGTTTTTCAATACAAATACAATTTTATTAAACATAATCAAATAAATGTCGCGTATAGCCTACACCTTCAAAACAAAATGACTAATTGAGCAACTGTCAAATGTGACATTTTGCTGTCAAAATAAAAATGCTAAATAAAGGAAATTTTAGGGGATCAACAGCTAAATAAGACCAATCAGCGGGAAACAAAATTATTAAGCAAAGTTGTGATGGGAGAGCTAAAGCGGAAAAAAAATACGCTCATATGTGAAAAGCTTGGGGTTGTGGTGGAAGTGAGGGCGTGAAGAGATACATATGTAAGTGAGTGCGTAGATGATTTTCTAGCATAACATTTGTTTTATTCCTTTAGTTTTGAGCGCTTAAATCCGATATTTACTCAACTGCACAATCATTAGTGTCAGTGCTAAGAATATTTGTCTCACACATATCTACCCGTACGCATATGGGTATAAGGTTTTGCTGACAAGCTGTCAAAGACGGTCATTTCTCACAATACGCGCACAACACTTATATGCCTCTACTGATTATACTCACAAAGGTCTTAAGCGATTTTGGGTAAGAAGCTCTATATTTAATGAGAAAATGTGTGGAAGCTCACAATTTCCCCCGTTAGTAAATAACATATGAGACACATGTGTGAATTTCGTAACGTGTACCTACAACAAACAGATAGATGCAGCTGTTATACACTAATTGAGGCATCACCAACAATTTCGTCGCTTAGCTCACTTTAGTTCCCGGTTGTACGTTCCTAGCGAGCAAAAAGGTAATCAGTAGCCAAGTTAGTCTGTTTTAAATTCGTCATGTGTTACTTTGATCATTTGTCATAAACTGTTATAACGTATTTTTAGGTAACGTTTATTTGAGGTCAACTATAATCCTATCGCTGCAGCAGAGCTGGTCGTATGATAGGTACACGTGCCACATTTGTAATGTTACCTCAGTTCTACATCCACTTGGCATCGGTATTTGCGGTTGGTACAACCAAAAAATATAAAAAGGATTAATTCCTGCTACGAGGGTGCGAGAAGCTTCTGATGCTGGCTGATAGGAATAATGAGCAATTTTATTCAAGGTATTCAAAGGGTTGACAAGCGCAATTCCAAACTTGGTGGCTTGATAGCTTCCGCAACCCAATTGTCAACCTCACCTATGCGAGAGGAATACTGTCACGAACCCCAAGTTCCACATGAAACTAGTAGTTTGGGGCAGTTTAGCCTAGAACGTTCAATGTGTTATATTAAATATTTCCCGAGATAGTCGGGCTAGTACCTTAATGGTGCTAGTTACCGGATCGTTCCGGATCTATATCCGGCAAAGGACCACCTACATCGATAACACTCCCCAATACAATCCGTGGTGTGATGGTAGCGTGCTCCGCCTATCACACCGTATGCCCTGGGTTCGCACCCCGGGCAAAGCAACATCAAAATTTTAGAAATAAGGTTTTTCAATTAGAAGAAAATTTTTCTAAGCGGGGTCGCAACTCGGCAGTGTTTGGCAAGCGCTCCGGGAGTATTTCTGCCTTGAAAAGCTCTCAGTAAAAACTCATCTGCCTTGCAGATGCCGTTCGGAGTCGGCATAAAACATGTAGGTCCCGTCCGGCCAATTTGTAGGGAAAATCAAGAGGAGCACGACGCAAATTGGAAGAGAAGCTCGGCCTTAGATCTCTTCGGAGGTTATCGCGCCTTACATTTTTTTTTTAACAACTCCAATTTTATAACAAAAAAAAAAAAAACACACGGCGTAAGATCTCAAGACTTGGGCAGAGCCATGCAGGAATCGTAATGATAGCCTGGTAGTTGATGAACGGAGTATGTTTAAGTTATGAAGGGAGCACTTCTTCACAATGCTAGATCGCGAGATAAAAAAACGAACCCGATACCCAAATCGCTGATGAGGGAATGCACGTTCTGACACCCAACTAAGACCAAATGAGAATGTAATATAACGGCGTAAGAATAAGAAATCGCCAGATAACAGTAGACTACCCATCGCTCGGGAGGCGTTGGTAAAGAGTACGCACCAACTTCAATGCAAAACATTTTCGGATGAGCGCATGCCTCCAGGTTGAACTTTAGACAACAATAGGAGCGGTTACGCAAAACGTGGCTAGATCGCGAAAAAAATAAGAACGCGATACCCTAAACGCTGATGGTGGTTTGCACACTGTGGCACCCGATTATGGCGAAGTGAGAATATAATATTCCGGCTAAAGAATAAGAAGGCGCTGAGAAATCGTGCTAATTACAGCGGAATAAGCATGAGAAATATCTCGAAAAAGGTGCTATCTAGCGTACTACTTATGCGAAAGATTAAAGCCCAAGGTCAACGAGCTGATTTGACATTATCAGTACGGCTTCAGACCTGGTAAATTTACTACCGACCAGGCCGTAGCTAACAGCTCCGTAGAGATTTTAAAGGCCCTCTCCGAGTTATTCGGAACCAAGCAAGGTTTTAGAGAAGGCGATCTCCTATCGTGCCATATCTTCAACTTAATGCTGGAGAAGATAATTCTAGCAGAAGATGTTAACCGCGATGGCAAAACCTATTGTCCAATGCTTGTTGAACTGTCTGCTATCGCAGTGCAACCGCGTATCCTTGGACTAAAAAACCCTACTCGCTTTGAATCTCCGGGACCACTTTCGTATAACGTCAGTGTGGTATACCATATATATCGTGCTTCAAGAGCTCTATTGTTCTGAGCCCAGGTCCAGCTCGTATTTGGAAGCAGCGAATGTAATGCCGCGTAAGAGTATCGAAGGAGGTATAATGACGAACTGTAAGAGCTCTACGCAGATACGAAGATAGTGAAATTAATGAAGCCTAAAGGTTTCGATCGCTATATCATGTAATGCGAACGGACGAAGACGTATCGTCCAAGAAAGTATTTCAATCGATACTCCCTTACAAAGCAGAAAACGGGGGCAGGAAACACTTTAAATAGCCGTTTGATATGATTGAGTTGACCACTTTTACTGGTCCCTATTCAAATCCGGAAGTGAACCATTATCCTCCGCCGGGGATGAACGCAAACCACCATGGGAGACATGCGGTACTCTAAAGAACCTTCGATCTGAGTTCTATAATACACACCTAGAACGAGTTCCGTTTTTGGAAAGTTTTTGCAAGATGCGAAGCATCTTTATATGTCTTCTTGTTACCAGCCGCCAGAGATAAAACAGCTAGTTAGATGGAGGCAAGTAAGCCTCTAGTAAGAAGCGATTAAAAACCCAATTGATTCAAGGAACTATGTAGTGCAACTCCTCAATGGGATGTCAACGCAATTTATAGCTCGTATAGCTCAATTCTAAACGTCACCTACTCCTGAGGAATCCTGTTGTTTTAGCAGCAGAGGCTCTGGCGATCCCATGTTTCTTATGTAACTAGGTTCAATGCAGTCATATTTAATCGTTTCCAAGAAGGTCGGGCTTGTACCTCAATAATGCCTGTTACTGGAAAGTTCCGGATATATATTCGGCAAAGGACTATTAACGCCCATAAATCCCAAAACCGGTCGGGAGTGTCTTTATTGCTACAACAAAAACAACAATCACAACGACTTTATTCCAGGGGTCGAAAACATTTTAATTTCAACTGAGATGTGTAATCGAAACCATTGACACGCGTATCCAAGAGTTCAAATTGAACAGAGCAACTTGAAAAGAAGATTCCAAATACCTCGCTACCAATAGCTCGTTTTCTGAAAGCAGACATATGTATATAACAAGCCTCGTAGAGTAGCACAAGCCGATGGAGGTTAGGTTAGGTTGAACTGGCTTGCCAATAATAACCGTTAGAAGTTACTTTTACCAGATAAATATGTGTAGGAATCAGATAACAAGCCCTACCGACACACAGGTTTCGGATTATGCATCCTACCTACCCCGTTTCTAAGCTGGCTTTTGGCAAACATCGGGCCACCTCCTGAGCGAAAAGAAAACTGACTAGAGACATAACACTATTGAAAGGGGCTTGGAAACAGGGGTTCTGTGTATTCGATTATATAAATGAACACTCGCACTTTAGTTTAAACATTTAATGAGTTAGTTAATAAAAATATTAATATGGAATTTAATAATGTTTGAATGTATGAAAATTAAGATTGATACGCCTTGCGCGGCGTACACTCTCGTCGGCTGCTCGTCATTTACTACTGCTCAGACCAAAACAGAGTTGCCACCTTTACACTATTAACTCGGCTGTATAGAGGCGACTAAAATACCAAATTCATTCAAGGGGTTATGTAGCGCTTCTCCAACCCAATTGTTGTCAACCTCACCTACCTGTTACGAATCCTATTTCATTAACAGCCGAGACTCTGGCGACCCCGAACTCCTGATGGATCTGAGGGTTGGGAGGGCAGGATGGCCTAGAAGGTTTCATGTGGTCATACCAGATCGTTTCCTTATGGTACTTGTTACCGGAACGTACCGGATCTTTTTCCGGCAAAGGACCATCAACATGAATAACACTCTCCAAGGCCTTCGGGGAGTTCTTTTTCGGTACAACAACAACAACAGCAACAACATCGTTTTAGCCTCAAACATGTTTTTATCATATTCTTATTTCCTAATCACATTTTACATCACGTATTCCTTTTGAGCGAATAAATTATCTAGCTCTATATTTTCATCAGCATACCTTATGCATATTCTTTCAAAAATGCACAACTGTACTTTTCACAAATACACCAATACAGTGAAGATTACATGCAGATGCTCATAACAATACAGCAAATCATTTCGTTTCGTTCAACATTCAGCATTTCTTTCTGTAAATGTCACATGGTATTAGGTGCCCTGATAGAACTGTCCACCCGTACATCAGTAAGGTCGGTGTAAAGACAAAAAAAAAAAACAAGTAAGGAAGGCTAAGTTCGGGTGTAACCGAACATTACATACTCAGCTGAGTGCTTTGGAGACAAAATAAGGGGAAATCACCATTTAAAAAATGAACCTAGAGTAACCCTGGAATGTGTTTGTATGACATGTGTATTAAATGAAAGGTGTTAATGATTATTTAAAACTTAGTTCTATAGCTGGACGCCTTTTCGAGACATCGCAATAAGGGTAGACCAGTTGTGACTCTAGAATGTGTTTGTACGATATGGGTGTCAAATTAAAAGTACAAATGAGGGTTTTAAAAGAGAGTAGACTTTAGTTGTATATGTGAGGGCGTTTTCGAGATATCGACCAAAATGTGGAACAGGGTGACCCCGAACATCTTCTGTCGGGTACCGCTAATTTATTTATATATGTCATACCACGAGCAGTATTCCTGCCAAGATTCCAAGGGATTTGGATTTCGCCCTGCATAACTTTTTCATTTTCTTCTACTTAATATGGTAGGTGTCCCATCCATTTTACAAAGTTTTCTCTAAAGTTATATTTTGCGTCAATAAACCAATCCAATTACCATGTTTCATCCCTTTTTTCATATTTGGTACAGAGTTATGTCATTTTTTTCATTTTTCGTAATTTTCGATATCGAGAAAGTGGGCGTGGTCATAGTCGGATTTCGGCCATATTTTATACCAAGATAAAGTGACTTCAGATAAGTACGTGAACAAAGTTTAGTTAAGATATATCGTTTTTTGAAGTTATGGTGTTAACGGCCGAGCAGAAGGACAGACGGTCGACTGTGTATAAAAACTGGATGTGGCTTCTAACCGATTTCGCCCATTTTCACAGAAAACAGTTATCGTCATAGAATCTATGCACCTACCAAATTTCACAAGGATTGGTAAATTTTTGTTCGACTTATAGCCTTAAAAGTATTCTAGACGACTTAAATGAAAAAGGGCGGAGCCACGCCCATTTTGAAATTTTGTTTTATTTTTGTATTTTGTTGCACCATATCAGTACTGGAGTTGAATTTTGACATAATTTACTTATATACTGTAAAGATTTAAAATTTTTTGTTAAAATTTAGCTTTAAAAATTTTTTTTTTAAAAGTGGGCGTGTTCGTCATCCGATTTTGCTAATTTTTATTTAGTATACATACAGTAACAAGGGTAACGTGCCTGCCAAATTTCATCATGATATCTTCAACGAATGCCAAATTACAGGTTGCAAAATTTTAAATTACCTTCTTTTAAAAGTGGGCGGCGCCATGCCCATTGTCCAAAAGTTTACTAATTTTCTATTTTGCGTCATAAGGCCAACGCCCCTACCAAATTACATCGCTTTATCCGTCTTTAGTAATGAATTATCGCACTTTTTCGGTATTTCGAAATTTTCGATATCGAAAAAATGGGCGTGGTTGTAGTCCGATTTCGTTCATTTTAAATAGCAATCTCAGGTGAGTGCCCAGGAACCTTTGTACCAAATGTCATCAAGATACCTCAAAATTTACTCAAGTTATCGTGTTTACAGACGGTCGGACAGACGGACGGACGGTCATGGCTAAATTAATTTCTTTTTTCACCCAGATCATTTTGATATATAGAAGTCTATATCTATCTCGATTAGTTTATGCCGTTACGGATTACCGTTATGCGAACAAAGTTAATTTACACTGTGAGATCTGCTCAGCTGAGTATAAAAAACGAATCAACGCACACCTAACCAACTAACCAAGAAGCTTAACGATACCAGCGACAATCAGCTCAACCAGCCTCCGTCAGGTGGTATTTGGTTACCCTGTCATCTGATGATGTGAATAAAACGATCTATAACAAGTAAGGAAGGTTAAGCTCGGGTGTAACCGAACATTACATACTCAGTTGAGGACTATGGTGACAACATAAGGGAAAATAACCATGTAGGAAAATGAATCGAGGGAAACTCTGGAATGTGTTTGTATGACATGTGTATCAAATGAAAGGCATTAAAGAGTATTTTCTTAGTGAGTGGGCCATAGTTCTATAGGTGGGCGCCTTTTAGGGATATCGCCATAAAGGTGGATCAGGGTTGAATCTAGAATTGGTTTGTACGATATGGGTATCAAATGAAATGTGTTAATGAGCATTTTAAAGGGAGTAATCCTTAGTTCCATAGGTGGAGCCGTTTGGAGATATCTCCATAAAGGTGGACCAGGGGTGACCCTAGAATTTGTTTGTACAATATGGGTATCAACAAAAAAGGTGCTAATTAGTATTTTAAAAGGGAGTAATCCATAGTTCCATAGGTGGACGCCGTTTCAAGATATCGCCATAAAGGTGGACCAGGAGTGACCCTAGAATCATCAATCGATATGGGTATCAAATTAAAGGTATTAATGAGAGTTTTAAAAGGGAGTGATGGTAGTTGTATATGTGAAGGCGTTGTCCAGATATCGACCAAAATGTGGACCAGAGTGACCCAGAACATCATCTGTTGGATACCGCTAATTTATTTATATATGTAATATCTGCCAAGATTTCAAGGGTTTTTTATTGCGCCCTGCAGAATTTTTCATTTTCTTCTACTTAATATGGTAGGTGTCACAACCATTTTACAAAGTTTTTTCTAAAGTTATATTCTGCGTCAATAAACCTGTCCAATTACCATGTTTCATCTCTTTTTTTCATATTTGGTATATAATTATGGCATTTTTTTCAGTTTTCGTAATTTTCGATATCGAGAAAGTGGGCGTGGTCATAGTCGGATTTCGTTCATTTTTTATACCAAGATAAAGTGCGTTCAGATAAGTACGTGAACTGAGTTTAGTAAAGATATATCGATTTTTGCTCAAGTTATCGTGTTAACGGCCGAGCGGAAGGACAGACGGACGACTGTGCATAAGAACTGGGCGTGGATTCAACCGATTTCGCCCTTTTTCACAGAAAACAGTTATCATCCTAGAATCTAAGTCCGTACCAAATTTCACAAGGATTGGTAAATTTTTGTCCGACTTATGTCATTAAAAGTGTCCTAGACAAATTAAATGAAAAAGGGCGGAGCCACGCCCATTTTGAAATTTTCTTTTATTTTTGTATTTTGTTGCACCATATCATTACTGGAGTTGAATGTTGATATAATTTACTTATATACTGTAAAGATATTAAATTTTTTGTTAAAATTTTACTTTAAAACATTTTTTTTAAAAAGTGGGCGTGGTCCTTCTCTGATTTTGCTAATTTTTATTAAGCGTACATATAGTAATAGGAGTAACGTTTGTGCCAAATTTCATCATGATATCTTCAACGACTGCCAAATTACAGCTTGCAAAACTTTTAAATTACCTTCTTTTAAAAGTTGGCGGTGCCACTCCCATTGTCCAAAATTTTACTAGTTTTCTATTCTGCGCCATAAGTTCAACTCACCTACTAAATTTCATCGCTTTGTCTGTCTTGGGTAATGAATTATTGCACTTTTTCGGTTTTTCGAAATTTTCCATATCGAAAAAGTGGGCGTGGTTATAGTCGGATATCGTTAATTTTAAATAGCGATCTGAGATGAGTGCTCAGGAACCTACATACCAAATTTCATCAAGATACCTCAAAATTTACTCAAGTTATCGTGTTAACGGACGGACGGACGGACGGACATGGCTCAATCAAATTTTTTTTCCATCCTGATTATTTTGATATATGGAAGTCTATATCTATCTCGATTCCTTTATACCTGTACAACCAACCGTTATCCAATCCAACTTAATATACTCTGTGAGCTCTGCTCAACTGAGTATAAAAATCATATAGGTGCTTATGTGTAATTGTGTAACACATACGCATATACATATATGTATGCGTTAGCAAGCACTAACCGTAGCAAATCATGCTACTAACCTGAAAGCTTTAACAAGGCGTTAGATAACCAGCCAGCGAGTCAGTTAGTCATTCACTCAGCTTACAGCACCTACAGCTGCCCCTGCTTCTTTGTCTAAGTCGCTAACATATGTACCGTTATTGGTGGCGTTTTGTTGCCTTTATTTCATATTTTCCGCTATTCATCTGTTTGTTATATGCGTATAATTTGCCGTTATTTATCTAATTGTATGTAGTGTAAATATGTATATAATGGACAAGGTGACGCGTAATGTATCACGTGATTTTATTATAGCGAATTCTTAATAGGAGATATCATGTGATATGCTGTTTGATTGATCTTATGATATTCGGATTGGACTGCGCCCGTGATCTAATGAATGCACCTCTTTTTAACTTCACTATATCCAGCCCGACTGTCGGCCGCCGTGGTGTGATGGTAGCGTGCTCCGCCTACCACACCGGGGTTCACACCCCGGGCAAAGCAACATCAAAAAAATTTTAGATATAAGGTTTTTCAATTAGAAGAAAATTTTTCTAAGCGGGGTCGCCCCTAGGCAGTGTTTGGCAAGCGCTTCGAGTGTATTTCTGCCATGAAAAGCTTTCAGTGAAAACTCATCTGCCTTGCAGATGCCGTTGGGAGTCGGCATAAAACATGTAGGTCCCGTCCGGCCAATTTGTAGGGAAAATCAAGAGGAGTATGACCAAAATGACCTTACATTTATTTTATATATTTTTTTATTTTTATATGCAGACCCAGTTCCGCGAGAAACACAAGATTTTTCTTCGGTTTATGAGGTCCACCCCATCATAGAAACCACCAGGTTCCTAGATTGAATGCGCTTGAAACTTTTAAGTCCGCTATGAGCTGTATAGATACTTGCTTGCTAATATTGGTATCTCGATCGTTGAAAGTTTATGGCTTCTTATTTCCTTATATTTGATCTTCCATTATTTCATTCCTGTTAGTGTACTTACCTCTCGTTTCTCTCAGTGGCAACGCCACTTTGTAGGTTAACCTCTGCACATGGACTGGTGATCAAAGTAGCTAAGGAAAAACTCAGTCTAAGTTCCATCGTTATTGTTGTAGCGATAAAGACACGCCCTGAAGGATTTGGGGAGTGTTGTCGATGCTTATGACTCTTAGCTGAATGGTGCGTACCGATAACAGGCACCATTGAGGTAAAAGGGCATTTAAGGGGTTGATAAGCGCAAAGCGAGGCTCTGGCGACCCCAATTTTTTCACGGAACTAAGCAACGGGAAGCGGTATGGCCTAGAATGTAAAAAATTTTAATATTAAATCGTTCGCAAGATGGTCCGGCTAATACCTTAATGGTGTTTGTTACCGGAATGTACCAGATCTATATCCGGCAAAAGACCATCTACATAATTAAAACTGCTCAAAATCTTCGGGGATTGTCCTTATCTCTACAACAACAACAATTAAGGTATAAGCCCGACCATAGCAGGAATGGTTTAAATTACCACATTAAACCTTGTAGGCCATCGCGCCCCTCACCTCCTAGTTCGATGAGAAACTTCGGATCACCAGAGCGTCGGTTACCAAAGAAACAGGACTCACAACGTTTAGATGAGGTTGACAATTGGGGAAGCTATAAATTGTGCTAGCATTCCGTTGAAAGTGTTGTGCTACACAAGTTTCAACGTAATTTTTATCACTCATCAGTTTAGTAAACAAAATTTATTGGCTTAATTGTATTCTAGTAGTACCTATATAGAATTCCGGTGCATTACACGTTTTTTTTTTCATACAGAATCGATGACTCAGACTCTGGGGCCGAGTATCCCCCTACAAATTAGCAGATTGCCTTTCCTTAACCCCTTTAGTGGACTCCCTCGTCCAATAGTAATTTCAAGATATCTTATACTAAAATGGCGGGTATTTTGACGTAGATACCGACTGTACTATACAGTTCCTTCAATTCTTGTTCGTGGCAATGTTTCAATCCGCTAACGGGTTTGTCTCCTGCCGGAAACCTTGTACAATCCCCCGGCTATTCAGGGCACTCTGGTTTTCGATTGTGCCCGTGCATATACCCGCTCTATATTCTTCCTGGGCATATTGCATCAGCATTTCCCTCCTCCCTCCAAAACTCCAGTAGAATTTCGAATTACAATCCAGCGCCAAACTTACCCTCATGATCCTCGTTAATAGTGACAATTAGCTCCGCCATTTTGCAGAAAGACTTGCTATATGCTGCCAAAATTGGAGATGTATAGGGCTTAGAAAATTCCGCCGCTCACTTGCCTACTTGAGTGTAGATGGTGATGTTGTAGCGATAAGGAATGTGGATCTCTGTTTTCCGCGTAGAGGGCTTTCCTTATTGAACTAACAAAACGATCACAAACATTTCTTGATCAGCACAAAAACAGATCTGAATGTTTTTCCAATTGGCTTTTTTTGTCCCCGTTACCGGATTGAGTTTTTTTAACCTTTTCCAGTGCTTAGAATAGCACATACACTAACGCCTAAAAGTATGCCCTTGTCAATTATGTACTTCTACACAGAATGCTAATGCGAGAATTTCTAAAATTTGATTTCGTTCGAAAGCAAAAGGCAGTGTAATTCTCAACCACTTCTTCGTGACTTGAATATAAAAGGAAATGTTTACACTTTGCCCAATTACTAAAAAACGCTGCTTCGATAAGAAGACAATGGAGGCTGAGATCTGTATGTGCCTATAAATGGTAAGAAGTTTTCTGCTATCAAGTCATCTCAATGTAAGCAACATTATTTACCGTCATGTTAATTGGAGGAGTTTGCAAGGTATAGCAAAATGCCAAGCTGGGTTAGAAATCCGGATTTCTCAAAAATATCCGAGCAGTTAATAATAGAAGGGTATACGTGTCTATCCTTATTCATCTAGGGTTATGGCACTATCGTCAGCCCGGTTGGTTCAGAGCAAGTCTGTTGCTTTAACTCATATTCCTCGGTTTTTCTCAGAAGTTAAGCCAGCGGTGGTCGTACGACCCGCGTATGTCCATTTAGGAACTTTTTCCGGCCATATCATCTGGAAATTCATTCCCTTCAAAATTACTGTGCTCTGAAACCCTGCATGCGGTTCATTTGGGTATCTTATAGACGCCAGCGAGGCTTGAATGCTTCGCACGATATCCGACTTTATTAAGTTGGATTCTAATGCCTTTACGTCGGCCTGGCTGTCTACAAATATCGTTACAATCAACATAACTTTAAGCATTTCTGCACCGGTCAACATCTTGCGGTTCACTCTTTGTTTCTGTGTACGTAAAGTTGTTTGTTTTATCCTTTGTTTGTGCGAGCTTGTGTTTATGTATTCTTCATTAGACCCAAACAAATCTCTCCTCGACCATTCACCAAAAGCTTTGTAGTTTGTTTTTTTCTTTTCATATCTTCTTTTTTTCTTTCTTTACTTTTTCTCGTTATCTTTCTTCTTTGCGACTTTCATACCTCATTCAAATGTTCATTTCTCTTCGGCAATTTCTATTCATTGCAAGTCATCAGTTCGTTCATATTGCATATCAAATTGCGACCTCCATTGCTATGTGACACCCTTCATACTTCTAGCCGTATGTATTTGTGCTGCTTCGTATGGATTTGTCCTGGTATCCGCCATAATTGTATAGAATCTACTTCGCAATCCACTCTACATAAACTACCGGCTCATCTACCGGCCTCACAACCTAACCATACTCAATTTAACGCCAGCGGAGCTCGTCGAAGGTCCCACCAGCATATATATGAAATCATTTCGTTCATTCATATTTTATTTTTGTTGTTGTTTTCTTCATAAATTTACCTGTTCGTGTACCAATTTACTTGCAACAGCCACCTTGCAGTAAACCACTTCTCAGTTTCATACATACTCTTTGTCAAACGCGCCCTCTGCCGATCATTTTGCCTTGGCGTGCTTAGTGTAGTCATTGTACCTTTGTTATGGGTCTACGTTATTGGTGCCCAACAAACGCCTGTAAGCGTTCACCTCATTCATGTTCTCATTGCACTGCATGCCACTCAAACGCTCATTGTTGTTGCTGTCGTCATCATCATCATCGTCATCATTGCCCGTCGTCCGTTTTCGTGTTATTTATAATTTTCGTTTATTTGCATTCACATCCAATTTGCATTCTTTACTTTTTGGCGGCATATCCATTCCATTTGATATTCTCATACTTATGCTTATTCGTCCTCCACATCTTCTTCCTCGTACCATACTGAGCTGGCCTCAGCTTAGTTTGCTCAGAGGCGTAGCCGTGCTGCAATAAAGAGTAGACAAAAATATGCATTGTTCTTGGTGACACAATCTGATGAGATCTTGCATAATCCTTCAGAGAACGGTGTGCTTTGGTAATTCTAAGAGGATGCATATTGTCAGTTGTTGCTGTTGTTGTATTGGTAAAGACAAAATAAGTTTTTGGGGACTGTTATCGATGATGATGGTCCTTTGCCGTATATATATCCGGAACCTTCCGGTAACAAGCACTATTCGGGTACTAGCCCGACCATCTCGGCAATGATTTGATATGACCACCATAAGCCTTCTAGGCAATATCGAACCACCACCCCGTAGTTCCTTAAGGAACTTGGGTTCACCAGAACTTAACCCGCTTAATAAATAAACAAATATATTTAACAGACTTCGCCTCGCGTAAGGGAGGCTGGCAATTGGGTTTTGTATATTTCTACTTAGTACTTATTGAGCTGTATGAACTTGAGTAGTATCCAAATATCCTTTCCTTAACTTACAAGAGTCTATCGATAAAACAAGGGCCCATAAATCTGAGTGGCTTTGTCGAAAGTTGTATATATCAAACAAGAAGGAGACTAATAGGATGATTTTTTCTCATCTGTCATTTTTGCGCTGCAGAAGAAACTTGTTGACAAACGCCAACAGGAGTTAGTACAGTGTCTTGTAATAATTTGTTCAGCATACTTTATTAGGTTGGAAGGCAGCTCGTTTTTTTGCAATCCAAACGGACCATGGGGCCTCGTCAATTTCTTAACATCCCAGAAGAACACTTAGGCTTGGCTTCGAGTAGTTATTTTTCAGTCATAGCGACTTCAAGGAGAGCATTTGATTCGTCTGTTAAGGGCAGCCTAGATTGACGGTACACCAATCTTCGCCCTGAAACCCTAGTGTTTCCCCATTGATGAGGTTGTGCTGAACCTACCCAGCGCCCTTCAGGGGCTCTGGTTACAGAATGAGTGAGAGGTAGAAATTAGTAAGGCCCAAAGAGTGCGGATTCGTCAGCACCATTTTTACGGCACGTAGCCCAGCATATTAAGGACTCTAAATTATTTAAACTGGAATTACGATGTTAAAGTTTTTAAGCGAAAGTTAAATTTCAACCTTAAGACGAGAAAGCTCAGCTTTAGGACTGCTAGTCAAAAAATGCTGGGCATAAGCTGACTACAACTCAAATTGCGCTGCTTCGGAGTCGAACGAAAAAAAGTTTGACGACTCATTCCTTACTTGACTCAGCACATTAGGGACTGAAAGTAATTTAGTTTGGAAATCCTAGGTATTCCCTCTTAAAGGAGTAGTAGAATCCGAGCTATAACATAGGACAAAGAAGGTTGAGTTTCATAGCCCCCTTAATAACTTATATATAGCTAATAAATTGATCTTAAGCCCTCAGAATATTCCCCTGATAAGCATGACCGTCGTAAGCGGCGACCAAAATCCACAAACCATAAAGTTTGCTGGGTCAAATACTTGTTACCGAGTTAGTCGGGCTAGTACTAGGAGGTGGCAGTACCGGAGCGTAGTGCACTTATAGCCAACAAAGGTCTTCCACATCCAAAACACTCTTTTAAACCTTCGGGCAGTGTTTTGATGGATACTAGAATAACAACTACAATATTTGGCAAACATTTGGCCCATGCGTAGCATTGGCAGATTCAAGATTTTCCTGTAACACAGGCCCTTACGCAGGATTCAGTTACTCGATCTCATATAATTTCGCTATAAAACTATCGATATGACATCGTTTATTCATAGTATTGGCAAAAATTTTCCTCGTTTGTCTAACCATCTTCAATCTACAGCAAACAGAAAACGTTTCTGTAGCTGCAGTGAAAACTTTTTAGAGTAGACCGCGAACAACCGTAAGCTCTTTGAGAATAACCAACTATTGAGTGTTCTTATATCGGCCATAAAGAGGCTGCAAACACGATGCGGTAGCCTTAAATTGATCTTCCGGGTAACCCAACAGATTGTATAAAGCTGTCTGCTTTACTGCCTGCATTGGAGACGTAGGTGAAAATAACAGTGAAGCCTTTGATCCGTTTCTGAACGTTCTAGTATTCATTCCTTTTATGGCGCGCTGCATTTGACTTGGAGATTTATTATGCGACCGGGATGGAATGGGAAATCTCTTGTTGTGATCCTCGAACCTTACCCGCCGCTTGTAAGCAAGTCCACTAGATCGTGATTTCAAAAAAGAGAATGGGTCTACCCAATTTATTTCTCCGACATTATTCTCTTCATACACAAACAAAAATTCTGTTTTCTGGGATTAAGGATTGATCATAGATCTTCTATGGAGAGTTTGAAAGCGTTTCCTTAAGTACTACCATAACAGCTTCCTTCATTCTTATTAGTGAGTTCAATGTCTGGAGGCGTAACACTCTTCACGTCAACTGTGCTTATCATACGCCACCAGCCTTTATTCCTCTTAACAATATCAGGATAAAAACTAATTCCACGCCTGCAGTTCCTTCGTTTCAGCAGCGGTATTTCCCATACTATGGGAGTTTCGTCTTCGGTATCAAACAACACAACCAGCGACAGTTCCTGACGCCTCTTTATACTTCACAACGTATACTAAATTTAAAGCAAGCTTGAATTAGTATTAGATTAACCCTCGTTCCCATCTTTCCATCCTTACATGCCACGCCCATGCTACTTACAGCCACTTCTCTTGCTTGACTTGACTTATTCTCTAGAATCCTTGTTTATTTGTTTGTTTATTTACTTGTTCATTGTTTTTGCTGTTGTTTACTACTTTGTCTTGTATTGTTGTTATACTTATGTTGTTGTCGTTGTTATTGTTTGTTGCTATTATTACTGCACTGCTGACATCTTTGCTCTCGTTGTTGTCATCGTGTATTATTGGTGTGCACAAAATGTTGGCATAATTGGAATGTTGACAGTCGTGTACTTTTCCGTTCATTTCAATTTTTTCCTCCTTTCCTTTATGCAGCTTTTTTTATCACCCTAGAATGATTTTTTTCTTTCACCTACTCTAATATTCTTTTTCTTTCGTCAACAAATAGCATCGTCCTTTTGACTCTTTGTTTGGCTATTACCTTAGCTGACTAGATTGGATATTACAGGTGTGTTATATATCATCTGATGGTTGTTGGGTGATTGGTGACGTTGGCGCTCGGGATATACACCGAAGATTGATGAGAGTTTGTATGTATCATAAGAAATGAATTTGGACACGTGTATGCTTCAGGAACTTGCCATCATTGCTTTTAAGGCTCACAACCGCCAGCGATCGCAACTGTGGAAGGGGCAAACGTTGGAAGTATTGGAGATCTACGTCGATAAACATAAACTACATAGTGACGCGCGAATTCTCCCCATAAAGTAGATAATGGAAATGCTGAACAAACAGTTTCTGTTATATACTCCATTGGGATGAGACGCTTAATTGAAGAATCCCTGTCTTTAAGGGGCATAAAGAGTAATCCCAGCAAGTACTATGCAAAAATCCGACGGACAAGAAATCAGCCGTTTGAACTTGATGAGCACTGACACGATATCAGCCTCATCCACGATGAGTTTTATGCTTGATAACTGCCCGAACAGCCTTATTCTTAGAGCCAAATACACGAAAACCGCAGTTGTGGAAAGCGGATTTCCCAAAGAGACATACTTATCCAGAATCAGATCCGTCATACGCAATGCATGTTCCGCATGTAATGTATCTCCACACGACATAGATCATCACTTCCTTCTGCAGGTGATTTATTGATTCAACTTAAACCCATTTAGTTTGTTCGTCCCTCCACAAAAATTTTCTGTAACAAAGCAAATCATTGCAGCGGGACTGCTCCATACTCGCCTTATCTGCGTGTGCCGAAAACGATTGTTTTTAGAGCGGTACGTGCAAAGGATAATTGTATCGAGCTAGGTTTCCTGGGCTAGATCACAACATTTGTCGGCCCGACATTTTTTAAAATCTTTAGTGTCATTTGCTGCTCCCACCCCAGGGCGTTCTTGGGCCTGAAGCTAAAATACTCCCTTTGAAGGAGATAAATTAAATGCTGAACAAATAGTTTCTGTTGAATACCCAGCAACCTGAGGATCGCAACAGATATGCGATGAAAAGGGCCCGCTTCCCAGTAACTTGAGGAGTAATCCCCGTAAGCACTATGAAGAAAATCGGAACTCTAGAAATCAGCCATTTGAAAAAAACATAAATGCCCGTTGAGCCGCGTACTCAATGACTAATTCCCTAAGCTCTGAGTAGAGGAAAACAGTCCCCCAGTTCTTCTCAACTTCGATCAGCGTACTGTAATAGGTTGAACTGATACTTGTGTCGAATCAACCCGACATACCCAATGCATGCCCTGCTTTTTACGCGTACCCACATGACCCCAACCAAAACTTTTCAATTTCAATGTGGAACCAACGTCTCTAGCGCACATATCACTTTGGTCCATCCCTATTGAATTAGCAGGTGTCCTCAATCGGACGAAGCAAACCAACGCCTCTAACACCCATGCATCTTTGGGCCAAACCTATTGAAACTAAAATTTTCTTTGAACTTCGATGACAATTGGTTAGTGATCGCACTTGGACAACAATAAGAAGTAGGAGATAGATTCCTGATATCAAATGGACCGGAGCTTTGTCCTACTCCTCAAAGTGCTTACGATTTACACTTAACCCTACGATCGAAAATCGTGTTGAGAATAGAATGATCTAGATCTTAAAAAATAAATCTGGAATGAATGTGTAGTATGAACACTGTCGAAGTATACCATAAACTAGAGATAGTTGCGGTTTGGAAAACTAGCTGCAGGAGAGATGATAGTATCGAGGGTTTGCGAATAGTCGTCTGTATGTACTTGGGTATCCAGTGTTTGGAGGACTAACTGAATTCAGCCAATAACAGCGGACGGGCTGCTTATTCATATTCCTAACTCAAATGGAAAGGAGTATGAGTAGCCAGAAAGCAGAGCAGATATCCAAAAATGGCACTAAGGTGTAAACTTCACTAATACGAGATACCTTACTCTGCGAGCATCAATACCTTTAAAATCGTTCTCCACTTGTTTTTCAATTTACACGCAAGCGCTTATCGGAACACAAGTTCCATCGTCATCTATTGGGTAGTTGGGTTGATAGTAATGATTGAGAAGTATTTCTGTTTAGATCTTCAGACAATCATCGAACTTTCAGGTTTCATTACTATGAGCATGCTGCTCAAGTACCTTGAATCTCGCACCCAGCTCTTCTCCTTTAAGCAGTGAGTTAAGCTTTTCCGCAAATAAGCCAGATAGTAAGGGTTTTCTCTTACGATTCATTGCCACAAAACGAAACTGAGATTTGATATTAGTAATTTGTGGTATGCGCAGATTCAGAATGATTGACTTGTGTTCGCCATCCCCCACTGTAACGAACTTTCTCCTAAATTCAGCTGTTTAGAAAAATATTCAGGGAAAAGGGGTGGGCTTGCCTCGGTACTTACAGCGAAAGCGTTACTAAAAATTTAAATGTATGCAGAGAGACATAATTCAACAAAACAAAAGAAAACCAGCGAAATAAAAAAAATTACCGCAGCCTCGTACACAATTTTATACCTATCATCATGGGATACGTCTACACTGGCGAGGAATCACGCAGCAACAACAATAACCGAAAGAGGGAGGTGAAAGTTGGCATTTTCCCCTCTGTCTTTACCCACCCAACCTGTTAATGAATTACGTAAATTTTTGTTCATTAACCCAATATCATACTTACTCAGTTTACTATGATCTAACCCTACAATTCGTCATTAAATAAGGGCAACTCAGCAATTCATTTTGGAAATTGAATACAAAAACTTTAATAATTTCATAATAGTAATACTTTACATATAATTGTGATTACAACTAACCTAATAGAGAATTCTTTCCCTCTTTTTTTCGCTCTTCACCTCAATAATAACTTACAAGGATAAGGTATCATTTATTTTGTTCTTATTTTATTAATTACATTTATATCTTTTCAAAATCCTTAAACCAAGTTTTGTTTTCTACTCTAAACAAAAGTTTAAAAAAATTATCCAACCCGTTGAAATCGGTTTCCTAACTTTTAACTCAGGATAAGAATCAAATCAAAAAAAAAAGAATTTCAAAATTACGTAATTATAATTTCTTCCACCTATGTATATGTACCTTTAAACAAAAAATATAAGTTTCAATTCAATTAGGTATATTTACATAGGTATGGATGCTAAAATCTATAACAAAAGCTATATAAAAAGAACATATGCATGTAATTGTAAATAAAGACTTAATTATCATCTGCTGCATCGATGCGACGATGGGCCCAGCAACGTCGATGAAGTTCGATGTTGCGTTGCGTTTATGATGTTGCTGTTGGTAAAATTTAGCGAATATATGTTTGATGCGCGACAAAAGAAAAAACACCAACAAAAACCAATTTGATATAATCAAAGGGAGTATATGTAACCATTTGTATGCTTCAACCAAATGTGGCAAAAATTTGCTGTTCAGACAACAACAAGCCAGAGTTTAAGCCTTCTGAGGCCATCAAAATGGTAAAACGAGGTTCAATGACTTTGTTTACACATATGTACATGTTTAAATGAAATTATTTAGTTTAAAGTTTCTTGCTGTTGTGCTTTTAACTATAAAGTGATTCCATTCAAAAACATTCGGAAAATGATAATTACGACAAAAAAATAAAAGGTTAACAATATTGAAAAATTTGTATTAATTTTTTTTGTCCTAAAGAAGAAAAAGTATAAAAACAAAATTCTATGCGTATTTGAACATAGCCAAAAATATTTCTAATTCCAATTAATTTGTAGAAATAAAATTTTTTATTTTTTCTTTTTTTTTTTTCCTACGGATCACCCTTTCTAACTTATTTTAGATAACCTAATCTACACTAATCCGCCTTCGGAAGGTTTCTCGGGAACGGGAACTGGACCTGAATCCTCTGCTCATAATGAAGCTCCAACGATGCGCGTGGAACAGGATTTTATTTTGATTTGGCTGCACAGCACTATGCAACTATTTGTGGCATATAGGAGATGATGGAACGTGGATTTCGTTTTAAATTCCTATTTCTTCGTTTATTAATTCAAAATTAAATTTATAATCGTAAAAAAAATCAAATTTTTTTTTTCACTTGCGAAAATTAATTGTAATTATTTTACGGTGATAATTATATGACGTAACAGTCCTTCTATATTTCTAACGTCCTTAGTATTTTCACCCCTTTTCTTTTGTGGTTTATTCAGCAAAAATTCGAATTTTCGGACTTTTTCGAAACGTTTTAATTTTTGTAGGTTTTTTAACAGTTTCTTTTTCTAGGTATAAGATTTGAAATTTTTATTCAAGTATTTTTTTTTAAAGCATTCTCGTCCTTTCGACTGTTTTGAAAAATTTTTCAACAATATTCAGATGTTCCCTTTTTTTTTTTTGAAAACGTTTATGCAATTCGCATAATCTGTATAATTTTCGTCTTATAAATTTTTTTTGTACATCGAAATTTTTATGAGAGATTTTAGAATTCAGTAAATTAAACAACCTGTCCAACATATAATCACGATTTTTAATTCTTTTCCAGTTTTTGGCATTCTTTCGAAAACGTTTTTGAAAATTTGGAAGTTTTAATGAGGATTATTTTTCGCTACGAATTTTCAAATGTTTTTTTTTTTTTCAACAAAACACTTGGAACTACATCTTTTTCGTTTTTGTTTTTTCTTTTGAAACACTGCACAATTTCAATTTCTACCTTTTTTTTCGCAGTTTTTAAAGATTTTTGAAACTTTTTAGTTTCATGTTGCAAATAAAAAAAAAAAGAGTTTTAGCGTTTTTGTTTTTTTTTTTTTGAAATTTCTGTTTTTCTACTTTTTTTTTTACTTTCAAAATTTGTTTAGTTTTTTGTTTTTTCGTAACTTTTAAATAATTTGTTCGTTTTGAAACAGCACATATAATCAATGGGCATTTGCCAACAGTTGCATAAAAACTAGTGTTTTTTTTTATAATTGTTCCACAATTAATTATCTTATTTCAATGTTGTCATTTTAATTTGTCCAAGTTTTTAATTTAATTTCCGGACGATTATGCCTTAATACAGCGCAACTGATATACCGCGACATACTTTATATTTGGCTCTAGCCACAGACACGACCATCCTCAATCAACATCATCGAAAAATTGCCTTTTTCCAAAACGACTCATCGCGCTCTACCTTTTTGTTAGCTATAGCCTCCTCATATCATACTTGATCAACGGGATAATCGGATGATCAATAAGCCGTTAAAATTGGTCACCTGATCTGCATTTTAAGCCTTTGTTAATCCACTCTTTTTTTTGTACGAGCGAAGAAAAAAAAAGCATAAAGAACATTATGAAATTCGACGTCTGAATAGGCTGCGGTAGGGACTCCAATCCCGAAAATCCTAAGTCCCGGAAATCCTTGATTTGCCTATCAGTTGAGATGAAATTAGCCCTGCTTCGGCTTGCTAGTTGAAGACGGGCTGTTGCAGCTGAGGTTTGAAGAAGATGACCAACAAATTCTTATATATTTTTGACTTAAGACACGTTCGAGCTTTTCGCTGAGATAGCGTCGCCTTCAATGGTTCCGGCGATAAGCAAATTAAAGTAAAAAAAAACAAATATAATGCTCATATTATAGTATGGTTATTATATTTTTCAAATAAAATGTACGAAACTTTGAGAGCTAAACTGTTAAAAGAAAAACAAAATTCCTAAATCTCGTGACTAATCCCGATCTTGGGATTAAAGTTAGATTGGATCTATATCACTGATCATCTGATATTACGGTTGATCTTGGCTTATCATATATAAGTAGGTATGCGTGGTACATACTGTTACGAATATTAGCAAAACTAAGGAGTGCTGCCATCTCCAGGCCGATGCTAAGCAGTGACGTGAAATCACATCAATAATTCAATCATTATGTATCTACATAAACGAATCAATAATTGCGTCTACACATATGTACACATTCCGACGAGCAACATTTAGATACAAGGCAGCGAGAGATGAGATGTCACACACAGATGAATTAACTCATACGCTTATGTGTGTGCGGTAGACTGTAAACTACAAACTCACATATGTACATCTGAGAAGCGCTAAAAAGTAGACAACTGTAAACAAGTAGAAACTATATGAGAACTATCTACACACGAAAATAGTTGGTAAGTTCTGGAAATGGAAGAGCCTAGAAGTATGCAGCGTAAACTATAAAAGCGGGGCAAGCGAGTAAGAAGTAATTCAGTTTGATTTGAGTTGTCAAGCAGTTTCGACTAAGATGCTATCTAGCGAGCAAGAGCAGTATTATTTTGAATAGTAGAGTTTCATTTGAGCTATATATCAGTTTGGTTATTAAGCCAGCGAGTAGCAAAGTATAAGTGATATTGTGAAGTACTTAATAAAGGCCATTTTTCCATCATTCAATATTGGAGTTATTTATTCAACAGTTTAGTGATTCGAACTTAGCAGAGGATTGCAAATAAGAGGATTTGCAGCAACTTCGTCACAATTGGTGTCAGAAGAGGAATTGTTGAATAAATTCCGAAGACTTCGAATAAACCTGGACATGGCAAAGTTCAGTGAATTGAAGATCCAGCAACTGAAAAAGGAGTTGGAGAACCGTGGATTAAATACAACTGGCAATAAGATCGAACTTCAAGCACGACTACGAGAGGCAATGGAAGCAGAAGGAATTGATGTGGAAGAGCATGTCTTTCATCTTGATGGCGAGGAGACAACAAAAATTGAAGAGAAAAACGAAACATCGCAAACGGTTACCAGCACAGACTTGAACGTGATATTGGCTGCAATATCTGCACAAACGTCGACAGTAACATCGAAAATTGAAGCACAAGAAATGCGAATGTCAGAAATGTCGACACAGATTACATCCAAGATGGAAACGCAATTGGAAGAACAGAAGACATATATGGCATCCCAACTGGAATCGCAGGAGACACGCATAACATCAAAGATGGAAGAACAAGAAGAGCGCTTATCATTACAGGTGGCACAAATGTCTTCACGGTTAGAAGCACAGGAAGCAAGGGTAACATCAAAGCTGGAAGCGCAGGATGCAAAAATCGCTCAATTTCAGGCAGAAGTCGATGATTTGAAGGGTCGTATGGAGCAGTTACAATTAAATCGTCCAGCAGTTTCAGCGAGTAATCCAAAGGTAAAAACACCATCCTTTGACGGTTCTGTTCCTTTCCAGGTCTTTAAGCTACAGTTTGAGAAGACCGCAGCAGTGAACAACTGGAATGTTGAAGATAAAGTTGCCGCGCTCTTCGTAGCATTGAAAGGACCAGCTGCCGAAATCTTACAGACTATTCCAGAGTACGAACGGAACAGTTATGACGCATTGATGGCTGCTGTAGAACGGCGATACGGAAGCGAACACAGGAAACAGATATTTCAAATAGAATTGCAAAACCGCTACCAAAAAGCTAACGAGACTTTGCAGGAGTTTGCTTCTGACATTGAAAGATTGGCTCATCTTACAAATGCGGATGCACCCGTGGAATACACGGAAAGAGTGAAGATTCAGAGCATTGTAAATGGCATACGGGACGTCGAAACGAAGCGAGCCACATACGCGAACCCAAAGCAAACATTTTCTGAAACGGTATCCCATGCATTGACTCAGGAAACGGCGTCATTATTGAGTAAACCAGCATACAAAGCTCATCGTGTGGAAGTAGAAAGGCCGGAGTGGGTAGATACAATTTTGGAAGCTCTGAAGGGATCACAACAGAAAAATGCCGGAGTTATGAAATGTTTCAAGTGCGGTAACCCAGGTCACATTGCACGTCATTGCAGTAGCAATTCCAATAGTTCCAACAATGTGGGTGGCCGTAAACGCAAAGCTGGCGGAAATGAGCAAGAGCGTGTCTGATGTAAAGAACGAAAACTTGTCCCGGCTATTGAATGTCCTGTGATATCTGTGTCGCAAATTGGTAGAAAATCGAGCAGTCTTACCGTCAGAGGGAATGTGGATGGCAACGAACGAATACTGACTGTAGATACGGGCGCATCTCATTCATTGATCCGATCTGACTTGGTCAACAGGAGAGTAAAACCGTTACCTGGAGCAAAGTTGCGTACGGTCACTGGCGAGTATAACCAAGTTCAGGGAGAAGTGATATGTGAAGTATTGATTGGGAAGGTCATGGTTCTACACAAATTTGTTGTGGCGGAGATTGTTGATGAAGTTATATTGGGAGTGGATTTCTTGGTTGACCATGACATTAAGATCGATATGCAGAGAAGGGTGATGCGTTATGAGAACCAAGATGTGCCACTTAACTTTAGTTTGGAAAAAGGGTTCAGCAGTAATCGGGTACTGGTGGAGAAGACTCGACGAAGGCCACGAAATTCAAAGGTAAAGGTTGATGGAACAAATGGGCCAAACAAATCAAAACCGAAGGTACCTGTGAGAGAAACACTGGCATTGAAAAGCCCTAACGGACGTACTAAAACGAAGAAAGAATGGAAGGGTGGTTTCAAGCCAAGGCACACTACTCTTGTGAAGCGTCGGAACGATACTGATTATGCAAAGCAAATCCGTCCAGCGCAAGCTCTGCGAAGTAGTTCTTCATTGGCCGAGCAACAGAGTGCGAGGGAACGATCAAGGATAATCAGTAGTAAGATGGAACACAGGTACGACAGGGAAAATAATTCGGAAGGTTTCCGGAATGGAGATTTGGTACTGTTAAGCAACCCTCACCGGCGGAAAGGTGTCCCAGCCCAATTTCGGTGCAGTTGGGAAGGCCCGTACAAAGTTGTGAAGAAGATCAGTGATACCATCTACCGCATACAAACCACTGGGAAACCACGGATTAGAAGGGTGGTACATTTGGAGATGCTAGCGGTGTTTAGATTGGGAGATTTGTCTGATCGGGACGATCAGACGTAGGTGGAGGGCAGTGTTACGAATATTAGCAAAACTAAGGAGTGCTGCCATCTCCAGGCCGATGCTAAGCAGTGACGTGAAATCACATCAATAATTTAATCATTATGTATCTACATAAACGAATCAATAATTGCGTCTACACATATGTACACATTCCTACGAGCAACATTTACATACAAGGCAGCGAGAGATGAGATGTCACACACAGATGAATTTACTTATACGCTTATGTGTGTGCGGGAGACTGTAAACTACAAACTCACATATGTACATCTGAGAAGCGCTAAAAAGTAGACAATTGTAAATAAGTAGAAACTATATGAGAACTATCTACACACGAAAATAGTTGGTAAGTTCTGGAAATGGAAGAGCCTAGAAGTATGCAGCGTAAACTATAAAAGCGGGGCAGGCGAGTAAGAAGTAATTCAGTTTGATTTGAGTTGTCAAGCAGTTTCGACTAAGATGCTATCTAGCGGGCAAGAGCAGTATTATTTTGAACAGTAGAGTTTCATTTGAGCTATATATCAGTTTGGTTATTAAGCCAGCGAGTAGCAAAGTATAAGTGTTATTGTGAAGTACTTAATAAAGGTCATTTTTCCATCATTCAATATTGGAGTTATTTATTCAACAGTTTAGTGATTCGAACTTAGCAGAGGATTGCAAATAAGAGGATTTGCAGCAACTTCGTCACAATACATAGTGGATGTTGTTTTATCATCCCGTCTTATGCGATACGGATCGAGACTCGAATTTCCCAGTGGTAAATTATCTGGTCATCATCATACCACGAAGTGATTTATTTGCTTTCGCGTTTTTTGATGTGACGAGTTAACGATTTGTTATCGAAGTGTTATCAATAAGCTATCGAGAACAAAAGTTGTCTAGCTATCGATTTTTTATCAATGAGCTTCGTTATAGAAAAGTTCTCGATTGATTATCAAAAAGTTATCGATTATTGATTGAAAAGTTATTCATATATCATCAAACACTTAATTTCTGCTCATCAAAAAATTTGAAAATTTTCTTTAAACAAATTTTACGATACGTTATCGAAAAGTTGTTGATAATTTATCAAAAATGTATCGGCCATTTAACAAAAATTTATCAATAAATTATCAAAAACTTATCCTTTTGTTTTCGAAAATTTATCAAATTTTTATAGGAATGGTACTAAATTGCATGTTATCTATTTCTTATGGAAAAGTCATCTGTTCGTTATGAAAAACCTGAAGATTTTCTATGAAAAGATTTTCGACTTGCTATGAAAGGTAATCGACTTGATATCGAAACCTTATCGGTTTCTTATCAGAGTGATAATAATTTGCTATCGGAATTTTATAGATATGTTATCGATGACTCACGGGTTTGCTATGAAACAGTTAACGATAAAACTTCACTAATAAATCGATGACAAACCTGTAACCTGGCTATACAAACTGATAAGAACCCACAAGAAGCCGAGGGGAAACCGATAACCGGCCGATAACAATTCGCTGTCGATAATAAACCGCCCTCCACACCATAGGTTCTGGGTTCAAGTCCCGCGCCAAGCAGTATTTTAAGTTTATTAAAATTTATTTTTTCTAATAAACAAAGTCGCAACTTGGCAGTGTTTTAGGTGAAATACTTCGAGCATATTTCTGCCACGAAAAGCTCCTCAGTGATAATTCATCTGCAGATGTTGTTAGGAGTCGACATGGAACCGATTTGTTTGAAAACTCAAAAGGAGATTGACGCAAATTGAAGGAGAAAAACTTCTCGTAGGTAAATCGCGCCAAATATTTATTTGTATTTTTAAACAATAACTTGCTAGAACCGGTTGTTACTGATAAGAAGCCAAGAAAGGTCTTCTCAAAAAGTCTGAAATTATTAGTCTTTGTTAAAGTTGTCTCTATTGTGTTTTGACACCAAGCTCTGCGCGAGCTCTGGTGAACTAAAAACATCAGTTTTGTAGACGTATACATGTATGTCTACACATCGAACTTTACGAGTACTTAAGACTCACGCCTTTGTGTTTGTGAGAGAACCATAGAGCTGGTACCGGAAATGTTGGAACCAAGTACAGCAGATAACCATATTTCATGCTGCCATTGAATCAGCTTCCATCTTGTCTTTGCCGCACAGAGTATCTCGGATTCTGAGGTTTCTCAGCTGAATAACCAAAATCCTTTCTCCTGACGTCGTTGCCTATCTGGCAGCTCATACGCGCTTTTGAATTGAATAATAGCGGGAGATGCGTTTACAATCTTGAAATGTCGCACCTTTTTGGTGAATAAGTAGATAATTATACAATTCAAGGTCGACAAAAAGACTCTTCTTTGCATCCAGTTTGTAGTGCAGTATATGTAGTTTTTGATAGTCCAAGGACATCTTGATAACAATCTCTTTCGTAAGCGCTTCTTAACCGAATTCGATACCCGAGTTCTGTCATTATTATGTACGTATATCTGCAATATTTAAAGCGACAAGCACAATCACCCCCCGCCTCATGCAAATTAAAAAGTGGAAATCTATCAAATAATCCCAATCTCTCACTACGAGTTTTGTGTCAAATCAACGCTGTGGCCATAGTAACATTTGCCACGATGCTGGCCGTTCTGTTAAACGGTAGATATTTACCGTTAAAGATGCTGCTATAGACTCGTGTGTCGCTTGCGGCCGTGGGCGTAGCGCATCAACTTCAACTGTCAATATTTACGAGTCGTTGATACATTCCTGCTTTTTATCTACCGTTAAGTTGTTGGATTACTTTTATTGTGCGTCTCCCTGTGGCTGCGAACGCTGAAAGGTGGCTTATTAAGGCTTTTTAAGTAATTTCAATATCATTGATGTATTTTCAATACAACATAACCTCACTTCCGCATACAACACAGCGTTCGTATGTTCGTGCAGTGGATATTGAGAACATATTTTTTCCTACTTTGTTTAGTATTTGTTGCATTATTATTATTATTTGTGTTGTTGTTTAAGAAGCCATTAAGCTGCATGCTTGACATATTAAAAACAAGCGAAGTAAAAACTCAACTTTCATCATCTGCAGTTCAATTCCCTTTTGCGTCTTTGTTGGATTGACTGTCAAAAAAGCAATTCCTGCACTCAAAGGTGAGTTAAGAATTTTTTCACTCTCAAGTGTGCCTGTGATTTGTTAGAACTAAAATAAAGTTTCAAAGTAGGAAGGGAGGGATAGGTAAGACGAAAGCGTAGGTGGGGGTTGTGATACTTTGTAAACTTGATATGAGTGATTGACAGGATGATTGGTAGATGCGTACTTGTTTTGCATGTAAATATTTCAACGACAATTTATTAAAAAATATTTTGTTGTCGTTAAGAGTGAAGCTTATTAAAAATTTATTAGCGAGCTTTAAAGTACTCATACAATGAAGTTCCTTGTTGTTTGTTGTCAATTGCCTTTGGCGGCATTAGCAACTTCGAAATTAGACAGAAAGCAGCAATGTGGTTGCGCTAGGAAGCCCAAAAGTGGGGGTGTGTAAGTAGACTTGGGTATAAGGGACGTACTTACTGCAATCGAGTGTTGATGTTTACCATATTTAGTAGAAAAAAGATTAGGTGGGGTTTAATAGTCCACGAGAACTGGCTATTGCTTCAAGAAAGATTTTTCTTGTTGTTGGTATTATAATAAAGACAAGCTCTCTGATCAATTACTAATACCACGATTAAGGCACAAATCTGCGCTCTAAGAACATGTTCTAGGTTGAAAAACTTTTGCTCCCATAAGGACTGTATTTGACATCTTTCATAAGCTCGATTTATGTCCGTAGAATCGTCGATCCATACAGGGATTTTTTTTACTTTACATGTTCCCAGCTTATGTTGGTCTCGGTCAATGCGTTAAGCTTTGTCAATAAAAAGGGAATACAAAATTACACTGAAGATGACACAACGCCGAAACTGTTTCGTCCCGTAACTAGATTAGACAAGGTAATTATTATCTTTGAGTTTTACACTTATTATCATCTATTCATCGGCTTCTTATCGGTTTCCTTTTAAATTAGTGATAAATAACTTAAAATTTTTTGATAACAAATCGATACTCGATATTTTTTGACAAAAAACCGATAACTTTTTGATATTAAATCTATGACATTTCGGTAAAAAATCCAAGACTTTTTAATCGCTAACTTCAAGGTAACAAACCCAAATAGCTTTGATAAAAACCGCGAACTTTTCGACAACAAATTGATATCTTTTTAGTAATATAAAGATAACTCGTCTATACAAAATGGGGAACTTATTCATAACCTTTGCTATTGATAGCGTATTCATAGCACATCGATAAATGATCGATATCTTCACTGTACCACGCCGATAAATTCCTACACCAAACCGATAACATGTCGATAAGAAATGGCCTTCCTTTCATTGCCGTCATCAGGTGTCTGATTTTGCTCACATCGACTCTACGACGTACTACACTGTACCCACATTACGCTGGATGTAATGATTACACTTGCGCTTACATTTTCCATTCCCCCGTCGTGGGCAAAGATGTTGACACATCAAAAACAAAAAAAAAAAACTTATCATTGTATCTTCGATCCGGTATCCGAGCTAAGCGCTAGGCTTGGGTTCACCTTAAAATCACTTCCACTGAAAACCAGAAAATCAAAGCCTTGAATGAGAAATCTCTTTTCTGATGACTTTTTAAAGATTATCTTTAACGGCTTTAGCATGAAATGTCCAAAAAGTGAAAAAGCCACTGATGGGTGGGTTGATGTTCAAAAGCTGGTATGCAAATGTTAGCAATACCGTTCTACAAAAAAAGCGATGGACGAGGTAAGGTTTCAGCACAATTTGGCTTTGCAACATCTACTACAGGAAAATAAAAACATTATGCAATTTAAAGAGCGTTTCCCAGCGAGCTGAGCTTTACTATATCTGTCGTAAAGAGGAACTAAAATTTGTATACTAAAAAATTCAGGTTTTTAGGTAGTTTTTTTCATAAATCGAAATGAGCGTCTTCGAAATCCCCAACGGGTTGAGGGTAAGCCATGTTGGTCGTAAGGGGAAATTTAAAGTCACAGACCCGAAGGTACAAAGAGTAAAAAAGTCCAGAAAGTAATTGTAGCGGAGAGCACTGGCTTCACTCCTTCATTTCCTTTCGTCCGTCTGATCACACACTAAACAAATATTGAAATATGCTCACTAAATTTAGTACATGGACTTATCTAAGCTAAACAATATTCGTAAATATAATGCTCGAAGCAAACTATAACCACATCTTCCTTTTCGATATCGGAAATTTCTAGAAATGGAGAAAATCGGGCAATGCTTTAACAAATACTGGTAAAGTTTATAATGCAACAAAAATTTTGTTTATATTCTTGTTAATGGGCGTGCTACTGCCGAACTTTAGGAGAAGATAAACCACCAGCGGGTTAGGGCGCTTACAAATATGCCCGCGGCAGGTATACCTGTTGTAAGAGGCACTAAAATGCCCAAATAATTCAAAGGTTTGCCAACGCAATTTCCAGCTTCGCCAACCAAATGGCCAATATAACCTGCTCGTGCCGAATCCTGTCTCTTAAGCTACCGACTGCTCTGGTGAAACCAATTTCCTCATGAAACTAGAGGATGCCCCCTACCCTCTAGCCTAGAAGGTTGAATATGGTCATATTAAATTGTTCCCGATATAGTCGGTATTGTACCTTAATAGTGCTGGTAAGCGGCACGTACCGGATCTGCATCCGGCAAATGATCATTAACATCGATATCACTCCTTCGGGGAGTATCGTTATCGCTAAAACGCCAACAACAACAGAATAAGATTAAGCCATAAAGGTGAGAAACCTAATACTGAATAAGCAGTTTCTGTAGAATACTTAGAAATCTGGGCATCCCCACAGACATCTGATTGAAGAGGCTCCGCCTCACAAGGGACACGAGAAATGTGTGGCTTATTGAAAGGCTTTCATGTGTAAGCTAAAGTTTCGTCGTCGTAAGGCTTGAGAATTTCGTTCTACATTCTATATTTCTGAGGAGGTGCGCGTTACGCAATCAATACCTGCGCAATGTTTGGGAGGAGTACTGAGTCAATATTTTTCAGTCGAGCCCTTACAAGTAAATGAACCAGCGAAGTGGGCTTAATATGAAAACCAAGAAAACCAGTAAAACCCAATATCTCTTTCTAAAGTTATTGCTAACGAACGTTAAAAAAAAAAATTATAAAAGGCCTAAAGTTCGTCACAACTGTAGCCGAAACATTCTATACTTAATGGCGAAGGCGTCGCAGCGGCATTGCGGGTCAACGCGTGAAACAATAACCCGTTCACGTGTTAACTACCGACGCCGCAAACGGGAGTCATGCGGAGCCCAACAAAAACAGGAAGAACCAAAAATAAAAAATAGAAGTTAAAGAAAAAAAGGTTTCAAAAAAGAATAATACGAACCAAGCAAGGTCGTCGCATCCAACAGTGCTGGAACGAAATGCAAATGCTACACCTAACAGAAAATGAAACAGACGGACACTTAAAGCAGTCAGCCACCAAGAGTCGTTTAACCCTTTAAATATACCGCCCGTTGTTGTTATTGCCGTGACTTTTGATATTTTGCGTGCATACGCTCGGCTCTAGCAATTTTTGTTTCTGTTTTTTTTGTTTTTTTTTTTTTTTTGTTTCTGCCAACCAACTCTTTAACACGCGCGCCAATAAACTGAAACAATAAAAGTTAGCGGATAGAAAAAGGAACTTCAAGCGCGACTAACTGCAAATAATGGCAGCAAAGTTTCATATATGCAAATTAGCCAACAGACGCGAATTGATTAAAATTCGATTGCTTTTATTTCAACTTTTGTTTGTAGCTCAACGCATAAGCAGCGTTCCCAAGCGTGCACCCATGGAGGTGGTGGAAGTAATCGGATGGTGGAGGCAAGCAAGTCAAACTTGTTCAAATGTCATAAAATTGGGTTTCTTGTTGCTGCGCTCGATTGCCATAAATAGGCTAACTCACCTAAGAGTCCCATTTCGATGGCTTATCCCACATTTGCATGCTCTTCCTTTTGTTTTATTTGCCAAACTGCGACCCGCCACCCACTTTATAATTGCTACAGTCTTCTTCAAATTCGTTGTCGTACATTTCTTTTTTTACTTTTAATTATCCTTGTTATTTTCTTAAGCTACTCCCTTTAGCTGTTGAGTAGTGTGAGTATTGTCTTTGGTTCTACGTTATCAACTCTTCTGCACACTCCATAAATGTTGTACTAATCAACAACATCACACCCCTTTCATTTACCTACTTTTTGGCAACCCTTTCATGTGGCAATGCACGATGTGCACAGCGAGAAATCGATACTCAATTCAAAATTTAAATTGAAGGAAGTGGTCCAACGGAGGTTCCATGTTCCCTGTCAAACCCTTCAGACCTAACCAGCAGGCAGGTTAATCTGTCTTTCAGTTTTACATTTTATGACGGCTGATTTGGTTGCAGTTGTGACAAAAGTTCCCACGCCAAGCGGTAAATAAGGGGTAGTCGGGGCTCCGCATACTTCCTGGCTGAAAATTATATAGTTCAGCAACTGAATCAAAAGCACTCAACGAGTACTGTCTACTCTTCGTAAGTAGCCAAAGTCACACTTATCTTACATACTCTATGAGTTCACTATTGACAGCATCTTTTCAAACAGTTTTATAGCAACATCTGGTATCTCTCAGGATCTCAACCCCTGTGGTTTATCAATTTTATTGTTAACATGGGGTCCTACTCTAAAGCTCTCAATATCTACTCTATGCTTTTGACCTTCAGATATACTCGACTTTCCTTCCCTGCAATCCGCCTTTTAGAGACTTTACTCATTGTACATCCGCAACTAACTCTTTTTGAAAAAAGTGTTCGCCTTCTACATTCTCCAGATTCTGAAGTCCAGAAGACTAAATGTGGAAATTCTTACATTGACTTCTGAACTCAAAGATTTAGGCGTTAATTTTGATGCAAAACTTCGTTTTTTGACTCATATCAGCTTCTTAAGCCAGAAGAATAGCTATTCCTTTTTCGATATATACACGAATCTCGAAATACTCATAAAGCTCCCGAGATTCTCAGTATTAAATTTTGGTAAAGAGACCACTTAGCCTTGAGAACGTATCAAGGGGAAACATTATTGCCAACTTTCCAGCGAAGAAGATCGATTTACTCCGAAGAGAATGCTTTACTTTCAACGTCAGTGGAGAATAGATTGCATAACTTCGTGAGGTATATTTTATTATCAACTTCCCCAAAAACGAACTCCCCTCGCATTTGAGGTGAAACCACAGCCGCCGCGAATATCCCAGTAAGGGGCCGATCACAAGGACAGGAGTAAATACAAGCATCTATGACACTTTTGTACGTGTCAGGACTAACCTTTCCTGCTCCCCTCGAGTAGAATTTTTAATAACGACCTTGATATGGTCACACAAGGGATACGACGCGTCCACATTGCTTCCTCTTGAGGCTTTTTGCTCACCTCACCATTCGATCTGATGTTCGAAACATGGATCGTAATTTCTACAAGCCATCGATTCTACCACAGCTTATTTTATTTAAACAGGTTGAGTACCAGAAATTCTTCAGAATCTTACAGCTTGAGTAGCGATCAGAGGATAAGACGATAAAAGGTTTAAGTGGAAAGACCCACTGCTGCTCATTTCGTTTTCTAATTTTTTAATTCGTTTACCTTAGCTCAATACTCTTACGAACTGCATAACGAGCTCGCTAATCAGTTGAAGGGATGCTTATAAGGGTAATCAAATGAGATGCTCTTGCACAAGCACATTTGTGTGTATGAGGACGTATGATGGCCGAATGGGTTAGATGGGGTTAAAAATTAATGAGGAAGAGATAAAGCGAAAGCAAACTTCAAATGACGAAAAAATTATGCATGAAATAAAAACAACAAGAACAACATGCATTGTAGTTCTTATAAAATATCAGATAACCGAAGCTAGGCCGAGTACATAAATTTTTCAAAGCAATTTTTTTAATAACAATCCTATGTATATGTATAAGCTTTGGTTTGCATGAATGGAAGAAGAAAGGAACAGAAAACATAAACTTACTTACTTACTTAATTGGCACTTAACCGTCTAAACGGTTATGGCCGTCCAACAAGGCGCGCCAGTCGTTCCTTCGCTCCGCCAACCGGCGCCAATTGGTCACACCAAGGGAGTTTAAATCGTTTTCCACCTGGTCCTTCCAACGGAGTGGGGGCCGCCCTTTACCTCTGCTTCCATAGGCGGGTTCCGATAGAAACACTTTCTTGACCAGAGCATCATCTTTCATTCGCATAACATGGCCTAGCCAGTGCAGCATTTTAATTCGCTGGACTATGTTGATGTCTGCGTATAGCTCGTACAGCTCATCATTAAATCTTCTTCGGTACTCGCCATCGCCAACGCGTAAATCTTTCGAAGAACTTTTCTCTCGAACACTCCCAAAGCCGCTTCATCTGCTGTTGTCATGGTCCATGCTTCTGCCCCATATAGCAGGACGGGTACGATAAGTGACTTGTAGAGTATGATTTTCGTTCGCCGAGAGAGGACTTTACTTTTCAATTGACTACCTAGTCCAAAGTAGCATTTATTGGCAAGATTAATTCTTCGCTGGATTTCAGTGCTGATGTTGTTGCTAGTGTTGATGCTGGTTCCCAAATAAACGAAGTCTTTTACTATTTCGAAATTATGGCTGCCAACAGTAGCGTGGTTGCCAAGGCGCATATGCGCTGACTCTTTGCTCGATGACAGCAGGTACTTCGTTTTGTCCTCATTCACCATCAAACCCATCTAACCCATCATAAAAAACATAAACTAACGGATGGAAATAGGAAAAGAAATTAAAAGTGTTAAGGATAACGATAAGGATAAGCATAAGAATAAGAACAAAGATAAGGATAAGGATAGCGATAAGGATAAAAATAAGGATAAGTATAAGGATAAAGATAAGGATAAGGATATGACTATGGATACCGATTAGGAAGATGATATGGACAAGGATAAGGATAACGATAAGGATAACGTTAAGAATGTGGATAACGATAAGAATAAGGATAGGGATGAATATAATAGGATAAGGATACGGATTAGGATAATAATAAGGATATATATAAGGACAACGATAAGGATGGCGTAAGTGTAAGGATAAGGATACATATAAGGATACGGATTAAGATAAGAAGAAGAATGAGGTTAAGGATAGGGATATGGATAAAGAGGGATAAAATAAAGATAAGGATAAGGAAAAACGTAAGGAAAAGAGCAAGGATGGGGATAAGGATATAGTAATAAAAAAACATTTAATTTTATAATAAAGGAAAGGAAAAAGGAAAAGAAAAGAAGATAAAAGTAAAATCAACAACCGAAGGAAGCGCAATAGAAAAGGGAACAGGGAAACGAATATGAGGAAGGGCAATAAAGGAAGAGGTAAAAAGAGATGGAAATAGGAGGAGATGAAAATGAGAGAAAAGTACAATGATTGTCAAGTAAATTAATCGGCAAAAGATGGAGAAGAAAAATTAAAATAGAAGACATGTTGGATATGAAGAACGGAACAATAAAAATATAGAGGCAGAAAAAAGGTATAAAGAAAGGTATGATAAAATGGAATATTTGAAATATTAACAAAACTAGAAAGAAAATGAATAAAAAGAGGCAACAGAAGAGTGGGAAATTGAGATGGAAGAAATTAATAATAAGAAAAACAAGTAAAGAAGGCTAAGTTCGGGTGTAACCGAACATTACATACTCAGTTGAGAGCTATGGAGACAAAATAAGGGAAAATCACCAGCGGGTTAGGGGATCAGAATATACCCGCGGTAGGTATGCCTGTCGTAAGAGGCGACTAAAATACCAGATTCAAGGGGCTGTGTAGCGCAACCAGCGCAATATATAGCTTCTCCAAACCCAATTGTCAACCTCACTTATCCGCGGCGAATCCTGTTTCACTAACAGACTGCTCTGGCGATCCCAAGCTCCTCAAGGAACTTGGGGGTAGGGAGGGAGGGAATGGCCTGAAGGTTTAATGTGGCCACATAAATCGTTCCCGAGATGGTCGGGCTAGCACCTTAATGGTGCTATGGTACCGGAGCGTACCGGATTTGTATCCGGCAAAGGACCATCACATCGATAACACTCCCCAAAGCCTTCGGGAAGCAACCTTATCGCTACAACAACAACCATGTAGGAAAATGAACCAAGGGTAACCCTGGAATGTGTTTGTATGACATGCGTATCAAATGGCAGGTATCAAAGAGTATTTTAAAAGGCAGTGGGGCTTAGTTCTATAGGTGGACGCCTTTTCGAGATATCGCCATAAAGGTGGACCAGGGGTGACTCTGGAAATTGCTTGTACGATATGGGTATCAATTGAAAGGTGTTAATGAGTATTTTAAAAGGAGTGGGCCTTAGTTCTATAGGTGGACGGCTTTTCGAGATATCGCCATAAAGGTGGACCATGGGTGACTCTAGAATTTCTTTGTACGATATGGGTATCAAATGAAAGGTGTTAATGAGTATTTTAAAAGGGAGTGGGTCTTAGTTCTATAGGTGGACACCTTTTCGAGATATCGCCATAAAGGTGGACCAGGGGTGACTCTGGAAATTGTTTGTACGATATGGGTATCAATTGAAAGGTGTTAATAAGTATTTTAAAAGGGAGTGGGCCTTAGTTCTATAGGTGGACGGCTTTTCGAGATATCGCCATAAAAGTGGACCATGGCTGACTATAGAATTTCTTTGTACGATATGGGTATCAAATGAAAGGTGTTAATGAGTATTTTAAAAGGGAGTGGGCCTTAGTTCTATAGGTGGACGCCTTTTCGGGATATCGTTATAAAGGTGGACCAGGGGTGAATCTGGAAATTGTTTGTACGATATTGGTATCAATTGAAAGGTGTTAATGAGTATTTTAAAATGGAGTGGGGCTTAGTTATATGGGTTGACGCCTTTTCGAAATATTGCCATAAAGGTAGACCAGGGCTGACTCTAGAATTTGTTTGTACGATATGGGTATCAAATGAAAGGTGTTAATGAGTATTTTAAAAGGGAGTGGGGCTTAGTTCTATAGGTGGACGCCTTTTCGAGATATCCCCATAAAGGTGGACCAGGGGTGAATCTGGAAATTGTTTGTACGATATTGGTATCAATTGAAAGGTGTTAATGAGTATTTTAAAAGGGAGTGGGCCTTAGTTCTATGGGTGGACGCCTTTTCGAGATATTGCCATAAAGGTGGACCAGGGGTGACTCTAGAATTAATTTGTACGATATGGGTATCAAATGAAAGGTGTTAATGAGTATTTTAAAAGTGGGTGGGCCTTAGTTCTATGGGTGGACGCCTTTTCGAGATATCGCCGTTAAGGTGGACAGGGATGGCTCTAGAATGCGTTTGTGCAATATGGGTATCAAACGAAAGGTGCTAATGAGTATTTTAAAAGGGAGTGGGCCTTAGTTCTATGGGTGGAAGCCGTTTCGAGATATCGATAAAAAGGTGGACCAGGGGTGACTCTAGAATTTGTTTGTACGATATGGGTATCAAATGAAAGTTGTTAATGAGTATTTTAAAAGGGAGTGGGCCTTAGTTCTATAGGTGGACGCCTTTTCGAGATATCGCCATAAAGGTGGACCAGGGGTGACTTTAGAATTTTTTTACGATATGGGTATCAAATGAAAGGTGTTAATGAGTATTTTAAAAGGGAGTGGGCCTTAATTCTATAGGTGGACGCCTTTTCGGGATATCGTTATAAAGGTGGACCAGGGTTGACTCTAGAATGCGTTTGTACATTATGGGTATCAAACGAAAGGTGATAATGAGTATTTTAAAAGGGAGTGGGCCTTAGTTCTATAGGTGAACGCCTTTTCGATATATCGCCATAAAGGTGGACCAGGGGTGACTCTATAATGTGTTTGTACAATATGGGTGTCAAATTAAAGGTATTAATAAGAATTTTAAAAGGGAGTGGTGGTAGTTGTGTGTATATGTGAAGGCGTTTTCGAGATATCGACCAAAATGTGGACCAGTGTGACCCAGAACATCATCTGTCGGGTACCGCTAATTTATTTATGTATGTAATACCACGAACAGTATTCCTGCCAAGATTCCAAGGGCTTTTGTTTTCGCCCTGTAGAACTTTTTCATTTTCTTCTACTTAATATGGTAGGTGTCACTCCCATTTCACAAATTTTTTTTCTAAAGTTATATTTTGCGTCAATAAACCAATCCAATTACCATGTTTCATCCCTTTTTTCCTATTTGGTATAGAATTGTGGCATTTTTTTCATTTTTCGTAATTTTCGATATCGAAAAAGTGGACGTGGTCATAGTCGGATTTCGTTCATTTTTTATACCAAGATAAAGGGAGTTCAGGTAAGTACGTAAACTAAGTTCAGTAAAGATATGTCGATTTTTGCTCAAGTTATCGTGTTAACGGCCATGCGGAAGGACAGACGGACGACTGTGTATAAAAACTGGGAGTGGCTTCAACCGATTTCGCCCATTTTCATAGAAAACAGTTAACGTCATAAAATCTATGTCTCTACCAAATTTCAAAAGGATTGGTAAATTTTTTTTCGAATTATGGCATTAAAAGTATCCTGGAAAAATTAAATGAAAAAGGGCGGAGCCACGCCCATTTTTAAATTTTCTTTTTTTTTTGTATTTTGTTGCACCATATCATTACTGGAGGTGAATGTTGACATAATTTACTTATACACTGTAAAGATATTAAATTTTTGTTAAAATTTTACTTTAAAAAAAATTTTTTTTTAAAAGTGGGCGTGGTCGTTCTCCGATTTTGCTAATTTTTATTAGGCATACATATAGTAATAGGAGTAACGTTTCTGCCAAATTTCATCATGATATCTTCAACGACTGCCAAATTACAGTTTGTAAAACATTTAAATTACCTTCTTTCAAAAGTGGGCGGTGCCACCCCATTGTCCAAAATTTTACTAATTTTCTATTCTGCGTCATAAGTTCAACTCATTTACCAAGTTTCGTCGCTTTATCTCTCTTTTGTAATTAATTATCGCAATTTTTCCGTTTTTCGAAATTTTCGATATCGAAAAAGTGGGCGTGGTTATAGTCCGATATCGTTCATTTTAAATAGCGATCTGAGATGAGTGCTCAGGAACCTACATACCAAATTTCATCAAGATACCTCAAAATTTACTCAAGTTATCGTGTTAACGGACGGACGGACGGACGGACGGACATGGCTCAATCAAATTTTTTTTTCGATACTGATGATTTTGATACATGGAAGTCTATATCTATCTCGATTCCTTTATACCACCTGTACAACCAACCGTTATCCAATCAAACTTAATATACTCTGTGAGCTCTGCTCAACTGAGTATAATAACGAACGAGAAACAAACAAATGTAAATTTAACAAACAGAAGCGGATTTTAGTAGAAGAGATTAAGAAGATAAAAGAAGGAGAGAAGATGAGATAAAGAAGTGTAAGATAAATTAAAATATGTACATACATAAATAGAAAAATTAAAAGTAAAAAAGCTAAAGTAAAGAACGAAAATAGAAAAGGTGATAGAAAAGGGAACACGAAAAAAAGAATACAGGAAAAAAAAACGTTAAATACAAAAAAAAATAAAAATGGAAAATAAAATCAAACGGGTAAAGAAGAAGTGGATATAACTTACCTAGGTGATATCATGGACTACAGTGTTCCCTATAGTACCCATTAAGTGTTCGTAGGTCCTCTCTTAGAATTATGAGTTTGGCTGATTCTCTGTTGCTTTTGTTTTCCTTGTTGTAACAGTGCCCCGCCCCTTCCAATAGGTGCGACCGCTCACTAATTGTCATCAATGTTCTCTAACCGGAGTCCCAGGAAGCTGGCAAGGATGAACCAAAGTTATAGGGGTGTTAGAAGCGTTGGTTCTACATTACAATTGAAAACATGGTTGGCGACACACTGCAAGCGGAATATGCATTGAGTATGTCGGTGTTGTTGCTGGATAAGTAAGAGTTTAACCTTTTGCAGTATCCAGATCGAAGATGAGCTGAAGTTACACGCATCTCTCTCGGGTAACTTTCTTCACTGCGAGCTTCCGAAAGGGGTTCACCGAGAAATCCTTTGCATATTTATATTTTTTTATGGATGGTTCTGAGGGCCTTATTATGCTCCTCTTTTTCATATGACTGAATTCATCCGGGCATTATTACTTATGGTTTCCCTTGTATGTGCCTTTGTAGGCTGCTTGGCTAAGTAGTCTGCATTTTTATTACCTTCACGTCGCTGATTCCCGAGAATCCATATTAATAAAACCATATTTTAGGCTCCCAGAACATTTGGGATTAATTTGTATTCATCCATTAGCTTGTGTAAAATTATAAGGCACGCAAGGCTGCCTGCGAACCAAACCCAAAAAATTCTATCCACAATGGATACGTCAAAATCTGTAAGAGATATTCTGAGCGAGGGGGCGCAGCGCGTAGTCTTAGAAAGCGCTCTCCCAATACTTTGTTATGTGTCCGCTCTTTAGCTCAGGGATATTTCCAAGTTCTAACTGGAAATACAAGACGCTGTTGACTGCCGTAGGCATAATGCAGTATGTCAGAAGCACATTTATATTTTCTTAGACAGCCAAGCAGCGCAGGAAGCACTTGACTCTGTCACAACTAATTCTGAGACTGTCGCAGATCACTTAACGTGATGGCTGAACAGTTTACTCTGCATCTGGTATGGGTTCCGGGCATAGGGGCATACCAGGTAATGAGATGGCGGATGAGCTTGCAATAAGGGGTACCTCCCTCCACTTTCGCCATCCTGGAAGAGGTTGGGCATGTCGCTCTCCAAATGCAAGCTTAAGATAAAGGAGGCTCTACTTATGCAAGCGGGAGTCAGATGGTTGCACCATGATAGACGCCACACGGCAAAACATACACGGCCGGAATGGAATGAGAAGAAGTCGCGTGAGCTTCTCACTCTCCGTAAGAGGGATCTTTCCTTAGTTGTGGGTTTTCTCACAGGTCACGTTTGTATTGGACCGCATGCGTAAAGGATTTGCGCTCCATTTAATTATTGTAGAAGGTGCGGTAACGAAGAAGAGCCTGAAACTGTTGGGCATCTACTAGCGAATGTCTAGCGCTCGGTAGAAAAAGGCGACGTTTTATGGGCAGGATGTTTCTCGATATATCTGAGGTCAATATACTAAGCTTAGTTAGGTGTGTCGCTCCGGCGCGGACGGCAGCCACTTGAACCTAACCTAACTTAACCTAGTACAGTAAGTGTTATCTCTTTTTCTATTAAAATAGGGAAGGGAGGTTTTTCTCACTAAGGCTGTAAGTGCATCAGCCGGGGAGACTCTCATCGCACACGTTGTGCCAATACAAACCAGTCGATGCAGTTTGCTTAATTTTGCTACTTCTGTTTTTTGCGAGGCCTTCGGCCACCAAACTTAGGAAACATGGGAGACTTTTGGCTTCACAACAGTAATAAATATCTAGTAAGGATAGCCTCTTTGTTTTGCAATAGAGTTGGGTGTAGGCGAAGGAAGCTTCTATTACTTTTGTTAAGATATCATCCAGATGCGCATTCCAAGTGAGAGTTCTGTTCAGTACAACCCCTAGTTATTTTGCTTCCATTGCCCCTGGATAGTATAAGCAACAACAACAAAGAAATGAATACTGAAAGGGTTAATTTTGGCGACGAAATATTGACTTGTGTCATAACATAAATAAAAAGTTAGCTGGTGATGGCATCGCTGCGGACGCTGCTTGGTGAGGACCACTCTCGCCTGAAAAGACGTGACAGCGCTAGTGGAAAAAGGAAAACCGCGCTGTTGCTTTAAAAACAAAGCGTGGACAAGATGATGAAAAAAAAAAAACCAAATAAATTACAATAAAAAAGAAATGTAAAATGTTATCGGCGAGCGCTTCCTGGCGCGTCTGGCAAGCAATTTCCTTTAATCCTTTGACGTTGTATATGTGTATAGTTGTATGTGTGTGTGTGCTTTAACTTTTGATATCCTTTACTTTGCATACAAATTTCTACTACAACTTGTCTTGTTGTTGCTAATGCTACTGCTATTGTAGTTGTTGTTATTGTCTGTTACTTAAACTTTGGTCTTCGATTACAAAATTCGAGCTTTATCCGATTAAACATTTTTCAAATTTAAATTTTAAATTATTAGAATTTCGTATGATTCGCTTGTAAAATCAACAACGAGCACAACAACCAAAGTATGCAAATTTTTCGTTTTTTTTTTTTTTGTTGTCTTATATTGGGTATTACATTTCATTATTGTTGTTGTTCTTTGGCATTAGCCAGCAAAAGCAACCTTTTAAATGACATTTTTTTCTGTCAACAACAACAACCATAGCTGTTATTTATATATTCCATCGTTTTTCTTGTTCGGTATCAAAAGTCATGCCTGGACATCTGCTGGCTGGCGCTCATTCTCAGTTTTTGTTTTTATACTCAGTTGAGCAGAGCTCACAGAGTATATTAAGTTTGATTGGATAATGGTTGGTTGTACATATATAAAGGAATCGAGATAGATATATACTTCCATATATCAAAATAATCAGGATCGAAAAAAAATTTGATTGAGCCATGTCCGCCCGTCCGACCGTTAACACGATAACTTGAGTAAATTTTGAGGTATCTTGATGAAATTTGGTATGTAGGTTCCTGAGCACTCATCTCAGATCGCTAGTTAAAATGAACAATATCGGACTATAACCACGCCCATTTTTCGATATCGAAAATTTCGAAAAACCGAAAAAGTGCGATAATTCATTACCAAAGACAGATAAAGCGACGAATCTTGGTAGATGAGTTGAATCTATGACGCAGAATAGAAAATTAGTAAAACTTTGGACAATGGGCGTGGCACCGCCCACTTTTAAAAGAAGGTAATTTAAAATTTTTGCAAGCTGTTATTTGTCAGTCGTTGAAGATATCATGATGAAATTTGGCAGGGACGTTACTCCTATTACTATATGTACGCCTAATAAAAATTAGCACAATCGGAGAAGGACCACACCCACTTTTAAAAAAAAATTTTTTTTAAAGTAAAATTTTAACAAAAAATTTAATATCTTTACAGTATATAAGTAAATTATGTCAACATTCAACTCCTGTAATGATATGGTGCAACAAAATACAAAAATAAAAGAAAATTTCAAAATGGGCGTGGCTCCGCCCTTTTTCATTTAATTTGTCTAGGATACTTTTAACGCCATAAGTCGAACAAAAATTAACCAATCCTTTTGAAATTTGGTAGGGGCATAGATTTTATGATGTTAACTGTTTTCTGTGAAAGCGGCCGAAATCGGTTGATGCCACGCCCAGTTTTTATACACAGTCGTTCGTCTTTCCTTCCGCATGGCCGTTAACATGATAACTTGAGCAAAAATCGACATATCTTTAATGAACTTAGTTCACGTACTTACTTGAACTCACTTTATCTTGGTATGAAAAATGAACGAAATCCGACAATGACCACGCCAACTTTTTCGATATCGAAAATTACGAAAAATGAAAAAAATGCCATAATTTTATACCAAATAGGAAAAAAGGGATGAAATATGGTGAGGTAATTGGATTGGTTTATTGATGCGAAATATAACTTTAGAAAAAACTTTATAAAATGGTTGTGACACCTACCATATTAAGTAGAAGAAAATGAAAAACTTCTGCAGGGCGAAATAAAAAACCCTTAAAATCTTGGCATGTATTATATATATAAATAAATTAGCGGTATCCAACAGATGATGTTCTGGGTCACCCTGGTCCACATTTTGGTCGATATCTGGAAAACGCCTTCACATATACAACTACCACCACTCCCTTTTAAAACTCTCATTAATACCTTTAATTTGATACCCATATCGTACAAACACATTATAGAATCACCCCTGGTCCATCTTTATGGCGATATTTCGAAACGGCGTCCACCTATAGAACTAAGGCCCACTCCCTTTTAAAATACTTTTTAACACCTTTCGTTTGATGCCCATATTGTACAAACAAATTCTAGGGTCACCCCTGGTCCACCTTTATGGCGATATCTCGAAACGGCGTCCACCTATGGAACTAAGGATTACTCCATTTTAAAATACTCATTAACGCCTTTCTTTTGATACCAATATTGTTCAAAAAACTAATTCTAGGGTCACCCCTGGTCTACCTTTATTGCGATATCTCGAAACGGCGACCACCTATACAACAACCACCACTCCCTTTTAAAACCCTCATTAATACCTTTAATTTGATACCCATATCGTACAAATACATTCTAGACTCACCCCTGGTCCACCTTTATGGCGATATTTCGAAACGGCGTCCACCTATAGAACTAAGGCCCACTCCCTTTTAAAATACTCATTAACACCATTCGTTTGATGCCCATATTGTACAAACAAATTCTAGGGTCACCCCTGGTCCACCTTTGTGGCGATATCTCAAAACGGCGTCCACCTATGGAACTAAGGATTACTCCCTTTTAAAATACTTATTAACGCCTTTCTTTTGATACCCATATTGTACAAACAAATTCTAGGGGCACCCCTGGTCCACATTTATGGCGATATCTCGGAACTGCGACCACCTATGGAACTAAGGATTACTCTCTTTTAAAATACTCATTAACACCTTTCATTTGATACCCATATCGTAAAAACGCTTTCTAGAGTCACCCCTGGTCCACCTTTATGGCGATATCTCGAAAAGGCGACCACCTATACAACTATCACCACTCCCTTTTAAAATCCTCTTTAATACCATTAATTTGATACCCATATCGTACAAACAAATTCTAGGGTCACACCTGGTCCAATTTTATGGCGATATCTCGAAACGGCGTCCACCTGTGGAACTAAGCATCACTCCCTTTTAAAATACTCATTAACACCTTTCTTTTGATACCCATATTGTACAAACAAATTCTAGGGTCACCCCTGGTCCACCTTTGTGGCGATATCTCGAAACGGCGTCCACCTATGGAACTAAGGCCCACTCCCTTTTAAAATACTCATTAGCACCTTTCTTTTGATACCCATATTGTACAAACAAATTCTAGAGTCACCCCTGGTCCGCCTTTATGACGATATCTCGAAAAGGCGACCACCTATACCACTACCACCACTCCCTTTTAGAACCCTCATTAATACCTTTAATTTGATACCCATATCGTACAAACAAATTCTAGGGTCACACCTGGTCCACCCATATGGCGATATCTCGAAACGGCGTCCACCTGTGGAACTAAGCATCACTCCCTTTTAAAATACTCATTAACAATTTTCTTTTGATACCCATATTGTACAAACAAATTCTCGGGTCACCCCTGGTCCACCTTTGTGGCGATATCTCGTAACGGCGTCCACCTATGGAACTAAGGCCCACTCCCTTTTAAAATACTCATTAACACCTTTCTTTTGATACCCATATTGTACAAACAAATTCTAGAGTCACCCCTGGTCCACCTTTATGGCGATATCTCGAAACCGCGTCCACCTATGGAACTAAGAATTACTCCGTTTTAAAATACTCATTAACACCTTTCATTTGATACCCATATCGTACAAACGCATTCTAGAGTCACCCCTGGTCCACCTTTATGGCGATATATCGAAAAGGCGACCACCTATACAACTACCACCACTCCCTTTTAAAACCCTCCTTAATACCTTTAATTTGATACCCATATCGTACAAACAAATTCTAGGGTCACACCTGGTCCACCTTTATGGCGATATCTCGAAACGGCGTCCACCTGTGGAACTAAGCATCACTCCCTTTTAAAATACTCATTAACACCGTTCTTTTGATACCCATATTGTACAAACAAATTCTAGGGTCACCCCTGGTCCACCTTTATGGCGATATCTCGAAACGGCGTCCACCTATGGAGCTAAGGATTACTCCCTTTTAAAATACTCATTAACACCTTTCATTTGATACCCATATCGTACAAACGCATTCTAGAGTCAACCCTGATCCACCTTTATGGCTATATCCCTAAATGGCGTCCACCTATAGAACTATGGCCCACTCCCTCATAAAATACTCTTTAATGCCTTTCATTTGATACACATGTCATACAAACACATTCCAGGGTTTCCCTCGGTTCATTTTCCTACATGATTATTTTCCCTTATGTTGTCACCATAGCTCTCAACTGAGTATGTAATGTTCGGTTACACCCGAACTTAACCTTCCTTACTTGTTCTTTATATCCGCATTTTTTTTTTTTTTTTTTGTGTTATTTTTACCTTTTTCTACTTTTTTTATTCTAGCGATTGTTTTGATTTTTACAAATACAATAAAACATTAAAAAGATAACAACTTTTGTATTGCCTTTACCAGTTAGCTGATTGGTTGGTTCGCTTACACTTAGGTCGTTTGGCTGGGTTCGGAATTAAAATGGAAGGAATCTAAATTAAATCAGTCAGCTGCGCGGAAAATTTTCATAAAGGTTGAATGAATTCACAATAGCACATCAATGAAGTAATTTTCCATAGAAAATATGTAAATTAATGGATTTTGTTGTTAGCTGTGTAGTTTCTTCGTTAGCCGATACCGATCTCTCGTAGGAACGCCTGACTCCACAAACGTTATTTTATAGAATAAGCTATTTGGGTTTATTAAGGCTCATTTGTTAACTTTCCGACTGGGTGGATAGTTGATGTATATTGTATGGATTTTCCATCATCCCTTGTCAAATTTGGTTCACATACAAGTCAGTTACGGGGTTGTGCTACCTTCAGTGTCGTTTTTTGTTTTCGAACACGTTCTCGGAAAACGAAAAGTTACACTGAAGACGACATATCGCTGAAATCTTTTTGTAAATTTTGTAAATTTTGTAAATTTGACAAGGGGTGATGCAAAATCCATCCAAAACACATATATTAGAAGATTTATTAGATCAGGCAGCTGAAGGGGCAAAGATGTAAGCGTCCAAATGTATTGTGGGTTCACAACGCACAACTGGTATAAGAAAAGCTTAAGTGAGCATGCCACAACCTAGCAGGATATAAGTGAGTCCCTTCGTAAGGTATGCCCACATTCAGACCCTTGTAGCGGGAGTCTTGGCATCGCGGGGTCAGGACATCAGCACAGAACGTACCCAACAGTTTATTCCAGCAGCTTGCACTTCCCATATCTGCTGCTACTGACGAGACCTTAGATATAAGCATGTGACGTCAGTAGGTAGTATACTGTTAGTATTCCCATGGTGAGCCTTAAGTCTTCTCTCTTTATAGATAAGAACAACTTTGTGAAAATAAGCTCATTATTTTAGAAATATTGCAGCCCCTCGCTTCTGCCTTTCCTCTTTGATGGATCAAATTAAACTCCTGCCTACTTTTGATTTCTTTTATAATGGCTTGGGGCGACTACCTTCAACTCATCGAGTGCTGCACCCTCCCCTGCCAACTCATCGGCATTTCCGTTAGATGATATCCCATTATAACCGGGAACCCGGTATGAAGTAAAGTTTCAGTTTATTCCATTGATTCAATCCAAAAGTGGGCTAGAGTAATGCGAGTCTAGCTTTGCCGATTGTGTTCCGCGTAAGCGATATGTATTAATTTAGTTCAGTGCGAATTAACGATAGAAATAACTGGCTTGGCACCTGTCACAATACCTTCGGCTACTTCATGCATTTACAAATCTCATCATTCTGCTTATGGAGGTACGTGGTAACGTTTTTATAATCTCTTGCGGCTTTCATACTAACCTATCCATATAAAAGCCTACTTTTGAGCATATTAAAGATTACACTTCTGAGACCTTTGCAGGGTTGATGGCCGAAAGTAACGAAAAATGTTAAGGGCGTGTGATGTAGACGCATCCAGAATGAAGTGGGTAAGAAGTCTGTAAAGACGACACCGAAGAGGAAGCCACTATGGAACCGAACCAGAACGGAAAGCAAAGCGTCTCGTAAACCATGCTTTTTAATCGTAAAACAAGTTAATAATTATAAAAAACGTTAACTCATGGGAACTGATTGAAGAGAAGGACCCTCCAACCGTCCAGGATTAGCACATATTATAACTTTTATTGGAAATTGTTGCTAATATGCGGGTTTGAAACCAGGTCCCTTAAACCGCCTAAGCTGCGTGGTATAACGACTTACAACCAACCTCCCCAAAAACAGCTTTCGAAAGATCGTGTTCTATCTAGAGCCGGGTTGTAGTCACTACGCTACATTCCCATCTTCTCTAAATGCGTGCCTATAGCCCAACTACCGATGCAGATGTATATAAGTTTACGGGTGTCCGTTCTAGATCTACACAAAACTCCTTCCGTATCGTCGACTTCCACAGGTGCCACAGGCTACGATAGCGCCACTGCACGCAGGGCGCTGATTTTTTTTGTAAGCCGGTGAGACTGTGTTGCATCGGCCGGGTTTTTAACACACCATAGAGGCATAAGATAGCACCATTGCTTCATGCTGCTCACAATCGATTTAAAAGTGTGGAAAAACTAAGCAAGCTTTCCATTTCTGTCTGGTGTTGCACTCTTTTCCAGTCGATTATTAGTCCCAGGTAACATTTCTGTGGTCAGTTGCTACCGATATCAGGATCGCAACATTTTCGCCATATGCCACTATCCTCGCATCAGTTGTGTTAAGTTTTCCTGGGATATAATTTATGGCTATAAGACACAGCAGAGGTGAGAGCACATCAATCTGTCGCATCTTCTGTAAACGCATCAAAATGATTCTTTATGTGAATTTCAAGTATCGAGCATTTGTTGTACGAAGGAGATGATATTTATTAGCTTGAAATATTTGGCCAGCTCCTTTGTTTCTTTACATGCAGTGAAAATGTCTTCTAGTTGCTCGCTAAACCACTACCGAAGGGTGATTCTGAAAAACACTTTTTTCAAAAATTTTGAAATTGTTTTGTCAGGGACAAATCAACGTCGTGGTCAGATAATTTGGTTTCACATACTTCTGCCTATATTTTATTCAGACGTGCATAGCACTAACCGAGCTTCAAAACAAATGCAAGTTTTTTTGTTATGTAGTGGTAGGTGTATAGACAAAGAGATTGGTGAAGGAAAACTTGAGTATAGACTTAGCGCATGAGGTGTTCACTGCTTGAACATAGATTAGATTGATACGAATCTTTTGTTTACGCTCTCATATTTTCGCTCTCACGAGGGATTTATTTTCTAGTTGTTGCTGGCAACAATCACAGATAAATCCCTCGCGCCAGCTGAAGCGGGTGCCAGAACAAAAAACGTGCCAGCCAAAACGAAAAACGTGCCAAAAATTTTGGTAAACTTTAGTTTGACCTACAACTGTAGAATAGCGTTCAAAAATTATGGGAAAAAGGATAAAAATACTTGTTTTAGTGTAGGTATTATTATTTCGAAGGCGGAGGGTAAATATTATTTCCCATTCAAATGTTATCACTAAAAACAGGTTTTCTAAATATGAACTCCCGATGCAACCAGTCCATTTTGATCATAGAACCTGGAACGCCAGACATGTAGGATAAGCCCTATCCATTAAATTATGTTAACTATTATATCATAGGTCCGATTTACTGAAATTTCAAAAGAATATATGGTTTTCACTACGAGTTAAATGCGTTACAATATTTGACTAATTAATTTAATCGAAATGTTAGTTTTACTTAAATTTGTTTGTATTTAACTCTAACTAGTCGTATTATTGTAAAATAACTTTAAGGAAATAAATATTTTACGACTATCATTTTATTAAATGATTGAAACTATAATCGCCAAAATGTATGTCAAAAATCCCCATTTTCAGATCTATTCATTTTTGTTTGGAGTGGCATCATTGATAAATGTTATAAAAAATGTGCATTTTGACAGCGCTCTCTCGAAACAAAGAGTTGCAAATCCATTCATCTATGGCTTGAAGTACAAGCGAAAACTGATTTAGTGGTTGCTCTGCTTAGTCGTTGCGCTCGCACGGTATATAGCTGAAAGCTAAATTGATTTCCGACGCAATACAAAGTTCTTTTGAACATCTCTGCTATAGAGTTCAGTCTAGCTTGTTGACAAGATCCCAAATGTTAGTTAGTTCGTACACAATAAGTATTTTATCGATGTGGACAAATTTGGGCTTCATTGAACTTAAACTTTTTTTAGCTCATATTTTGGTATTCTTAAGAACTCATACAACCCCAACAAACACTGAAAACAAATGTTTGAGAAAACCATTGATTCTCAGTTTGATATTCAATATTATTTTTCATTTGAAACAAAATATTTTCTCGACTTTTTCTCAAACGTCGATCTTCAACTTGAGAATAATTTGAGACATACTTGAAAATTTTTTCTCTCAAATGTTTGAGAAAACATTAATTCTCAGTTTGATATTCAGCATTTTTAATCATTTGTGGCTAAATATTCTCTAACTTTTTCTCAAACCTTGTTCTTCAACTTGAGAATGGTTTAAGATATACTTGCATTTCTTTCTATTCTGGTTGGAAACCATCGATATCATGGAATATTTTCGTTAATAATAATGTGAATACTTTTTGCGCCAATGTGTAAAAATTTTAGAGTACATAATAAGTATGTTTTTTTAATGGTGTGTTCAGTTTATACTTATATTTAAGAATTCATGAGCTTAACACCGGCTTATAATAATTGAATTTCAATTATTATGTTTTCTAAGAGAAACTGAAAAGAAAGAAACATTTGCTGGCATATTACGATGGACCCATTTCGAAAATCGCCAACGTAATCATCATCAGGCAATTTTGTAATGTTATCAAAGGTTTCACCGGGATTCGAACCGTGCATCACATGGTGAAACTGCAGTAGCCTTTAACCACTAGGCCATCCTGATGGTATTTGTACATAATAAGTGTTCATGAAACCCAAAAATAAAAACAAACATAGTACAACATGCTTATTTTACATCAATGCTATCGATAATGTCGTCGATAGTGCCGTTGATAATTCGTCGATCTCTAATTTGCATACTTTAGCTGGAAATGTAAACAAGCGATTTTATTGAGTAAAGTTGGACATAAAGTGAAAAATAAGGAAGTATTTATACATTTTAATAATATTAAGTGATATTGTACTACATTACGCATAAATCTAAACGAGCTAAAAGCAAAGTGAGGCAAATAATAAATTTGCTTACCGAAAGTGGCACAACAGTGGATTCCATTTCGTTCCGCTTTATTCTCGTTTGAGAAAAAGTTCTAAATTTGAAAATAAAGAAAAATTCCATATTAAAAATGTGCCTTTAGCTTGAGAATGCTATCAACGGTTATTTGAAATGGATTTGAAAACTAACGTTTGAAATGTGAGAAATGGACTGATTCTCAAATGTATCTCAAACTGAGAATTGACAAAAGTGTTTATTGGGAATATAAAGTTTTCATGCACACACATATACCTAGAAGACAACAGTGAATTTGAGATGCAGATATATCAAAAAAGTAATTAAGCAACTAATGGAGACGGCATTTTGCGATTATAGGCAAACGAGGTAACTGAGAGTATAAAAGCAGCGCGTTCTAGGTAAGTGTAAGTTTGATTTTAACGCGGCATAAGTGAAGTACGAGTACATTAAATTGTCAAGATTCACTACCACAGTAGTGCTGTTATTAAAGAGCATTTTAAATACAAGACAGTTGAGTTTATTCAGATTAGTGATTCGAACAATAACAAAAGCGCAAAGTTATCGAGAATTTTTAAGATTCGTTACAAGGTGTACATATTTGTGGTTGTGAAATCCGTTATATGTAGGTACCAAACCACAAAAATATTTTTTAATTTTTCAATATTATAAACGAGAAAATCAATTTCTTAATCGCTTCAACAAAATTAACAAAAAACGCGCGTTCTCAAGACTAAATGATTTTTTTAAGCATTTTTTTGCAAAAAAAAAAAAAAAAAAAAAACAAACAAAAAAATCTTGCTTTAATTGCCGATATCAAATGTCAGAAAATACCGTTAAAATAATGCCAAACGCTAGAAAAATTACAACAAAAAAAAATATAAAAATGAAAAATATCAAACGCGTCACGTGCGCGCCGATGTCGGCCACCACAAAGAATCACTTAACGATGCCATGAAAAATTGAAACTTCAATTAAAAAAACGCGCCCACTTTATCGCCTTTTGTGAAATTCTACAGGTTTTTTTTTTTTGTTAATTTCTTGTGTTTTCTTTTTTTATTGACAACTTCAACACCAAAAATGCGCAACGATGAATGTTAAAAAAAATTGGAAAATCATTTTTTTCGTTTGATCTTTTTAGGCTTAAGCGAGCAATGCAAATATGCGTGTGAACGCCCATTTTTGAAGAGGGAGGAACCCGATATAAGTATATAAAATTAGATAGGACTAAATCAGTAGTGCACAACGCCGCCAGAGCTTCATATACAAAGGACATTTTTTTTGTGGTAGTATGTGTTTACATAGAGAATGTTTAAACACAGAGCTTAGGCATAAGAAGTTCACTGCTTGAAGTACAAGCTGAAACTGATTGAGTTCTGGTTTATCTTTGGTTCTCTGTCGCTGCCATCACATGACATACTGGTGAATACCGAATAGCTTTCCGAAGGTCTACGAACCTCTCGAGTGCACTACTGAGCTAAATGAAGGAAGTGTTGCGTCAAGCGGGTATATTTTTTGTTGTAGCATATTAAATGCTTACATCCATGATTTGAGTAAGTGCAAGGAAGTTGTAACATGAAACTCGTTTGATAGTGTTTTAAAAGACGGTGAAGATTGTATGGTTCTTTGAATTTGGTACCTTCTTGCAGTGCTGCCCGGGCAAAAAGTATACGAGGCTTTACGCCGATGAACTTTCTACTTTATTCTCATTTCATTTAATCCATTTGGCTCGGTCGATGAATTTTTTGATCGTTTTGTAATTCCCTTAAGCTCTAGTGGTATAAAGATGCGAAGAGTCTACTAGATCGGGCCATTAGAATGGAAAGTGCCGGTTTCTTTCTCCTTTCATTGATCAGCTTATAAGGTTGTCTCCTCTCTTTTTGTCGTGATATTACAGTCATTGTGGGATACCAGTTGGAACTCCTGGAGTATATAACCCATCACAACCGTATTATCTCATCTTTATTGTATTCAATATTAGTGCGTCCAAACACTTGGATAAGATTGGATATACTTTCAAAACCCTGCTGTAATTTCCGGGAGTTAAAGAGCTTGGAATGTACCCGCGGCAGGTTTGCCTGTCTTACGAGGCGACTAAAATACCAAATCTATTCAAGGGGTTGTGTAGCGCAACCTTCTCACGGGGTTGCCAGCGCAATTTGTAGCTTTTTCAATTCAATTGTCAACCTCACCTACCCATGGCGAACCCTCTTTCTTTAACAACCGAGGCTCTGGCGACCACAAGTTCCTTATGGATCTAGGGAGTGGAATGGCTTGTGGCCTGGAATATTTCATGTGGTCATGTTCAATCGTTCCTGCGGTGGCCGGTAGCAACTGAATTGGTGCTAGGTACCGGAACCTACCGGATCTGCATCTGGCAAAGGACCATCAACATCGATAACACTCCCCAAACCTTCGCTACAACAACAACGACAGCATTGGTACACTGGCTGCGACACGGACAATACGAAGCTCTGATGGTATGCGCTATGAGTCATGCATGGCTGTATATCCCGAGCTCTCCCTTCAGACTTTAAAGAAGAAACATTAATCCAACCCCCCTTTGGTGTGACGTGTGATTAGTTGTTTAATGCATGCGTTTTATTGACTTCCGACACCTTTTTTAATGGAAACTTACCTGAAAGTTGTAGTTAATTTCTGCAAATGGTCAACGTATTCTAAGGAGAGAAGCCTGTTGCAGGCCATAAAATAATTATGCTGATGGGGTTTAGGATTCTTTCATTTGTAGGATTTTAAGTGTGGCAGATCCAAAACTTAGCGCCCAAACCGGTAATATGATTTGAGTTCTTATCATCTGTTGTGACAGCCTGGGATACTGCGGAAAACTCTAAGTCCACTCAATCGCAGGGGATGCGGATTATGTGGTTTTATTGCTTAACAGGCTGCAGTTTGACACTTGCGTAAATAAGCAATGAGAGTTAGAGACTATGATAAGCTAAACTCGATCAAAGTACCCTGGAGGTAAACATAATTTCTGTTGCTCCCTTAAGTGTTCTTTTTTGTACCTTAACCGCAAAAACACTCCGTGAAAGTTTAGGGAATGTACAGTATATAAGAAATCTACTGAAGGATTGAATCCTGAACGCACCGTTACTTACATCTTCTGGTACACTGGGCGAGTATATTTCTGCCATGAAAACCATCTCAGAAAAATTTCACTTGCCTTAGCGTATGGAAATCGGAGTCGAAATAAATTAGTTCCGCCTAATTTGTTACAAGAAATGAAAAATTTGAAAAGGAGCGGCTTGACTTGCACGAAGCATATCGTGCTCAAATTTTATTATTATTACTAGCAGACCCGGCAGACGTTGTTCTGCCCGAAATTTGGCCTATCTGCATACATTTTAATAAGCTTTTTCCGTCTAACTCTGCCTTCCCCCCACCCCTCTTCACTTTTTCCTGATCCTTTTATTCACTCCTCCCTCCGTCTTTTTCGCTACATCTATCTCCATATTCGTCTCAGTCTCCTTCTCTCTTTTCTCACCTCTCACGTTCTTCTCATTTTTCTTCATCCCTTATTGCCTGTCCCAGAGGGTGGTATGTATTTTGTTCCCGTCCCTGTCGGAGTCCCACTTCGATCCTCAGTCCCAGTCTTAGTCCTAATCCCCGTCCGAGTCCGTCTCTGGTCTATTTCCCGGAAAAAAGGATCGTAAACACTAATGTAGGCAAATTTATATACCAAATTTCAGGCAAATTGAATAGAACGTATGTAAATAAGTATGTGGGGATTATTAATTCATGTCTTTATATCGGCTTCGAATGCATATTTATCAGATTTGCCTGGTTGATGCGACTAAATCGAATATCACAATGAAAATTACTTTAGAGCTCTCAGCAACAGCTTTCATTTCATATCCATATTACGCACACATTCTAGGGGTATCCGGGTCCACGTTTTGGCCTGTGTCTTGAGACCATAGTCACCAAGCGGTATAATATATTACTCTGTACTAAAACACTCATCAACAGCTTTCATTTGATATCCATATTACATAAACACATTCTGGGGGTATCCGGGTCCACGTTTGAACAAAATCGACCGACGCATCTCTTCAAAAACCGGCGACCAACTAACACACATTTTAGCCTTTCCTTTTATATATAGATTTTTATTTTTCCCACTTCACTATAATATTAAAACGAAATGCAGATATTCGTTGTTTTTGAAATTCGGCTTAAAAATTGCACATGGAACAACTAAAGACTCTCCTGAATTAAAAAAATGTCTTAGTGCTTCTAAATCGCGGGCCCCTCAGAAACCCCGGGTCCGGGGATAATCCCCCCCCCCCCCCCCTCTCACCGGGCCTGGTGATGTGCTATACTTGATGTCATTCGCTATAATATTTTTTATTGAAAACCAATTACACGGAAGTATATCCGCACCACCTGAAAATATGAGTACCGGTGTGTATACGTAACATTTTATTATTACGTATAAACATATAAAAAAACTTGCAATAAAATAATACTGAGACTATAAAATGAGATATAACCTATCCCATATTTCAAGATAGATCAATCTACACATGGGGTGCAAACAAATTCAAAATCGGTTCAGTTGTTTAGGAGTCCATCGCGGACAAACAATGTGACACGTGATTTTTAAATATAAAGATAACCCTTCCTTGTATGCTTCAACAGGAAACGGGACGGTACAAGTTTGGTTTGATGGTTTCATACAGCCAGTGTGATATACTTTTCGAGATGCTTAAATTTTTTGGAATGAGTTCTCTATGAAGTAAAAAGCGATTACGAGCTTCTTGGCTCTAATCTCCAAATAAATCGTTTAGTACCGCTTCTTGTTCAGTATATTTCCGAAATATCGAGGGCAGACAGAGATTTTATCTTTTGGTTGAATTTTCGGGTATTATTTCTGTCAGGCAACGTCTGAAGGATCTCGCACACACGCCGTTCTGCCTAATTTTTTTTTTTAATTAGGCATCTCTCTTACTTCTGGGCGCTTAAGTACAGGGGTGCTAAATAATTTGACGTGATCAATTCAACCTAGGTTTACCCTTATCACCAAAAGAGAAGTTAAGTTTTTGTGCACACTAAACTGAGAAGACTAGCTCTTACCCCCAGTGGGTTAGGGGGCCTAGAATATACCCGCGGTAGTCATGCTCACCTGCCCGTGGCGAATCCTGTTTCATTAACAGCGGAGGCTCTGGCGACCTCGAACTTTTGATGGATATAGGGGGTGGGAGAGCGGTTTTGGCCGAGAAGATTTCATGTGGTAAAACCAAATCGTTCCCGAGATGGTCAGGCTGGTACCTTTATGGTGATTTTTACCGGAACGTACCGGATTTGCATCCGGCAAAGGACCATCAACATCGGTAACACTCCCCAAGGCTTTCGGGGAGTGTCCTTATCGCTACAACAATAACAACAACAGGACTACTTCTTGATAAGTATTCTTACTAGACACTGTCTTCTGACGTCAAATGCTTTTAAATTAGGCCTACCCTGTGATAACTTCTGCAGGAATTGCGGGTTGCAGTAAGAAACGATCGAGCACGTACTGCGCTCGTGTCTTGCGCATGCCAGATTACGACTCCAGGGGAGCCGGACAGGAGTGCCACAGCTATTAGATCTAGAAGCAGCAAATGGCATAGGGCCTGAAAAGCTTCTAGTATTCGCAAAGCGGATGGAGTTGTTTTATAACATAGGTCCTGTTTTTTGATAGGTTTTCTCAGCTTGATCGTTGAGCAACCTTCTGGTAACATTATGTACTATGCGTGGCTCTCACGGTCCGGAAATTTCACATCAATTCAACCGAGGGCTCTCGCTCTCACGAAGTAATGTCGTTCGACCAATTTAGTTATATTTTATAGAGTAAAAGTTCAAACTATTTTTATCTTGGCTCTGCTCTTACGTTTTTAGTAGTTAACGCGAGATTACCCGAGCCTCAGGGTTTAGTTCGACCACACCGTCATGATTTATTTTTCTCGACTATGCGAATTCCAGAGCTATATGAATTAAATTTAGGCATAATTTTATTGTCAAACATTCTAGATTAAAGTCTCTCTTCTCAGTTCATCTCAACTAATGTCTACAACTACACCAACAACATACTAAGGGCTTTACATTAGATATGAAAACGAACAATAATTTTTGATTAAAAATGAATTTTTAATTTAATGGCGCGCATAATGCCAAAATATAGCCAAAAACGAAATAGGGCGAGTAAATGGACAACAACAAAAAAATTTGGAAAAAAAGTGGAAAAGATGCGCTTCGGAAAAAGATGAAAAGTATTTTAATCTCTATGGCAAACGTGTGCACGACAAATGAGCGAACGAATGAATGTTGGAAACAGTACGAGTAAATGAGGCCAAGCGGAAATCAAACGACCAGAACAAAAATCAAACGAAATTTTTAATGTCTTCGTTTGTGACTTTTTGACTGGAACGACAGGAAAAAGCTTTGAGAGAATTGAAAAAAAAAACTTTCAAACAAACATTAAACTAAAAATAAAAAAATACAGGAAAACAAATTAAAGTGAAAACTTGCCAAGAATGCTGGTATAGATCCGTCTAGCGGACGAATGATACAGGGTGGCGCAAAATTGTTCAGCGTACTTAACATGTACAATAAACTACAAACTACCATTGAGAAGGGCTTTACTGGCACTCGGAGTCGAATAGAATTCATAAGCAAACTGCTGAGTGTCCAAATTTTTGACCGCGGAGTGGAAAAGATCGACAGGTCAAAGAATAGCGAGAGGAGTTATGCCAAAGGGAGCTGCTGTCTTTAGGTTGTTGTTTTGGTTCATTGTTGTGCACGTCCTGCTACAGGGCCTTCAGAGTCGAAGCAGTGATCCTTGCTTCCAGGAAATTTCCGAGTACACTGCACTACACTGTAAACCTTTTGCAGAGGTAGTTGTATGCCTGCAAAAAGGCGAATTAGCTGTCAATTCAAAAAACCGGAACTGGTTCTATTTAAGAGTAGACTTAAGATTCCCAATTTTTTTTTGTGTGTTTTTGTTGTAGTTTCGTGGAAGGCGGAAATGATTTATGTACTGACAGTAATATTTTAGCCACAGTGGCCACAATGGCTACCCATTCAAACCTTGCCTCTCACGGCCCGCATTAAACATTACTTATGGTATAGATGCGCGCTACGTGAGCTCCTTGACTACTCTAACGCTAATGTGCTAGGCATCCAGCTTCTCGTTTGCTGAGAAATATATGTCTCACATATGTGCAGACCGTATCCCATCTGTCGCTTCGGCAGATCATGCTATTGATGACACTGCCCGCGGATAGGTCGCCAAGTATCTTTTTACCCTACTGGGCTATTCGGCGAAGTGCTCGCATTTGCAGATGGTGTGTCGTACATGTTGTTGTTGTTGTTGTAACAGTGCTTCGCACTATCTAATAGGCGCGACTGATCACAAATTGTCATCAATATGCTCTAACGGGATTCCAAAGAAATTTGCATTTTCAACAGGGATGGACCATAGTGAGAGGGGTGTTAAAAGTTTTCAGTGTAATCCCATTTAATTTGTGTGGTATACATCGTTTAATTCTTCACAATGTAGGCAGTTCGGGCGGAAGTAAACGCGTCCGGGTAGAAATTGAGTCAGGTGTAAGTTAAACTCGGCGTGTGGTCCCCTTAAACTGTACTTCAGTTCGGGAATTAGTTCCCTGGTTCACTTTCCAACGGTGTTGTTGCTCTACTATTCTCGCCAGCTTCGAATCGATTCTTCTCGCGCCTGTATACCAACAGCAACTCTACTCGCTTCTGATCCACTGTAGTGTACTGCTTTAACTTTCTCACCGAGAAGATACATCGACCAGAACAGCTTCAACCGATATCGTGCGGTAAGCCTAAGCTATTCGCAGCGCCCCTCTGCGTTGGAACAAGGTGAGTGCGATTCGGATTTTCCAGTATTTTCTTGCATCTGCCTCAGTTTCTTCACTGTGTTAGGGCATATAATCCGAGGCTGATTCAAATAGCTTCCTTCTACATTGCTTTGGACCGTCTATGTTTGTCACAAATCTACTCAAATTCGCTATTGTTCGCGCAATCCTTTCGCAGGCTCCACGGATGTGCTCCGAAAAGATGCGCTTACTGTCTAGCTCCATCCCAGATATTTCGCTGAAGTGCATGTTTCTATTTGCTGTTCCCGAACCGTCATGCTAATTTTAGTGGGGACTATCACGGCTACCACATCATCCACGAAAGCAACTAGGAATGTACTTTCTGGTCTCTCAAGTAGTTCCGCAGAACTCCTAGAAGGTAAGGAAGTACCTTTAAATAGCGTTCTAAAGCCTCAAGCATGTCGCCGTCAGATTTCCGAAATTACACCACCTTTAGTTGGAGTAGCGCTGGTGACGTCGTGCAAATTAAACACGAAACAGAATGTTAGGAAAGCTTTGGTAGGATTGTACTACGGTAGTGGAGTATTGAGCAATAATGGCAGCTCTCACCAAAAGTGGTACATTTTCTGTAGAAATGTTGGTCAAGCCAGTTATATTATATAGAATTCAGGTTTAATCGTCAGCAATATACACTTTTACCACTACCGGTGGCATCGAAACGGTGCAGAGTTTGAAGCTAGTTAGAATAAGCTGGGCCCTTCGTACAATATCTACACGACAGAAAATGCAAGGCTGAATCTGTACCTAGTTCACACAAAATGTAAACTTACGATTTGCGGGCACTCCGGTAAATTAACCAGCTTCCACTTCATACCAGATAACTTATGGGCGCGGGCCTTGTTGCTAGAGCTCCGACTCGAATTTCACCAAGATGGAATTGGAGAGATCTACGCTTATTTCTTTTATCAGTAGTGGCGGTTTTACTTCAGGGCATGTTGCCTTGCAGGACAATTACCATGGCTTGTAGTGGACCTTTTGCGTCTTTAGATGTGCGTATTAGTCCCTGGTTTGATGTAGTAGGTATGTCATCTGCACCTCATGGATGAAATACTCCCTGTGGAGGCGAGGAACCGGGTCATCCTAGCAGATAGTTGGTTGCCACGGACGCGCCTCCCGAGATTATAATTTTACATCTCCGTAAGCACTACGAAGAAATCCACCGTTCAAAAGCACAGCCGTTTGAACTTAAAGAGTGTAAATTGTATCCAACCTCATACTCGTTAGGCGACTTCAATGACAATTTGGATGCGGCGAAGCCCTGCTACAGGAAGTAGAATTTAAATGCTAGAACTAATAATAATGTGGCGAATGTTAACATCACTATGCTGTTAGTAAATAAATGCACAACAACAATAAAGCAAGCAGCTACACTTGTGTACATGAACACATCAAAGTAAGCCATTTGCACACATACATAGAAGGCGACGAAAAATATTTCACACACATAACCAGCAGCTTAAAGCAAATCTCACATAAATATGTTGTCATCAGCTAAGAGCAGAAGTCGCTACTCACACATACACACGTATATAATAACACATGTATATAATAAATAACTAAGCAGGAAATACAGTTGTTCTAGAGGGTGAAACGTCTAGACCTTAGGAGAAATATACGAAAGGGGCAACAGAGCATATAAAAGCAGCGCAAGTTGAGGAATAACTGGTCAGTTTTGATTTAAACACGCTATTAGTTGTGCAGTATGTATAGTTGTGAAGTAATACTCCCAAAGTAGTCTAAATAAAGACAATATTGCAATACGGATTGTTTGAGTTATTTATTCGAGAGTTCGGCTAGCCGAACGTTAGCAAAAGGTACATAATTATCAGAAATCCCTAAAATTCATTACAATAATAATTCTTTTATTGGCTATTCACCGTCCATTCGGCGTTGACAGAGAGCTTAGCTTTTTTTCCCCAATGTAGTATGAAAATTCAATTAGGAACCCGATGCAAGGCTAAAGGGGCAACGCTTTTGTAGACTTAAACAGTCACCCAAGTTTTTGTGATACAAGCACCCTACTGCAATTTTTGGCACCGCGACCAATTCGGGGATGCGCTTGTACAGAAAGGAGCAATCATGGCTGTTAACAGTGAACCACTACGTTGGCTCAAAGTAACTCCCTTCAATGCATAAGAGTCGGAAAAATTATACTCGCCGAGTCTTTATAGAGCTCATCTATGTATATTGCGTTGAAAAAAAAAAACGTATCGATTTCGCGTCACCTTGTAGTCTCACCCCACAGGGCGTGTGTAGAATTGACGTGTACTACAAAAAAAAAGAAAGTCGCATACATAAAGTGGGCGACAAACGTAAACAAACAAACGCAAATGTTTTCTCGCGCTCAACTACCCATTCCACTTCATTCCACACTCTCAGTCGGGCAGCAGAGTTTGTTGCTACCAAATGCGGCTTGTTATCCTGCTGAAGCTATAATCCTGTTTGCTAAACTAGTACATGCCTAACAAGTTGCTTGTTGATTTGAATATCGGACGCCGCACGCATTTATTATACTCAGTTGAGCAGAGCTCATAGACTATATTAACTTTGATTGGATAACGGTTGGTTGTACAGGTATAAAGGAATCGAGATAGATATAGACTTCCATATATCAAAATCATCAGTATCGAAAAAAAAATTTGATTGAGCCATGTCCGTCCGTCCTTCCGTCCGTCCGTCTGTCCGCCTGTCCGTTAACACGATAACTTGAGTAAATTTTGAGGTGTCTTGATGATGTTCCTGGGCACTCATCTCAGATCGCTTTTTAAAAAGAACGATATCGGACTATAACCAAACCCACTTTTTCGATATCGAAAATTTCGAAAAACCGAAAAATGCGATAATTCATTGCCAAAGAAGCTTTAGCTTATGACGCAGAATAGAAAATTAGTCAAATTTTGGCAATAGGCGTGGCACCGCCCACTTTTAAAAGAAGGTAATTTAAAAGTTTTGCAAGCTGTAATTTGGCATTCGTTGAAGATATCATGATGAAATTTGGCAGGAACGTTACTACTATTAAATAAAAATAAGTAAAATCGGAAGAAGAACACGGCCACTTAAAAAAAAAAAAATTTTTAAAGTCAAATTTTAACAAAAAATTTAATATCTTTACTGTATATATGTAAATTATGTTAACATTCAACTCCAGTAATTATATGGTGCAACAAAATACAAAAATAAAAGAAAATTTTACAATAGGCGTGGCTCCGCCCTTTTTCATTTAGTTTGTCTAGAATATTTTTAATGCCATAAGTCGAACAACACTTTACCAATCCTTCTGAAATTTGGTAGGGGCATGGATTCTATGACGTCAATTGTTTCCTGTGAAAATGGGCGAAATAGGTTGAAGCCACGTCCAGTTTTTATACACAGTCCCCCGTCTGTCCTTCCGCTCGGCCGTTAACACGATAACTTGAGCAAAAACCGATATATCTTTACTAAACTTAGTCCACGTACTTATCTGAACTCACCTTATCTTGGTATGAAAAATGGTTGAAATCCGACAGTAACCACGACCACTTTTCCGGTATCGAAAATTACGAAAAATGAAAGAAATTCCATAATTCTGTACCAAGTACGAAAAAAGTGATGAAAAATGGTGATTGGATTGGTTTTTTGACGCAAAATATAACTTTAGAAAAAACTTTATAAAATGGGTGTGACACCTACCATATTAAGTAGAAGAAAATGAAAAAGACTAGACAAAATTCTTGACGACAGCATAGCTGAATTAAAGAAAAAGGACATATACATCAAATACATCAACAATATGTAGATGATGTAATCGCAATAATCAAATCTAAGGACGCGGAAGAAATATTAAATTATCAACTCACGAGTATAAAATTCACGATTGAAACGGAAAAAGACAACAAATTAGCCTTCCTAGATGTAGAAGTGAGAAGAAAAAATAAAAATTTACTAATGAATTGGTACGCAAAATCCATTGCCTCGGGACGATTAATAAATTAACACTCAAACCATCCATGGAAACAAAAAATCAACACAACAACAAATTTAATAAGAAAAGTAATATTACTTAGCAATGAAGATTTCTTGGCGGATAACATTAAAAAGATAGAGAAAGTTCTATTCAAAAATAGCTATGAAAGTTCTCTTACGGATAGACTAATCCAAAATACGGTGAACAGAGTTCACCAAAAAGATAATAACACACAACAAAATAATACGAAACAGGAAATATATCAGCGTAAATTACATCCCTGGCCTTACAGAAAATGATATATTACATAAAACTATAAATAAAAAAACATTAATTACGCGCATAAACCAAATAACACGCTCAAAAAAATTTTCACTAGAACAAAAGACCCAATTACAAGAGAAGAACAAACAGATGTTGTTTACAAAATAACTTGCAATGGTAACGAAAACGAAAAATGTAAGAAATGTTACATCGGTACAACAAAACGGCAACTAGGTATAAGAATTATTGAACATAAGAAAGATGCAGAAAACAAAAAAACGTCGACCGGTCTAGCGCAACACCTAACAAAGACCAAACACGTAGCGGATTTCTAACATGTTAAAATTTTAGACATAGGACGGAAGAGAAAACGAGAATGACGCTGGAAAGTATACGCATTCAACAACAACTACAAAACGCGATGAACTTCAAAGAAGATTTTGACAACATAAGCAGCGCCTACTCAGCTGTTATACAGAGATGCAAGAGAATGTAAAAAAATAAACAAATGTCATTTTAATGTATCTATGTGAATAATTTTGTGCAAAAATTATATTAGTACCTGAAATAAATATTTATTTATGTGAATATTAATGTAAGTAGCTAAATAAGTGTTAAATGATGTGTCAGTTTTACGTTTATTGTTCGATATCCTAAAGTAAAGTTTAATGTATTTAATTTTATATACTTAACATTAAACAGATCCCCAAAGAAGAAGACGTAAGGTAACGTCGAAACGCGTCGGGAATAACAAATATACTCTGTTTTAATTTATGGTCACAAATGCTCATTTTAGCAAACCAAAGAAAATGAAAAATGTCTGCAGGGCGATCTCAAAAGCCCTTGGAATCGTGGCAGGAATACTGTTTCGTGGTATTACATATTTAAATAAATTAGCGGTACCCGGCAGATGATGTTCGGAGTCACCATATTTTGGTCGATATCTCGAAAACGCCTTCACAAATACAACTAAAGGCCACTCGCTTTTAAAACCCTCATTAATACCTTTAATTTGATACCCATATCTCACAAACACATTATAAAGTCACCTCTGGTCCACCTTTATGGCGTTATCTCGAAAAGGCATCCACCTATAGAACTAAGGCCCTCTCCCTTTTTACACCTTTCGTTTGATACGTATATCGTAAAAACGCATTCTACAGTCACCTCTGGTCCACCTTTATGGCGATATCTCGAAACGGCGTCCACCTATGGAACTAAGAATCACTCCCTTTTAAAATACTCATTAGCACCTATCATTTGATACCCATATCATACAAACATATTCTAGGGTCACCCCTGGTCCACCTTTATGGCGATATCTCGAAAAGGCGTCCACCTATAGAACTAAGGGTCACTCCCTTTTAAAATACTCATTAACACCTTTCATTTGATACCCATGTCATACAAACACATTCCAGAGTTACCCTAGGTTCATTTTCCTACATGGTGATTTTCCCTTATTTCGTCTCCATAGCTCTCAGCTGAGTATGTAATGTTCGGTTACACCCGAACTTAGCCTTCCTTACTTGTTTTTATCTTTGCTTTTTTCCTTCGATTTTTTATTTCAAAATATTTGGCAGTTTTTCAATGTATTTTTGTTTTGTATTTTCTTACTTTTTTTGCAGCCTCCTCCCTTACTCATTAGAATTCTTTTATTCTCACTCGTTTGCCTCCTGTGCTTTTTTAATTTTTCGAAAAGCGATACAAATTTGTAAACTCCAACCCAAGCACAAAAACTCTGGCCAGCTTTGCTCTGCGTTTGAGATATTTTACTCATCTCAACGCCTTTAGCGTCCAGTTCCGTCCGTTGCATGTAAAATGGTGTTTAATGAATAATCGCCATTTGGGCCGTTTGAATGATGAGCCACCACAGTCTCGTGCGCTGCAGTTGGCTGTGCGGAAACTGTGGCCTCAATAAGTGAGCTATGAGGGTTGTAGGCATGTTGCTGCGCTGGTGTTGTGACGTTATTTGCTGACGGAAGTATCGCTGCCGCATTTACATGTTTCGTTTGATTTGATTACGTGTATCAGTTATTGGGTTGCGCGGCTCTTAACGCACAGAGCACTTTTTGTCTAATAAACATTTACTAAATTGAGGGTGATTCCTCAAAAAAAAAAAAAAAAATGTGTGTAGAGGACAAGAGATGTAAATTACTTATTTAGAATTCATTGTATTGAAAATACTTTTTGTCATGCATTAAATATTTTCCACCACGATTTCACCCTAGTTCGCCTTGTAGCGCGAAATAAGCTTAAACGATACCCTAGAGACTATAGGGAACCTATTGATTTTATGCACTAAGATTTACGCCTCGAATCACTAAAGTCCTGTGCGTATGTAAACAAACCTCTGTAGGCTTGTATACTGCCACCTTCGACTGTAAGTGGGATAACCAGATTTTGCATGAAGAAAAATACGATTCCTTTTTAATATAACCAAAATTTTTTAAACTAAAAGGCTCTTAAAAAAGCTAAAGTGGTTTGCGTGTGTGTTCGCTGCGAACCAAACGTTCAAACAAGCTTTACAAAGTATAAGGATAAACACCCAGGGGGTATTTCTGTTAAGTTTTAAGTGCGGTAGGGGAGGGTCCGCTTTTACCTTAAAATTTAACAAGACAGAAATAGGGAGAAATAGATAGATAGATAGGTAGATAGATAGAGAGAGAGAGAGAGAGAGAGGGATAGATAAAGAGATAGAAAGGCATGGAGAAAAATAGAAAGACGAATGAAGAAAAAAGGTGTAAGGGGAGAAGAAAAGGCACATGCTATAAAGAGAGGAAAAGTGAGAGGCGAAGAGAAGGAAGAGGAAAAAAGGGTAGAGAAGGGGGCGGAAGTTATAAAAACTCAAAAAAGTGACGCAAAAAAGCAATCTTTGGGCAAAGCAACGTCTGCTAATGTATATATGAGTTAAGATTTTGAGGCGCGCCATTTACAATGCTATGTCCGAATCCGAAATTTATTATTCTTCACAGACCAGCTGGTTAAGAACTAACTTACGTAATTAAATGGGGCTTATCCGTTAAAACGATTATGACTGTCCAACAAGGCGTGCTAGTTACTTCTTCTTTGGACTAACTTACGCTAATTGGTCACACAAATCCAATTTAAATCGTTTTTAAACTGGTCCTTCCATTCAGCTTCCAGGACTCCTCTCTCGTGGCCTGGGCAAAAAAGACTTCGATTCCAATCAGTCTGGAATGCACTCGTTCGACCATATTTTTCATAGACGTTGTTCCATGTGTCTTACCCACTTCTCGCTGCCGTATTTGAATCGCCTCGTATAGTGGGCTGGGGAACCTTTATCCCATCATCATCGATTGCTTCCTCGGGTTCATCATTTTCCCCTGGGCGTTTCATTCATCTGTACAATTAGGAACGCAGAGAACCTCTCCCTTCATAATCTATGCACCGTCTGAACATCAGCAACTAGGTCACTGTTTTCGTTTTTATAAGCTTTTGCCCTTGAACTTTAAGAACTTCTGTCGGTCACCGTTTTCATGTGGTCATACCAAATCGTTCCCGAGATGGTCGGGCTAGTACCTTTATGGTGCTTGTTACCGGAATGTACGGGATCTGCATCGGGCAAAGAACCATCAACATCGGTAAAACTCTCCAGGGCCGTCAGGGAGCGTCTCTATAGCTACAACAACAACAACAACAGGTATGAGAGTCGAGCTGCAAAATCACTGGCAATCAGTTTCGGGTTTACCTGTGTGTTTTGTTCTTTGCTTTTAGCCGCGCAGATTCTGGTGCATATTTTTAACACTGGATACATGCCTTTCGGCTTTCATTACGTGGTTGATCTGTTACATGTATTTTGACCGGGGGACAATCATGTTATAAAAAAAGCTATGTAAGGGAAATATAGTCTCAGATGCTTCTTACGGTAGCGTAGCGTTCATTGTCGAAATAGAAAAATATGTACATAAATTTAATTAAATACCAATGTGAGAACTATTTTTTCCACAACCTACCAATCAATTGTTATTGCAATAAAACCACAAAACTATGTTGAAGTAATGAACTACTACAATTGCTTTAAAACCCACATCACTTCATACGAGACGGACGACCCTTTTGTGGATGTGAAGTCAACACAAAATTAACTGCCCAAGCAGACAAATCAAAACTAACTAAGCAAAAGAGCAAGCAATGAATACCCAGAGGCTCTTCAAGGCTACACTACAAACGAAATCAACTGGACTCAAGTCAACCCTTCATCCCAAACGAAAGCTGCAGAAGCTAATGCATCGAACATTCTTGAGGAAAATTACAAAATCACTACAAAATACTTTGAGCAGATAAGACAAAAGAAAAGCAAACAACAACACAAAGGCGTTAAGGATGTTGAAAAACAAAGATAAATACGCGCCAGCAAAAGGAACAACCAAACGAAGAAAAAAGGGTCAGCCAACAAATGTGTTGAAAGTTTGAAAGGAGAGAAAAGTGAGCGTGCGGAATGCACGTGCTGTGTGTAGTGTGGGCGGTCAAAGAACTTGGACTGTTCAACTGACAGTTGCAGAAAAGTTTAAACGAAAAATTATAGACACTTTATTCAACGCAACGCCGTCTTCATCTCAACCTTCTGAATCAGCCAATAACAAAAAAACAAACACATTTGAGTTTGCCCGCCTAAAAGTATGCTTCAATAACTATTACTGCAGTAAGTAAAGGTTTATAGGATACAAGAAAAGTTATCCTTTTTTAAATAAGTTACATTAAATATCAATAACCGGAAGCTGTCTTCACCGGAAGAGCGTAAAATAATTTTCTCAAGAAACTGACCATTACGAAAACTTCGACTTGTTTGTCTGCCTGTCAGTTCAAATGTCTTACAAACAAAAACCGCATTCTTCCGCCTGCTGTGCACTTCATGAGTTCTACTTTTTTGCTCTCCTTCTTCTTCTTGAAGGACAGCCAAAATAATTCAGAATTCATAGGTGTTCTTTAGTTTAATATCATAAGAAATTTCACAAAACAAATATTCTTATTTGCCCACCTACCATGAGCTACCAGCTGAGCATCCTTAGAGCTGAAGGTCATTTACTTTGCGGTTGTCAAGAGTTGTTCGACTTTGTTTTTGTTCTATTATTTTCTTATTCGAGTTGTGCTGTATTTTTGTTGTTGCAACACGCAGTAGCGTAAATACTTGTGGGAAAAATCATCAAACTTTAGGGTCAGCAAGTAAATTAAATGCAAATCGAAAATTGATTCAGAGTTTTGTGAGAAAGAGGGAGTATAAGGAAATTTGAAGAGCGGAAAGAGGTACAAGTAGTCAGTAGCTCGTAAGCAGAACCTTGCCTTAAGTCTCAGTTTGGTGATAACTTCTTCTGCAGCTATTTTCAAGATCTCTATGAAATAAGAGACGCTTTGAGAGGTCTCTTATTAGAATGTGGTTGTAAAAGGGAGGGTCAAGTTCGACCAGGACCTCGCATTTAGTCTGAGTTGAGTCGTGCTAAAACACTACGGTCCTCTCAATGCCTTTCTGCATGAGCGGAACAACAGCAGAACATGAACGAAATGGATAGGTGAGCGCATGGGGTTTTGTGTGAATATCAGTTGAATGTGTTGCGTCCAGATTGCTGAGAAATAAAGAACTCTAATGTTAGCGGATATCTCTCTTCACTGGTGGAAGCTTAGATCACTTGAATATGTATGCGTTTGAAGTAGTTTGAAGACAATAACACCTGATGACCGAAAGTGTCTGGTTAGGGGCTCGTAAAACAACTTCACCTCATGTCGCCTGACGGGAGAAAGTGAAAACCGGAAGCAGCTTCATCTATATACGTTTAAACAGAGACTTGATAGCTGCTACCAAGGGACGCAGCTAGGCCTTGGAGCTTGCGTGAACCTGTTTACTGGGACAAGCACTTGGAGAGCTTCGTGGTGACCGTTTTTGATAGCCAAATGCAGAAGCGTTTTTAGTGCCAAGATGCAGTTGCATTGCAACCGAATGCCACACAATTTAAGACGCTTATGAAAGGCTTCCATTCCAACCAAGGTGATGGTGTAAACATTCGCACGTTCAATTAAATGGAATTTGTCGAGCTTTACGTTGTTCCAACATGTCTTTGTCCCGTGAGCATTGATGCAACGTGAAGTAAATCCGACGCCGTCAAAAAGCCCAAGATGGCATTGACATCAGCCAAAAGACAACAATCAATAAGAAGAACATTATTGACTTCGAAAAAAAATATATAGTAGCGCAGTGAAATCGAAATTCCGAGGAAACCAAAATACTAACAAAAGCCGCCCCAGTCGAGAGAGGTAGAAAGAGAGATTTTCTACTGATGTTTAAGGACTTTCAAAGAGCTTTAGATTATCACTTGGATTGGAATGAATATTCCGGTAGTGTGCAACTCTTGAAGGCGACTCGCCCCATCGAGGCTTAGAATATACCCGCGGTAGATATGCCTGTCGTAAGATGCGACTAAAATACCAAATTGATTCAAGGGCTTGTTTAGCGCAACCCTCTCGAGGGGTTGCCAGGGCAATATATAGCTCTCCAAACTAATTGTCAACCTCACCTACCCGTGGCGAATACTGTTTCATTAACAGTCCAGGCTCTGGCGACCCCGAACTCCAGATGGATTTTAGGGGTGAGAGGGCGGTGCTGACCTAGAAGGTTGCATGTAGCCATCCCAAATCTTTCCCGAGATGGCTAGTAGCTTTATGGTGCTTGTAACCGGAACGTACCGGATCTGCATCCGGCAAAGAAACAGCAACACCGATAACATTCGCCAAGGCCTTCGGGGAGTGTCCTTATAGCTGCAATAACAACAATAACCTAACCTAGGGGCGAAAAATGTTCAAAGCATTTAGAAGGCTAGGAAGAAGCCTATGATATAATTTAATTTAAAACAGTAAAATTATTTCTGTAAAATTATTCCCAATGACTTTTTCACCAGGTAAAAGTGCTAGACTTTATAATATAGTGCTATCAGTATGTACCTGTTTCATAACAAATCTATGTGTCATCGATAACAAATCGATAACAAATTTGGATTTGCTCCGATAATAAAATCGATAACTTTTTGATATCAAATCGTGAGTTTTTCGTTAAAACATCTATAAGTTTCCCTAGTAAACCTATAAATTTTCGATAAGATATCGATAAATTTTCGTTAGAAAAGTCAAAACACTACAATAAAAAGTCGATAACTTTTTGATAGATAATTCATAACTTATCGATATTAAATCAATAATTATTCGAAAATAAATCGATTACTCCTCTGTAAAAAATCGATAATTCATCGCTAAACTTTTTCATTTATACCCAAGGCTTGTCTATGCCATGTAGATAACACACACACAGCAAAATGATAAATCTTCGATAATAAGCCGTTAACACTTCGATAACACTTCAATAACACTTCGATAACTAGATGATAAGATGGTTTCGGTTTCGTACTCGGTTTTGATTTCTAATCTTTTCTTTTCTCACTCCTCCCCTCTTTTTGTTTTCTTTCCATTCAAATCCCTCAATTTATTTTTCTTTCCTTTCTCTACTCTTTTTTTCCTTTTCTTTCTTTGATTTGCAGTCTGCTGTCGCCCGTATCAACTCTGCAAAGTAACTTGCAAGAAATAGTTAGTTTTTCTTGGTGTCTGGTTGATAGCGCTCATATCAACTCAAACATGTTGCTATGCGCATCGAGCTACGAACTGTGCTACACAAACGGGATTACACTGTGCAGCGTGACCTAGTTCTATTACCGACCAAATCTACGGTCACTCTGTTTACGACGTGGTGGGAACAGTTAACGTACATGACATAAACAAGCAAGTCGATGACATTACACCACCGACTGTCAGACGCCCAAAGATTTTAAGGGTAGCGTTCGATAACACTTCTACCTTCGAGGTGCATGCCACCGAAATTCTGTCTAAAGTTCAAAGGCACAACAAAATCTTCAAGTCGTTTGCCGGCGGCACTTCTGGAAAAGATACAGAAACGTTTGTAATCACTTACAAAGCAATTGGCCGGCCGCTGATGTGCTACGCGTCACCTGGTCTTAAAAACACATATTGGAAAAGGCTGCAGGCTTACCAAAATGCTGCACTCAGATTTGCAATGAGATGTCTTCTATTGAACCCTGAACATCATGTACATAGTAAGGCTAAAGAGCTCAATATTAAAGAGCATAAAGAAATACTGAACAGATAGTTTTCGCTTAGTCGTGACAAACATGGATCCCCCGCAACCTATTGCTTGTTCTATACCCGCCTCCAATAGTAGCAATAAGGAAACATCTGCGTAAGTACTATGATGAGATCGACACCTGCCTATGCAGCAGTTTTATCCAGATGAGCACAGAGAGCTCCTGATCCTAATCCACACAGAATTTTTTAACGCTCTAATGACAATATTATTTGTTATCAGATGGCACTTACATATATCGAAAGAGTAACTCATACTGTCATCACTGACCAGTACACGTAATGCTCTACACTCTTTTTGCAGTTACCGTAAACATAACAATTTACTGCAATTTCCTCAATTTTCGCTCGACTGACCAACGTCAGTTCAATTTTATTATACCAATCAGCCACTGCTGCTGCCATCTCATTTAATTTTGTTGTTATTTTTGTTGCACTATAAAATTTTATGACCTTTGCCATAACATTACCGGATGTACTTTTTCTAGCAGGCATTTGCTAATTTTGTTTCATCTTAGTTTTGCCTTATCTCACGCTACTTCATGTTCACCGGTTATTTTTGATCCGGAAAAAAAACAAAAATATACGAAGCAATTTAACAGCCGCCCAATAACTACAAATACTTAAGTATTTGAGGCCAATTAGAATTTGTTAGTGAAAGTGTAGTGGGGTGGTGGATGGATAATGGGTTATCAAATTTACCAGAGCCTTCATTTGATGAGTTAGTTGAGTTGGGTTTATGAGCCAATTGATGTTTGGTGGAACGGTGCGTATGAGTAACTTTGTACGATCACACGTAAATGTTTACTAGGGTGTTTGATTATTCGATTTTCTGAAAAACCTGGCTTCCGGTTCAAGTTTTATCCAGTTCGATAGTGCTAAGTTTGAATATGAGGTCAGTTTAGCTTTAGAACCCAAAAATGTCAATGTTATCGAAAGATAATTTATAACACTTCGATAACTCGTCGATAGCACGTCTATAAATAAAATTAAAGAAAAAAAACTTTTTTAAAAATAAGCTTTTATTATTTTGGTTAATAAAATTAACTAAAAAGTAAACAATAAATTGACTCTAAAGAAATATAACACTTTATAAGTTCATTGTAAGCTTAAACGATAATTAGGCTTTTTCGTCTGCGACAAAAAAATTCTATATTGTACATAATTATATATTTTTAACATTAAAACTTTACACCTAAATTATTAAATCTTACAGTTTATATCACAGTCCTAATTGTTCTAATAAAAAACGTGTTAAATTTTGATGGTATAATTAAGAACATTTAGGATCTCCTTTTCTTGCTATCGCAATGTAACACGCTTTTATTAGAACAATTAGGACTGTGATATAAACTGTAAGATTTAATAATTTAGGTGTAAAGTTTTAATGTTAAAAATATATAATTATGTACAATATAGAATTTTTTTGTCGCAGACGAAAAAGCCTAATTATCGTTTAAGCTTACAATGAACTTATAAAGTGTTATATTTCTTTAGAGTCAATTTATTGTTTACTTTTTAGTTAATTTTATTAACCAAAATAATAAAAGGTTATTTTTAAAAAAGTTTTTTTCTTTAATTTTATTTTTTACTTTTTAGTTCGTTTTATTAACAAGTAATAGAAGCTTGTTCTTATAAAAGCTTTAAATATAAGTATAGGGGGTGAAACAAAAACACATATATCAGTTACATCTGCGTATAATGCGTATTGGAATTTATTAGTACACATTTTATGCGCAGCAACTTCAGAGGTGTATTTAAAGTTTAAAGCATTGTAAATATAAGTATTGAAGTCATGAGCCTGGGCATTCGCGCAATTTTAGTGATGTAAATTGCATGGCGCCAGCGCCAATGCGGTGCCAGCTCAATGGTAGCTCATTGACGAAATTACTCCAAGCGAATTTTTGACGCTTCTTAGTAGTGAGTGCGTAGTACATTTTACTTGCGCTATTGAGTGAAACGACTTTTGTGTGTCAGGCACGAGTTTGGTGTTATTGGCGCTACTGGCAGTGATGACACTGAGCTATTGACGGTAGCGCTGGTAGTTCAGATTTTGAATCAGAGAAAGAATTGATGACCCGTGTGAATTATTATGGCTTTGGCCGTGTAAATTATTATGGTGTATTTGTATATTTTAGATTTAATGCACAATTAATATTTGTGTGTTTGAGCGGCCAAATAATAACAGTAGTATTGCTAAAGTGCTGCTTAGTTGATGGAATGTCGCTAATTTCTTAGCGATGATCAGCAGATTGTCAATATTTCGTTCAACGGACGCGCGAAATTGCCACATCTGCTCAAATTTTCCAAAGATTTTCCATTCTTGATTTAACTTAAGCTGTTATGCCAATATTTTTCAGCCAGCTTTTTTCAAATAGGTAATTTTTCCAAAAGCAAAATAAATTACAGAAAAGATTACAGGGTTAAACAGCCTTAAAAATTCAGCTATGTTGGTTATACACAGAAATACAACAGAGGGTTGTGTCTCCGCTTTTCGCAAGCGATGAGATTCACCACGCGTGACACGTGATTCACACGTCCAAATATCACACTCCACGGATAGGTACCGGCGTGTTTGTATGGGACTTAGGCTGTTATGCCAAAGTAAATACAAATCTTTACCGATAACTGTGTTATCGATTAATTTATCGAATTCTAACAAAGTAATATTGCATTGTCATCGGAGTTATACATGTGTGCAAAATTTCAGCTCAATCGGACACCGGGAAGTGTATCAAATTTAACTTGCAAGATTCCATTACAGACAACAAAAGTGAAAGTAAATAAAAGCTTATAATAAAAACGAATAACTCTATTCGATTTTCTGAAAAACCTGGCTTGCGGTTCAAGTTTTATCCAGTTCGATAGTGCTAAGTTTGAATTGAGGTCCGTTTAGCTTTAGAACCTCAAAATGCTAATGTTATCGAAAGATAATTTATAACACTTCGATAACTCGTCCATGCCTCGTCGATAGCATGTCTATAAAAAACGGATAACTCATTGATAAAAAACTGTTAAAAAATTAAAAGATTGATAAAACGCTATCCGGGTTCGGTTCCTCCCGAATTTCAATTTCGGTTTCGGTTCCGCGCATGGTTCCGGTTCTGCTTTTGGGTTTGGTATCTGTACACTTCTGGTTTTGGTTCCGGTTCCGTACTAGGCTCCGGTTTCGGTTTCTTTCCCGGTTCTGTTCCGGTTCCGTATTTGGTTTCGGTGCGGTTTCGGATTCGATTCGGCTGCTGTTCCGGGTTTGGTTTACTAAATTCAGTTTCCAGGATTTTTTCGGTTCCGGTTTCAGTTCTGAATTTAGACCGGTTCCGATCCGCTTTAGTTTCTGGTTACAGGTCCGGTTTCTGTCCGGATTTGTTCCGGATTCGGTTACGGTTCCACTTTCAGGTTTGGCTTCGGTTCACTTCTGGTTTTGGTTCTGGACTAGGCTCCGGTTTCGGATTCATTCCCGGTTCGGTTCCGGTTTCAGCTCCGGTTCCGTGTTTGGTTTCGGTCCAGTTTCGGTTCCGGGTCCGGTACGATTAATTTCTTTTATTTATTTTCCTTTCCCTTCCTTTCCTTTCTTTTCCTTTCCTTTCGTTTTCTTTCCTTTCCTTTCCTTTCCTTTATTTTACTTTACTTTCCTTTCCTTTCCTTTCCTTTCATTTCCTTTCCTTGCCTTTCCTTTCCATTCCTTTACTTTCCCTTTAGTTTCTTTCTTTTCCTTCACTTCACTTCACTTTTCTTTCATTTCTTTTCCTTCCTTTTTCTTTCCTTTCCTTTCATTTCTTTTCCTTTCCTTTCCTTTCCTTTCCTTTCCTTTCCTCTCCTTTCTATTCCTTCTCTTTCCTTTCCTTTCCTTTCCTTTCCTTTACTTTACTTTTCTTTCCTTTCCCTTAAAAATTTATCGATCTATTATCGAAAAGTTTTCAACCAGTCTCAAACTGTCATCATAGTTCTCTAACGAAAGTCCATGGAAAGTGACAGTTTCAGCAGGGACCATAGGAAGATTGACGTTATAGGCGTAGGTTCCACATTACAATTTAAAAGATGGTTGGTGTCATTTGGGACACATAGCAGGCAGGACAAGTCGGGGTTGATTCTGGACAAGTAAGTAGAGTTTACCCTGTTACAGTATCCAGGGTGACACGTGCCTCCTTTGGAAGTATGCTTTCTTCTTCTTCAGGATTAGGATATGATATATTGATAACAGGGTACACCGGGCGTTCTGGCACAGGCGTTTACTGATTCGGATTTTGCCTAGGCCCTCCTTATGCTTGTCCGGATCAAACGGCTGTGTTGGTTGATTTGGCGCTATGTTGGCTAGATTTGGCACCCTCAGGCTATCTTTTTTCTTCTACTCAATCAACGCTGTGGACGCTTTTTTACCGCTTCCTGTAACTAGGTTGCCAGCGTTGCTCAGAGTGCACGACAAAGTATGCGAGATTCTGCATTATGCACAGCCGCACCACCTTCGTTGATAGTTGGGGGAGTGTTATCGTTATATTCCTTTGCCGAATATAGCTACGGTACGTTCCGATAACAAGAACCATTAAGGTACCAGCCCGACCATCGTGGGAACGATTTATATGAACACTTTAATCCTTCTAGGCCATCCCGCCTCCACCACCTAGTTTCATAAGGCGCCTATGTTCGCCAGAGCCTTTCTTGCTAAATATATGTATGATACATTCATATTTATAGTGGATTCCCCTCGCGTAGGTGAGGTTGACAATTGGGGTGCGGAAGCTCTAAAATTATGAAGCTTTGTATTGCGCTTATCAAGCACTTGAATCCCGCACCTAATTCGTCTTATCCAACAGCACAGACGCAGACCATTTCATATGTGAATATATTCAATAAATATTTCAAGAAAAAACAGTTCAATTTCAGAAAAAAAATTGATTGATCTAATTGCTTGTTTGATGGGCCAAACAATTTTGATTGAATTGTATCTTACGTCATTAACTATCTATCTTACTATCATTATGACATGCGTTGCTTGTTATTTGCATTTTATTGTTCTAGTTGTTGGTTTTTTTTTTTTTTATTGAGTGTTTCTTTGTCCTTGTTTGCTATAAAGATGTTCACCCAAGTAAATCACAAAATTTGCTGAGCAATCGAAGGGCTTCGAGTGAGTGGGCGTCTTTTGCGAACTTGCCATGTTTTGGGGAGCCTGTGCGCCCGTCTTTGCTCGCAAATTTTTATGACTTTGAGAATCTTCGGCATAGACGTATATCACTTTGAGGGATGACAAGCAAAAAAAAAAAAAAAAAAATGTGCTAGAAAATGTGTTTCACGTAAAAGGGTTGCTCGTGTCCATCAAATTAGATGAGCTCATATGTTGGTACGCACATCCTAAAAATTACATTTGCAATTTTTTTATCCTTTTTTTATCTAATGCTTCCCTTTTGACTTTTGCTGCAAGCTTTTCTTTTCCAAATGTTATTTGTCAATCTGTTTGTTTGTCTATTTTCTTTAGCAGTCGCTTAAACGATTTAGCAAGTCATATCCTTTGGCTTATACACAGAAAAAAATATGGTAGGTAAGAAGGCAATTGAAAAATAAAGTCCCTCTCGTTAAACGAAAATCATGCTCTACAAGTCATTCATCGCACCCGGCCTGCTATATGGTGCTGACGAAGTGGCTATAAGAGTGTTCGACAGAAAAGTTCTTGGAAAGCCTTACGGAACTTGACGGCGTGAACCGAAGAAGTTCTAATGATGAGCTGAGAATTAAAATACTGCGGCTACCCTGGCTCTGCTAGTAATGCGAATAGAAGACGATGCACCGGCTTAGAAAGTATTTTTTAAATACAATAAATTTTCTTTCGACTACTAAGTTTATCACTAGGTTATCGATATTTATCGACGTATTATAGGTTTGGTATGGAATATATCCATTTGCTATCGGAAAAAAAGGATATCGGTTTATCGATTTTCAAAAAGTCATTGATTTATTATCGAAAAATTGTGGGTAACTTATCGAAAAGTTTTCGATATGTTTTATCTAAAAAATATCCATTTCTTACAAAAAACTTACCGAAAAATTATCGGAAGTTAATCGATTTGTTATTGTGTTGTCCGATTTACAATAAAAAAGTTATCGCCTTACTATCGGTATTGGTAATATATCGTAAAGTTTTCGATATGGTATTAAAAAGTTATCGATTGGTTATTTAAAATATTCTTATTTGTTATCACAAATTTATCGAAAGTTTATCAATATGTTATTGAAAATTTTTCAATGTGGTGTACAAAATGATCGATTTTCAATAAAGAAGTTATCGATTTATTATGGCAAAGTTATTTGTAATATATCGAACAGTTTTCGAAATGATATTGACAAGCATCCATTTGTTATCACAAAGTTACCGAAAAGTTAATGAAAGTTTATAGATGCTATTGAAAGGCTATTAATGTGTTATTGAAAGTCATCGATTTTCAATTAAAAAAAGATCGATTTACTATCGAAAAATTATGGGTAATTTATCGTAAAGTTTTCGATATGTTATTAAAAAGATATCGAATTGTTATTTAAAAAATCCATATATGTGATCACAAATTTATCGAAAAATATCGATAGTTTTTCGATTTGCTATTGAAAAGTTATCAATGTGTTAACGAAAATTGTCGATTTTCAATAAATAAATTATCGATTTATTATCGAAAAGTTAGTGGTAATTTATCGAAAAGTTTACTATATGATATCGAAAAGTTTCCATTTGTTCTCACAAAGTTATCGAAAAGTTAATAAAAGTTTATAGAATTGTATAGATTTGTTATAGCAAAGTTTTCGCTAAGCTATCGAAAAGTGCTCATTTGTTATCAAAAAGTTATTGAAAAGTTAATGAAAGTTTATAGATTTGTTATTGCAAAGTTATTAATGTGTTGTCGAAAGTGATCGATTTTTATTAAAAAAATTTTATCGATTTATTATCGAAAAATTATGGGTAATTTATCGAAAAGTTTTCGATTTGTTATTAGAAAGTTAGCGATTGGTTATTCAAAAAATTTCTATTTGTTATCTCAAATTTAGTGAAGAATTATCGTTTTGTTATTAAAAATGTTTAATGTGTTGTCCAAAATGATCGATTTTCAGGCAAAAAAATACTATAGAAAAGTTATCTATTTGTTATCACACAGTTATCGAAAAGTTAATGCAAGTTTATAGATTTATTATTGTTATTTGTTAATGTGTTGTTGAAAGTCGCGGATTTTCAATAAAAAAATTTATCGATTTTTTATCGAAACATTATGGTCAATTTATCGAAAGGTTTTCGATTTGCTATTGAAATCGATTTTCAATAAAAAAAATTATTATTAATTTAACGGTAATTTATCGAAAAGTTTTCGGTGTTGTTAAAATTATCGATTGGTTATTTAAAAAATACCCATTCTATATCAAAAGTTATCGAACAAATTCGAAAGTTTTTCGATTTATTATCGGATTTTGATCAATTTGTTAAGGTGTGCCATCCATTTATTAAATATGTCTCGTTGGTTTGTTTTGATACAGTTAGCGTTAAAAAGCCGATAACTCGATAAAAAATTTATGTTTACGCATCGAACTTCGCGAGTACTTGGTACTCACAACTTTTTTTCTTTCTTTTATTATTATAATTCAAATGCCTTTTTTTAAGAATAGCAGTTTTAGCACTTTTTGTGTATAAAATTCATGATGTTTCGGTTTTTATATAGAACAACACCCTGAAGTGCTGATTTGGCACCAACATTTTTTTGTGTGTACCAACTTATATCAAGAATAAGAAAGCATCAATTTATTGCTTTATTTGTTGGCAAGCATGTTCTGCGGTCTCATGCGTGCGTGTCCTTTTCTTTAACTTGCGACTTTTTTTCCTTCTTCTTCTTTTTGGACTACGCCTTGTTCATCATATGTGACCCTCACGCAAAATGTCAAATTACAAGCACTATTGAGCAAATCACACGTTATTATGCGTATATTTTACAAGCTATATACCATTATAATAACAACAACTAGCCACGTGTTATACTTGTATGACCAATATTTGCTTTTTAACCCTTTTTGTGTTGTTCGTTGTTGTTGTTTTGGTTGTTGTGGCGTGGCAGCGCACACAAATTCAATTTGTTAGCATAATTTGTTTGATTGTTTGATTTTATTATGGCTACTACTACCATCTTATTGTTTATTATGTTGTTTGATATTATTGTAAATATGTTATGATATGTTATGCTATGTTTCTTTTATCTTTCAATTTTATGTTCGGTGATTTGCTATTTATCCCACATTGACTTGCATAAATGTGAATATCCTTTTTTGTTTTATTTATATCGCCAATTCATGCTAATAGTGTGTAGTTGGAGGCTTAATAAAGTTGTTCTTGTTTTTGCTTATTTCTATTTTATTATTCCAATTTTATTAAGTTTTATGAAAGCATAGTGATTGTGAAATTTATGAGCTATGCATTATGTAAATATTTTTTGATTGCTCAATTTATTGGTAACAACGAAAAAGGGGTTACTTCAAATGTTTCTATTAAGATATGGCTTCTCTGGGGTCATTGTGCTGAGGACGGCATATTTCGTTAATTGATTACATAAGAAGTAGATATTGCTTATTTAAGCAACTGGCACTTAACCGTTTACATGGTTATTGGCGTACAAAAAGTCGCGCCAGACGCTTCTTCGTTGGACTATCTGATCACAGCGCGGGATTGTGAATCGTTTTCCAACTGGTACTCCCAGCGAAGTGGGGCCGCTATCTTTTTCTGCTTCTATGAAAATCCTCTTTTGACCGGAGCATCATTGTTCAATCGCATAACTTCACCTGGCCAGCGTATCGGCTGTTGTTGTTGTAGCGATAAGGGCACTCCCCGAAGGCCTTTGGGAGTTTTTTAGATGTTGATGGTCCTTTGCCGGATGCAGATCCGGTACATTTCGGTAACAAGCACCATAAAGGTACTAGCCCGACCTTATCGGGAACAATTTGGTATGAACACATGAAACCTTCCGGGCCATAACGCCCTCTCACCCCCCATATCCATAAGGAACTTGGGTCGCCAGAGCATTGGCTGTTAATGAAACAGGATTCGCCACGGGTAGGTGAGGTTAACAGTTGGGTTGGATTAGCTACATATTGCGCTGGCAACCCCTTGAGAGGATTGCGCTACACAACCCCTTCAATTTGGTATTTTCGTCGCGTCTTACGACAACCGTACCTACCGTGGGTATATTCTAAGCCAGCTAACCCGATGGGGGTAATCTTCTTCGGTAATCACCGTCGCTGATGCGTAGAGTCCCCTAAATCTTTCGAAGAACTTTTCTCTCAAACATTTCCATAGCCACCTCACGTGGAGTTGTCATTGTCGTGTGCGATAAGTGACTTGTAGGGCCTGGACTTCGTTTGCCGAGAGAGGAATTTACTTTTCAATTGCCTACTCAGTTCAAAGTAGCATTTAATAGCAGGCGTGATTCTTCAATGGATTTCTAAATTTAAGTTGTTATTTGTGTTAATGCTGATTCCCTTGATGGTGTTGCTCAACGCTATTTTGTACAGCCGTATAAGTTTTTCCGGGAAATTAAGTTCAGAAATTGCAGCATAAAGGCAGCTCATATTTCTTATTTTCGAAGGTGGCTTTGAAATCGACGAAGAGGTGAAGTGTTTCAATTCTTTTTTTGCGGTTTTTTTCCAAGATTTGGCTCATAGTCAAAACCTCGCCGGTGGTAGACTTACTAGATCTGAAACAGCACTGATAAGGTCCAATTCACGGCCGGCGTTAGTCTTTCGCAAAATATGATTGAAAGGACCTTTCATGCAATGCAAAGAGGCTGATGCCGCGATAGCTCTGCAAGCAATCCATCAGCGACCGTGGCATTGTTGTTCTTAAATCTGGCTATTGACATTCTGACTTCGTCATAGTCGGTTTGAATAACATTTATTCCATTATAATCGGTTGCGGGCTCGGGCTCATCATCATAACCTCGGGTTTCCTTCATCGCTCACTTCATTTAGGAGCAAAAAGAAAGCACCCTCTGGACATCAGTTACAAGTTCGCCATTTTCGTTCTTATTGGAGTTAGCGCCTGACTTGTAACCTTTCACACCTTTCTGCTTCTGCCTTTTTCTCCATTTTAAGGCATCTCGCTTTCCTTTACAGCACGCTGTTCTTGTTGCGTTCGTGAGAACACTTACCAACAACGATAGTCATTATCCATTTAAGGTCAAGAAGGTGTAATTACTTGCTTTATCATAGGAAGACCAAACTAACCTTAATGACTTGCGTATACGAAGTATTGCCCAGAGACAATATTTGGCCTGCTAGTAGCATTCATGCTAGCATGGAATTTGAAAGCGGCCAAAGATGTAACTATCGAAACAATATCGAGGAGGATGTGGGCGTTTGCACTGTATGGTTGTAGTTAAGGTTGTGCTCAGGTTATGTCAGATTTGCCTAAACGATTCTTACTTATACCGAATATGTCACAACAATTATAAAAAATTTGTTGTACGACTAAACTAAAAACTTAATAGCCCCATCCTCTTGGCAAGTATTAGAAGCTTTCCAGCAGCCAACCTGCTTACTGCTTCCATTTCTGACAGCTGTGACATGTTTAATAGTTGTAGTTTAACCTTGCGGGCTGAGTACACTATCGCAGAACATCTTCAGCCGTTATTTTCATTTGCTCATAAATGGGGAGACTTCGGTCAGGCAGTACCATACAACATTTCTATTGAGCTCCAAGTCAAGCAGTGATCTAAGGTTACAAAAATGCCGATGAGCTGACAGATTATGGTTCAGCGCTCGAACAATGGACGGTAGATGCACCAATCGGTTTGGGCGAATTCAAAAGTAGACAGAAGTTGCTTATAATCTACCAAGCATTAAAGGCGTGGAAAGAAGCGCGTGGTTTCAAAAATTTCTAAGATCACCTCCTTTCGTGTCTTTTATACGTCTACGTGTTCATTTCCGTATCTGTATACCTCTCCGTTTCCTTCGACTTCTCCTTTTTCTTTTTCTTCGCTTCTCCCACTTCTTTATCTTCTTCTCCTTTTTAACCTCAATCTCTTTTTCCTTCCCATTCTCTTCCTCGTGCTCCTCCTTCTCTTTCTCATTATCCTTCTATCATCCCTCTCCCTGTTCATCTTCTCCGTCTCCTTCTCCCTCTCCACCCCCTGCCCTTCTCCTTCCCCTTTTCCTTATCCGTCTCCTTTTCCTCTTCTTCCTCCTTCTCTATCTCCCTCTTCCTCTTTCTTTCCTTTCCCTCTCCTTTCTCTGATGCGCCGTCTCCTTCTTTTTATTCTCCCTCTCCATTTATGTCTCTCTCTCCCTCTTTCAATCCTGTTACATACCTTTTTTTCTTCCTTAACTATACACAAAAGCTCTTACATTCATTCATTCATATGTGAAAAAGCGTTTGAATGCTGTTGAGCTTACTAAGTATGAGCAATTTTGATGGCAAATCGAGTGAGTGAGTAGCTGACTTAGTAAGATATGAAATGAGTATGTATGTATGCATGTTTGTTGGTGTGAAAATCGTTTTAAATGCTGAATTGTTAAAATGGCGAAATGCTGATTTCCGCTTTGCAATATGAAAAAACAAATTTTTTTCTCACATTTTTTGCCATTCTTTAACATTCCAGGGTAATTTCGCTCAACCCCTACGACTTTCAAATAAACTATTTGCACTTTATCAAAAGATTTAGAAAAAACGGCAACACAGCGAAAAAAATTGTAACTAAAGCTGCGACTGTTGATGACAAAGTGTTTAAGAAAAATGTGCTAAGGTGCGGCTGCTGGCTGAGCCTGTCAGTTGGCAGGCAAAACGCTGGTATCTGCTAAAGGCTTTTGTTAGCGCGGTGGTGGTGGTAAGGGGTGGGTGCGAAGTGAAAGAGTCGAATGAGCGCATACTCTTATTTAAATTAACATAAATCATAAGAAATGCCAAGCTATCACACACACACACTCACATACATATCCTTTTTCTCATATCATTCACTCGCATGCAGGCCACAGCACTTACGCACACACATTCGTCAACACATTTACTTTTAATGCGCACACGTACAAGCCGCGCAATTTATCAAACGAATGTGAAAAAAAAATAAGAAAAAAATTGAGATTTGTAAAAAATGCCACTTTGTACTTTTGTCACATTTCATATTTTAGAATAAAAACTAAAAGCACACATTCACAGTAATTTTTTTCTCACTCTACAATTTGTTGAGATATCACTTTGTGTGTACATGTGTATGTGTGTGCGTGTCACTACTACCTTTGCATCACCTTGTGTGTTGCCTGCCTTTGAATTGATCGCTGTGATTTTTCATAATTTTCACAGCTTTACGCTCGACCTCCACAGCTGTCTTGACTAGCTTTCGTTGCTCGCCGACAAGCGATTTACAGTTATTTTCAGCAGTTTTTGTGGTTGACATAGATTTGTGGTGATCGCGTTGATTTTAAGAAGCCAAGGTGCAGTACATCGAGCGTAAAAGGTGAAGAAACTTTATTAAAAACAGTGGTGCACAAAGCTAGGAGCACTTCGAATACAAACGCAACCTTTTTTGTGGTAGTACGTGTGCATAAGGAAAATTGTGAAACAAAAATCCAGCATAGAATGTGCGCGCGAGATGTTTACTGCTCGAAGTACATGCGAAAACTGATCCACTGCTTGCTCTGCTGAATATCAGTCGCTGCGCTCACTAACATGTAAGTGAATGCCGAACGAATTACCTGCGCTCTTCGAAGCTTTTGAATGCACCTCCCGGGTATCCATATGTCAACAGAATAGGGCTGACTACATTCACGACGGCGTTATCTTCGTTATTTTCGGCGTGACAGAGCAACACGACATTCAATCACGAAAGCCATTGTAGCCAGATTAAACCTAATTCTATTTTTGGGAAGCGACAGTGAGTGGCGTCTTTTTTATTTTGTCAATAAAAACTAAAATAGAAGTAAATAACAGATAATAAAAGCTAAAATCATTCTTTTGGACATTTTTTAAACATAATTAATATTTTTTTCTAAATTTTTCGCTACTGTTTGCTGTAATTTATATTGGTGGCTGCCGCTTTCAAAGTAATCAAGAAGCCAATGCTTGGCTACGGTTGTTGTCAAGCTTTGTTTTATTGTGGTCGTGGTCTGTAGACGCCGTGTTGAATGTGGTCAGCCCTAATATTGTTATTAGATGCTCAGCTACCATAGCGCAATGATACAAGGTGGCAGCATGGTGACATACCTACAAACATAAATAAAAATTCCATGTACTTTGTTTTTGTAAATTCGATGGACAAATGTCAAAATCGTACTGCACCGGAAGTTGATGATTCAAATCAAATAAAAAAAGTTTATAATCAGCTGTTCCATGCAGCCACCTTGTATCGTTGCGCCATGCTCAGCTACATTCCTCACACTCTTTGCTGATTTCAGTAGCATCACAAATATTCACTACCATTATCACATCACATTCATATGGTTACCACTACATATGGGACCACTGTAATATCGATAAGCAAGCCAGTTCGTAGTAGCGATAGCAAAATAATGAGAATTCATAGTTATCGCTTGCAAGTATTTCATTCGGACAACATTCGCCCAACCGTGTGTTCGCAAACTTCTCAAACTGTTTATGGCGACATTTATTTAAGTAGAACACATTTGCATTCGAAAGATCGCCGATAAGGTACAAACAGCTGTACCGCAAACACACCGTGTGAACAGGTGTAATTCACATATCCTGCATAGGCTCGCTACTTTCGAGTAACAGATGACATTGCTAGCCCCCTACGTATTGGCGTGTGCAGAGATAGGATGCGAAGAAACTTAGCTCCTACCTCCTTATTCTCCTAGACACATGTGCGTTCACCGTCAACGTAACTACCAGACCAGCCCACCATAAACATACTCTGGATATATGTGCGCTGGTTGCTTGGGAATCGATCCATGGACTAATCATCGAACACCACCAACCATGAGTTGTTCGTCCAACGATACACCCGTTCTGCCATCTGCCAACCGATTTCACCGGCAGCCAGACGCTGTCTTGCTTGTTTGCAGTCCTCCTTCAATATTGGTGTGTATGTGTGTACGTCTCGACCAAATACCTTCAACCAAATAACGTGTATTCATTTAGAAATGACTCGACTCTGGATTTACTGAGTGATACCCAAGCCTTTGATGAAACACACCTCACAAGTTCTTAGTAAGCTCAGTTATGCTGTCATTTTGGTAAAACAGCCGCAGGTTTATCCCAAAAAACACATTTATGGCGATCCAATACCTTCTGCTCCCTTAATCGGCCTTTAAAGTCTCTTTTCGCATCTATTTTTATTTTCATGTCATCCTTGGGGGCTGGGTGAGTGGCATATATTTCCCTTTCTTCTTCTTCTACTACTTGTAGCTACACAGATATTTCCCCACATTTGGTTGATGCTCCTCTGTCGGTAGTTCATCCAATATGGTCCATAATCTAACACAATTGGCGTACTACCTTGATCACCTCAAAAACGATTTGATAGGATCACATTGAACCATTTAGGTTATCCCACCCTTTCGTTCGGTGAGGAATTTAGGATTGCCAAAGCCCATGAATGTAGTACTATCTGTGACAGGATACGTCTGGTGGATTTGAGGTTGACAATTGGGTTGAAGAGACTATAAGTTCCCTAAAAAAGTTTATCTCTGCAATCCATTTAAAAATTTTGAATTTTTTTATTACTTCAATGATGAGAGTGCATCTTAGCGGTTCGGCGCATATGAGCTGTGATTCAGAAACATATCAGGCATTGGATTTTCTTGATTAAGCTCTGTATTGTCAGCATATTTACAGGGGATGCTCAAGTAACTAACTATTCCAGGTTCGATTCAAGCCGATTGCTGTTGTTAAAATGAGTGACCTTTTCTTGATGAAACAAGTAACTCTTCTTTTGTAAATAACAACGTCCTTTGAAATCTTCCGCAAGGGTTTATGGGCTTCCTCTTGCAGAATGACCAAACCCCCACAGCAAATTTTTCGTTATCTGTGAGTAATGTAAGTGAAAGGACCGAACTTTGTTTGCTGGCTTTTTGTATTCCGAAAGTGAAGCGAGTATGGCTAACAACTGTCCCGCCCTGCATCCGATTAGTATCAGTTTGTATGTAGTTATTTAATCCGTAGTGCGAAACTAGCGCTTTGCAGGGTTAATAAAAAAAACCTGCTCTTTATATGAAAAAAGCGAGACCAGTATGGAGCCTTGTTTTATAAGAAAATATCTAAGCTCTAATAAGAGACACAATTTAAACTCCCAACACGAAGGAATTAGTGTAAGCGGAGTTTTCTTTCCTTGAAATGTCATTTTTCTCTGAAGTAGGCGAGGGGTTTCGAGTCTGTACCTCAATAGGAAGTTAAGAAAAGTGGAAATGGTCGGTCCTTGAGGACCGCACACGGACTGAATGTGTCTATAGTTTTCTCAGAAGTTTCCCCAACGGCCAAACTGAAAACTCTCCCAAAACTCAGGACTTATTTTATAAACTAACTTCGTTCTGCTGCCACTCTAACACACTTTTAGATTTTTTGCTATGCGAGATTATTGCCATAAATTCAGCTTTCTTAAAGTGTTTCTACTGCGGTGGTCACATCATCAGTGTTGACATGTATCACCACGTCTGCCATTTGGGCACTCTTGCGCCAAAGTGTGGGGCTGTTTTCTGAGCTACCGTAATGGTAAGCATTGATGGCTTAGTTTTTTGTACCCTTCCATAAAGATTTCTGTGATGTTTACACACTGGAGGAATACTCGAACCAATCGGGAAATTTGAATTTTAGAAAAAATTGAGACTTCCTTTGGATAATTTTTTTGTTTTTAATGATTTGTTGAAAATGAATAAGTTGTTCAACTTTGGTCATTTTATTTGAATTTATTGTTTTTGTTTTTAAACAAATTTTTTGAAAAGGTTATGCAATTTGAGCACTCAAATTTTTTAAATAACTTCTCTAGTAAGTACCTACATACATACATGTATATGCTTGCATTCCCAGCCAAAGATGACTTGATACGAAACTCTCCCAAATTTGAGCTGGCAACGATCACAGATAAATCCCTCGCGCCAGCTGAAGCGGGTGCCAGAACAAGAATTATGCCAGCTAAAACGAAAAACGGGCCAAAAATATCGGTAAACTTTAGTTTGACCTACAACTGTAGAATAGCGTTCAGAAATTATGGGAAGAAGGATAAAAATACTTGTTTTAGTGTAAATATTATTATTTCGAAGGCGGAGGGTAAATATTATTTCCCATTCAGAAGTTATCACTAAAAACAGGTTTTGAAAATTTCAGGTCCCGATGCAAGCAGTCAATTTTGATCACAGAACCTGGAACGTCAGACATGTAGGATAAGCCCTAAGCTTTAAATGATGTTAACTATTATATCATAGGTCCGATTTACTGAAATTTCAAAAGAATATATGGTTTTCACTGTGAGTTAAATGCGTTACAATATTTGACTAATTAATTTAATCAAAATGTAAATTTGACTTAGATTTGTTTATATTTAACTCTAACTAGTCGTATTATTATAAAATAAGTTTAAAGAAATGAATATTTTACGGCTATCATTTTTATTAAATGATTGAAGCTATAATCGCCGAAATGTATGTCAAAAATCCCCATATTCAGATCTATTCATATTTGTTTGGAGTAGCATCATTGACAACAATGTGCATTTTGACAGCGCTCTCAAGAGTTGCAAATCCATTCATCTATGTTCGCAGCAAAAACCGCCTAACGCATTCACGTATACAAATGCAAAATCTTCAGCTGTCAAGTCCTCTATAAAAAAAAAAAAGTTAGTTCTTGCTAAATGTCAGAGAGGGTAGTGGATATATCATTTTTGCATTATTGTCCATTCATATATTATATGCATTTCCACTCATGAGTTTCGCTGTCTTGCCAGACCAAAAAAAAAATTATGTCACTGCTGACTGACGGCATTGCCATGTTTGCTTTGTAAAATAAACCAAAGTAACCGGTTATGCCAAAAACCGCATAGGTATTTTACTTTAACGTACAACTTCAAAAAATGCAAAAAAATTTCGGCATGTATCGGATGCAGCGTTACGTTGTTATTATTGTTAATCGCATGGCGGAAGATAATCAGTATGTAATGCATCATCAAAGTTTCAAGATTTTAGTTATTTAAATCAAAATTTTTAACTTTGCGCATTTTATCGTCCATGTGAAAAAATTTTGTAATAATTATACAATGAAACCAAGGGTCTGTGCAAGACGGCAGAAAAGTATGTTGGAATGAAAATTTTTGACAGATATGAAAAAATTTCACCACAGTTAAAAAATATCTCACCATAACACTTTACTACTCTTTGACACATGCCCTAAAAACAGTTTAGTATTGTTTTGAGTTTGGGCAGCGTCAATCAGTCGCAATTTACCATATTGAGAAATCATTATACTATGTTAAAGTTTTCCCTATGGCAATCTGCAAGTGAACTTATACTCATCTCATATTTTTCAATAATTTTCATTCCATGATACATTTATATCGATTGGCACATGAGCTTTGTAGAATTTGATGTGGTACTTCACTTGAATTACTTTGAAGGGCCCAAGCCAATTTTTGTTCGATTTTATGACGTTCAACTATCAATTGCTTTTTTACTTTGATTGAATCGAAGACAACACCAGATAAAGCGGCTCTGGAAGTGTTCGAGAGAAAAGTTCTTCCAAAGATTTATGGAATACTGAAGAAGATTTAACTATGTACGAGCTTTACGCAGATATCAACATAGTCCAGCGAATTAAAATGCAGCGGCTGCGCTGGAGAGGCCATGTTAAGCGAATGAAAGATGACGCTAAGAAAGTGTTTCTATTGGAACCCGCCTATGGAAGCAGAGGTAGAGGGCGGCCCCAACTCCGTTAGAAGGACCTGGTGGAAAACGATTTAAACTGCCCCATTGGCGCCGGTTCGCAGAGAAAAGAAGCGAATGGCGTACCTTGTTGGACGGCCATAATCGTTTAAACGGTTAAGCGCCAATTAAGTAAGTAAGTAAGAATCAAAGAGGAACGTAAAACGTGAAAAAATTTATCAAAAACTTTATTCTGGTAAAATGGCCATTATCTCCATGTCAAACCCGGTTACTTTTAAAGACTCTTGTATTACATGAATCTAAGTAAGAATTGACATCATTAAAAAATATTGTGACAGTTAGTGAAAATTATTTGCAGACATTTGTGCGGAGCAACAATTAATTAAATAAAACTACTATAGAAGTGGAGAAAACAGGCAAGTAAACTTATGTTTTCCTTAATATTTTGTTAATAACACTTCCAGTTTACAGAAAATCGAGACATCCTCCAAGAAAAGGCTTTATGTGCTGGAGAAAGCGGATAATGAAAATGTAAGTAATTTGTTTATGAAAACCATGTAATTCTAGTTCAAAAACTTTCTTTATATATTTTTGTAGACGTATTTCAATTGGAAGGACGCCCTGCCTTTAGTAAAACTCAAGAAAATGTATAGAGCTGAGCCACAAAAGCTGGCGACAAAAGCAATTATTTCTTGACCGAGCTGCTGCCAACGAGTGAGAATATTTTTTCAAGCCTTTACCTTAGACCAATTTATTACTAATTAATTACTTGTTTAACTTTATTATTTGTTTTAGTACTAGTATTCCTATTTTACTATTAATAGCTTTCATAATACATTTGTTTATTGAATGAATTAATTCATTTTAATAAAATTTTTATAAAAAAAATTAAGTGTTATTTTTTTCGTTATAAATGCGTTTGGAATATCAGATAAGTACAACAGCTAGATAATATGCTATTTATGCCATAACGCTAACGCATAGCTTTATGACATTCGCTGCTGTATAAATCATGTTATATATGGCATATGAATGGCATATTGAATATAGAAAGGTATATGAAAGCTTAATAGCAGAATTTAGTGAACATAAAAGAGAAGGCTGCTCACATGTATAGAAAAAATATAAGTGAGGATTTGTCGCTCTATCTTAAGAAGCTGATGTAAACTTTTTGAATTTCTCACGCATAGTTTTTGTAGCACTGCGGATAGTTTAATGCATTATATAACAAGTAGCGTTCTAACAGGGTTGATATCAAATAATACGCAAACACATAAATATTCATTCAACAGTGGCTGTTTGCTGGCATTCCATTGCGCTGTCATACAGACATATGTATATACACATACATACAAGCAGGTATAGCAGTAGCCGATCGCCTGCTCTAATCAATCATCGTACAATGCTGTTGTGATAAACAAAAACTTTGATTGAATACTCACTCTTTCATCAACTTCGGCATAACCGAAGCAGAATCGTTCCTTCAATAAACTTGAACAGGTCATTGCAGGACAGTTTTTAAGAAGATTTTCTCGTGATGAGTGATAAAGTGAAAGTGTTGAAAAAATTGTAAAAATATTAATTTAAGTGTTTAATAATTTAAGTAATTTAATAGTGGTTTACGAGTTAACAAAGATATAAAAAAAAGGACGTGTGGCACTCGGGGAATGCCGCAGTAAAGCAATTGCATATTATCAACTTATGCAATTATAATATTTATGCAACATTTTGTTTTCTTTGATATTAATTCAAGTTTTATCTTTGATATTAATTCAAGTTAACCTTTTTAAGCGTGGTGACCGATAAGAAAACAAATTTTTTACTTTTATTGAATAAATGAGAAGTTATAATTTAACTTTAACTTTAACTTTCACTTTAACTTTAACTTTATTTTTAACTTTAACTTTAACTTTAACATTCACTTTAACATTCACTTTAACTTTAACTTTAACACTCACTTTAACTTTAACTTTAACCTTAACTTTAACTTTGACTTTGACTTTAACTTTAACTTTCATTTTAACTTTAACTTTATTTTTAACTTTAACTTTAACTTTCTCTTTAACTTTAACATTCACTTTAACTTTAACTTTAACCTTAACTTTAACTTTAACTTTGAATTTAACTTTAACTTTAACCTTAACTTTAACTTTAACTTCCACTTTAACTTTAACTATAACTTTATTTTTAACTTTAACTTTAACTTTCGCTTTAACTTTAACATTCACCGCGGGGGTATCGGTCCCCTACCGGGCGCCTCCTCAGGTGGTGGATAGAGGAACGCTTCCCACAAGACGGGAGGTACTGAGTGAATTAAGTACTCAGGGCGAACCAAAACGAGCAATCCAGTGGAAAAATGGGAATGTGTTGCTCTAAGGGCAACACATCCCAAAGTTCCGGTGGAAGGGCGATAGGATGCCGCCCTAAAATACCCCATCAAGCATCCACAGGATCGAGACCAGTAAGATCCTGTTGACCAAAACTGGAAATATGATTATGAACTGATTGCTACGGGCTGGCGATGACGATAGGCTACTACCTTAATAAGCAAGGGTGACACCTTGCCGAAACGGATGGTAGGTTAATATCGGCATCGTCTCCGTCTCGTTAAAACCTTGGCAGGTCTTCAAGTACGTTCGAAGCACGTCGCCATTAAGTTGGTGGTGGAGGCTCAGTTGAGACGACTCCTGACTAACGCTGTATTCTGGCTCTGAACACCGACTCCCATAAGGACCTGTGTCAACCCACGCGTGGCCTTCCTGCTTCTGCAAAGATAACCACGGGAATTGAAGACGGCGACTGCACATCGTGCGGAGATAGCGGCTTGAAGCGGAGACCCAATAGAACAAATGAGCAACAAAATAAAAACAACAAAGGAAGATAAAAGTAGAGAAAGCGAGAAAGAAAGGGGCGATGAAGCGGTGTTCAAGAAGAGCACTAAAGTGCTGAGATCACCGGTTTTAACAACCCCCGCTAAAGCGACCTTGTCGGTAATGCCCACACAAGGCACCGAATCGGCGGAAAAGACAAAGGCAGCGAAAGCACAGCTGCGCAATAACCCCAGCCAGTCAACACCTGCTACTGCAAGGGAAAAAGCGTCGGTCAGCTCACCCAATGTCGTTGCACAGCGCGCTGTTGGGAAGGAGAAACGTGCGACTCCGCCAAGAGGCTCACTCTCATACACAAGCCTCGAAGGGAAGAGCCAAGACGAACTGCTGGACTACGCGGTATCAGTGCTGCGCGAGATGCAGGAAACCGCTCTCAAGCAGAAGACCGTGTCCAAGGACATAAAAACCGGTATGGCTCTTCTCGAGGAAGCGTTAAGCTGCATGGGATCGTTAAGGGCCCAAAAGGTAGACGAGAGCAGAGAATCGGGCCGAAAAACCAAGAGGGCACGAACGAGCTCAGATTCCCACTCGGAGGACTTGGAAGCCAAAAAGAAACGAGATGAAAGAACAAATACGCTTTCACAAGGTGAGTCTTGGTCCAATGTAGCGCGCCGGAGGCTGAAACAGCGGGCCCATCCAGCCAAGCAGGCAACCCCCGTCCAAGCTCCTAAAGCTCAAAAACGGGCGAGAAAGAGGAGACAAGCAGCAACTTTTGTGGTAAAACCCGTGGAAGGCAAAAGCTATGCCCAGGTACTAGGGGCCATACGCGGCCAGCTCCGCCCTAATGACACAGGTACGGTGGTACGGTCAGTACGAAAAACCAAATCTGGTAACGTACTGATTGAAACGGCGCGCTGCAGTGACCAGACGGCCTTCAGAGCAGCTATAGGTAGTGCAGTAGGAGAGGTCGGTGAAGCACAACAGCTCTCCAAGCGGATGAAGTTGGAAGTACTTGGCATGGACTGTCTCACAACTGAAACAGAAATCCAAGACGCAATAAGGAGGGAGGTCGGAAAAGAAGAAATCACTAGACCTCTCCGTGTCTCTGTGTTCGCAGCAAACCAAAGAGAACAGAAAATGGCGGTCGTCGAAGTGGACGAGAATATTGGCAACGCCCTACTCAAAAAAGGTAAAATTCCGATCGGATGGATACAGTGCCGAATCAGACAGCGAGCAGAAGTACAACGCTGCTTTAGGTGTCTCGGCTACGGACACCGGAAGGCAGAATGCAAGGGTCCAGACAGGAGTAACGCCTGCTGGAAGTGTGGGCAAAGCGGCCACCAAGCTTCGGCCTGTACCGCAGCTCCAAAATGTTACCTGTGTAATACACAGAAGCTCGATCATGTCCCTGGATCTGGAGCATGCAGCATTTTCAGAGCGGCACTCGCTGTTGCAAAGGCCAAAGTCTCAATTCAATAGTGATTAGTTTTATCCAAGGCAACCTAAACCGGAGCAGACTTGCTGATGAGCTACTACAACAGTTGGTCTTAGACCATAAAGCTAACAGCGTTATCATCAGCGAACCCTATAGAGCCCGAAATGTTTGGCATATAGACAACACCGGCACCGCCGCAACCTGGATGACAGATGCAAACGCCAATATTGTGAACCGTGTTGCCGGACAAGGCTACGTCCGCCTAACTACGAATAATACCACAATAGTAAGCTGCTACTTGTCCCCGAATGATCCCATTCAAACGTTCAGGGAGAAGCTTGAACTTATTGAAGACGACCTGAGGGACTTAACTAGTAACCTGGTTGTGGCGGGAGACTTTAACGCAAGAGCCGTCGAATGGGGAATGCCGCAGACTAACACCCGTAGAAGGTTAGTCCTTGAGATGGCAGCCAGGCTCGGTTTGAACGTGCTTAACACTGGTACGACCCCTACATACCGACGGCCAGGCTTTGGATACTCGATCCCCGATGTAACACTAGTGTCAGAAAGCCTGCTGCTGACCGCTGCTGGATGGAGAGTCATAGAGGATCTGACTGGAAGCGATCACAACTACATCACTTTCCACCTAAACGATCCCGGTCAGAGGCAGATTCCGAACGGGCCACGCAGAACAAAAGCATGGGACGCATCCAAGGTCGACTCTGCCACGTTCTCCGCATCAGTACTGGGGGATGCCCGACGGATAATCAACAACTCCAGTCCGACGGAAGAGACGGTTGAAAAGACAATGAGCTGTCTTCGCCACGCTTGCAACCTCTCTATGCCACGGAGGGGAGTGTGGAGGGGTAAAAAGCAGGTATACTGGTGGAATAGCGAAATCGCGGAGCTGCGGAAAATATGCCACAGGATGCGAAGGCTAGCAACTCGCGCGCGCGGCAGGCCTGAGGCTCTAGAAAAGTCGGAAGCGTACAAAGGAGCGAAGAAAGCTCTTAGTGCTGCCATTAAGCAAAGCAAGCTTAAGTGCTGGAAAGCGCTTTGCGAGGAAGTGGATCGAGACCCATGGGGGCAGGGATATAAGATAGTAATGAAGAAGTTCCGTCCGCCAAACCAGCTGATGGACGAGAACCAAATAAGCAACATTGTGGATGGCCTGTTTCCCACCCAACTTCCTAGGTAGGGCGGGTACGTTACCCATGAAGATCGCAACGTTGAACCATTCCAAGAAGAAGAGCTTAAAACTGCCGTGCGAACTATGAAACCTAGGAAAGCATCTGGGCCCGACGGAATACCCGCGGAGGCAATTAGACTAGCTGCAAACGACTGCCCAGAACTTATGTTGCACATGTACAACAAATGTCTCGAAGAAAGAATTTTCCCCACCATATGGAAGACAGCACGACTGGTTCTCATTCCAAAAGGGAAAGGAGATCCCAACTCTCCATCATCGTACCGTCCCCTATGTATGTTGGACACAGCAGGGAAATTGATGGAGAGTCTCCTGAAGCAACGCCTCACCATAGCGTTACAGGACGCCGGAGGACTGTCGCCCAGACAGCATGGTTTTCGGAGGGGGCACTCTACAATGGATGCCATAGCAGAAGTTATAGACGCAGTCAAGAAAGCCGAGACAGCGTGCCACAGAGCAAGACCTATAGTGTTGCTGGTCACGCTGGACGTCAAAAACGCTTTTAACTCAGCTAGGTGGGAGGACATGCTTGAGGCACAAGAAAGCACTTTCAAAGTACCGCAATATTTGTTAGAAATTTTAAGGGACTACCTAAGAGAGAGGTATCTAATATATGAAAGTACTCACGGTCAAAAAAAGGTAAAAATAACAGGTGGAGCAGCCCAGGGTTCGGTACTAGGTCACGATCTTTGGAATATAACTTACGACAGTCTTCTTCGATTAGACATGCTAGAAAGCACCTTCCTCGTTGCATTTGCAGACGACGTGGCAGCTGTGATAACAGCACCAAGCTGCGAGCTGGCACAGCTAAAATTAAACCAGGTCATGCGTAATGTAAATAGGTGGATGGCTGAGCACGGTCTCCAGTTAGCAACAGCCAAAACGGAGATCGTCATCCTCACAAAGAGACGTATTCCCACTACCAGGAACATGATGGTTGGGGACCAGCCAATAGAAACACTCGCTTCAGCGAAATATCTGGGAGTGAGGTTAGACAGCAAACTCAACTTCTCGGATCACATACGAGGGACCTGCGAAAGAGCTGCGCGCATAATAGCGCGGTTGAGTAGATTAATGGCAAACACAGGTGGCCCAAAGCCATGCACAAGGAAGTTGCTTGCATCAGCCTCGGATTCTATACTCTTATATGGTGCAGAAATCTGGGCGGACTCAATGAAATACCGGAAGAACCGAGTCGCCCTCACCTCGGTCCAACGCAGAGGGGCGCTGCGAATATCTTCGGCTTACCGCACGGTATCAGCTGAAGCTGTCCTGGTCGTTGCGGGAACCATACCGATATATCTTCTCGTTGAGGAAAGAAAAACAATATATGACAACGGATCGCAAGCAAGTAGAGCTGCTGTTGCCATGCAGGCGCGAGAAGAATCGATCCGACGTTGGCAAGATCAGTGGAGCAACAGCATCATAGGAAAGTGGACTAGGGAACTAATCCCCGAACTTGATCCATGGTTGAAGCGACCGCACGGAGAGGTAGACTTTTACCTGACCCAGTTTCTAACGGGACATGGTTACTTCCGCAAATACCTACACAGAATGGGTAAGGTTGATAGCCCGAGCTGTCTGTACTGTGGGGAAATAGACGATGTACGCCACACCTTCTTCGAATGCAGGCACTTCTCCCATCAGCGAAGGAGGGTAGAAGAGGTACTTGGCGACCTATCCCCGGGCAGTGTCATTAATAACATGACCTGTCGAAGAGACAGATGGGATACGGTCAGCACATATGTGAGGCATATACTTACCAGTAAACGAGAAGACGGATGCCTAGCCCATTAGCGTGAGAGTAGCCATAGAGCTCACGTAGCGCGCACCCGTACCCGAAGTAATGCTAAACGCGGTCCCAGGTACGGGGATTTGCGCGGGCCGTGGGAGGTTAGGTTTTAGTGGGTAGGCCTTCATGGCAGAAGGGAGTCCTACACTCGGAGAGTCACGCAGTGAGGCTTAAATGTCCCGGTCAGTGTATAAAGCATTTCCTCCTTCCACGAAACACAAAAAAAAAAAAAAAAAAAACATTCACTTTAACTTTAACTTTAACCTTAACTTTAACTTTGACTTTAACTTTAACCTTAACTTTAACTTTAACTTTTACTTTAACCTTAACTTTAACATTCACTTTAACTTTAACTTTAACTGTATGATCCGGGGTGGGCGTGAGCTTAGCACCTGCTAACAAGCAAACCTAATATAAACCCACGCAAGTCATTTTCTGTCAAAAATGTCTCATGCACATACAACTTGTATGAGAGCAACTCAAATTGAATTTGCTGCGTGAAAATCTAACTCGATTTCCAATTTTTGTTCTGCGTGACATTTAGATTTGACGTTTGCACACATGCTTTACATTGTCGCAACGCATGCTTATTTGGGTTAGGGCAAAAAACCGGTTGTTTGCGTGCGCTAAAAAAACGCAGTGCGGTTTTATTAGGTTGGCTTGTAAGCGACCGTATATGTATACGATAAGCGATAGCACAATGGCTACTTCGTGAAAATCAACGACAGCTCTTTTAGTTTGATTTGGATGGTCGTACGGTGTAGAAGTGTCGCACGCGCGCTTAAAACAGAGTACCGAAGAGTGCGTGTGACACATGTTCACCGTTCAAGCACTGAAATCAAACTAAATAAATAATTGATTTTGCTTTCGTGCTCGCTACGCGTTCGTGTTTACTAACACATTCTCAATTTGGTAACCAGCCCACCGCTGATTATGATAGAGATCCAATTTTATGTTGACCTGTTGCTAACACCGAACCTTTTCGAACCTTTTCGAGCCTTTTCGGATCTTTTTTGACAAATATCCGTTACGGTTTTTTTTGATTTAGTCGCCAAGCCCGCGATAAAATCTATGCAATAGCTTAAAAATGCTTAATTGAATTTTACACTGCTGTGGAATATGAAGAAAAAATTAAAATATGATGTATGGTGAGTTGGGTATATTTATAAATAAATTTGATTTTTCTTAATTTCGATTATAAATCAAAAATCTTACCGCTGCTGTGGTATAGCATTTATTATACATACTTCGTTTTGGCCAACATTTTGTATATGCGTGTGTAGACGTGATCATGTTTCAGCATGCACGCACCTCTAGGTAATAAGTAACATAAAGTCATAGAGCCGGCTATTTTCCAAAGCACCAAAAATCTTTATCGGACAGAAGTCAAGCCTGAGTTCTTCTGATTTTTAATTGTATTGGTATTTCATACCTTTAAGAAACTTGACGTTGCCTGACCACAAGTCACCAGTACGTCGACTATTTTTTCCAAAGCACTATGTTTTCGAAAAAACCCCAAAATGTTTTTCTTCTTTATTGTGCTAAATTGTATGTCCGTCTTTTGCCCATCGTTTGTCCATGTTTGATCGTTTGTCCACCTTTTGTTAAAAAGTTATAACAAAAATATTTTTTTTTTGTTTTCGATAAATCCCCAATTTTTTGTTTCGTTTTATTGTGCTAAATCGTATGTCCGTAGTTTGCCCAGCAATTGGCCATGTTGTTTCTGGTTTTTTCGAAAAAAAGGTGGACAAAGGAACTTTTTTCCTGGACAAACGAATGAGATATGGTTTTTTTAAGTACTCGCACATGTAAGTGCCAACTTCACAGAGTTCTCTGCTTTGACCCTTTCTCCACCGTCCACAGTCCACACAAGTATATGTAGTATAGAATGCTGCTTTGGCACCTTGCTAGGATAGGTAGTCTGCCTGTTTATTATCTTCATGTCACTTGGGACTCCAATGCATTCGGCTTAGAAGTTATTGTGTAAGACTGTTTGTAAAGGCAAGTAAAGCTGCCTGGCTGTCTGATATAATGAAGATATCTTCCGAAGATAAGCCTATCCGTAGACATACTCTACAGCAAACTTCTATTGCATGGATATCTGGCATAAAAGTGGTGATATAGCATCCTCTCCTATTCCACCTCCCTTTTTTCTGTCGAGTTTTGATCCATCTGGTGACCAGGCCTCCAATTTATTTATTTATTTATTTATTTATTTATCAGTCTACAAATTAAACAGTTACACAGACCAAATATACCGGCACTTAAATTTCAGATGTAATACATGATATAAACAACATAAGCAGTCATCAATTTTAAAGTAATATTTAAACAGTATAGAACCAAACGCTTGACAATTTCAATTAAAGACTTAGAAGTAAGCAAAAGATAAAATGTTGTAAATGTGTTAAAATGTACTCATGAAGGAGCTAGTAAATAATAATTAATGAAATTGACAATAAAGCAAATTAATAGTAGATAAAATATATACAGAATAGAATTTATACAGAATTTCATTACATATAAAAATAATGATCACAACGCAACTTTGCAAACAAGTTTCAAGTAACTGGTGCTTCAAATTTGAAACAGAGGGTTGAACAGTATATCACGGTTTAGCGTTCTTTGCTTCATTTCGAATTACAAATTTAATGTAGTTAAAAGGTATTTTTTAATACCAAGAAACGAGTCGCTGACGTCTAAATTTTTACAGTGTTTATTAAAATCACGACATAAACAGCGAAGTGGTTGGTGGATTTCATAATTCGACCTGCATGTAGCTACAAAAATTGATTGCAAATGTCTAGATGGCCTAATAGGAACGTTAAACTTAATCTCGCCAAGCAAAAATGGACTATTTATCGACCCCCTTATTAAGTTAACAATAAATAAGACGCCGAGCATCTCCCTGCGGCTCTGCAAAGTGGACAGCTGTATTAGTTTTAACCGGCTGCAATAGGGGGGAAGATTTTTAGAAGGGTCCCAGGGTAAGTGTTTTAAAGCGAAAAGCAAAAATTGTTTCTGGACAGATTCCAGCTTGTCCGAATGAACCTGATAACGCGGATTCCAAATTATTGAAGCATATTCCAAAGTAGGTCTAACCAATGATGCAAAAAGAGTTTTTGTAACGTATGGGTAATTAAATTCTTTAGACCAACGTTTAACAAAGGCCAAAGTACCTTTAGCGCTATTCACGCAAGTTTCAATATGAAGTTTAAAATCGAGTTTTGGGTCCATAGTAACGCCTAAATCAATAAACTTAGTGACTTGCTTGATTACATAGTCGGCAATAACATAATCATGGGATTGGAAGGACTTCCTTGTAAAACACATGAACTTACATTTAGGTAGGTTTAGTGACATGGCGTTTACATTACACCAGTCACCAAGACTATTCAGATCAGCCTGAAGACATGCCCTATCCACGGGTGAGCGGATAGGCATTACAAGTTTGACATCATCAGCGTACATCAACGGCTTGCAGCTCTTCAAAACACTAGGAAGGTCATTAATGAACAACAGGAACAAAACTGGACCAAGATGGCTGCCTTGAGGAACACCAGAAGTTACGTTTATGAACCGAGACCGACAATTATTAAATATAACTGTTTGTTTTCTTTCCTTCACATAAGAAGAGACCCAAGATAGAAACAAAGGAGGAAATCCTAACCGATCAAGTTTGAGTAAAAGTATAGAATGAGAAACTTTATCAAATGCCTTACTAAAATCAGTATAAATAACATCGACTTCACAATTAGTTTTAAAACTGTTTGATACAAAGGTTGTAAACTCGAGCAAGTTGGACACCGTTGATTTACCTTTGCAAAAGCCATGTTGTGAAAAGTCAATTAATGAAGATACTCTAAAAGCAATCTGTTTTGTGATAATCAATTCAAATAGCTTAGGAATTGTGTTGAGCTTGGCTATTCCTCTATAATTTATAACACACGTTCTGCTTCCATTTTTATGCAGTGATATAATGAATGATTCTTTCCATTTCTTGGGGAAAACCCCTTGCTTCAGCGACGCATTAAACAAGCAGGCTAGAGGTCGATATAAGTATCGAGCACATGATTTCAGCACTACCGACGGAATTTGATCCGGACCACTAGAGTAAGAAATTTTTAGATTTTCCAGATGAGTTAAAATATCATCAGTACATATATATGGGACTGCCTGGGAATCCAGAGGAGACAATCTGAAAGGATAATTCGATGGCGGGTAATCATAGGTGTTTGAATAAGTAGATTCGAAGAAATCGGCAAACATGTTAGCAATTTCGAAGCTATCATTGGAAATCTGATCATTTAGCTTCATTGTAGAAGGAAACCCTTTTATTTTCCTTTTTGAATTCACAAAGCTATAAAACGACTTAGGATTGACAAAAATTTGGCTTTTAATCCTTCTGATATAGTTCCTATAACAAATTCTGTTCAATGTGTTATATTTGTGACGTAAAATTGAGTAGGCGGCATAGTCAGTCATTGATCCAGAAAGTTTGTAGCGTTTGAATGAACGCGTCTTCTGATTTTTCAGGCGTTTCAATTCTTTAGTCCTCCAAGCCGATGATGATATAGCAGTGGTTTCGGACGTAGGTATGCATTTTTTAAATATTCCGTATAGTACATTATTAAAATGGTATATACTCTCATCAATATCCCCATCGTACTCAGGCCTATTTATTCTCGACACTTCGAGTATTACTTTAGACCAATTGGCTTTTCTACGCTCAGATAAATTATAAGATTCCATATACATCGCGAGAGCAGGATGATACACATCTTCAGGCAGGGCAAGGGGATCGCATCGATTTACAAAACAATTTGAATCGTCTGAGAAAATTAAATCCAAGCATTTACCGAATTTATTCTGAATGTTGTTAATTTGAAAAAGTCCAACATCTGCAAACTCGTTTAGGAAATCATAGTCGATAGCGCGAGAATAAGTAGGGACTAGCTTCCCGTCGATAAGACTCCATGACACACATGGCAGATTAAAATCGCCAAGTACAGTGACAGAATCACAGGCCCTGGCAGTGCTGCACACAGATTTCACTACTGAGGAATAATTCAAATATAAGGAAATGTCAGATTGATTTAGGGCCTACATATAGATTCCCTGTTTCCCAGAGAGTTCTGTTAACAATATTTTGTGAGATTCAGAACTGTAGAATGTGGAATTTCCCATGATTTTTACTTCATATGACATGTCATGCTTCCGGTCTTAAGCTCATGGATATTTTGAAGTTTTAGTGCAGTAAGTGCTGCTTCTTTCTCTTTTATGATATTGAGCTTCTCCCACTAAAACACTAAGTGCAACGCACCCGGCGCAGCAATGGTTGAAATGTTTACATATATAAAAGAGGAAGGACATATACTCAAACTGTTATATAATATATGTTTCCCTCTACCTTGATTCTGGGATAGCAATTATAACCTATCTTGTCCTAACCTAGCGAGCCGCTTGATCCAAGACAGATGCTCGCTTGCAGCCGCACCTCGTGGTAGACAGACGGGGCCGCATATGGCTTGATATACAAATCGCCAGCGTATTCCCATTAGCGAAACAATTTGCTTACAATTTACAAACAAAATTCGTTACGAATTCTCATTTAAACAAAAATTTGCCTTCGCCAACGAATTTGCTTTATACTAAAGTCTTTTTTTTTTTCAAAATTCACCAAAGAAATTAGAAGTTAACTCACATGCGCCAAACAGTTTTCTAAAATACGCCTGTTTGAGGGGTCCTCGTTTAACCCCCTGGGCAGTTAGTTTAATAATCAGCGTCCACAGGGGAGGTGATAATATCGCGCACTGCCGCGTGTAGCTATCCTTATCAGTCCTTCATTACGAAGTCATCTTCCTGCAATTTAAGATGCAGCCGTTCTATTTTGTTAAGTCTGAACTTACTTCAATTCAATTACTTAATTGGCGCTTAACCGTTTAAACGGTTATGACCGTACAACAAGGCGCGCCAGTCGCTCCTTCTCTCTGCAAACCGGCGCCAATTGGTCACATCAAGGGAGTTTAAATCGTTTTCCGCCTGCTCCTTCCATCGGAGTGGAGGCCGCCCTCTACCTCTGATTCCACCAATTTAGACCATTCATTATCGCCCATTGAAAGCCCCGAAATGTCTAAGAAGGCTTCTTAGGCATACTTCTTATACAGCAGGGCTGTCTCTATGTTTATAACCAACCTAGACAGTGGCGTGTCTACTGACTTGGCTTTGGTGTATGCATGTTCTGTTGTAAAGAACCGTTTTTTATTCATATTAGACTTTATGTACACATATCTTAGCCTCATAAAGGTTTTGTGCAGAAATTGTCTTAAGCTAATGGGCCTGTAGTATTTGGGATACATTTGACTGCTCTTCCCCGGCTCTGGTGTGTAAATAGCACGAACACTTCTCCAAGAGTGGGATATGTGATTCGGTCGTATGCATCCAACAAATATTATTTTAAACCATTCCACTATCCTGTACTCAAAATTTGCATAACGGCAGGGAATATATCATCTCGACACAGTGAGTTAATAAACTGAGATAAGTACTTCACCGTCCATTCTATCTCGGTATTCGTCACTAAGCCCAGCATTACACGCTCCGTAATCAAATTTTAAGTGCTGTCTGCTGACTCTTGAGAAAAACCTTCGAATAGGAAACATATGTCGAAAAGTGCCTCAAGGGACTCTTCACTATTACGTAGCCATTTATTATCATCCTTTTTTTATTATTCATTGGATTATGTTACCCCTTCCTATGATTTTACTCAACCAGGTTGTTTCGCTGGAGCATTAGATGTCCGCGCATAAATTTTTCCATGAAACTCTCTTCGCCTTGGAAATTTTGCGCTTGAATATCATCAACAGATCTCTACACTCGTCCCTGCCTTCATGTTTCACAATATTTGACAGCTTAACCATTTCTTTAAAATATCTTCTAAGAAGGCTCAGCTTCTTGCATCACCATGGCGGCATTGCTTTTCCTCTGAATATTCTCAGAGGGCAAGCTATGCTATACGCTGTCATAAGCGCCTTTGAAGGGAAGTCAATGGATTCCTTCAATTACTCCATATTGGCAACATCTCGCTTAGTACTCGCTTAGTTCAGTGGCTCATTTTACCTTTTACAACAGTTAACTAGTCTCTGATTTATAGGATAATTCTGATTAAAAGCAAGGGTAAAACAATTTCCCACCTTTCCTTCACCATCCTCGCCCATCAACCATTGCATTATTTTGTGCATTTTTAATTATCGGTTTTCTTATTTATACTTTGACCATAATTAATTGTATTTGCTTTCACTTTATTCCTCTGCTATTTATTTGCCAAAAAACTACTAAAAGCAATGAAGAATACGAAGTAGAAAACCAAACAAAATTTTTCAATTTTATTGCCATTTGTGAGAGCATGAAAGTAAAACAAAACTACACAAAACAAAGAGAAACAATTAAGGACGGGACTGTCTTCGGCTGTTCCGAAGATTTCATACCTTTCACGAATGAGGCTGAACAACAATTTTATCCCATTCCTCATATCCAAATAATCGGCTGTATAAGATATGAAATATGGGCATTTCCGTAGAATGGTCAACCAGAGCAAAAATTTTAAATGTTAATAAAAATAAATTTTTTTTTAACCCTGTTATACAAAATTACCCAAATTTTTATAAAAATAATAATAGGTTCAAACACACACCAAATTGGCAATTTATACTATTTGGGCAATTTATTACGCAATTTGTCATATAATAAATTGTAATAATAAATTGCCAATTTAAAAAAAATTGGGTAATAAATTGTTTCAAACTGCAAATGCAACATTGTAAAGTGTGTTTATTGAGTATATTTTAACGTCAGTTACGCATGGCTGAACTATGTGGTTGGCTCATCTCATCAGCTGATTTTATGTCTTTCATTTCACTGGAGTAGGGATTGTCAAAAGAAGATGGCAAACTCAAAATGAAACCAAAACATTGAACACATTTTCTTACAACGCACAAAAATTTCAAAGTTTTATGTTTTCATTCCATTTCATTCGCCTAATAATGTGCGTGTTCATTTTGACAGTCTGAACAAAGGTATGTTCTTGCTGTAGAGATGAGCCAACCAGCTATCAAATTACTATTGTGTAAGCTAAATCGAGTTGTATGAACAGCACTCAATTCAAATCGAAATTTCCTCAATTTATTTTTCTGTTTGAACATAGTATAAAGGTTTGGAAGTTAATTTGAATATTTTTATGAAAAATTTGGCTTAAAACCTGAAAAAAAATTTTTTTCATTTCCAGCCAGTTTTAAAGGCCTGTTTCTTTTAAATTGTTTCACATGTTCGACTTACACTAGCGATCCCTTTTTGCAACGAAATACCCCCATGAATATTAATAAAGACTATCAAAATGAAAGAAGAGTGAACGACGATGTATTAACGGTAAATTTTTATTGAAACTTTTACCTCTGCCGTCGTACGTTCGCGACCAAAAAAATACATTTTTTGTTACCACTTCTCAAGGAGTGTAAGGAAATGTCTAGAACTACATTGCTAAAGCCAGTTGAGTGCACTTAATTGAAAACCAAAACTACTTCTCGTGAAGGGTTTACCAAACCTTTTTTTTTTTTTTATAGTTGCGTACGTTCGCGACCGTTTTGCATTTTGATATATTTTTGGCCTGTTCACTTTGAAATTATGTACTTTGTGCTTTATTTTTCTATCCATCGTGTTAGCAGTTGTTGTGAGTCATCTCGCGTATTGAAATTTAATAACGAAAAAATTTATAAAATATTATAAACGTAAGTACAGATTAACTCGTGAACTAATATTTTAATAGTTTTAAAAAATATATGTACATATATCCCTTAGATAATAAAGATGGGTAAAGCTCCTACTGAATCCCAAAAAGCAAAGCATAAGAGGTATTTGCAAAATATTATGAGTGATCCCACAAAACTTAAGCAGTATCGTAAGAAAGCAGCTGAACGAATGAAGAGAGAAGGGAAGAACTAACGAAGTTGGGGAGAAAAACTAAGCTGATGAGGAAGTTTAAAGAAAAAGAACGTGAGCGGTTGATAATATACCGTCAGAAAAAGAAAATTGCTTCTAGACAACAACGAAATGGTACAAACTATACTTGCAAACAAACTTTATACAAAGCTGTAAAAAAAGCAGAAAATGCTTTACCAAAAAATGAAGCAAGAAAAAGAGAGGTTGTTAATATACTTTATAAAAAGTATTTGCCAGAAAGTAGTACAACTCAAAATACTCTTAAAGAGGACGCCATCAACTCAGAGATAGAGTTGAAATTGGCTGGAGACTTTTCTGCGGGACGATATCAGCGTTCAGTCTTCTGGAAAAAGAGAAACGCTAATATTAGATGGGAAAATTGTTGCTACACGTTATATGCTGATAATAGTTTCTGAGGCTTACGAGATCTACAAAACGCAAGTAATCGGAAAAACCGTAAGTAAAACACAGTTTTTTGAATGTCGTCCAAGAAGTGTCCAGCTTTCGAGCAAAATGCCACATAACATGTGTGTATGCATTTATCATGCCAATTTTAATTATTTATTGAAAAGCTTATCGAACGCTATGGACCCTATATCTGAAGACTACGAAAAATTCCTCAAATTAGCGTGTTGCAATATAGAAAATGAATACTGCATGACCAACGCCTGCGAAAAGTGTGCAAGCGAAATTAAAGAGATCATTCCTTTGAAATACCTTTCAGAAATGGACGAGAACGTCAAATGGAAGCAATGGCGGAAAGTGGATGATCGTGTAACACTGAATTACACTGATGCTCCGTTATCTGACTTGTTACACGAGATACAAATTCAATTGCCACTTTTCAAGGAACACTTTTTTGTAAAGCGAGCACAGCAGAGCTATTTCGAAGCTGTAAGGAAAAATATCCCACCCGGAGTACTTGTTATACAAGTAGACTTCGCAGAGAATTATAGGCTAATCTGCCAAAACGAAATTCAGAGTGCGCATTTTAGTTATAAGCAAGTTTCTAATTTTACTTGCGTCGCTTGGATGTCTGACCAAACTAAGTCGTTTGCAATAATAAGTGACAGTTTAACAAACAGCAAAATCGATGTTTACCTGTTCATAACACATCTTGTGCAAGAGATAAAAAGGCAACATGGCGAATTCCAAGACATTACCTTTTTCTCGGATGGAAGTAGCTGCCAATTTAAAAATAAGTATATAGTTCGGAGTCTTCCAGATTTGCTGACTCAATTCAACTGCAAAAAGTTTGAGTGGAACTATTTTGCGACATCTCATGGCAAGGGTGCAGTTGATAGTGTTGGAGCAGTTTTGAAAAGAAAAGTCTGGCAACTAACAAGAAAAAAATCTTATTTTAAATGATGCCCTATCTTTTTATAATTGTGCAAAAGAGCACATCACTGGAGTTGAACTTAAATATATTGGAGCTGATTCAATCGCCGAGATATCCCCAACTTTAAGTCAAAAATGGACGAATATACCAATCATTCCAGGTATCAGATTGATACATTCAATTTCCTGTGACGAAAACCTGAAGTTACATGTAGATTGTACGGCATATTCACAATATAAAGATATTTAATAACATTTCATTACATAAATATATACGTATGTATGTATATTAATAATAATAAATAATACTGATACCGCGTTTTACTCCATAATTCAATATGCAGAAAATAATAAAAAAAATGTATGGAAAATCGTACGTTCGCGACCCGTACGTTCGCGACCGGTATTTAAGCGTATATATAAAAATGTACTGAAGATATTTTAACGCGAAATAAACGTAAAGAAAGTCACTTTATGCCACTTCAATATGTTATAAACCGTTTTGAAAAAATTCATTCCATTTCGCTGAATTTTAAATTTTTCCAGTTGCACAAAAAAGTCACTTCCATTTTGCGTACGTTCACGACCAATCGAAACAACCTGCCTCTTGCACCTAAAATTGACTAACCAAAATGCTATCGAAGTTGCAAACAAAAAAAAAGAAAAACCTATATTTACTTTGTTTTTTGGCCCATAAAAGCGTACGAACGTACTGTTCGCGACCGTGGAAACACCCATATATAGTGAATAGTGAACTATTGAACAGACGTACATACCTAAGCGATTTATAAGAGCTTTGGTGACAAAATAAGGGAAAATCACTATGTAAGAAAATGAATCTAGGGTAACCCTAGTATGGTGGACCAGGGGTGACTCTAGAATGTGTTTGTACGATATGGGTATCAAATTAATGGTATTAATGAGGGTTTTAAAAGGGAGAGGCCCTGTTGTTGTTGTTGTTGTAGCAATGCTCGCCCCACCTAATAGCCGTGACCGATCACAAATTGTCATCAATATCCTCTAACGGGAGTCCAAGGAAACTTGCCGTTTCAACAGGGGTGGACCATAAGGAAAGGGGTGTTAGAGGCGTTGGTTCCACATTACAATTAAAGAGATGGTTGGTGTCATGTGGGGACACATTGCAAGCAGGGCATACATTTTGTATGTCGGGGTTGATTCTGGATAGGTAAGAGTTTAACCTGTTACAGTATCCAGAACGAAGTTGAGCAAGAGTGACACGCGTTTGCCTGGGGAGTATGCGTTCCTCTTCTGCGAGTTCTGGATATTTTTCTTCAAGTACTGGATTCACCGGGCAATTCCCGACATAAAGGTCCGACGCCTGTCTATGGAGTTCACCAAGGACCTGCTTGTGTTTTTCCGCTTCATACGGCTGGGTTCTCAGGTGCCGTATTTCCTCAAAATGCTTACGGAGATGACTCCTTAGGCCCCTAGGCGGTGCTGGTTCGTCAATCAGATGTCTGTTGGGATGCCCAGGTTTCTGGGTATTCAACAGAAACTGTTTGGTCAGCATCTCATTTCTCTCCCTGATGGGGAGTATTCTCGCCTCATTATGCAGATGGTGTTCTGGGGACATAAGAAGACAGCCCGTGGCGATTCTGAGAGCAGTATTTTTGGCAGGCCTGTAGTGCCTGTAGTTTCTTCCAGTGGGTGGTTTTTAGGCTTGGCGACCATATGGGTGACGCGTAGCACGTAATCGGCTGGCTAATTGCTTTGTATGTGGTCAAGAGCGTTTCTTTATCTTTTCCCCAGGTACTGCCAGCAAGGGATTTGAGGATTTTATTACGGCTCTGAATTCTTGGAACAATTGCGGTTGCGTGCGCACCAAAATGTAGATCCTGATCAAACGTCACACCCAAGATTTTGGGGTGTAGGACAGTCGGTAGCGTAGTGCCATCGACGTGGATGTTCAATATGGTCGACATTTGGGGCGTCCATGTTGTAAATAAGGTCGCGGAAGATTTAGTCGGTGACAATGCCAGGTTTCGCGAGGCGAAAAAACTGGAGAAATCAGGGAGATAGCCGTTTATTTTATTGCAAAGCTCATCGATCTCTGGGCCTGGGCCTGTGGCCATTATCGTGCAGTCATCGGCGTAGGAAACGATTGTGACTCCTTCCGGTGGTGAAGGTAGCTTAGATATGTAGAAATTAAACAAAAGCGGGGATAGGACACCACCCTGTGGCACCCCTTGTTTAATTCTCCTTTGTTTTGATGTTTCGTTTCTGAATTGCACCGATGCCTGCCGACCACCCAGATAATTTGCGGTCCACCTTTTAAGACATGGGGGAAGGGTAGACCCTTCCAGGTCTTGCAGTAACGAGCCATGGTTGACCGTATCAAAAGCTTTTGATAGGTCTAACGCTACGAGTACTGTTCTATGGTGGGGATATTGATTCAAACCGCAATGTATCTGGGTGCTAATGACATTTAGCGCGGAGGTAGTGCTATGGAGTTTTCTGAAGCCATGCTGATGAGGGGCTAGCTGCAAATGTGCTTGGAAATAAGGGAGCAAAATGGCTTCAAGCGTCTTTGCCACTGGCGATAGGAGAGATATCGGACGATATGACTCACTTACGTTAGCTGGTTTCCCAGGCTTTAGTAGCGAGGACCACCTTGGCCATTTTCCATTTCTCGGGTATGACAAAGGTGGAAAGAGACAGGTTGAAGACATGCGCTAAATATTTGAAACCCTCTTTCCCTAGGTTTTTAAGCATCGGCATTTCGGGGAGGCCTCAGTTGTATAAGTGAAGATGTTTTCGAAATATCGACCAAAATGTTGACCAGGGTGACCCAGAACATCATCTGTTGGGTACCGCTAATTTATTTATATATGTAATACCACGAACAGTATTCCTACCAAGATTCCAACGCCTTTTGATTTCACCCTGCAGAACTTTATCATTTTCTACTACTTAATATGGTAGGTGTCACACCCATTTTACAAAGTTTTTTCTAAAGTTATATTTTGCGTCAATAAACCAATACAATTACCATGTTTCATCCCCTTTTTCATATTTCGTATAGAATTATGGCATTTTTTTCATTTTTCGTAATTTTCGATATCGAAAAAGTGGGCGTGGTCATAGTCGGCTTTCGCCCATTTTTTATACCAAGATAAAGTGAGTTCAGATAAGTACCTGAACTAAGGTTATATAATAAGGTTATGTAATATAACGATTTTTGCTCAAGCTATTGTGTTAACGGCCGAACGGAAGGACAGACGGTCGACTGTGTATAAAAACTGGGCGTGGCTTCTAACCGATTTCGCCCATTTTCACAGAAAACAGTTATCGTCATAGAATCTGTGCCCCTACCAAATTTCACAAGGATTGGTAAATTTTTGTTCGACTTATGGTATTAATAGTATTCTAGACAAATTAAATGATAAAGGGCGAAGCCACGACCATTTTGAAATTTTCTTTTATTTTTGTATTTTGTTGCACCATATCATTACTGGAGTTGAATGTTGACATAATTTACTTATATACTATAAAGATATTAAATTTTTTGTTAAAATTTGACTTTAAAAAATTTTTTTTTTAAAAAGAGGGCATGTTCTTCATCCGATTTTGCTAATTTTTATTTAGTAATAGTATTAACGTTCCTGCCAAATTTCATCATGATATCTTCAACGACTGGCAAATTACAGCTTGCAAAATTTTAAATTACCTTCTTTTAAAAGTGGGCGGTGCCACACCCATTGTCCAAAATTTTACTAATTTTCTATTCTTCGTCATAAGGTCAACCCATCGCTTTATCCGTCTGTGGTAATGAATTATCGCATTTTTTCGATTTTTCGAAATTTTCGTTATCGAAAAAGTGGGCGTGGTTATAGTCCGATATCGTTCATTTTAAATAGTGCCCAGGAAGCTACATGCCAAATTTCATCAAGATTCCTCAAAATTTACTGAAGTTATCGTGTTAACGGACAGACGGACATGGCTCAATCAAATTTTTTTTCGATACTGATGATTTTGATATATGGAAGTCTATATCTATCTCGATTCCTTTATACCTGTACAACCAACCGTTATCCAATCAAAGTTAATATAGTCTGTTTCCAAAGCACGCTGGGTATAAAAATGGGTAGGTACTTTGTGTGAGGATGCAAAGTTTCACGTTTTTTGTGGTCTGCATGAAATAGCTATGATCATGAATCACTCATCTCAACAATATATGACGCAAACGTGCGTATTTGATGAAAGGAGGCAGAAATGACAGTTTATATGGAGTATATACTATATATACCACCGATCTCTATGATTTTTTCAGACAACAATATATGCTATATACGAAAGCAGATGGTGAAGTTTGAAGGTTCTTCCTGATAAATTGAGGAAGATATGACAAAAATCCTCTTTTCTGAAAAATCGGTTGTATGGGGGATATATGCTATAGTGGTCCGATCCGGCCGGTTTCGACAAATGTCTAATCGGACAGCTAAATATAGTCGCTCGCCAAATTTTAGCAAGATATCTGAAAAATTGAAGGACTAGTTTGCATACAAACCGACAGACGGACATCAAATCAACTCAGCTCTTAATCCTGATCATTTCGGTATACTTATTGGTGGGTCTATCGCTTCTCTTTTAAGGACTTAAAATTTTGAGATTCATGATTAACTTAATATACCATTTCATTTTCATAAAAGGTATAAAAATACAGGCGGAGTTTGAAACTTCGTTTAAGTTTGTTGGATTGGCGTTGAGCAGTTGCAAGTCAGAGAGTTCGTATAAAATGCATGGAATTTTAACTCAAAGTGGATATTGGACAAAGTATAGCCGAGGTTAAAGGGCAAACCCGAAATGGGTATAAATTAAATAAGACGAGAAATGAAGAAAAAAAGCTTAAAAGGAAAATGGTGGAACATATGATAGATACTTATGTGTGTATGTGTGTGCAAGATCAACGGTTAGCACGCAGGCAATAGCGTATGGAGGCATGGTCAGTTACCAATAGCTTTAAATTTCAATAGTAAAGAAGTAACGGTTTAGTTCGTATATTGGCAGCACTGGTTGTAGGAGAAATGGCCAGGTGGGCAGACAAAGTAAATATTTGCAATATGTAAGGTTCAGGAGCAAATAAAAGTCAATGAAAAAAAAGTCTACCATTTTATTTTAGTTTCGAATGCACCAAATTAAAAATTCAATTCAATAGATGCGTATTAGCAGCTGGAGGATGTGGAAGATAAGGTGTGAGCGGGATGAAAGAAGCAGGAAACAGATTTACTTAAATGAATGAATGAATTGGTGTGAGATTGAAGTCTCTCCGAGACCACTTATTACTTACTGCCTTACTTAATTGGCGCTTTACCGTTTAAACGGTTATGGCCGTCCAACAAGGACAGCCAATCGCTTCTCCGCTCTGCCGATTTTTGAGGTTGATGTCTTTTTTCTACATTGGGGTATAATTTATCCCCTCTAGTCCCTTTTGGGTGCAGTTTGAATTAGTCAGTTCTAAATTTTTAAAACTGAAGTATTGAGAAAAATGCGGAGCCCCATCCGAGCCAAGTACACTATGTTCCATTAACGACGAAATTGTAAACTTCAAAACCTAGGAGAATTACGCCGGGGCCTTCACAGGGCGGTATCCTATCTACGCTCCTATTAATTTCTACATATGTATCAAACCTGCTTTCTCCACCAAAAGGAGTGAATATCATACCTAATGTCGAGCGCTGCAAGTTAATGACAACAGTACTTGGCTTCTATTGGGCTCCAATAGACGAACTAGCTTCTAGAAAAAACAGTTATCTGCCCAGTCTTTCCAGTTTCTTCAACTCGCGAGATCTGGTACTATCACCCACTAAATCCGCGGCCACTTATTTAGGACGTGGAAGGAACAGATGAAGCAAATATTGGGCATACACCTTAATGTTGTTACGCTACCCATTGTCAGTCACCCATAATTTCCATAAGCTCACCTTCAAGGCGCATACCACTGTAGCTGTATACAAAGTATAAATTCGCAACAAATTTCTCAAGTCAATTGCCGAGAGCACTTGGGATAAAGATAAAGGGACGTTCGAACCACTTACAAAGCAATTGATCGGGCCGCTCATGTGCTACGCGTCGCCACCCTGGTCGCCTGGTCTAAAAAGCACATACTAGAACAGGGTGCAGGCTTTACAAATGCTGCATTCACAACTGCCATCGGATGTCTTTTTATGATCTCTGAGCATCATCTACATAGTAAGGTAAAATATCTCAATATAAAAGAGTATAACGAAATACCGAACAGACAGTTTTTGCTAAATTGTCACAAACCTGGGCACCCCAGCAAACAACCCGTTGATCTAGCCCCGCATCCAAGAGGGATAAAGAAACGTCTCCGTTAGCACTGTGATGAGTTCCCGCACCTGCCTACGCAGCCGTTTGATCCAGATAAAAATCGGTATACACCTTCGCTAGGTCACGCCCGGTGAACCCATTTGTTGTTGTAGTAACACACTAGCAAGAGTGTGACCGTCCAAATAAGATTATTTTCCGGCACATTCAGCAAAACCATTTCTCTGGATCGTGATCAGTTACTGGTCTCCAATTGGGTTCGATACCTTCCCGGAGCTGGAGGGTATGGCGCAGTCCCGTTGCGAGGATGACAATTTGTGGGAGGGACGCAACAAATTAAATGGGGCTACACTGAAATGACAGCCTTCGGTCGAGAAAAATCCCGCGTCACTCCGATACATAAAACCAGCTGCCTTTGTAAGCGGTGAGCCCCGTTATCAGTATACATTATCCGACCCTTGTAGAAGAAGAAAGAACACTACAAACGAAGATACGAGCCATTCTGGCCCAACTTAGTTCTGGATACTATAACAGGTTAAACTCTTACTTGTCCAGAATTAACCCCAATATGCGTAATGTTTGCCCTGCATGCGATGTGGCCCATATGACAACAACCATATTTTCAATTGTAATGTGGAGTCTACGCCTCTAACAGCAAACAACCCTATGTTCCAACTCTGTTGAAACTGCTAGCTTCTTGGTACTCACGTTAAAAAGCTTTGTGAGTCACACCTATTGAATGGGGTGAAGTACTAGTAACACAACAACAACAACAGGATAGGAAAAGCTAGACCGTGCCTTTAAAGATAGCTATCAAATATGGCCATTCGTAAAAGGCACTAAAACCTGGATAAAGGCTCTCATTTTAATATTTGGCCTTGCCTCCTACTGCTACCGCAAGAACAGTGATCTTAAAGAGTGAGACGAGTGATCTACAACAGTGATCAGCAACGTTCCTCTCTGCGTTAAACTTGCGCTTAGAATATGAACCAAGTTAGCACAGCATCTAGCACTTGTATGCAACAAGGCCACTTCCTACTGGTTCCACATCCATTTTGATCACAACATGATCATCTTCACGACTATTCGAATGTTCACCCATCGTTAGGCGATGTGAACAACTCAAGGGACGCAACCACCGTTTAATGGAAGAAATCTCTGCTGCGAGATCAATAAACGCCAAATGGCGATTGATATGTTTGCAAGCCCTACAGCCTGAGTTAAATTAACTCCAACTACAAAAAAATTGTCTCAATAATTTATGTGTGCATCTTAAGCGCTTATCCATAATTTTAAATTCATATTTTATTTTAATGTATTTGTACTTACGTGACTTAAAGAAATTTGATTGCCTTTTTAAGAAATTTTCGTAAAACAAAAATAATACAATAAACAGAGCTATACAAAAAATCTCTGACAACAGAGGGGAGCAGTTCGTATGTATGTTGAAAATAATGTTAAGTGCTCATCAAAGCCACGCTATTATAGAAAGTAAGTGACATACAAAAGCGCACATTAACGTATTTGCATTGAGGTATATGTATGTACAGCAGCGGATAGAAAAATTGCAATGCCGCTTCTTATCGATTCAAGTAAATACTTCTTTTTTATTTTCGATAATCAAAAACAAAAAATTTTATAAATTTTGTAACTGCAACTATGCAAACCAATCTTAAAAACGTAGTCGAAACAAGTTCGAAAATTCGAACTTCGAGTTTAAAATTTCGAACTTTCCTTTTAGGAATTCTTTTAGATTTTTTTTTATTATACAGTTTGTAGCTAAATCAAGTTTAGCTCCAAAAAGTTTTCGAAACAAATTCGAAAATTCGAACTTCGAATTTAGAATTTTTTAGGAGTTCTCTGAATTTAGTTAAGTATGCAGCTGCAAACTGAAATTTAATCTCAAAAACATTTTCGAAAAAGTTCGAAAATTCAAGAAATATTTAAGAAAATATTAAACTTTTTATTAGTTCTGTTAATTTTTACTTAACTATTTTTTGAAATATCGAATTTTTTCAAAATCATTTTGGTGGCTAAATTCGATCAAGCTACAAAACCACATACCCAAAAAATCCAGAGAACCCCAAACTAAAATTGGAAATTTCCAAAAACTTTATTTAATTATCGAATATTTCCGAAAACATTTGTTTTTTAAATTGGTTTGCATAGTTTCTACAACAAAATTCATAGAAAATTTTCCTTTAAATAAATAAAATAATGTAAATGAAAGGCGCTATAACCTCCGAAGCGATTAAAGGCCGAGCTTCTCTTCCAGTTTGCGTCGTGGTCCTTTTTAATTTTTTCCTATAAATTGGCGGGACTGGATCTACATGTTTTATGCCGACTCCGAACGGTATAACTATGCGAGGAAGATGAGTTTTCTCTGAGGAGCTTTTCATGGCAGAAATACACTGGAAGTGCTTGCCAAATCAATGATGAGGGGCGACCCCGTTTAGAAAAACTTTTTTCTAATTGAAAAACTAGTTTCTAAAATTTTGATATTGCTTTCCCTGGAGCACGCTACTTACCACCACATCACGGCGGCCGCCAAGTATGAGTTATAGATCATTCAAAACTCGCATTGGTTTTTGAAAACTTTTTCGCATGGTGTTTTCGATTTTCTTCCAAACGAATTGTGAACAAATTTTTCGTTAAATGAAACAAAAACAGAGACATCCTTCTGAAGTGATGTATAACTCGTAATTTTCGTAAATATTCCGTTTTCGGGGCTTTAATTGATTGAGTAACAAAAGTACATGCTCAAAAAAATTCAGAGAGCTCTTAATAAAAAGTTCCAAATTTTGGTAAATAGTTCTCGAATTGTCGAACTTTTTTCAAAAGCATTGTGGGAGCTAAATTTGATTAAGCTACAAAACTCTACAAACTTAAGCTACAATACTCGAAAAGTCCAGAGAATTCCAAATTTTCTTTAAGCTTTTTTGAATTTTTTCGAAAAGTTTTTTTAAATTGCTTTGCATAGCTTTAGCTGCATAGTCTATAGAAATTATTTCATAAAATATCGAATATAAAAAAAAGAATTTAATTGACAAAATTTTATAAACATTTTCACTGCTATTTATCTGTTCGCTATTGTATGTATGAATGAGTTTAGCTATGAATTTCAATGCCAAGTTTTGTTTTGTTGCTCTTTATTATAACTTGCTTTACATTAAATCGCTCTTTTATATAGTAAACAATTTCGAAATTTCGCCTTCGACTTTTGAATGACTTAACTGAAGACAAAAAATGAGTTGTCAAGAAGTGGGCTCATGGTATCTCTCTCTGTATCCTCAAAACACTCGAGGGACTAACTGATCTGCATATAAGAGAAAACGCAGGAAGGGAAAATCGATTAAATACGCCCTTCGTGAGGAGTCAGCGTCATCCAGAAATACCTGAACTGCAAAGGCTATTCCTTAGATGGATTCCTCGACATTGAGGCGCCTTTAACCTTGTTCAAACGGGCGTCATCTTTAGTGCACTTAAACTCAGTACTAGGTTCGGGCGGTGTGCTATTATTTCTTCTAGTTATATTCTTAATTAATAAAGTTCTAGAAATCTTGAGGGCACAAGGAAAAAGGTTAGTCACATGCGTCGACGATTTACTGATACTGATTAATGGTAATTTCCTACCTACGATTAGCAAGCGTACGGAAACGCGACTGGACATATATCCAATAAAAACGAAAGTTTCAATGTTCACAACAAAAATAAAAAGTTGTAAAGGGTAGCATGTCTGGTAATTTCAAGCGCAGCAAGCAGCGCACGTCGCCCTTCCAGGTGCAGAACATAATATAATCTTCGAGAGAGGAAGAAGTGAAAAGTTTTAAGGGCATTACAAGCTACACAGACGGATCAAAAATGGAAAGGGAAACTGGAATTGGACTGAGCTCAAAGCATCTGCAAATAAAACAATCATACGAACTTCCAGACTGCAGCGGTGTCTTCCATGCAGAGGTCTATGCAATAGACAGTGTGGTCAGGTTGTTTAAGGTCAGTACCGCCCTCAGACACCAATAAAACGGTCTATGTTGACACCAAGGCCGGCTTAAAGGATTTATAATTCAACGCGATAAAATTGAATAACGTCGGAGATGTCAAGCCTCGCGGGCGTCAGGAAAGATTCCAAAATGGACAGAAGCGAGACATACAGCTCCGTACGACCAACGCTGGGTAATCTTTTGAGAAAATGAGACCAAGTTTTGAAAAGAAAGGAACTATATTTCTTCTCAAGCTAGACAGATCTTCAGTGTGAGTAATTATGTGTGCGAAAACATTTCATTGCGTTGCGCTATTGCACCGTTTCTCAGATGGTGGTGCATACCTAGCTCCATCTGTAGAAGCTAGCAGGATGAAGAGGAAGAGAAGTTGATTCATCACTTTATCTGCCGATCTCCAGGATTGCAAACAAGACAAAGCAGCTTTCTGGGTTCAAGGTTTTCGACAGTCTGGCAGAGATTGGGAAGACGGATATTTCGCTTCTACTCAAGCTCAACAGACAAAGTAAGTTGAGGACTTATTTTGCATTGAGGCAACTTGTTCCTAGTTGAACCACTCACTGAAGACATCATAGTGGAGAAAATATGTATCCGAATGGAAATGTGGGAAGCTCTCATGCACGCTTAGTTTACGTAACTTTGACTCCTTGATTACAATGGAGTGCGGGAGAAAAACTGTCACTAGGTGGCGTATGGAGCATTATTATTAAAAAAATCGTCCGCATGAAAAGGTTCTTCCATCGAGTGTCCAGCAACTTTTCATTAAGCCGGAAACATGAAACCTGAAACTTACTTCAGGGCACCGAGAAAACGCAACACAAGGAAAATAAAATTGCGCTAGGTGGCGCATGGGTCATGATATTTGGAAAATTCATCTGAAATTTGGAATCTTTGGGTTGGTTTCTAAGTAACTTCCCGGTGAGCTAGAGACTTGAAATATAATAACTGTTTGATAGTGTAACAAATATGACAAAAAGTTTCGCTAGGTGTGACACGAGTCCAAAAATCGTACTAACCAGATGAAAATATGCGGAAATCGCAATTGTGCTACAGACTTTGACCCGCTTCTTCTTATGTTAAGAACCCGATGACAATGTATTAAATATGTAGAAAAATTCCGATAGGTGGAGGTTGGCGAGAGATACATTTATATAAAGGAAGTGTATGAAATATTTGTATCTTAATTTTTTTATTTACATATTTATGTGCTATATGTTTACGTCTAAGCACACACCCACCTTTAAAAAATTGTTCCTTAGGGAATTCACAACAATGTTTGTATATTTGTTGTATACGTTGTGGCGCTTCCATTACTACGCTTAACGTTGAGTTTCAAATATTGTCTTTCATTGCCTACTCGATATTGTACCGTTAGTCACTCATCCCAATGCATGCACACATACACACATAATAAATTTGCATATTTCCTTGTATTAACTGGCATGCATGTGTATGTGTGTGTGTGTGTGTGTGCAAATGCAAAAGATTTGATCCTTATTGCCTTGCCTGTCGCGTGCTTTCTTAATGCTTCCTTCAATTGTTTTGCCCGCCTCCGCGGTTTTACACCGCGGTTTCAAGTATTTTGCATATGTTACGCAAAATTTACGAAATTTACGAAATTGCGTTGTCAAGTCAACGTTACATCATCCCCTTGGCGCGTTGCATAGATGGCTCATTGGGTACGATATCAGCTCCGTTGCGTCAGATGGCTGCTCATTGCCAGCTGTTTGATATTTTTTTGCAAACGTTTATTTTTATACTCAGCTGAGCAAAGCTCACAGAGTATATTAACTTTGTTCGCATAACGGTAATCCGTAACGGCATAAACTAATAGATATATACTTCTATATATCAAAATGATCTGGGTGAAAAAAGAAACTCATTTAGCCATGTCCGTCCGTCCGTCTGTCCGTCTGTCCGTAAACACGATAACTTGAGTAAATTTGGTGTCTTGATGAAATTTGGTATGTAGGTTCCTAGGCGCTCATCTCAGATCGCTTTTTGAAATGAACGAAATCGGACTACAACCACGCCCACTTTTTCGATATCGAAAATTTCGAAAAAACGAAAAAGTGCGATAATTCATTACCAAAGCCGGATAAAGCGATGAAACTTGGTAGGTGCGTTAACCCTATGAAGCGAAATAGAAAATTATAAAAATGTTGGACAATGGGCGTGGAACCGCCCACTTTTGAAAGAAGGTAATTTAAAAGTTTTGCAAGCTGTAATTTGGCAGTCGTTGAAGATATCTTGATGAAATTTGGTAGGCACGTTACTATTATTACTATATGTCTGCCTAATAAAAATTAGCGAAATCAGATGACGAACACGCCCACTTTAAAAAAAAAATTTTTTAAGTCAAATTTTAACAAAAAATTTTATATTTTTACAGTATAAAAGTAAATTATGTCAACATTCGACTCCAGCCATGATATGGTGCAACAAAATACAAAGATAAAAGAAAATTTCAAAATGAGCGTAACTCCGCCCTTTTTCATTTAATTCGTCTAGAATACTTTTAATGCCATAAGTCGAACAAAAATTTAGCAATCCTTGTGAAATTTGGTAGGGACATAGACTCTATGACGATAACTGTTTTCTGTTAAAATGGGCGAAATCGGTTGAAGCCACACCCAATTTTTATACACAGTCGACCGTCTGTCTTTCCGCTCGGCCGTTAACACGATAATTTGCGCAAAAAACGATATATCTTAACTAAACTTAGTTCACGTACTTATCTGAAGTCACTTTATCTTGGTATAAAATATGGCCGAAATCCGACTATGACCACGCCCACTTTTTCGATATCGAAAATTACCAAAAATGAAAAAAATGCCATAATTCTATACCAAATACGAAAAGAGGGATGAAACATGGTATTTAGATTGGTTTATTGACGCAAAATAACTCTTTAGAAAAAACTTTGTAAAATGGGTGTGACACCTACCATATTAAGTAGAAGAAAATGAAAAAGTTCTACAGGGCGAAAACAAAAGCCCTTGGAATCTTGGCAGGAATACTGTTCGTGGTATTACATACATAAATAAATTAGCGGTACCCGACAGAAGATGTTCTGGGTCACCCTGGTCCACATTTTGGTCGATATCTCGAAAACGCCTTCACATATACAACTAAGGGCTACTCCCTTTTAAACCCTCATTAATACTTTTAATTTGATAGCCATATCGTACATATATTCTATATATTCTAGAGTCAACCCTAGTCCACCCTTATTCCGATAGCTCGAAAAGGCCTCCACTTGTAGAACTAAACCCCACTACGTTTTAAATAATTATTAACACCTTTCATTTGATACACATGTCAAACAAACACATACTAGGGTTACCCTAGGTTCAATTTGCTAAATGGTCATTTTTCCTTATTTTGTCTCCAAAACTCTCAGCTGAGTATGTAATGTTCAGTTACACCCGAACTTAGCCTTCCTTACTTGTTTTCATTTTTTGCTTTCTCAATTACAGTACCACGACCTCGTTGTAATTTATACTCCCAGCTTCTCATCCCACATATGTCTTTCGCAAGGCCTTAGCTGTCGTCTGTCTTGTTGTCATTGGTTTTACTCGTGATTATAAATTTTCTGATAACTTGTTTATGTATACATATGTTTTTAATGTGTTTTGTTTGTGTGGTAATTTTTTTATATACTTTTTTTGTTGTTGTTGCCGAAGATTTTCAAGTGCCGTGGTAATACCGTGCTAAGCTGAGCTAAATAATCCGATGCCCTGAAATATGCTTTTTATGCAGATATTTTAGAGCAGATGAACTGCTTACGTTGGCATGAAACGATATTTCAAGATGAAGGTGGCTCGATGTTATCATCAAGGACTCGTCCGATCATTGACTCCCTTCGGTTTGTACCACTGTGCATATGCTTACGACCTTCCCTTACTGCTTAAGGGGAAATGAAGAGCGAGTGTCAAACGATTCAATGAGCTATTGCGCGTATAAATTACGTGGAATATCTCGAAATCTTAAAGAACGCGCATTTTACGCTAAAAACTTTCCCTTTCTAGCACAATTACCACATCCGCAGGCACGGTTTATATGAACATTCGCACTTTGGGATCAGTGGATTCTAGTCCCCTTTTACGATAGGCATGCTTTACCGCTGGAATATTCTAAGCCCTTCAACTTGTGGAAATGTTCTTTCCTTGATAGGACTGTTAGTCACAGTCTATCAGTTATATCCAATACCTTCTTCCCTTTTGAATTCCCCGTTTATTCTCCCATTCCTGTATTTGGAGCATAAGTCAAATTCCCTCCCTATTCTCGGGCAATGTTTTCGATTTTATTAACAGCTAAAACTCTCTATGCCATCGATGGGTGCTTCAGGAAAAGAGCGTCGGTTATAATTGGGTTGCACAACGCTTGTTTACTTTCACGCAGTGGTGGTTTCTTCACGGGGCGAGTGCGGCGTCGTATCCTGTAATGAGACTTGGAGGAATGAAGTGCTAACAGCAAATTCATTAATTTTATCCATACTTTGTTATAACTGAGTTGAGAAATGAATTGCTTTTTCTGCACCTCAGTGAACTTAGACGCTTGGTCGCCACCAGCGCTGTGTTTTTTTTTTTTTTTTTTTTTTTGTTGACCGGCTGTGAGACGTTTGTCGCGTATTAGTTAATGTTAGCTGCGGTATAGTTTTAGGCGTAGGTGGCGTTACAGAGGAGGTCGTGCTGTTATAACACAATTTAAAAAGCCGGTTTTTATGCCCTAGATTATTTTAATTTATTTTACAAATCTTAGGTTCTATGTTTTCAAAATTCGGCCTCTATTTCCGTACTCTTTTAAAGTTGTAAATGGTATAGAATCAAATAGTGCAATAGAATCAAAGGCGCAGAGGCTACCTAAAGACGTTAATGATAAGTTTGTCAGTAAGAATGTTGAAGTTATGCACTGCATTGGCTATGTCTGTCTTGCACGTTTTGATGTGATGGCCATTGAGTTAGGGACACTGCTGTACCAACTGGGTGACTAAAACTTGCTACCACTGTTTCATTACTTCACTTATGCGGTAGGAAGCCTCTGTAATAAATGTCTTTCCTTGTTAGAAATGCTTCATTGATGGAGACTTCTATGAAACTTACGCTGTTGCATAGACCGTAACCACTGTGATCCACCTAAAGTAGTTTTTTTTTCAATGTCGCCCTCTACTTGAAAGTTCTTCTCATTACGCAAATCATTCTTAAACTCCTTAGCTGATCCCTAGCATTGTGTTAATTTCGCTAGCAGCTCTAGCTTTATATGCCATCGGTTACTAGTTCTACCAAGTTGGTATCTGTCAGAGGTGTCCAGAAGAGCTTAGTAAAGCGTTCGGAATCTATTTCGTCTTCACCTATTTGTCTTATGGGCGCAGTAAACATCTCAAGCGCGAACTCTGTGCTCAAAATTCTTTCAATACTACCACTACAAATACATTTTCTTGTTTTCGAAGTTTTTTTGGCATTGAGCTCCTCTGTAATATACGAATTTCTGTGGGCTAACAATTGCAAACTACCACAACTGATAAAACATATTTAAATTCCAATTTAACAACTACAATTATACCCGAAGGATTAGTTAACAAAAGTCAATATGTTAAAGCGAAAAAAAATATGCCTCAAAGGATGGATCAAAAATATAAAAACTCACATATGTAAGCAATACAAATTCAAATTGACATTAGGGTGATCCTATTTTTTTACAACGGGTTATATTGTACTTGACATCTTGTAGCAAAATTGACTTCTTAAATATTACCTACTTGACGATGAGGTTGAGTATACGACTCGAAATACATCTGTTCAGCCGTATCATCCTCATCGAGGCACTTATGACAGATTATTGATTACAGTCGTGTCTTTAAATCACCTTAAGTGATCTATCAGCAATCCTACAAGTTATCTCCAGTCTGTACTGCTCAATGAGATCAGATTCGTAGTAGGACCTGATGAGACATCTCAAGATTTTTCCCTACCTTCAACCCCTGTTACATTCCAGTATATGATTTCAGCAAATATACTTCAGGCAAGCCTAGGCTCAATATTATTGAGGGTGCTCTTCTCCGTAAAGGCAGTGGTAGCGCTGTAAAGAAGGCTCTTGTGCATTACAGAGCTGTAGTTCTTTCAAGGTTTTTAAAGCTGATTTTCTAGCATAATGACTGAGATATAGATCTTCTTTTAGCAACCACATAATATTGGCGGCTATGCGGAGCGTACCTACTACAGGATATATTTGGCTGTATTTCAAGGGAGACTTTCCGATACCGGGCCAACTCGAGAAATATTGGTAGCCTTACCATAAAAATGGGGCGCTGCTGTGGCGGACGGTTTTCTTCCCCATATTTAATACTGGACCACTTATACCGCCTTGTTGGCAGGTGGTCGTATGACCAAGATGAATTACTCAAGATCTTATTTTAATAAGGGGGATGAGAGAGGATGAACGGAGTTGCAAGACAATTAAGATAAAAACGCTATAAGCGGATAAGTAGAGTGGTGAAGGGTACACAGCAGAGGGAGTATGAGAGCTCTCTCGCAGTACCATGCAGCACTAAGAATTTTCCAACGATTGAGAGCAGTGATCGACCTAACATACCTGTAGAGTGAGAGCTTGGAGTGGGCCCGTGAGGCGGTAGAAGTAGATCGAAGGCAGCTCAAGAGGTTTGCTGCGAGAAACCCTCGGTAATGCAACTGGTACGGGGAGGAAAAAGGTTCCAGCGGCAGAATGAAGGCTACTAACCTATTCCGCGGAAGGCTAAAAGCCAGCTAGCAAAAGGCAGAAAGGACCCATTCCCAGAGCCGCGACGCAATCCAGCTACAGAGAAAAGACAAGAGAGATAGTAATAACCTTGAAAGCAACAACTGCAATTCAAAGTGGGGACACTGACAGTGTGATGTGCCAACCGCGGATGTGGAATTAGGATATAAGCCAGAGGTAGATAAGGCTAAGACTCCGGCTTTCTCGGAGATGCTTAAGGGAGGTTACACTAAGGCTCCGGCTATTCTCGAAAGGATTATTGACTGACTGTGGGGCGGGTTGATCGCTCGTAGAAATCCTTACGCACAGACGACTATTGAAAGTTGGAGATCTGTTAAAAGGAATCTTATTAGCTTAATGCTCAAGATGATACGGGAAGAACCAAGTGAGCCCCTTCCAACCTTTGATTCGGCGAGGGTGGTACAATGGTGTGTAGTGTGCGACAATATCGCGAGCTTGCGGGAGAGTTGGGGGAATACTCGTGTATGTGCTCCAATGAGCATGTGTGAATATAAGTGCTATATACTGAACCCCAGTAGTTATTATTAGTCACGTGGAATACTGTTCCAGCTCCCTGGTCGTGCTGACCGCTGCGTGCCCCTAAACCTCACACAGACTAAGCGAATTCATAGTGCGAATGTTTCCTGGGAGCGAGTAAGCCTTTATAGTCATAGGAGGCGGGACCCATGGATTTTTCTACTAGGAGCTAAGTGCATTCAAGGCCCCTGCTATCGTGAAAACGTAGATCATATTGGCTATAAAACTGAACGAAGAGAGATTTTGGTCTTTATCAAAACCAAAACTGCGGTAACCTCAATTGATAAAGTTTAAAAGAAATTGTACTGAGCTCTGCAGTTGACTGCGTTCAAGGAAGAAGAGTAATAAAAAAAAGTTGCAAGTAAATCGTCAAGCAAGATAGATTGGGTTAGGTTGAAGTGGCCGGGTCAAGAATTTTTTGCGAACCAAACGGGAAAACCTCAATTAGACACCAGAGCTTATTTAAAAAAAAATAACTTCGTCTTCTAGGCAAAAACCAAAAGCTTTAAGCACCTAGATTAATTGCTGCCTCGAGATCTAGCTACTCTGCCACCCGTAGTAGCTGGAGCCTTGCATCGCGAGCACTGAAAATGAACGCATAATGTCATCAACCATACCTTTATTCTGTCTGAATGCAGTGTTCCGTTGGTACGCCTATCATGAGCCTTAAATCCCCCTTTTTCGAAGGTACGAAACCCCCTTCAACATATTTCTTTCACGTTTATAGATCTTCGTGCTCTAGAAGTCACTTATGGTACCCGTCCTACTATATGGTGCAAAAGCATGGTCATGATAACATCAGATGAAGCGGCTCTGGGAGTGTTCGAGAGAAAAGTTGTTGGAATGATTTATGGACCTCTACGTGTTGGCGAGTACCGACAAGATTTAGCGATGAGCTATACGAGCTCTACCCAGACATCAACATAGTCCAGCGAATTAAAACGCAGCGGCTGCGCTGGCTAGGCCATGTTATGCGAATGAAAGATGACGCTCCGGCCAAAGTGTTTATATCGGAACCCGCCTATGGAATAAGAGGTAGAGTGCGGCCCCCACTCCTCTGGAAGGACCAGGTGGAAAACGATTTAAACTCCCTTTGTGTGACAATTTGGGCAGATTGGCAGGAAAAGAAGCGACTTTTCTTTTCCATTGAGTGTTTTAAGAAGGCGATCTTGGCTGTACAATGTTGTTAGTGCCTTTGATTGAAGGCTGTCGGATTTGTGCAATTGTTCTACGGCGGTAACATTTTTAGGTTGCGCCTGTCTTTCTGCTCATATTTCTGGAATTCGTACTAATTAGTCGTCGCAGGATTTTTTTAAGATTTCTAAAGGTTCTTCCTCTCTCTACCCGCTTTAGGGGGATACTGAAACTGATATTTGCATGGTCTGAAAGGATGGCCAGTCGAGAGTGCTCCATCAATATCCTGATATATCATGCTCAGAACTTAATGTGATACCAAGCAAATGTCGGAACCCTACCTTTGTTGGTGACTACTCTGTAGTATAAACTTTTTTGTTGACTACCCTAATGTTAATATATATATTTTTTTTTAATTCAACCAACTCTACAACGCGCAAAAAACTACACTATTTGCTTTGCAAACATTTTGTTATTTAAAAAAGTCATATATCAATTGGATAAGCGCCCTGCCAACAAAGGCCTCAGCGACCGCAAAATACGCAAATCTATTTTTAAATGCGAAATAATATGGTGGAACCGAATGAGCGCATCCTGAGGCATTTGACCTTTTCGCAAACGAAAGGAGCGAGAAAAAAATATTAAAAAAACGAAAGAGGAAATAAACCCCAAAAAAATATGCGCCCACCCTTTCTTTTGTTGCTATCAAAATTCATACAAAGGATATGTGAATATCCCTTTTTGTCCTATTGAGCAGCGTCTTGCATGTGATGTGTGAACTTTATATGTACGTGTCACATCGATAGCCAGTGCTGAGCAACCAATGAACTGCTCTGTTGATTATGTGCCTAGAAGTGTTTCGATACCACCTTGTATCCAATATCTGTACTCATTGAAATAGATCAGGGAAAGTATTAGACACCAAAAAATTTATCGAATGAAGATACTCGATATCTATTTCCATCGTACTCCTGTAAAAGCTCAGTAAAACTTATTGAAGTTATTCCTTTACTTCAGTAAGGTTGTGCCGTGTGGTAGCCATACCTGTAAAGAAAGTGTTCCTGGACAACATGAAGGTCCATTACGATACAACTAAATATAAATGCGACGTAAGCTAAAGCTAATTTGCAGGGATATAGTTTCGAATAAGGCCGATCTCGACCATGGATAAGTCCACCTTCTAGTAAACCGTGGCCGATATACTATAGCCCATATCTGGTAAAAGCTGGACAATCAAGCTTGAAGGGTTTCTATGATACCACCCTCCATATATCTTCAGCATGAGGGGTTTTCTATTATATTGAAACGTTACGCATGGGCTGCTGATGAGCTATCAACGGAAGGCACCAGCTTGCAAACAATCACCAACTGGCTGAATCGTCCACTAAGTTTTTGCAAGCACTGGTTGCGAACTCAGTTCACGGAACATGCTAGCGCGAGTTGTGCCATGGAACCAACATATAGAGCGTCCAGGCAAATATGGGCCGAGCTGGACGCAAAGAGATCGCAATCAGTTGTACTACTGAATCGCCTCTCTATTAGCCCAATAGTGGTTATTCTGACAGGCCGCCAATGGCGCTCATATGGGCCTGCAAACAATGACTTCTATCGCAGCTGCAGGGACAAGGAAGAGATGGGAGGCGTAGAGCATTATCTATGCCTTTTTTCGCCCTGTCGATGACCAGGTACCGATGTCTCCACATATACTTATTTTGGTGCACTGCGGAGCTAGAATCCAAATAAATTTTTCGATGCATCTTGTTCACCCATTTAATCTCCAGACTGCAGCCACAACAATTTGGTGATGTGAACCATCTTTTCATTGACCCTTCTTTGGAAGGCTCAGTTGAACAATTGAATAAGGAAACTGCGTTACTCCTGGTGGCAGAAAACTCAAATGAAAGCTTCACTGCCGACTTATGGACTGAAGAAGCCGCTTTACACGAGGGAACGAATCACCAAGAAAAAGCTTTCTTGGCGATTTCAAGTATAGAAAAGACCGCTTCATCCTAGGGGACGCAGTATCGAAAGAAAACTTTAGTTGAAACTACAGCCACTGCAAAACTTTCAGTTAAGTGAGGTTCCCATAAATAGGAGATGTAACCTGTAGACATATCACTACTGGCTTTTCCTGCTTCCCGTGCGCTAGTTTCTATCGGCCTTGTTTGGTTTCGCAAGAGGTACACTAAGTCGCAACTTACTACCTTTAAGTAAATACAACTTACTTCGAGCTGGGTACCCAGATTTTAGTCATCTTTCAATCCACTTCCGGCCAGTGGGATCTCGCTCCTCTGCACGAGGTAATGTCCGCCCAGACTCCTCTATACTGTGTCCACGTACACGTTACCAAAGGAAGTGCTTGTGCGAGGTAGTCGGTACTTGAGCAAGATACTCGATTACGTACTCGTAGTAACTCGTGTCAGCAGAACTAAAGGGTTGCCTCTATGACTCTAGTTTTATATTTTTCGCAAAAAAATGGCGAAATTATTGGCCACAATACCCCGCTGGGTATTATTGTTGGTAATAAACGTAAAGTAAAGCAAGGCAAAACATGAGCAATAAAATGTTTCCTTTGCAATTTTTTTCTTCTTTTGTAAAAAAAAAACCTTCAAAAGGGAAGTTTTTAACATGAATATGTAAGTGGGAGAGACGCGTGAAGCTATGAAAATATTTTGCATAAAATTTTTGCACTACTTCTCTTTCTAGCTTCCGTTTTTTTATCGCTTCTGTGTATCTCCTCAATGAGTTAGAAATAATATTTGATGGTCCGCAGGGCATTGAAAACCAAGAAAGACATTCATATGCGATATGCAAATCAACATAACAAAAGCAATAACAATGGACATAAGTAACCACATATAAGTGGTTTGTATGTCGATCTTCTCAAGGAAATGCTTAATTTGAAGATATCTGTCTTTTCTAAGGCTACACATGGAATAGATGTGTATTTACACTGGAAAAATACGCCTATAACACTCATTCATTCACCCCGTAATGTCCATGAGGTAATTTCGAGAGAGGTTTCAGCGATTCTGATGGATCAACTAGGCATGAGCCTTAAGTTTTAGTTCCAGTTGCCGTTTAAAGCTCCGCCTATTTCTGTATTATAAATTTTGTGCTAATTTTCGTAACACTTGGTGTGTATGAGTAATTTCGTGAGTCGAGAACGGACCAACTCCACCACTGCGCGTATGCCCTCGTTACTTGTTGCTGCTTTCAGGTTCTGTAGTTCCCTCTCTTCTTTCCCAGCGTTGTAAATAAAAAAAATAAAAGGAATAAGCTTCTACTTTGATTTAAACACGTTACAATAACTTCTACGAGACGCTATGGAATAAGAAGAAATGAACTTGGAGGAGCACACCTAACGAGAGGAAGGAACTTACATATATGGAGGAGACTCAAAGTCCAGCGGAAATTGTGGACGAGAACGCGATATTTTCAGTACTGAAGCAAATATCATTACAAATATAAGCAGGTATGTCATCACAGCTGGAAGAATAGAAGACATATATAACATATCAACTGGCAGTGCAAGTTGCACGTATAACCGAAATGTCGACTCTAATTTCCTAACAGATGCCTCGGCAAATGTTTGCACAACTAGAGGAGCAGTTCGTATATCATCGAAGCTGAGAGAGCAGGATGCAAAAATCGCTCCATTTTAGGATAAAATAGGAGTAGGTGCTCTAAAAACTCGTTTCCAGGAGTTTCAACTAAATCGGACAGCTGTTTCCGCAACTAAATGTAATGATAAAAGCTCCATACTTTAACGGCTCTGCTCTGTTGCAGGTCTTTAAGCTGCAGTTTGTGAAGACCGCAGAAGTGAACAACTAGTAACCTGCAGATAAAGTTGCTGCACTATTCATGAGATTGAAAGGACCTCCTGCTGCTGAAATCTTAAAGACGATTCCCGAAGGAAAGCGGAACAACTACGAAACATTGATGGGCGCTCTGGAGAGGCGGTACGGAAGCGAACATAGAAAGCAAGTATACCAAATGGAAATGGAAAACCATTTACAAAAAGCTAATGAGGCTTTGAAGGAGTTTGCATAGGATATTGAAAGTCAAGCTCATCTGGCAAATGCGGAGACTCCCGTGGATTAGACCGAGAGAGTAAAAATTTTGAGCTTTATTATTGGGGTCTGTATAGAGAGGAAGCGAGCTACGTACGCGAACACAAAGCCAACATTTGTTGAAACGGTATGATATGCACTGTCTCAAAAAACATCCTCACTTTTGAGTAAGCCAATATACAAAGCCCAACATGTGGAAGTAGATAGGCCAGGCTGGGTAGACACAACTTTGAAAGCAGTGAAATGAACGCAGCAAGTAAAAAATAATGTCGTCAATGCTTCAGGTGCGTAAAACCGGGCTACAATACATAGCAGTAACAGCCGTAGTTGTTCCAACAATGTGTGATGGTCGTAAGCTCCAAGTCCACTCAATCGTTAAACTAAATCGAGCCATTCGTAAGAGGCTCCCGCAACTGAATGCCTCAAAATGTCTATCTCTCAAATCGGAGGAAGATCGAGCAAACTTGGTGTCGGACGGCATGTGGGTGGTGGAACGGAACTTACTATATATGTATATGAGCTCATCTTATCCCATAATACGATCTGATTAAGTTAATAAAAAGATAAGAACATTGCGTGGGGCAAGATTGTGTACGGCCGTTGGCGAGGACACCCAGGTCTTGGGAGTAGTAGCATGTGAAGTCGCAATTTGAACGTCACGTTACCACACAGTTGTATAGTCGCGCAGTTGGTTAATGAAATCATCTTTGGGGTGGACTTCCAAATCGACCAAGGCATCAAGATCGACATGCAAAGCAAGGAGATGCGATATGAGAATATGGTTGTACCATTTAGTTTCGGCTAAGAGAGAGGCTACCGCAGTAAACTAGTATTGGTCGAAAAGACTCACCAAATACCATTGAAATCGGAGGCATTAATCTTACCAAAGGTTGATAAAGATTATTGGACAAACAAATTGTTGGTTGTAGACGAACAAACAAATCAAAACTGAATGTACTTGGAGGAAAAACACTGGTATTGACAAACCCAAATGAACGCATCCCAAAGAAGGAAAGAACTTCCCAAAAATAATTCAAGAATGGTTCCAAGCCAGAACACACTACTGTTTTAAAATATCAAAACGACACGGATGATGCAAAGCCAATCCCTCAACGTCTTCGTAGTATTCAATTGGCCAAACAACAGAATGTGAGACGATGCAACTGGATCATGTGTAGTAAGATGACGGACAGATAGGACAAGAACAAAAATTTCGAAGGTTGCCTGGGAGATTTGGTACTGTTCTACAATACGGGGTAGAATAAAAATTCTACAAAAATAATTTCTTTCACTGTATTACTAAAAAAACAAAACAAAAACAAAGCTACAGCCAAGACACACTTTTCTCAAAATTCTATGAAATGGGGGAAAAGGCTGAGTATGTGACCACAAAGGACCAGCTTTTGAACTTAAGTATACTTGCTTAAGCATGTATGCTCAAGTATGCATGTGTGCGTGTTGGCTAACATGTGTATGCAAATATGTTACGCCCCTCTAACGGCACAAATCCTATCAATGCATACGTGTACTATTTAAATAAATCCTTTTTTCTTTACTTTACACACATTTTTTTTTTTATTTTGTGAGATATGAAATACACATACCTACATGTACGTATGTATATGTGCATAAATTTGTGTATGCAAACAAATCAAGCATAATCCTTTTTAACACTCAGTAGCATAACAAAATAGATACTTCTTTAAAAATCCACCAGCAAAAAGGAAATGTGAAAAAAATTACAGCATTTTCCTGCAACACGCAGCGGAAAAATAAAAAAAAGGTTGATAGCCAAATAGGTGTGTATATATGTGTATGACGATATGAGCATACGACCGTACCTATTTACATGCGGTAATGTTTACATACACTCACGGAAAAAATTATGGGAACAAAAACTTTTTACAATTTTTATCCGTTTTTGCCTAAGCAAAATAATTTTCACTATTTTTATACTTTTCATGAAAATGAAATGGTATATCAACTTTGTCACGAATCTCAAAATTGTAAGTCTCTAAAGGAAAACATGTAGGCCCACCATTAAGTATACCGAAATAAACAGGGTGAAGAGCTGAGTTGATTTAGCCATGTTCGTCTGTCTGTTTGTATGCAAACTGGTGGCAAAATTTTTGAGATATCTTGATAAAATTTGGTGACCGCGTATATTTAGGTGTCTAATTAGACATTTGTCGGAACCGGCCGGATCGGACCACTATAGCATATATCCCCTATACAGCCGATTTTTCAGAAAAGCAGATTTTTGTCATATCTTCCTCAATTTATCAGATTGAAGCTTCAAACTTCTTCATATGCTTTCGTATATTTAACATATTGTTGCTGAAAAAGTGGATGAGATCCATCGTATATACAGCATATTGTAACGAATTTACTGCAAGTCCTCTTATTTGCAACCTTCTGCTAAGTTCGAATCACTAAACTGTTGACTGAATAACTCCAATATTGAATAATGGAAAAATTGCCTTTATTAAAGTACTTCACAATAACACTTATACTTTGCAAATAGCTTGCTTAATAACCAAACTGACTGATAGCTTAAATGAAACTGATTCTCGCCTCTACTGTTGTCGCCTTTTTATACTGTCTGATTCCCTCGTTGCATATTTCTAGGCTTTTCTAATTCCAGAACTTACTTGTTAGTTATAAATTTCTCAGCTACAACTACAGATGTATAATTTCTATAGCTTCTCTCATACCTCATGCGCTTGTATGTGTGAGCGACACTTCCACAATTATAATTGCATACCTTTAGGAGCATCTCAGATAAGATATCTGCATGTGTTTGTGCATATCTTCTCCGCTGCGTGTACGTACATAGGTGTAGACAAAATGATTAAATTATTGATGTGCATTCACGTCACTGCTTAGCATCGGCATAGAGATGGCAGTACCCCTTAGTGTTGCTAACATTTGTAACAATATGTCGCCTACAACCGATTGTTCAGATAAGAAGCTTTTCATAATTACTGCCACATTTTAACAGCTAGAAGCTTAAAATTTTACCGAATAGTTACGTATAAAGCATTCATTGTTGTCTGAAAAAATCATAGAGATCGATCGTATGTACAGCATATGTCCCCTACAACCGATTGCTCAGATAAGAAACTTTTCGTAATATCTGTCCCATTTTTATAGCTAAAAGCTTCAAATTTCACCAAATGCTTACGTATATAGCAGATATTTTTGTCTTGAAAAATTCGAAGAGATCGGTCGTATATAACATATGTCGTCTACAACCGATTTTCCAGATATGGGATAAGATTATTGTTCAGCTCCATCTTTACTGGTTTTTGATTGAACATGCACAAATATTTGATAAAAACTGTATAGTCCAAAATCTCAAAATTTGCGAAAATTCGAACTAGAATCACGCAACTTTAGTAAAATTTTCAATATGATTTTTTAGAATTTTTCTGAGTACGCAGTTTTGTAGCTCATTGAGTTCTGTTAAAACAAAATGTTAATCTTAGTTCCCTAAAAAAGTTCCTGATTTCTATAAATTGTTTATTTTCAGCTGAGTTGAACGCTGTCTTTACGAAAAATTTACGTTCAAAACTTTGTATGCAAGAAAATGTTCAACACAGCTGACAAAAAAAATTGCTAAAAATCAGGAAATTTTGAAGTGGACCAAGATTAACCTTTTATGATAGCAGAATTCTATGCGTTAAAAAACTGCATACTTAGAAAAATTCTAAAAAATTTAAGTGAAAATTTACTGAAGTTTGATGTTTTGAATTAGATTTTTTCCGAATTTTGCGTAAGATCTTGAACACTTTTTTATATGGATTTTCTTACATATTTGTTCGTCATAATATAACAAAATATCGAAAATCGGTTTTCTTAAGCAAGACTGTGTGAAAACTGTAAAAATTTCTTGTGTTCATATTTTTTTCCATGAGTGTACTTACACATGCAATATTTCCTCAAAGACTTGACTGATTTTACTTGACTGCGTAAATTGGTTGGCAGGCGTAAGCAAATCAGATATCCATTGTTAGTTAGCGATATGGCCAATTCGTAAGCGACCGCATAGAAATGGGATTTTGCTATTGGAGATGTTTGAGTGACTTGTGAATATATAAAGGAACAAGTAAGGAAGGTTAAGTTCGGGTGTAACCGAACATTACATACTCAGTTGAGAGCTATGGTGGCAACATAAGGGAAAATAACCATGTAGGAAAATGAACCGAGGGAAACCCTGGAATGTGTTTGTATGACATGTGTATCAAATGAAAGGCATTTATGAGGGAGTGGGCCATAGTTCTATAGGTGGACGCCATTTAGAGATATAGCCATAAAGGTGGATCAGGGTTGACTCTAGAATGTGTTTGTACGATATGGGTATCAAAAGAAAGTTGTTAATGAGTATTTTAAAAGGGATTCTACCTTAGTTCCATAGGTGGACGCCGTTTCGAGATATCGCCATAAAGGTGGACCAGGGGTGACCCTAGAATTTGTTTTTACAATATGGGTATCAAAAGAAAGGTGTTAATGAGTATTTTAAAATGGAGTAATCCTTAGTTCCATAGGTGGACGCCGTTTCGAGATATCGCCACAAAGGTGGACCAGGGGTGACCCTAGAATTTATTTGTACAATATAGGCATCAAACGAATGGTGTTAATGAGTATTTTAAAAGGTAGTGGGCCTTAGTTCTATAGGTGGATGCCGTTTCGAAATATTGCCATAAAGGTGGACCAGGGGTGACTCTAGAATGTGTTTGTACGATATGGGTATCAATTTAAAGGTATTAATGAGGGTTTTAAAAGGGAGTGGTGGTTGTTGTATAGGTGGTCGCATTTTCGAGATATCGCCATAAAGGTGGACCAGGGGTGACCCTAGAATTTGTTTGTACAATATGGGTATCAAAAGAAAGTTGTTAATGAGTATTTTAAAAGGGATTCTACCTTAGTTCCATAGGTGGACGCCCTTTCGAGATATCGCCATAAAGGTGGACCAGGGGTGACCCTAGAATTTGTTTTTACAATATGGGTATCAAAAGAAAGGTGTTAATGAGTATTTTAAAAGGGAGTAATCCTTAGTTCCATAGGTGGACGTCGTTTCGAGATATCGCCATAAAGGTGGACCTGGGGTGACCCTAGAATTTGTTTGAACAATATGGGCACCAACGAAAGGTGTTAATGGGTATTTTAAAAGGGAGTGGGCCTTAGTTCTATAGGTGGACGCCGTTTCGAAATATCGCCATAAAGGTGGACCAGGGGTGACTCTAGAATGTGTTTGTACGATATGGATATCAATTTAAAGGTATTAATGAGGGTTTTAAAAGGGAGTGGTGGTTGTTATATAGGTGGTCGAATTTTCGAGATATCGCCATAAAGGTGGACCAGGGGTTACCCTAGAATTTGTTTGTACAATATGGGTATCAAAAGAAAGGTGTTAATGAGTATTTTAAAAGGGATTATTCCTTAGTACCATAGGTGGACGGCGTTTCGAGATATCGCCATAAAGGTGGACCAGGGGTATCAAAAGAAAGGTGTTAATGAGTATTTTAAAAGGGATTAATCCTTAGTACCATAGGTGGTGCCGTTTCGAGATATCGCCATTAAGGTGGAGCAGGGGTGACCCTAGAATTTGTTTGTACAATATGGGCATCAAACGAAAGGTGTTAATGAATATTTTTAAAAGGGAGTGGGCCTTCGTTCTATAGGTGGACGCCGTTTCGAGATATCCCCATAAAGGTGGACCAGGGGTGACCCTAGAATTTGTTTGTACAATATGGGTATCAAAAGAAAGGTGTTAACGAGTATTTTAAAAGGGAGTAATCCTTAGTTCCATAGGTGGACGCCGTTTCGAGATATCGCCTTAAAGGTGGGCCAGAGGTGACTTTAGAATTCGTTTGTGCAATATGGGTATCAAACGAAAGGTGTTAATGAGTATTTTAAAAGGGATTAATCCTTAGTACCATAGGTGGACGGCGTTTCGAGATATCGCCATAAAGGTGGACCAGGGGTATCAAAAGAAAGGTGTTAATGAGTATTTTAAAAGGGATTAATCCTTAGTACCATAGGTGGTGCCGTTTCGAGATATCGCCATTAAGGTGGAGCAGGGGTGACCCTAGAATTTGTTTGTACAATATGGGCATCAAACGAAAGGTGTTAATGAGTATTTTAAAAGGTAGTGGGCCTTAGTTCTATAGGTGGACGCCGTTTCGAGATATCCCCATAAAGGTGGACCAGGGGTGACCCTAGAATTTGTTTGTACAATATGGGTATCAAAAGAAAGGTGTTAACGAGTATTTTAAAAGGGAGTAATCCTTAGTTCCATAGGTGGACGCCGTTTCGAGATATCGCCTTAAAGGTGGGCCAGAGGTGACTTTAGAATTCGTTTGTGCAATATGGGTATCAAACGAAAGGAGTTAATGAGTATTTTAAAAGGGAGTAAGCCTTAGTTCTATAGGTGATCGCTTTTTCGGGGTATCGAAATAAAGGTGGACCAGGGGTGACTCTAGACTTTGTTTGTACAATATGGGTATCAAATGAAAGGTGTTAATGAATATTTTTAAAAGGGAGTGGGCCTTCGTTCTATAGGTGTTCGCCTTTTCGAGATATCGCCATAAAGGGGGACCAGGGGTGACTTTTGAATATGTTTGTACGATATGGGTATCAAGTGAAAGGTCTTAATGAGTATTTTAAAAGGGCGTGGGGCTTAGTTATATAGGTGGACGCCTTTTCGAGATATCGCCATAAAGGTGGACCAGGGGTGACTCTAGAATCAGTTTGTACGATATGGGTATCAAATTAAAGGTATTAATGAGAGTTTTAAAGGGGAGTGGTGGTAGTTGTATATGTGAAGGCGTTTTCCAGATATCGACCAAAATGTGGACCAGGGTGACCCAGAACATCATCTGTTGGACACCGCTAATTTCTTTATATATTTACTACCTGCCAAGATTTTAAATTTTAAGGGTTTTTATTTCGCCCTGCAGAACTTTTTTCATTTTCTTCTACTTAATATGGTAGGTGTCACAACCATTTTATAAAGTTTTTTCTAAAGTTATATTTCGCGTCAATAAAACAGTCCAATTACATTACCATATTTCATCCCTTTTTTCGTATTTGGTAAAGAATTATGGCATTTTTTTCATTTTTCCTAATTTTCTATATCGAAAAAGTGGGCGTGGTCATAGTCGGATTTCGTTCATTTTTCATACCAAGATAAAGTGAGTTCAAGTAAGCACGTGGACTAAGTTCATTAAAGATATGTCAATTTTTGCTCAAGTTATCGTGTTAACGGCCATGCGGAAGGACAGACGGACGACTGTGTATAAAAATTGGGCGTGGCATCAACCGATTTCGCCCATTTTCACAGAAAACAGTTAGCGTCATAAAAGCTATGCCCCTACCAAATTTCAAAAGGATTGGTTAATTTTTGTTCGACTTATGGCGTTAAAAGTATACTAGACAAATTAAATAAAAAAGGGCGGAGCCACGCCCATTTTGTAATTTTCTTTTATTTTTGTATTTTGTTGCACCATATCATTACTGGAGTTGAATGTTGACATAATTTACTTATATACTGTAAAGATATTGAATTTTTTGTTAAAATTTTACTTAAAAAAAAAATTGTTTTTAAAGTGGGCGTGGTCCTTCTCCGATTTTGCTAATTTTTACTAAACGTACATATAGTAATAGCAGTAACGTTCCTGCCAAATTTCATCATGATATCTTCTACGACTGCCAAATTACAGCTTGCAAAACTTTTAAATTACCTTCTTTTAAAAGTGGGCGGTGCCACGCCTATTGTCCAAAATTTTACTAATTTTCTACTCTGCGTCATAAGTTCAACTCATCTACCAAGTTTCGTCGCTTTATCTGTTTTTTGTAATGAATTATCGCACTTTTTCGGTTTTTCGAAATTTTCGATATCGAAAAAGTGGGCGTGGTTATAGGCCGATATCGTTCATTTTAAATAGGGATCTGAGATGAGTGCTCAGGAACCTACATACCAAATTTCATCAAGATACCTCAAAATTTACTCAAGTTATCGTGTTAACGGACGGACGGACATGGCTCAATCAAATTTTTTTTCGATCCTGATTATTTTGATATATGGAAGTCTATATCTATCTCGATTCCTTTATATATGTACAACCAACCGTTATCCAATCAAACTTAATATACTCTGTGAGCTCTGCTCAACTGAGTATAAAAATGGCGAAAAACCCCCTTATCTGAAGGATCGGTTGTATGGGATGTATATTATATAGCTCCAATCGAAATGATTTTTACAGGAAATCTTCTATGATACATTAGAATATATATCACCAAGTTTCACGTTTGTATATTGGAAACTAAAGGAGAAATGGCTAAAAATCTTTCTATCTGACCGTTCGGTTGTATGGTATATACATTATATATAGCTCCGATCGAAATTGTTTTTTCATGAAATCTATGATACATTAGAATAAATATCACAAAGTTTAACGTTTTTATATTGGAAATTAAGGGAGAAATTGCCAAAAACCTTTCTATCTGAACGATCGGTTGTATGGGATATATACTATATATAGCTCCGATCAAAGTGATTTTTCCAGAAAATCTTCTATGACATTTTAAAATATATATCACCGAGTTTCACGTTTATACTTTCTAAATTAATGGAGAAATGGCCAAAATTCTTTCTATCTGAACGATCAGTTGTATGGGATATAACTATATATAGCTCCGATCAAAGTGATTTTTACAGGATATTTTCTATGATATATTAGAATATATATCACCGAGTTTCACGTTTATACTTTCTAAATTGCGGCAGGAATGACCAAAATCGTCTTATCTGAACGTTCGGTTGTATGGGAGATATATGTTATAGTGGTCCGATCGTACCGGATCCGACAAATGTCTAATATAATACAAAAATACATCCTTGTGCCAAATTTCATTGAGATTTCTCAAAATTTGAGGGACTAGTTTGCGTTCAAACAGACAGACGGACGGACAGACGGACATGGCTATATCAACTCAGTTCGTCGCCCTGATCAATTCGGTATAATTAATTGTGATTCTATCTTCTATATTTCTCAACGTTACAAACATCGGGCCAAAGTTAATATACCATTTCATGTTCATGAAAGGTATAAAAACAGTCATAAGCGATCCTAAGATCAATTTCAGTTACATTTATTCATCTTGTATATAAATTATATGGAAAGAGAAATTTCTTCATTATCGGATCATGAATCAGCTAATAATAATCAGAGGTGTACCAATTCAGGTCTACTCTATAACTCTAATATGACGCGCAGTGTTTAACGCTAAGGTGCTGGACTAAATGCTCCGCATATAATGTGAACGCTTCGATAATGTTTACTGGGTACAAAAATATTCATATTCTCTCAATGAGTTAGTGAGAGCAATTTTTTCTCGCTTTTCAACTGAAAATAAATTTATCAGCAATGTTAGTAACGCTCTCATGAAACGAGCAGATGTTAATGAGCAGTTGAATTGATAGTCATTAAAGCATTTCTAACACATTTGCTTAATGGTGGTCAAAGGGTGGGAGTGAACATTTAGTAGGATGGGGAAGGTTATACAAAATTGCGCTCTAGATTTTTATACTCAGGTGAGCAGAGCTCACAGAGTATATTAACTTTGTTCGCATAACGGTAATCCGTAACGGTATAAACTAATCGAGATAAATATAGACTTCTATATATCAAAATGGTCTGGGTGCAAAAAAGGAATTCATATAGACATGTCCGTCCGTCCGTCTGTCCGTCCGTCTGTAAACACGATAACTTGAGTAAGTTTTGAGGTATCTTGATGAAATTGGGTATGTAGGTTCCTGGGCGCTCATCTCAGATTGCTATTTAAAATTAACGAAATCGGAATACAACCACGCCCACTTTTCGATATCGAAAATTTCGAAAAACCGAAAAAGTGCGATAATTCATTACCAAAGACGGATAAAGCGATGAAACTTGGTAGGTGCGTTTACCTTGTGATGCAAAATAAAAATTAGAAAAATTTTGGACAATGGGCGTGGCACCGCCCACTTTCAAAAGAAGGTAATTTAAAAGTTTTGCAAGCTGTAATTTGGCAGTCGTTGCAGATATCATGATGAAATTTGGTAGGCACGTTACTCCTATTACTTTATGTGCGCAAAATAAAAATTAGCGATATCGGATGACGACCACGCCCACTTTAAAAAAAAATTTTATATTTTTACAGTATAAAAGTAAATTATGTCTACATTCGACTCCAGTAATGATATGTATGCAACAAAATACGAAGATAAAAGAAAATTTCAAAATGGGCGTAACTCCGCCCTTTTTCTTTTAATTCGTCTAGAATAATTCGAACAAAAATTTACCAATCCTTGTGAAATTTGGTAGGGACATAGATTCTGTGACGGTAACTGTTTTTTCTGAAAATGGGCGAAATCGGTTGAAGCCACGCCCAGTTTTTATACACAGTCGACCGTCAGTCCTTCCGCTCTGCCGTTAACACGATAACTTGCGCAAAAAACGATATATCTTAACTAAACTTAGTTCACATACTTATCTGAAGTCACTTTATCTTGGTATAAAATATGGTCGAAATCCGACTATGACCACGCCCACTTTTCCGATATCGAAAATTACGAAAAATGAAAAAATGCCATAATTCTGTACCAAATATGAAAAAAGAGGTGAAAAATGGTAACTGGATTGATTTTTTGACGCAAAATATAACTTTAGAAAAAACTTTGTAAAATGGGTGTGACACCTACCATATTAAATAGAAGAAAATGAAAAAGTTCTGCAGGGGGAAATCAAAAGCCCTTGGAATCTTGGCAGGAATACTGTTCGTGGTATGAAATATATAAATAAATTAACGGTACCCGACAGAAGATGTTCTGGGTCATCCTGGTCCACATGTTGGTCGATATCCCGAAAACGCCTTCACAAATACAACTAAGGGCTACTCCCTTTTAAAACCCTCATTAATACTTTTATTTTGGCACCCATATCGTACAAACACATTCTAGAGTCACCCCTATTCTACCCTTATAGCGATATCTTCAAGACTGAAGCCCACTCCCTTTAAAAATACCCATTATCACCTTTCGTTTGATACCGATATCGTACAAACACATTCCAGGGTTATCCTAGGTTAATTTTGCTAAATGGTGATTTTCCCTTATTTTGTCTACAAAGCTCTCAGCTGAGTACGTAATGTTCGGTTACATCCGAACTTAGCTTTCCTTACTTGTTATATCTTATAACTTTAAACGAGCAATTCTTGTTTGTTTGTGTTGCCGAACGATCTCGGGAACGGCTCAACCGATTTTAATGAAATTTGGCACAGAGATAAAGTATCACCTTCTAAGACTTTCTACCTAGGTGTTGCCACTCAGAATGTTTCACAAGGTTGCCACCTATACGAAATAAAAAAAAATTACATGAGATATGCCGATATGGGTATCAAACGAAAGGTATTTCACTCCGCATTACACTAGGAACATTTTTGAACAGGGTTGCCACCTATTCGAAATTAGAAAAAATTTCATGAGATATGCCGTTATGGGTATCAAACGAAAGGTATTTCACTCCGCATTAAAATAAAGATATTTTTGAGTAGGGTTACCATTTAGGGTTGGGGTAGTTAGACGAAATGGTACTCTACTTACTCATATTCTATTAAAGATTTAAAGGAGAGAATTAAAGTTAAAATCTTCGTAAAAAATCTTACACATGATTCGACTTAATTTTCTTAATTTCACACACGCTAATAAAATTGAAATGCAATGTCAAGGCACCGTAACAAATTCTAGCAAAATATATTTAAATGCATATTTTTGGCAAATATGAAATGAATAATTGCAATTCCTCACAGATTACTATTAGAAAGATTTCTCACCGTAGCAAAAAGTTATCTCACCAAGGTAATTTTCTATCGTTGAACACTAGAGGCATATGTTCAATTTGAAAACGACATCTAACCATTTAACTACTTACCAACAGATGGCGGCCACCGTGTTGTGATGGTAGCGTGCTCCGCCTACCACACCTTATGCCCTGGGTTCACACCCGGGCAAAGTAACATAAAAATTTTAGAAATAAGGTTTTTTAATTAGAAGAAAATTTTTCTAAGCGGGGTCGCCCCTCGGTAGTGTTTGGCAAGCGCTCCGGGTGTATTTCTGCCATTAAAAGCTCTCAGTGGAAACTCGTCTGCGATCCAGATGCCGTTCGGAGTCGGCATGAAACATGTGGGTCCCGTCCGGCCAATTTGTAGGGAAAATCAAGAGGAGCACGACGCAAATTGGAAGAGAAGCTCGGCCTTAGATCTCTTCGGAGGTTATTGCGCCTTACATTTATTTAACATATGGCGCTTATGTAAGTAAAATGACATTTAATTAAACTAACTGATAGTTGTCATTCGTGAAATTTACAAGTTTTTGGAATGTAATAAAATTGTGAGACTTTCATAGTGTATAACTAAAAAATGTTTGAAATTAATAATTCGGGGCATGAAGATACTCGACCTAAATAACTTAGTTATCGATTTCACTAATTGTCATAACAATCCCTTATACTATAGGCTGGAATTACCCATTTCAAATTTTTCATTCAAGTTCATTTTGCGGTTAGTGTTTGATATGTTTTTGAAATCTATTTTTAAGGAAATCAAATAATGGTAATTAAAAATATATAATACATGTGCATATAAAAAAAGTAGAGTGTGATTAATGATGACATGTAGAACAAAGTAAGTTATGCGGGATACTCGAAGATTGCCGAGCAAAGCTCGGTCGCCCAGGTACTAAATAATAAACTTTTTGAATGCAATTTTTTATAGAGATTTCAGAAGCTATTTTCTTTCTTGGATCGCAAACTAAGGTCCTGTGTGTGTGTAGCTAGTATGACCTGAAAACAATCTGATATCAATAGAGCGCCTGATTGGGCTGTTCCTAGGTATGGAAGAGATTTGCGCGGAAGCATCTTTTGCTTTCGTAATTTGCTTATTGCAAAGGCTAGTCAAAGGAAACGGTCTTATATTTAATTGTGAAACAAATATGTGGTGTCCTAGGGCAACAACATCCGCGTAACGACTCCATTAACCACCGGTTTCTTAGGAAGTGATCTACCGACTCGTCATCGCTGCTACTAACTGCCTGTCTAAATATTGTAACACCCCCCTTCTCATCGGTAAGACGCTAGCCTGCTGCAAACACCGTCGCTGTCAACCTAACTGTTCACAGAAACCCGATCACTGTTCACAGATTTCAGTAACAGATTGCCTCCACTATTACAACCAAATACACGGTCCGTCTTATCTCAGATTAGTGAAAATTAATCTCATTGCAATTTCACATAGTATTTCACAGCACACCCCTAATCGACAAGGCGACTAGCTCCTCTAGCCTCGACTGCTATTCAGCGGCTACAGTTAAAGAGGTATATGGCTCTATAGCGGTAACGTTAGTCAGATAATACCCTTTGTCAAGATTTCATACCTTCAAATATTAGTTAGAAAACTTTCGTCGTTATTTCCTACAGCTCGGATGGCCTTAGGTTGAAATGAATATGGTTTTTTAAAAATGGCGGTAATATATGCACAGTCCAAGGAAGCTTCTAAATATATACAGCTGCTGAATTTTCGCTTTAATTGTCACTTTCTTTCCCGCTTTTGGAGTTGTGCAGCTTTCTTAGCTTAGTCAGGCTACATGTGACCTATGCATGAAAATGGAGAGCTTGCTCAGATCCGATTCCTCAAGCAAACGTAGATTTTACTTAGGTACTAGAATCTAAAAAACATTTCGCCTTTTTTACGTACGGCCCATTCTCTCAGTAGGATACTTACTGAATTCATTATCCTCTCAGTATATGGGTAAGTCATTCCGCTACCAATAAATACTCATCAAATTGAAATCAAATCGACATGCCCAAAATCACATTCTGCACTCACTTTTACGATGACATCAGAAACAAAAAAAAAAAGGCGGAAAAGCAAATCACCGAAAAGCTCTTAAGTAGAAAATATCGCAAGAGCTGCAAGAGAAAGAAATCAGAATTTATGATTATTGCTTTTTGACAGCCAAACAACAGAAGAATATCAAGAGGAATCAAAAAGATGGAGAGAAACACACAACCTTTCGATAAAAAGAAAATAATCAAGAAATTACGCACAAAGACTTCTTAGGCCACTGTTGGTCGGAAGGTCGGACAAACAATTATGAACGGCAACACTTGCGGAAATATCTTCAATGCAATAAACACGAAGGGCAATCAAATTTCTGGAGAAACCAAGCGCATGTGTATGAATACAATTAAAGCTGGTGCTTTATGATTGCGCTGCCCCTCCGTCGTACGTACGTGTGTGTACCGTTAGTTGTTCCAAGACATTGAACGGCCTAAGTGACTTGAGCCCTCATAAAACTGCCAACATATGCAATTGTTGGATGTTTCTAAGGTGGTAGAGGCAAAGAGGTGGTAGAGTAAATAATTACAACAAATATGTATACAGGGTTCAACAAAGGTATTTATAGGCCAACGTTTTCCACTTCGGCCCACTAAACAGAGAAAAGTTAGTAAAATTGTACGCAAGGGGTCAAAATCGCTATGTCAAGCTGAGGATTGGAAACCATAAACTAAAGTAAGGTTAAACTTACAGGTCCGTGAGCACTTACACGTAGACTGAATAAGTCCGTAGTGATATCAGAAATTTGCTCAAAGACCTAAATGAAAGCACCCATCAGAATCCAGCACCTATGTTATAAATAAAGTGTATCCTCTTGCCAAATACCAAAAGTTTTCTAGGATCTACTTGCTGCCTCCAATTTGTAGCTGTGCCCCTCCTAAAAGTTGGATTATTAGCCATGCAAACGCAAGGCATGAGCAAAAAACGTGCTCGATCGTTTCTCCTGCAAGCCGCACAAACTACATTAGAAGTCACTGACAAGACCTAATTTAAAAGTATGTGACGCCAGCAGGCAGTACTAATTCAGAATATACAGCGTGGGATTACCGGCTTCTCTTTTTAATGATGAGAGTAACTTTGTTAGTTTGAGGTTGTAAGACCTTAGCCACGCGCTTGGTTCCACGCCTTTCCTTTTTGATCGATAATATGCAGCTCTCCACTTCTTGTAATGTCGTCTAATCTGTTCGAGACGTCTCTGGTACATGCTTCCAGGGATGCAACCTGTTTAGCTAGCGCATTCGCTTTTGCATTTCCATATATTCCCATATTCCGCCCGAAGAACACCACAGAGATCTGGCAGCTTATAGAACTGGTTTATTTCCAGATCAGTGCAGTATACCGCCGACCTTACTCTTTCTATTACTTTAGAACCATCGATGTACACTTGTATCGCCTCCTCTGCCATTTGAAGGCCCTTACGCCAACCTTCCAACTCTATTGTGGCGCTAAGAGACCCATCGAAGCGCTGGTAGACAACAAGGTAGTCTGTTTGTTAACCTTTTGATGACGCTATGCAACAATTAACGTATGCTCTGCGCTCGAGCTGCCCGAGGTACTGAGTCTCTTTGCAGGTATTAGCGTTTTCCGAGACCTTTGCCAGCTTGGACATTTCTTTTACCTGACCTCTAAGAAGACTCAGCTTCCTGCTCTACCATGGTGGCTTTGCATTTCCTTCGAATCTTCTTAAGGTACAAGTTTTGTTCTTCTACGCAGTCATAAATGTCTTTTATAAGAAGTCATTGGATTGCTCCAATTCTTCTATATTGGAAACTTCTGAGTTGTCCCAGTTTTGTCTCTAGATATTGCTAGAATTTGCTGATATAAGCATGGTCTGAAAAGGTTGGCCTATCAAGATCTCTCCAATCATACTTTGTCTTCAGCTGTTCGGCATTGACCCAGGAAGAGGAACTCTAATTATCTGGCTTTGGGAAAGCAAATATCGTCATTACTTTAGGCACATCCAGAGCCTATTTCTGAGCATCACTATATTGCCAGTCCTTAATCTGCTTAACTTCAGTAAGTGTTTCTATTGTTGTGTCCTGGAAGATACCATCACCTTTTTAAGCAGTTATCAAATTTATCGTCCTCAACAAATTTTAGTCACTCTCTCTACCACTTCAAAGTCAGTGTTGTTTTTTGTCAGCCATCAGGAAAGAGCGCAGCATCACCGCAGGCACGGTCAGGGATTTTACGTTTTTCGTTCCTCAAGTACACGTGTTTTATTCTGAGCTTTCCTGATGATGTCCTCATAAGAACTACATTCCTCCACTCCACAAAATCGACAGTCTTTACCGACTTCACTGTTATCTTTCTCCCGGGCTGCCTTGTCGCTGGGCTGGTACCTGATGCCCCTTCACCGAAACTTCCTCAGGCGCCCACCAGTGTCGGTACACAGTTGAATGACATCTGAAATGAAATCTTGTCGAAGAGGGTTTCTGCTTGTCTTGTGGTGAGATTTGTGAAAGAGTTATTATCGGACACATCATGAGTGGAATTTCCAACCCGGGTATGCTTGTTACGGCGTTCTTTCGTTTCATTGGAGCTACAATATTTTTACTCAGAAAGTTTGGTTCAAATAAACTCAGATATTTTAAGAAATCTTGACGTCGAACCGCCCAGCGGTTGCTCAACTGTAGCCACCCAAATACCGCTTACTACCACAAACCTCGACCACTCTCAGTCCTCTCTCTGCAGCTACAGCTATCATCTACTCAGCTCAACTATTCAACTATTGCTAATGGGCGGGCGAGTGAACTTTTGATGCAGCCTCTATAATGATGACAAGGGAAAAAAAGGGAACAAAACGCGCCGTAGAAACCATTGTAAATTTTACCAAGTAGCGCAACTAACAGCTGATCGGTGAAAATTCGCACATTCACCCGCACAGTTCTCGACTCAGTTTCAAAAAAAACTTTAGATTATTTAACTCAAATTTTAAAGTGAGATAATCCTTTCGAATTTATGTATATAGAATATATAAGGCGTTTTTGTTGTTATTAAAACAATAGTTTTATTTATATTAAAGCTTTTATCATTTTTTTTTTAACTTTGAAAAAACTCCGAACACCATTCCTTCATTATATGACATTCGACTGCCTAGTCCACTGCCTTCCACTCTATTCGCAACATAACCTCTATTTAAGCTGCCAAACTATATAGTAAACAATGGTAGAAACTTTTCGCAGGCCAACAACAAACATTGTTTTACCGTTGTATCAATAAAATAATATAGAAAAATATTTATGATCATGTTGAACTAAGTGCAAAATAATAGCAGGGAACGCACATGTGAAGCACGTATGGCAAATAAATATTGTAGCAAAGAAAACAAAAAGAACAATAAAAAGAAGGCATTTGACAATCATAAAACTAGTTACACTATGTCATACTTGTAAATTCGAGCACGTAAGGCAAGAAGATGGCCAACGGACGGACGGAACGAGCTTATATACGCGTTTCATGTTCATCTCCGCTACCCTGTTTTTAGCACAGTTTTATTTCTTTTTCATAAGCTTTCGCACAAAACATTTTGTGAGCAATGTGAGGGGGGAGTGGGTGTTGCTATTGGCTAGCAATAAAATTGAGCAAAAGAAACAGTTAGTGCGAAAGATATGACAGAAAAGTTTAGTGGCGAAATAAAATGGAACCGAATTCTAAAGAGATAAGTTGAAAAGCAATGAGCCGTATTCTACAGATAGTATTATTGTGTTATTAGGTTAGGTTAAGTTAGGTGGTAGATTCTCTGATAAGGATAGCTCACTTGGACAACACGAAGGTCCGTTGTCATACCACATACACCAAAAATAACGATGACTTAGATCTTAGAGAATCATTGAAGAGCAACGATAAAGCCCCGAATTATACCGATCTCAACTTTGGATAAATCCTCGTGAATCCAAGTGAGTCGCGACCGAAGCACTTTCGCCTAGTTCTGGCAAAAGCTGGGTAATCAAGCATAACGTGATTTGGTTATTTCACCTCATCGTCCTACATACAGCTGCAGCAGAATGGAGTTTCCAGTATATTGAGACGTACTGCATGGATACCCATCGGACAGTGCCCTGTCAAAACCCCAATGACCATTGATAGGTGAGCCTTAGTGAACCCAATTATTTCAGCACACCTCCTGCCATCCACTTTTGGCCAGAAAGATCTTGCTACCCTGCAAGACATGGTGTCCACCTAACGTTTGCTGAGCTGACTCGAAGCCCAGCTATGGAGGAGCAATCCACGGGTGGCCAGCGGAATCCCGAAATACCTACAGCCATCTTCATCCGGTTCAGTTGTACCGATGCGGGCTAAGAGATCCGCTTGACAGTTACCCGGGATATCTCTATAGCCCGGGACCCAGATAATCTTAATTGTAAAATAATTCGATGCAATCGCAAGTGAGGTCAGGCACTCCCAGACCACCATCGATCGTACTGTACTTGAGCTCAAGGCATTGATAGCCGCTTGGCTATCAGAGTAGATGTTATATTCCCTAACCCTAGTTGCACTGGATAGCATTCCATCCACCGCATCCTTAATCGCAGCAACTTCCGCTAGGAATACACTGCAGTGATCAGCCAACTTAAACTTGCGGCCTATATTTAGCTCTTGACAAAAGACCCCCGCCAACCTTTCCGTCCAACTTCGACCCATCCGTGAACAAGTTAACCGGTTCCATGCCCCAGATAATTGCATTTCCCAACTCCTCCCTCGGGGGAACGACTGGGGTGAAGGTTGCATAGGGAGCGGTCATCGGCATACAATAGTCCGTCCTGTCCGGGATAAAGTCGAAATTAGTAAGAAGGCTAGAGTGTCCGAAGTCAGAAAGCCCATAACCCATATCACGAAGCCTGACCATCGACCGGGCCTTTGCCGCAATATCTACTGGATGTATTTTCAGCATGACATTCAGCATCAAGGTAGGTGTTGTTCTCAGAGCGCCACTGATACAAATCAGGGCCGTCCGTTGCACTTACACTAACTTTTTGGGGGTGCTCGCCGTGTCCAGAGCTTTCCACCAGACCAGCACCCCATATAGCGGAATCGGTTTGACCACCATCTCATAAAGCCAGTGTACTACTCCTGGCGAGAGTCACTATCTCTTAAACGGCGGCCTTCCTGGCCCGATCTTCCACATTGGGTCTCCAGGACAGTTTCTTTTCCAAAACAATCCCCAAATATTTAACCCTATCAGAAAGTACCAACGGTGCACCCCCCCCCCCTTTTAGGGAGTTCTGCAATCGGGCATCTTATATCTCCTTGTAAGAAGAACCAATTCCATTTTCCCGGATTGACCGCCAATCCACATGATTCAGCCCACCTAGCCACAGTATCCAAGTAGCCCTGCAGAAGATCACACAGGATGTCCAGAAATTTGCCTCTGACTAGGATAGCGAGTTCATTTGCATAGGCAACGACCCGAAAACCAATGGTCTCCAGCTCCACAAGAAGCTCGTTGACTACCACAAGCCAGAGCAGAGGAGATAGGACACCCCCTGTGGCGTGCCACTGCACACCTTCCTCTTAATTATGGCCCCTCCCCACTCCGCTGCGACAATTCTGCCGCATAGAAGTTTGTTAATAAATTCAACCAGAGCCGCCTCGACTCCTAAACCCACCAGATCTCTTTGGATTGCCCCCGGTAAGACATTGTTAAAAGCCCCCTCGATGTCTAGAAAGACGCCCACAGCATACTCTTTGTGTTCTAGAAACCCCTCTATTTGCTTTACAATCGAATGGAGAGCCGTTTCCGTCGATCTGCCCTTGCAGTACGTATGCTGTGAAGCCGATAGTAACCCCCGAGGTATCCTTTCCCGTAGGTACAGGTCAATCAACCGCTCAAACGTCTTAAGAAGAAACGACGAGAGACTGATTGGTCTGAAATCCTTAGGTGATATATGAGAGCTTCTGCCGGCCTTCGGAATAAAAATAACCCTAACCGTGTGCCAAGACTTCGGGATATAGTTAAGCCTGAGGCAGTTAGTGTAGATGATGGCCAACCAGCGGCAGGAAGTCCACAAAAACTTTTGAAGTTGCGCAGGAATGATTCCATCCGGTCCCGGATACTTATAGGGCTTGAACGACCCTATAGCCCAGGTTATTTGCTTTCCCGTATTGCAATGGCAGGCAGTTCTGCATGGCTAACGCCCGCCGACCATGCAGGCGAAGATCCCTGCGCAATTGGGACATCGGGAAAATGATTATCCAGTAAAAGCCTTAGGGACTCCTCGCTATCCAGAGGAGCAGGATTCCTAGAGAGGATAGTATTATTAAATATGATTGAATTAATATCGGAAATTTAAATTGGAACGTAGCGGAATCGAAATGTTATGGAAACGAAAGAAAAAAAAATATTGTACAAACGAAATCGAAGTAAAAAGTCGGAGTATGATGTAATAACATACTCATAATGAATTTGAATTCGAAACATGTGCATTGGTAAATAAGTAAAAGTGGAACTTATGAAATTTGGAAGGAAATGAAATGAAAAAGGGAGAAAATTCCAAAAGGCTGCTTCGAACATGGAGTTAAACGGTCTGGAAATGAAATGAACATGAAACATAATCAAAATATGATGCAATCGGAAACCCGTAAAAGCAAAAAAGTGGAAGACGAGCGCGTAATTAAGAAACTATCTGCTGAGGAAAAAACTGAATATGAGACTAGGACAATGGAATTGCTGTGAACCAACCTGGCCGATGGCTAGGTCTAAGGTCCTTGTGGCAATGTTTGTATAGGAAGGCAACTAGCTTCCTTCTCAAGCTAAATAAATCTGCGTTGAGAATACCTACGGCTGTCATCACTGGTCAATGCGCCATTGCATACAAAAAAAAAAACCCTTCTGCAGAAGCTGTCAGGATGAGGAGTCGATTCATAACTAACTACTGCTCCACCACTGGTAGGCTCCCCGTTGTCTCTACGCTACTATTTAAATAAATCGCCCTTTCGCTAATTTGTTGTCCATCGCCATCTGCACTTTGCTCTCTGCGAGACATCATGGCTTTGTTGTCTAATGATAACCGCTCCGATACTCTCAGCTAACTACCAGAACACTTGGTTAATCAGCTCTCGCCGCTACAGTCTACTACTGTTCAAATCTTGCTAAATACCTCTCGCCTGCTCTCAACTATTCCGTCTATCAAATATGAATTTAGCAGACCATTTGCCTCTTTTGTTCTCCAACTTTCTTTGTAGTAATTTGCTGTAAATCTTCTTGAATATGTATCGAGTGAGCACTTCCTCACTCGCTCGCAGATAAGAGTGACGCCCTCAGTTAAAAGATAACACAAAACGACACAATTTTAAATAAGTCCAGACCCAACAAAAGCAATGTCTGTTGCATACTTTCTGGCAAACTTTTTTATATTGGGGTTGGAGTTTTTCAGGCAGAATTTCTTATATTGGGATTTGAGCTCTGTAGGAGATGGATTAGTCGATATAATTTATTTCAAATTAATATTTTTGTTTTATTATTTTAATATAATTTTACTTCGAATATGCATGGGTAGCTGAGCCTCCTACTTGCAGTGACTGACGTGCCGCGGCTACCGTGTTGTGGTGGTAGCGTGCTTCGCCTACCACTCCGAAGATCCTGGATTCACGCCCCGGGCAAAGCAACATACAAATTTTAGAAACAAGTTTTTTTCAATTAGAAGAAAGTCTAAGCGAGATCGCCCCTCGGCAGTGATCATCTGCCTTGCAGTTGCCATTCGGAGTCGACATAAAACATGTAGGTCCAGTCACGCCAAATTATAGGAAAAAACTTAAAAGGACAAGGACATAAATTCGAAGAGAGGCTCGGCCGCCTAAAATATCTTCGGAGATTATCGCGTCTTACATTTATTGTTTTACGTGCCTAAAGGTATACTACATATACATTTTCTGGAAAAAAAGGGTCACTTGGGTCAAAAACTTATCAGCTTTTGTCAGCGACATATTTCATTGGATTTTCCAGCGAAATTCTTTTTAACGAATCGTCTGAAAGTTTCCCGCATAGTCTGTGTAAGCACTATATTTTAACAGGCCATAAGAAATATTCTTCAGTATTACGTACAACACATAGCCTTGTCCACTTGTGTGTATCATTACAAACTGGCCATCCAAGAGCTAACCACTCCTGCTCAATTATAGCAATTTATGTTGCATACAAGTAGGCCAACAACCGTATTCACACGGCAACAAGATACGCGTAGTAAGCGTTCGACCCAGCAATTAATTTTTCCTTACGCTTATGAGCCTAAATATATACCTACATATATACTCGCTCGAACTGCAAGCATACTTTTGGGCTGGTTTGTGTCTATTACAAGCCTTCAGTAGAAATCTATAAATTCGAGGATTTAGTGAACATTTTTATTTGTTAGCAATCATTTGGCCAAAGAAAAAAGAGTCACACATACGAAGGTTCTTGAGCTGGAAGCATAAAAATGGCCAAAAACCGTAAATATGACTGTCATAATTTCTAATAATTTCTATTATTATTACGGCACTGCCTTTAGGCGGCTTGCAGTTATAGCGAAATTTTCGCTCAATAATTTGAAATTGGTATTGAGGCTCTACTTGTCGTGATCTAAACTAAAATATAATCAACATTTAATGGAATTTTATGTTTTTCCTATGTGTATAATCGTATGTAATAACGGTATTCAATATATGGTGAAGTTGATAGTTTTTATATTACGGCCCGTCTTGTGAAAGAATGCGTGGCTGTGGATGATACGACGCTGCCACAGAACTTTAGCTGATGGTACCCAAGAAACACCTGCATGTCTGAGGTAACACTCGGTCTATACAGACTCAAGTAAAAGTCTCATTTCCATAGTTTGTGGCTGCGTTGATAGAAGATGGGCGGAAAATAAAACGAACGAAAAGGATAAAAAATTATTCAATAGATAGTTGGCTTTATCTATTTTATGTACGAATGAGGTACCAGAGCTTTTCTGTACATCAGTATCACATAAGCTATGAGTTGATTTGAGGCTTTGGGTCACAAGCGTAAGTGTTGGATTTAATGCCCTCCATCAACATCTCGCCTAGAGCAAGTATAAGGTTCTCGGCTAACATCTACATTTGCGCCTTACAGCTTTTTCTTAATTGAGGTTATTAAGGCGGCAGCACATTTTTAATGTGTTGGTCCCAATTTTGCTGAGACCATGAATAAAGCAGGCTCCCATGAAGTTGACGTGGTTAAGTAATGTTGAACTGGCCGGTCTATAAAGACTTCACATTGATTTAATGTGTCCATGGTGCTACCAGAATTTCATTAAAAACCAAACTGAAAGCTTTAACTAGGCACGCTACAAAATAGATCCGTCCTCTTGGAAAGTACTAGAAGTTTTCTAGGACCTACATAGCTTGGTAGCTGCCTCGAAATCTGACAACATTGCCGCTTCTAGTAGCTGGAGCCTTGAGAGGGTGTGCGCAGAACAGAACTGAGAACGGGCTCAACAGTTGTTTACTGCAGCTCGCACTTCCTTCATCTGCGGTTATTGACGAGACATAACTTATAAGCTTGTGAAACCAGAAGGAAGTGTGCAGCTTACGCTTGCCTCTTCAGCGATATAAGCAACTTTGTGTGTCTAATGTCGTGGTATTTTTATATGATCTTCGAAATTTTGCAGCCCCGCGCTTCTGACCACGCCTTTCTTGCATTATAGATCATGTGCAACTCCTGTCTTCTTTTGACTTCTTCCAAATGAATTGGGACGTCTACCGTCGATTCGTCGAGCGCTGCACTCTCCTTTGCCAGCTCATCAGCCTTTTCGTTACCTCTTGTCCGGTCATGACCTGGAACCCAGTATAGATGTATAGTACGCTTGGCCGTACTCTCTATTTTCTTCAGAATTCTAGTTGCGCTAGCTTTAAAAATGATAACGAATTTTAATAATCAAACTATTTTATACTCATTTTAAGAGCCATCGGTCCATGAAGGCCCATGAAGCAAACAGTTTAGATCGTCTGAGACAATATCATTCCTTAGCTTAGGCTGTTATAATGTCCATACACCAATGGCATATGTTTAGGTAGAAAGAGTCTTTAAAGCAGGCAGCCATGGCGGGTGATTTCAGAAAATTGAAAGCGGCTACGTGCAAGCCCCTTGAGACAACAATGCTTTTTACATACATGTTTATGTTCATCCCAAGATTCGCTTATCCTGCCTTATATAAAAAAATTCACAAAAAAAAAATATTTCAGACCCAATTTATAGCATCCCATTAAATTCTTACATTTTATCAATTTATTTATCTTCCTTTTGTCAGAGCCCAATTATATGCCATCCCCATTGAGATCAATGGTCGTTTAGGGATGGAAAGAGGTCAATTCAATCATCTCGAAAATTGATAACATCCCATTTACAAATGATATCGAACCGTTACTCAATCAAATAGCGGTAGGAAAAACTAAAACAAATTATATGATAATGAAACGCACGCACAAAACGAAAGAGCGTGGAAAAATAAATGGCGTGACCTAAAAATATGCTATGGAAAATTTGTATGGAAAATCACAAAAATTTAAAGCATAAAAAACGAGGACATAAAAAATCAAAGCATAGCAAATAAAAAGTAAAGCAAAGAAGATGTATGGTGGCGTACTCCGCCTACCACACCGTATGCCCTGGGTTCGAACCCCGGGCAAAACAACATCAAAATTTTAGAAATAATGTTTTTCAATTAGAAGAAAATTTTTCTAAGCGGGGTCGCCCCTTGGCAGTGTTTGGCAAGCCGGTGCTTATGCTCCCGGTGTGATATGCTCCCACTGCTCCTGCATTCCATCGAGTTGCGTTGTGCTGTCAAACAACTGGTGTGCGAGTCAAGTTTCGAAAACATTGGCAGTCTATCGCAACTGCGCAGAGGCGGGCGCGTATTTTGACTGCGACGAGATAGTGATGGGAGTCGATGTTAAGTACTCGAACCGTGCGTACATCTAAAACACTGGAGTAATTTTGTCCGTCTATCATAACGTGGTCGTGAGTCTGATTGCGTGTGTTTCGTTCCGGGGGACAGCCATGTAGTTTCGTGCATACCTTTATATTTAAACCTGGTGCTGACTATGGACATGTTACGAGCAACCGTAAAGTGTATCGACCGTGGCTCATTACTGGAAATTTCATTGTGAAGGGTGAACTTTCCGACCCGGGGGCCAAAAGTCACACACGACTTTCATATTATGGCGGGGCAGCGCTCGTTTGTGTCTTCAAGGCGCTCGTAGGATTTTGTGCTTCAACCCAGCGTCCTTCTCCTCCGTCGAGATGTAGGCGAAGATGAATGAAATGTTAAAAAAATTTGATTTTATTCAGATAGCGTTTAGGTGTTCGTTCACAAGCATGAATATCAGTACATAGCGACAAAGTCGCCCTACCAACACAAACCCAACACTGAAGCTACGCTTATTTCCATCGCCACTCCAGTGAATGGCTGTGATGTTGGCTTTTGCTACGCGTTTATATAGCGAACCGCTTGACCCAAGACAGACGCCTTCTCGCCCTTAAGACGGTTATGACAGTGTCAACTAGGCGGCAAGCGACCGGAAATAGTGAGCTGCCTGGAACGCATGCAAGAGCATGGCCCGGCCTTCTTCCTAGAAATGTAATATATTTGACAACGAAAAATGTCAAAAGTCCCGAAGTGCAACGCCTAAAAGTATGCGTTACTTGCTTACACTTCAATATAAATAAGAGTGATTTTTTTGGCGTGAATTTGTGTATATGTGTGCCAATGTGTATTCACTCATTCTCTAAGCGTAACATGCCACCAATGGCCAGCTAACGTACGTTCGTGCCTGCTCTTCAGTGTATGAGATGGTATTAGTATGTGTGTGTGGTTATTGTCCACCCGTCAAGTCAATTCCCAAAGATATTTTTTCAAAAATTTTCAATAGATTCATACATACTTATTTTTTTTTCTCCAATGCAGCTCCATTTTTGTTTTTTCACTCTGAACATCAGCCCAACAAACACACAATCAACTGTTGTATACGCTCACTGGCATGTTGTTTTTGTAGTTTCTGCCACAATTGTTTGAATACACAATGATTGCCCATTTCACTTTTTGTTTGACCTTACTAGCCTAGGGATTTGTATGTTGTTGTTGTCCAATGCTTTTTATTTGCTTATCGAAATTTGTTGGAATAAAAAAATTGCGCTACCTTTGTTGTTGTTGTTGTTGTCGTTGGCATTTACTTTGTGGTTAACTTATTGTATTTTGTTGTTATTATTCATTGTACAGAAATTGGCGTTGGAAAACTACAGGAATCAAGTTAAGTGATTTGCTACGTGATATTTGCAGTCTGGAACGGACAAAGGATGATAAAAGGGCAAATGAGATAAATTGTTTAGGTGAATGGGCTGTGAGAGGTAATTGTGTATATGTGTACGTGCCAGTGCTTAAGAAGCTAAATATTGACATATTTGACGTCGTCGCTTGAAACAAAGTTTAGGTTGGGTTGAACTGGGCGGCCAGTAAAGACCTCACATAGACTGAATGTGTTCATATTACTACCACATTTCATTTCACAACCCAACGGAAAATCCGCAACTAGGTACCAACACCAAAAGTTTTCTAGGGCCTTACTTTATTATTGCCTGGAGATCTGGCAACTCTGCCGCCTCTAGTAGAAGGAGCGTTGACCTCTCGATCGCAGGACACGAATACAGAACGCGCGCATCCGTTTCTTCCTTCAGATTGCACTCCCTCCATTTGCTGTTACTGACAGGGCCTTAATTAAAAGCATGTGGCGCCAGAAGGCAGTGTTCAGTGAGTATGCCCATCGTGAGCCTTAAGTCTTCTTTCTTTAGAGGCATGAACAACTTTGTGTGTCTAATATCGTAAGATTTGCACATGGTTATAGAAGTGTTTCATCACAGCGCTTCGGTCCACGACTTTCCTGCTTGATGCATCATTTGCAACTCCTGTCTTCTTTTAATTTCTCCTTAACGAATTGGGACATCTACCGTCGATTCATCGATTTCTGCACTCTTCTTTTTCGCTATCTCCTTCTCCTTTTTGACCGGAAACCCAGTATAGATGTATGGTCCGGCCTGGACGAAGTCACCCAATAGTTCTTAGCATTTCAGGACACTTTTCGTGAAAGTACTGTTTGAGATGATTGCCTTAATCACCGCCTCACTATCAATATATATATTGATGCGACTGCAGTTTAAGTGCGCTTCCTCCAGAATTCCTGCTGCTTTCTGTACGGCTAAGATTTCCGCCTAAAGGAAACTGCAGTAATCTGGCAGCCTGTAGGATCTACCTATTTCTGCATCGACACATGTACGAATCTCAGTCCCCTGCAAAGCTAATAAGAATTTGCAAGATTAAGTCGAGAAACACCACCAGCTCTGTTAGATGAAGGAAAAAATTCTACGAGCCATTTGAAACCAGACGAGACCTCATATAAGACAATTTCCTTCCGTGCGGGTTCCTTAACCTCATACTGGACTGATATTTTGAAAATATCAAAGCCCTCTCTCGACAAGTCAAAAATTACGCTTTATAAGTATCTCATCCTAACGGTCTTGATGTATGGTTGGGAACTATGGATGGTACCGGGAAAATATTAGATGGCTGTTGAGGTATTTTAGAGAAAAATTGTCCGATACATAGTTCTGTCTTAGCAGGCTTAGTTGTTGTTGTTGTTGTACTAGCGATAAGCACACTCCCCGAATGCCTTGGGAGTGTTATCGATGTTGATGGTCCTTTGCCGGATGAAGATACGGTACGTTCCAGTACCAAGCCCGACCATCTCGGGAACGATTTGTTGTGACTACATGCGACCTTCCAGGCTATAACGCCCTCCCACCCCCTAGATCTATGAGGAGTTCGGGGTCGCCAGAGCCTCGGTTGCTAATGAAACCGGATTCGCAACGGATAGGTGAGGCTGAAAATTGGGTTTGGAGAAGCTATATGTTGCGCTGGAAACTTGAAAGGGTTGCGCTACAATACCCCTTGAATCTATTTGGTATTTTAGTCGCCTCTAACGACAGGCATATCTGCCGCGGGTATATTCTAACCCCCTAACCCGCTGGGGGAGTAATGGCTTAGTAGTGTTATGAGAATTGAAGAATATTGTGCAGGTTAGAGAGCTTTACCACCAGCACTCATTTTTGGATGCAAACGAAAAGAAAAGCATCAACTGAGTTAGGAGGCATATGTAGAAGAAGGCTTGACCTCTTTTGGTACTCCAAAATGTAGCGTTGGTGGTAAGCCCAAATAATGATGATGATCACAAAGAGCATAACTCATCGCTACTTTGAATGCGCTCTTGCTGCGCACGCACAGTATATAAGAGATTCTCCGCTGCACAATCACATAACCACAGATTCGCAGAGAGATAGATCTGCTTGAGCATTTGGATTGCGTTGAGGTGTGTGCAGGAATTCGGTGCTCAACCGCTCCAACTGATTGTTGCGTACATCAAAAAAAGTTAAGTTGATTGGTATGTGCGACTGCAATATGGCAGCAAGGCGATTATGCGCTGCATAAATGTGCGTTACATTTGCGTAACCAAAAGTAGTATTCGCGGGTAGCTCATATAAATAATTATGTGCGAGATGCAGTGTTGTTTGTGTGTACGAAAATTGTTCGAGACGTGGTAGCTGCGTAAGCACCTCCAAACGTGCGCCCTGCAAGCAGCTCAGCTGTGGTGTATGTGCTGCGACAACGTTCGGGACAAAATGTGGGCGCCCAAGGGCACAAATCTTTGCGCTGCAGACTATTAATTAGACGATTGCGCAAATGCGCTCGCGCTGCGCAAGTCCAACTATCGTAACGACCTAGCAGATTGCTGCTAAAAGCCCAGGCGAGCGTGCAATCACAATTGAGTGGATTATATTGTAATTTCAAACGTCTCATACACTGCCTAGTCGTGCTGAGCGGCTGTATGGCTGCATATACATTTGAGATATTATTTTGGCGTAGATTAAGTTCGTATGAACTTGCATGCGCGCCTTCTGCTTTAATCCAGTCTAAATTGAAGTTGGTGATGCAATTTTTTCGTAAATTGATTGAAGTAAGGTTTATTGTATTACGCACGCCAAAATCGCGTTGTATATATAACGTAAATTTCGGCACCTCCAAGGGATCGCGTATGTTGTGACGCGTGAACAAAGAGTGCCGCTACCCCAAAGCGTCGCTAAATGATTATTACTCAAGTCAAGCGTGTAGATATAATTCAAATTGCGCACTGTTGCTATGCTATTTGTAGGCACGTAAAAATGATTTTCATTTAAGAGCAGCTTCCATAACAGCGGCGTATTATCGAACAATCCTACGAGAGGATAAGTTAATGCGTTACAGCTCAAATCAAGTGTGACAAGTTTATGTTGCATCGCCAACAAATTGTTTGATAGCTCGCGTAATTCATTCAAAATCAAACCCAGGTGATTCAATTCGGTAAGTGCATTGAGCAAATCTCCATTTAAAACTCTCAATTGATTCGCATCCAATAGCGAATTTGTGAGCACGCCAAAATCACGAGAATGCGCTGCTGTTAGATTTTGCGCGGCAGTACGCTTCGAGTTTGTCAGCTCATAGTAACCTGTTTGCGCATGATAGACATACAATGACAGTCGTTGCAAGCTATAGAGCCCACTGAAGAGTTCTGTATGCACTAAAATCTGATTAAAATTACAAACTATTATCAAATCTAGCACGATCAAGTGTGTGAGTTTTTGAAATAAGTGTGTCACCGCAACATGTTGCACATGTTGCGCTGTTATGTTGAAAGTCAAACCTGTCAAAGCTTTCGCTTGCCATAAGAGATCTGCAGGTATTAGCATTTGCGTATCGTACACCATATGGCCCGTGAAAGTGATATTCTCTCGTCGCAGCATTGCTGGTAGATGTGCGCAGTTTCTTAACCTAAAATATGTGTCTTTGTATAGAAATTTATGCTGCACTTCCTTAAGCAATTCATCTATATTATTGGGTGTGCCTTCACAACTGATCGTAACTTTATCCTGTTCGTGGTCCCATGCTATATCCAGTGATACCGCACCACCTTTATCACTGAGAAAGCAATTCTTTAATTCTTTCTTGCATTAACATTTACCATTGTAGCAAGTTTTGAATGCATTATCCGGTCCATACGGTTTCGGTTTTAGGTTTGCTTGCATCGTCGGTGTTTTGGTGGGAGAAAGTAGTATGTCTGCATGCGCTATCATAAGCACTGCTGTGGTGAGTATAAGTAGCTGAGTAGCTGTACGTTGGTTAGGTAATTGGCCCAACGTATTGCGCTTCCTGATGCTCATTGTAGAAACAGTTTTGCACAGTAAAAGGTTTTGAATTGCTAGACTGACGTCTGGTCTATTATATTTCAAGTTAGTGAGAGTTTGCTCTAACAATCTGAATAGATGAAAAAAAGAGAGTTCAATTTCTTAAAATTTTGTGAAGCTGAGAAATATATCGAGTTCCATATACAGTAGGTCTCTCCTCACGGAGAGCTGTATTAGATGGCCACCTTCCTTGGCCGGCCGGATAGTTTTTCATGCACCAAGTTTTACTCTACTTAGCAGAAGCAAATCTCTTATCGGCGGGCAATGAGACTTATTTTCATAACAAATCAATCAAAAACCTCTCTTCGATGGACATGCACTCCTTATGCGCCAACAAATTGAGATAATGAATCTTAATTTGTACGTTTGAAAAATGTCGCACTGGTTGTGGACATACCTAAGTATTTGCCAAACGAAAAAAGGGGCTATCCGTAGAAAGCAAATTTTGCGTTAGATATACATACATATATGAACTCAAGTTTAAGTGGTCACAACTTACTATAACTTGCATGTGAATGAAAAGTGAGGCTTCCAGATTACCTGAAGTTAGGTTAGTATGAATTAGCCGCACCTTAAGAAGCTCACATAAAATGAATATATCCGTAGATTTATCAATAGTTTATTCGACGACCAATCTAAAAAAACCGCTAAAGAACCATGACCTATGTTATGAGCTAATTATGTCCTCTTGGAAAACACTATAGGCTATCTATCACCCAACCTGCTAGCGGCTTCCTGAACTGAAAATTTGATGACACGTGATCTTTGACACCTTGCAGGCATACGCTAGGTTACACAGCTTTCCAACTTGTTTGATCATGTTCAGCTATTTTCTCCCTCCGCAGTTCATCCACATTTTCGTAACCATCTATGCCCATATGGCCGTCGCCCCTTTAATGTTTGTAAGCTTCTCCTTGTTCCAATTCTTCCAAGTGCTTATTTTTATCCTAATATACTTCTAGTTGTTGTACTATACGAACTTATCACCCTAATGACCGCCTGCTTGTCAATACAAAATTTACGCGAATTCAATTTGCCTCTCTGCCTATTCATACGGGAAGAGCAAAACTACTCTATTGAGGGAAAAATTTTAAGCAGACTACCTAATAACTATATGAGGGAGTATAGAGGATAGTTGTGAGTAATGTTTCGCGGTAATGTGTGATTAGGAGCGCGCCCGCACCATATCTAGCTAATAGAATTTGATTAAATATTGGTCTAAGTTTGATTCAAGGTTAAGTCCTAAAAAGTTTACGTTGTAGATACATACCTGACCGTAAGTAGCCCATGATATCAAGTATCCAGCAGTAGAAGAGCCACAAGCTCTTAGAAGTAGAAAATTCTATGCTCTTACTTTGTGCTCCGTCATCCAGCATTTGCACCAACAAGAGTGATGAGAATAGCCACGGATTTAAGCGCGCTCCCAGCGGTGATAAATAAATTTATGAGTTTGCTGCTGGGCTTTTGACAGACACACAACGCACCGACGTGTTAAAGTGACCAACGCGCGAGCTAGCGTTAATTAAGCTGGCAATTTTACTTAATTTTTTATTTTTTCTTAAATAAAACAAGGCGCTACGTTTCTCATTACTATCTGTTATTTACTTCACACAAAATCATTCAAGTCCACCACGACGCTAACGTAATTTCTTTCGCTCACCTCGAGCATACCAGCTTTCCGGCCGGCGCCTTTTATATGCGGCATTGCGTAACGCAACTTTGGCCAAAATCTGGGATCCTCCGCTTCGAGGTAAGTATTCATTTTAAAATATGCTTGCAATTCTTCTTCTAAATTGGATATATCCGTAAGCTCACCATATTTAATAATAATTAAACGCGTACGGCGCTCATTTATAGCGCGCTGATGTGCTGTTTTGAACTCCATGCGACCCCAATCGGATGCGATAAAATGCTGTGAGAGCACGATAATGGTGCGGCGTGATTGCACAACCGACTCTATAATTTGCTCGGCTATATAAGCGCCAGCCAACCAATTACGTTCGTGAGTGCGAATACGAAAATACGGCGGCACCTGCTCGAGACCAGGCACAAGTATGCGATTGGCATAGTTCTGCTCGCGGTGTGAGTAGGTTATGAAGGCATCAAAAGTTTTGTGCTTGTCCAATTCGTCAACGAGCAAGTGAGACACATAAGGTTGTGTGCATGTAACCAAACTTTAATTTCTAACTCGTATTTGTAATACACTGTAAGGCAGCTGAGTAGTATAAGCGTAAGTGAGAAAATAACAATGAGATATAAAATGATACCTAAAAATTTGGCAGATACACGCAAATCTTGTTGAAGTTGACAGCAGCCAGCGTTATATATGACAGTTGGCGCAACGTAATTCACCAAAATCAGGTATACGCGTATGCTGAAAGCGTAGTGTATGTAGGAGCAACTCAGCTTCACAGTTACAGCGCCAAGCATTGCCAGTTAGTAATAACTCTCCAAGTGTTTCACTCTCATTAAGATAGTGACGTAAGAAGCCAACACTCAAGCGCGCAAGCTGATTATGTCGCAAATCCAATACATACAATTTCGGTGGCAAATGTGACGGCAGTAGAATGTTTAGGCGATTGTGTGCAGCATAAATACGCGTAACATTCGTATAACCAAATGTGGCATTCGTTGGTAGCTCATTAAACATGTTATGCTCAAGTTGAGGTGTACTCTCAGCAAGCGACACTTGTTCGGGACGTGGCAGTCGCGCCAAAGTTTGCAAGTCAGCGCTGCGGCAATTGATGTGCAATACAGTTGCTGTACGCTGGCTACAAACGCATTTTTCAGGACACCACGCGGGTGTCCAAGGGCAGAGTTCGTCACGTTTTAGCGTTTGCAAACCTTTGCCGCTCAAACTTGATGGCGTAGCGCATGACCAGTGATCGGCATTTACAAGCAAGTTCGTATTATAAACCCAAGCTAATTTACAATTGCAATCGAGCGGATTTAGTTGCAAATGTACTTCCTGCAAGCAAATGAGATTCATTGGTCTAACGAGCGCATGCATACGACGTATGGAATTAGCGGCGAGATTGAATAAGTAAGGGCATGTTACACCTGCCTTTGTAATCCAATCCAAAGAGAAGTTTTTCAACTGATTCTCGTTCAAACTGATAACGGTATGATTGATGGGTAGCTCATCGTCATTTTCTTCAACGCTATAGAGCAAAGGCTCAAGTTGTTTTAGCATTTGTGGTGTAGCGCTGCGTTGTAGCGTCAAAAGTGTTTCGTTTTGGTAGATGCCTATACCCTAAACCGTTGTAAATCTGTTGGTTGTTAAATCTAGCCTATACAAGTAGTTTAACGCGCGCAAATTTTCAATAATATTGGAGGGTACGCTTAGTCGATTGTGTGATAGCGCTATCTCCCACAGTAAGGGCGTGTTTGCGAATATTCCAAGTGGTAGCGCTACAAGACGATTGCTAGATAAATCGAGGCGCACTAGCATGCGTTGCGTGCGCAGCAGCTGCTTGGGCAACTCTTGCAATCCATTTACAGCCAAACTCAAACGATTAAGTGCCGGCAATGTCGAGAAGAGGTCTTCGGGTAATGTCATCATAAAATTTCCATCCAAATTTAACTGCTTCAGCGTTTGCAAGTCTCTAAAGTGCTCACAACTTAAGTGCTGCAGCATTCCGTGTAACGCGACTAATTTGAAAATCAGCGCTTCCAAATTAACCAAAGTGTGTAAGAGTTCTACAGGCCAACTTACTGTTTGATGTGGTGTGTGTGACTCAATTGTTAGGCTCTTCAAGCTCGGTATATTATGCAGCAGCTGCTTAGGCAAATGTTCTAACAAATAATTGAGCTTTACTAGTAACTTTAACTTCTGCAGCCGCTTCGCGTGACGAAAAAAGTCGGGTGGCGTATCCAAGTACTCATCGAACTCCACTGTGCCCTCATAACTGATATTAGCCTGCCTAAGTAAGATGGGCAGTCTCAAACAATTGTTTAAGTAAAAGCCTATTTTCTGATATAAAACAATCGATGGTATTTTTCTTAATAATACATCTAGAACCCACGGTTCATATACACAATTAATGTCAAGCTTAAAAATGGCTTCGTCGCCTTTTCACCATCGGACGGTTTCGTTTTAGCTTTAACAGTGACCAAACTAAACTTCTCTTTCAATATACATTCGAAACCAAAGTAGGCGCATTCGCATAGTTGATTATTGCAGATTTCGGCGGGTGGAGGAGGCTTTTTTTCAACTTGTTCAGTTGGCATAACAAAAAAGGTATGACGAGAAGTATCAGTAAAGATCTCACAAACATTTTTCGTGATTCTCATAAATTAACTTCTAGAAAACTTTTCAAAATGTGCATAGAGACTGGAACGGTCTCAGTCAAGCGTCAGTTTCGTTGTGTTCCTAAAAATATTTTAGTATTACCCTGCAAAAGTCGGGAGTACTCCATGCATGCATGTATGGAGTACTCGCTATGGACCAAGTGAGTGCTCAAAAATTAGCCACAATTCATACAAAAAATATGGTCCAATTAACATTGCGATGTCCTAAGACTGAATCATATACTCCAGCTCAGCACTATATCAGAGTAATCCATGAAGTACCCAGTATGACACAATTAACATTGCGATGTACTAGGACTGGACCACATATTCTAGCTCAGCATTACATCAAAGTAATCCATGGATCACTCCAGTATGACACAAGTGGACCATATGATCAAACGATTTTGCAAGGTAGTTACATCGATATAACTCTGACTAACTTGTGAAAATAATTTTTTCGGCGAGTCAACACGTGCACAGATGACTCGTGAGTCAGACTCACCATGTATTGAGCCTGTATCCTTAATAAAAGCGGCAAGTGCTACCACGCTATAAAAATTGAATTTTCCAATTGTTTGGCATCATACAAATACTATGCGCATAAGAAAGTTTTGACAGATAGATCAGGCTGTCGCTTTTCATTAAACCAATTCTCAAAAATCTACTTCTTTACTTTACTTTAAGTTGCCGCAACAATGGTGGATGGTTGGCGCAAGAGTGCACAAATGGCGGACGAGGCGATACACGTGCACACGGATTGTGCAAAAGTTGTGTAAGGAGTAGCGTCTCCTAGAAGCTGCCAGATTACTGCAGTATTTTTCAGGCGGAAGTAGTAGCCGTAACCAAAGCAATAGAAACACTGGAAGAAAATAACTCAAATTACAGCCGCGTCAACTTTTATATTGACAGCCAAGCAGTGCTTAAAGAAATAATCTCGCAAACGAAGAGTGTGTTAGGGTGCAAGCAATCCCTGCTAAGAAATGGGATAGAGAGTAGCATACATCTGTATTGAGTCCCAGGGCATATGGGAATAGATGGGAATGAAAAAGCGGCTGCACTAGCTAAAAAGGACGCATTCCTCGAAGCTTGCTCCGTGGACGTCCCAATTATATTGGACTAGACACTCCTTCAATATTTTACATTGGTATTATTTCTTACGTGGGTAGTCGCTAGCTCAGCTTATGACACAGGGTTATGTTGAGTTGTGAGTCCAAACATATTTTTAGCTCTCTTACTTTAGAAAATGTCATAAAGCATGATGAAAATGAAACTGAAGTCAGTAGTACAACTACAAGAGTTTGACTGCCTCATAAATCGGCCATAAATATTAAAGTAGCAGCGATGCGATTGAAGCGTCGTTGCCATAAAACTCACATCACTACAAAAATAAATAATAAATAACTATGTAACCAGATGAGGCAGCAAACAGCTAAGTACACAGCAGCTCAGAGCTTAGACGACATAACACATACCCATGTACACAGCAAAAAGAGCGCAGACGATATAAGATAAACAACACACATCGACAGCAACGCGTATGAAATGCAGCGGGATAAAAGAAGTAAATAAGCAACTAGTCGAGAAGGCTGTCCCCAAAAGGTCTAGTCCCTACTAGAAATAGACGAACACGCAAAAGAGTGCTATAAAAGAGGTGGAGTACAAGTGATAGTGAATCAGTGTGATTTATCACGTATTTTAACAAGTATGCCTAGCGCTTTCTGGAAAATTTTTTCCAGACAATCTGCAGCGTGTCGTAGAATATAATATCAAGGAATTGGTAGTCTTTATCAGGCTCTCAACAGGGCTCGAAGAGAAAAGGTAATGGTGTCCTTTCGTGGCATCACAATGGCCCTAATGTCACTGGCCTAAATGTTACCTTGGACAGGAACTTCAACCTAACCTGACCTAACTGCAGGAATTTGTGAAGAGTACTGTTTCTTGTAATGGTTATGATTTTTTTTAGTTGTGTTAAGCAAACAAAGCCCGTGATTTATAAAAAAAAAATACGTACGTAGACTTCTAACGTGCACTGTTTGTTAACATATTATAAGCGCAGGTATGGGGCACAATTTCCTTTTATTGTTCGTAGCTAACACTAACACACCGATATATGTAAGTATGTATTGCTATATATAAAATGTCCAATATTGAGCTTTATGACAATTTCACTTCAGCTTAATTTTAACAATTCAACACCTCAATGTCTGAATTACAACTAACAGTAAGTTGCTAATTTCTTTACAAAGACTATGCGAATTTTCTAGATATGAATATCCAATAACACATAATTTTGTTGTGTGCTGTATTTATGTATGACAGTGTCTGTAAAGATTTATAAACTAATTCATTGTTTCCATGAAACAAAAACCAAAATATATAAGAACGACTACATTTAGTGATGCAAAAAACTATGGTATAACATAACCCCGACTTATAAAATCGCAAAATATAAAGTCCCGAAATATAAAATCCCAAAAGACAAACTTCCAGAATACAAAAACCAGAAATATAAAATCCCGAAACGCGTAGGTCCGACAAGACCAAGTCCCGAGATTTCACTGTCCCGATATTGCCAAATTCCGACCGTTCATAGTCCCAACAAAATTTAAACTGGGAAATCACACATGATGTCAATTAAATAAAAGCTTATGATGCGTCAAATTTCTATTGATAGTCAACGGCTCATATATTTACAAATGATATTTTCATATATGTATAAGTAAGACCAACTGAACTTTAATCAGGTTATGCTACGCCTCACATTTTTAGAAATATCACGCGCCCACCGCTTTTATTTAATTGTCTGATCAACACCCTAGATTGATAAGGAGTGTGATGACTAGTACCTAGGACCTACCTAATTATTTTCCAGCTTTTCGTATTATTATTATTTCATGTAAGTATTGTTTTCAATAAAACCGTTTAACATCAACCCGGCGAACGTATGCTTGTCTCTCCTCGAACTCCAAAGTATTTTGCTGTCACTTCTACCGGACTATATGTAGTATTTGTTTCAAATATGAGCCAAATCGGACCACAAATACGATTTCGATCCATGCGCCACCTATAGGAGTTTTTTCTTATTATTGCACTGTCATCGGGTTCTGAACTATATTCCAAGTTTCAAGATTGTAGCTTATCGGGAAGTTGCTTAAATTTTAATTACAAAATTTGTTCACAACGGCCGGACGACCTACTGGCCGGCCGCTACACAGAGTCAAGCTAAATAAAACCGTTTAAAAACAACTTTGTTGTTGTTCTACTACTTTAGACATCTCTGCACAACAACACTTACCCGATCCAAGACCAACGACGGGGTCGACAGTTATCCTGCGCAGAGCACCTTAATGCGTAGTAAGGAAATTTTAGTAAACTTGTCCGGACTGCGTGTTGTCGAGATTTTATCTAGTTGAAATATTATGTTGTCGAAATACTGTCATAACGGGATTTCGTTATGTCGGTATTTCGTTATGTCTGGATTTTGTCTTGTCGGGATTTCTCAAAACTGTCGCGTTTATGAATTGTCGGTATTTTGAAAGTCGGGACTATGAGGAGCATCCGTAAAATACATAGATATCTGTAAAAAAAAGTATTGGGACAAAAAAATGCAACACATTGTTCTTTCATGTGTTAGAATCTTTGATCACTTTATGGGGGTGTCCATAATGTACACGTATTAAGCGTAGTCATTACACTGTAGATTGTTATCGCAGTGTAAGTGATATGTTATCGATGAGCTAGGGGCTTATATTCGATTATTTATACGCGTGCTAAATATTTCTTATCGATGAGTTATCGGTTTGTTATATGTAGATGTGTTAACGACGAAGTGTAGATCAGTTGTCGATTTTTATCGACTCTTTATAGATTTATAATCGAAATTTAACGATTATTTGTGGCAAGTTTACTCACATATTATCAATGAGTTATGGACAAGTTATCGATTACTATGCAAAAGTCATCGAATTGTTATTCAAAAGTTATTGATTATCTATTGAAAATTTATCGAAAAGTTATCATTAACTTATAGAGAAGAAATCTATTTGCTATGGAAAAGTTATCGATTATCTATTGAAAAGTTATCGAAAAGTTATCAATAACTTATCGAGAAGAAATCGATTTAACAATTTTTTCAGAGTCTTACCAATTTGTTACCACCTTGTTATTGTTTTGTTATCGACAACCCAATGGCTTGTTATGAGACAGATACTACTAAAATCAATATAAACAAGTAAGGAAGGTTAAGTTCGGGTGTAACATTACATACTCAGTTGAGAGCTATGGTGACAACATAAGGGAAAATAACCATGTAGGAAAATGAACCGAGGTAAACCTTGGAATGTGTTTGTATGACATGTGTATCAAATGAAAGGCATTAAAGATTATTTTATGAGGGAGTGGGCCATAGTTCTATAGGTACGCCTTTTCGAGACATCGCCATAAAGGTGGACCAGGGGTGACTCTAGAATGAGTTTGTACGATATGGGTATCAAATTAAAGGTATTAATGAGAGTTTTAAAAGGGAGTGGTGTGAAGGCATTTTCCAGATATTGACCAAAATGTGGACCAGGGTGACCCAGAACATCATCTGTTGGATACCGCTAATTTATTTATATATGTAATACCTGCCAAGATTTTAAGGGTTTTTTATTTCGCCCTGCAGAATTTTTCATTTTCTTCTACTTAATATGGTAGATGTCACAACCATTTTATAAAGTTTTTTCTAAAGTTATATTTCGCGTCAATAAAACAATCCAATTACCTTACCATGTTTCATCCGTTTTTTCGTATTTGGTATAGAATTATGGCATTTTTTTAATTTTTCGTAATTTTCGATATCGAAAAAGTGGGCGTGGTCATAGTCGGATTTCGTTCATTTTTCATACCAAGATAAAGTGAGTTAAAGTAAGCACGTGAACTAAGTTCATTAAAGATATGTCGATATTTACTCAACTTATCGTGTTAACGGCCATGCGGAAGGACAGACGGACGACTGTGTATAAAAACTGGGCGTGGCATCAACCGATTTCGCCCATTTTCACAGAAAACAGTTAGCGTCTTAGAATCTATGCCCCTACCAAATTTCAAAAGGATTGGTTAATTTTTGTTCGACTTATGGCGTTAAAAGTATCCTAGACAAATTAAATGAAAAAGGGCTGAGCCACGCCCATTTTGAAATTTTCTTTTATTTTTGTATTTTGTTGCACCATATCATTACTGGAGTTGAATGTTGACATAATTTACTTATATACTGTAAAGATATAAAATTTTTTGTTAAAATTTTAATTAAAAAAATTTTTTTTTTAAAAGTGGGCGTGGTCCTTCTCCGATTTTGCTAATTTTTATTAAGCGTACATATAATAATAGGAGTAACGTTCCTGCCAAATTTCATCATGATATCTTCAACGACTGCCAAATTACAGCTTGCAAAATTTTAAATTACCTTCTTTTAAAAGTGGGCGGTGCCACACCCATTGTCAAAAATTTTACTAATTTTCTATTCTGCGTCATGAGTTCAACTCATCTACCAAGTTTCGTCGCTTTAGCTGTCTTCTGTAATGAATTATCGCACTTTTTCGGTTTTTCGAAATTTTCGATATCGAAAAAGTGGGCGTGGTTATAGTCCGATATCGTTCATTTTAAATAGCGATCTGAGATGAGTGCTCAGGAACCTACATACCAAATTTCATCAAGATACCTCAAAATTTACTCAAGTTACGGACGGACATGGCTCAATCAAATTTTTTTTCGATCCTGATTATTTTGATATATGGAAGTCTATATCTATCTCGATTCCTTTATATATGTACAACCAACCGTTATCCAATCAAACTTAATATACTCTGTGAGCTCTGCTCAACTGAGTATAAAAAGATAATAATCGTTTATCGAAAACTCATCGATATATTATTAATTATTTGGGGAAAAGTAATCGATTACTATGAAATCTATCGCAAAGTTATGGATAAGTTATCACAATGTTATCTAAAACTTACCCACGCTGAGAATAGTGTTTTGGATTTTCATCGACAACTTATCGGCCTTTTATAAAACAGATACCGGTAAAACTTCAATAGAAAGTCGATCACATATCTTTTACCCGTCGATAACAAACTTTAAAAAACCAATAAGAAGCCGATAACAAACCGACAACTCCCCGATAATAAATCGATATCTATAGTTAGCGGATAGTAAAATAATAACTCGTCGGTATCGGGTTTAAACCGATAAGACCCCGAAGAAGATCTATGTTATGAAACTATATGTTAGTGATAACGTTTTTGTTACTTTGATTGTACTGAAAACTGGGGGATCTTTTAATGGGTTTTTGATTAAATTTCGTGGGATCAGAGTCCTGAAACTTGAAACATACTTTGAAACTCTATCACAATACAACATAAGGAAAGAAAACGGTCGCTGTGTGGTTCCGATAACGTAATATTTTCCGCGTCCGGAAAACATTCGCTAGTTGGCGCAGTGGTCGAAATAATTTGAAAATTCATACAATATTTGGAATCTTGCGATACATTTTTTAATAACTCTCCTCATCAACGTATGAGCTGGACAATGTGATACCGACTTTAACATCGGCACTCCCTAATTCCCTTGAACAGTCCCGTCCAATGCCAAGACCACGCGTTAAGCGCAAATCTCACTGGTGATCCCATTACTGAGGTGCAGTTTATAAACCTTGAGGAGAACAAATTAACAGAACGAAAAGCATTTATAGTGAGTCGATATGGCTAGCATACAAAGATAAACTAAGATCCTACAAAAAAAGTTCTTAGACAGGCGAAGAGAAATTCGTGGGGAAACTGTAATGTACCTGATATCAAAAATGTAAACAGTTATTAGTTATTCATAGAGATCTAACGGTGTCTGGACCAGCACAGAAGGGAGAAACCACAGGACACACATTTTCCGGAAAACATGGACAATAAGTTAGGCTATAAATATACTCATCACTGAGTAAAAGATTAGGTGGGTAGCTAAACCTCTTGAAGGCTACTGAACCAGTCGGAATTGTTCCTGCTCAACTTTTATACTCTTTGAAGATATCAGCTAACTGACTGTGATACATTTATACCGCGTGTTTGGCTCTAAACTACATTCCGTGTACATGTTGAAGTGTCACAGTTGTCTTCATTCCTAAGGCAGGCAAAGCCTCTCATAATGAGCTAAGTCATGACAGACCTACCAGTATTCCGTGCCTCGTACTTAAGACCCTAGAGAGAGTAATTAACAAACACCAAGGGTAAATACACGGAGGCTACGCTACATAGCTATTCGAATATCCTTGTTCGAAAAGGATTATTGTCTTGTGTCTTTCCCCGACATTGTAGGAACATTCAACTATATAAGCCCAGATACCGTCAACCAAGTCTTAATGAATATGGATGTAAATAGGCCGCTAGTGGACCTGGTTGTCCAAATAAAGAAGAGAAGGAAACTACTTTTTGTACATCAAAAGACCGATATAAAATGCTATGTCACTAGGGGCACACTTTAATGTACTGCCCTCTTCCCGTTTCTATGGAACCTAGCGGTAAACTCAATACTACTTAATACGAGATACAAGGTGAGGGAGCGGGAAGATTGTGGCAAGAATCATTGGGAGAAAATGGGAACTCATCCCCAATATGTGCAGACCGCTATTATCCATTATGCTGTACGGCATAGTCGTATGGTGGCCAGCCTTAAACAATGCTTTAAACCTTAACTTGTTGCGTGAAGTCTACAGACCTGGTATGATCAGCAAAGGTGGTGCTTTGAGAACAATGCTTAGCAAAGCTCTTCAGATGATCCTTGACATGCTCCCACTGGATCAAGCTGGGGTTCGAGCAGCAGCAACGTCAGCCCTGCGTTTAAGAGAGTTCAACAATTGGAACAACATCACCATATGACAATCTAGCATAGTAAGGAAGTATAGTTTTATTGCTTTTAGCACGGATCACTGTGCGACCGCAATATATGCAGACATCAACTTTATGATAAATATCTGCAAAAGAGATAATTGGGCGGAATCGGTTAGGTGCGGTGCTGTTGACGGCAGATTTTCCATATATACCGACGGAGTCCAAGCTAAATGTCAAAGTTGGAGGTGGATTTTATTCAAGAGACCTACTTCAGGATAGCCGATCACTGTAGCGTCTCCAAGGCAGAAGTATCAGCCGTAATGGAAGCCGCAGCTAGGATAGGGACACACAATATCGGCTACCAAATCGTTATTTTTAGGGTCAGTCAGACTGGTATCAAATCTCATGGTTCTACTCATTTAGTTCTGAACTAACACTTAACTGTCGCCAATCCTTCAAGAGATGGCGCAACAGAACACCTCAGTATATTCCATTTGGGTCCCGGAGCTCAGGTGCATTGAGTGAAATTATACTGAAGAAGAACTCGCGATTCAAGGTACGACCAGGTAGATTCTTCCTGTCCAACAATGCTTATATATATATATATAACCCTTGCCATATGCAAGCTAATGCTAAAGGAGCACATCTACCGTCAAGTCAACGAAGGATGGCTACAGATACCGTGGTATCGGACGTGGAAGGAAACTTGGTCAAAATGGGATCCTTAAATATCCGCTCGTAAAAAAATCTTGCGTGCATAATCGAGGTTCTGCTGGCGTTGTGCACTTCTGCTCTAAAACATCAAGTAGTTTACGACCTTTGTGTAATGTGTGCAATGAAACAATGCATCTCAACTAAGCTCACTTGTCCTGTTGGCCGCCAATATAGCCGTTGTAACACTTAGTGATTTGTAAGGGCAAAAAAGTTACCCGCAAGTTCAATTTTCGGAAATTCATAGCAAAATATTTAGCTGCACACTACAATAGGCAAAAAGAAACGAGAGAGTTTTGGGCGGGTACAAAGAAAAAGGACTAAAAGGACAAACAAGCGCCACAGCAGGCAAACTACCAACTACAAGTAGACCGAGAAGTCTAGCAATGACCAGCTAACTCAAGGAATGGGTAGTAATGGCAAAAGCTCTATCTTTTTGTTGACATTGTCTTTGTTATTGTTATTGTGTTGTCATTTTGGTTACCCTTTGATACACTTTTAAGTATGTTTTTGAGTTGCAGGGTTTCCTGTTGCGCAGCAGGAGTTAATTGCAAACAAAAATAAATCATTTATTACCAAATGAAATGGTCAACAAAAACTTACTTTGCTATTGCAACTTCCATTCTTTTGTACTTCCCCCCTTCCACCCCACTCCTATCACAAATAACTGTTATTAAGTATTTATTTTTTGTAACTGTTGTTTAAACTTTTTTGATAGTTTTCTAGTTCTAGAGTGGTCGGGTAGGGCTGTGTGCTGGAAACTTACACATTCTCCAATTGACCCATGACCTTTATGTTGCATCAACTTTTAAATTGTTGTTTGTTTATTGAGTAAACTATTTCTGCATTTGGCAGCTCGTAAATGAATAATTAAATATTCTTTGTGATGATGGTGATCTATTGAAATGAGCTGAAGAAGATGGCATATGCCACGCCCACTTTTTTTACAGTTCGAGAGCTAGGTCAGATAATGTATATACAAATCGCCATAGAATACGGTGGACGAAGGCAACTTCACACGCCAGCCATCCATGCTTAGAGTTAAGTGATGAAATTGAGAACGCCAGTTGAGATAAGTCTTTGTTCACCTAAAATTATGAACTTGATTGGAGTATCCTTTCCTCCGCTTTATTAGCTGAGTACCGAGAGGCATACTTTCTGCGCTGCACCGTGAAATTAATAAGCCCAAGCGATCTCCTTTTTCCAAACCAGCACGCCGTTCGTATTGCAGGCAGGAGCATAGATTCCCCGGGTAAAATTTTTCTCGAAAACTCTGATGGGCACTCCATTTTCTCTGCACGCTGTCGTAATGTGACGATCTGGTCGACGGCAGACGTATCAGCTGTGCAGTTGCCCTACTATGCTCGTATCAGTTTCTTTGCTTTCACGCTGGTTGATGTGTTTGAGAAGCTAGATCTGTAATCGTCCTCTTTCTGGCGCTTTATTATTCTAAAATTTGCATATTTGGCATTATCGTTAACTGATGACAGGACCGTCATAATCAAATTTTGTATCGTATTCTCTAACGTCAGGTGTTTGCTAAGTGGGGTTATGACCACACTTGATGAAGAGTGTCGATTCTCCTATCGTGACCCTTTTCCAGGATCTGGCACATCGTGAAGATCTGCTCGATAGTAAATGTAACATATCTGAATCTACACTAATCAGTTCTTTGACTTGGGGCTTCAGCCTCACGTACAGTGCGCTAGATAAAACCGAGAATTTAAGCTGAAATATGTGGTATTAAGTAGGCTGATTATATGGTAATTATCGTTGTTGTTGTTGTAGTGATAAGGACACTCCCCGAAAGCCTAGGGGATGGTCCTTAGCCGGATGCAGATCTCGTACGTTCCGGTACCAAGCCCGAACATCTCGGAAACGATTTCGTATGACCACATGCGACCTTCTAGGCCATCCCGCCATCCCAACCCCTAGATCCATGAGGAGTTCGGGGTCGCCAGAGCCTCGGCTGTTAATGAAATAGGATTCGCCACGGATAGGTGAGGTTGAAAATTGGGTTGGAGAAGCTATATAATGCGCTGGCCTTGAAAGGGCTCCGCTACACAACCCCTTGAATATATTTGGTATTTTAGTCGCCTCTTACGACAGGCATACCTACCGCGGGTATATTCTATCTAGGGGTGGGACTATTCGAATAAAAGTTATTCGAATAATAACCTCTTTTATTCGCCAGGTATTCGTAATTCGAATAATATTTATTCGAACTTTTTTCGCTTATTCGCTTCCATATATTCGAATAGTAAAATAAAAACAGTTCTGTTTATCTTACGCTCATCGCTTGTACATATGAGCATGAACATATATGTACATATACATTGAACAGTCGAGTTGTGTGGGTGGAGAACAAACTGCAAAGGTGGAGGGGGCGTAATATATGTAGGTAATGTAATAGTAAACCAGGCGACGGATTGGAGACAAGGCCTCCTCAACCGTCCGAATACTGCACCAGGTGAAGGAATAAAACACGGATTGGAGACACGGCCTCTTCAACCGTGCGACCAAAAGCAGTCAACATACAAGCAACGACAAACCTGCGGATTGGAGACAAGGCCTCTCTAACTGTAGAAACAACGAGTATGAGTGTAAACGTCTCACATGTAACCAGGGTTTATACACGGATTGGAGACAAGGCCTCTCCAACCGGTGGAAGTACGAGAAAAGCCCCGTAACGTATTGTGGGAAAAAAAAAACAAAAAAACCTATCAAAATTAAATGAAAACAGAAAAAACCTATTGAAATTAATAACACAAATAAAAAAATTAAAAAAACACCCTACAATACAAGTACGCACAAGCCTGCCATTAGCACTATATGCACAGTGTTTAAGGTACGCTTTGAAATCTTCGTAGAAGTGGTATGTGTCAAGCACATTCAGGTAGTAAGCAGGGCGTTCCAGTCCCAGCGTTAACTATACCGCGGGACTATCTAAGTACAGCAACGTGACCCCGACAGACGTAGAGCTTATTGCTCAACCTACCTCCCGACGGAATACTTGACGGTAGTACCGGGGGGGTAAATGGTACTCAGACGGTAGGAGGTTTAGTGCGGTTAAAGTCCCACACTGACTATGAGGCTTTCGATGCTTCCTCCTCGTAACAAAAAAAAAAAAAAAATACATATATTTATGTGTGTATAGATTCATATGTGCATATATTTTTCTTTGTTTGCGGTTGCTTTGTTAATATTCGTTTAATTAGTTATATTTACGTAAACACAGTTGTGCTTGAGTCTTAAGCTAGAAATATCGGGGTCGTTATCCACTGTGCTGATCATAGAACTTTGTTTATTCGTTATTCGAATAACGTTTATTCGAATATAATTCGAAAATAATCTCACCACTAATTCTAACCCCTAACCCGCTAACGGTAGTTAATTAGCGTTCTATTCGGGATCGATATTAAAATTGAACAGAGCGCATCATTCCTTCACCTGCGCTCATCCGACCATATTTTGCATAGCATATGATGCTGCTCTTTACCAACTCTTCGCCACCGTGTGTGAACTGCTCGACGGATAGTTCGAGGCTGCCGGATGCTCTGTTATTCTTTATAGTAGGGTACTTGAACGTTTTCTTCGTCATCGTTGATTAGGATTTCTTAGGGTTTCTTAGGGTCGGGATCGCCTTCTACCTCGCTGGATAGCAATTAGGAGTAGTGCGTCCTCTACAACTTTAGCATACTCTGTACGTCGTCAGTTACAGGGTCGCCATTATCATTCCTGAAGGAATCTACGGCGGTCTTGAAATCTTCCATCAGCCGCCGGATTTTTTGGTAGACTTTGCGGTCATTATTCCTATAAGTCAGCATCTGAAGTACACGCCATTTTGCACCACGTTTCGTCCTTGTAGCAGAATCTGTGTAAAGACACGCCAAGAGTTCCATTTACAGTATCAGTTCAGTCATCGTTTCTAAAATCCATCCTTTTCTAAAATCCGTCTTTTTTCCAAAAATTCCAATATCATTGTTGTTGTTGTGGTTGTGGTAGTGAGTAGTCGCACCTAATGGATGGGTCAAAGCACTGCTACAACAAAAATATCCAAATACCATTCGAAATATTTTCTGCTCGCTTGATTACACAACTTTAGCCCTTGATTGCACGATCCCTGTTGACTCAAAATCATTTAACGATCACTTCATTTGCATACATACATATGTACATATATCTATAAAGCTCAGAACTCCTTAACTTCAGTCAGTAAAACCCACCTCCTTAATAAGCAAATAGTAAGTGTTGAAAGCTTTAGTACACGACGATCAATAAAATATGAAGACGACGATCAACTAATCAGTCGATCGTTTTGTATTCATCAGCATGCGAACATTAAGCTGCACACTCATCTGCAAATTCATCACCCTTCTCAGTTTGGTTTTGAACGTTTTACAATCAAACGCAACTGGTCACGCTGCCCATGTCACATTGATCCGCTGATCGCATTGATAGTTTCGTTTTGCTGATCGTTGGACTCGAGCAGTGGCAAAACGTTGGTTTTTTTGTATCTTTTGTTGTTCGATAATTGCAAATTGCGCGCATTTACTCCCCTCAATATGCGCTGATCGCCTCTTTTACTACACTCATACACACACACATCATTCAATTTCAATTGCACTGCAGCCTACATTTATTTTGTTGCAAGATCGGATTTAAATCAGTGACGCATTGCAACTAAATTGATCTTTTATCGTTAAAGTGGGCAGCGCTCAACTGAGGTTGTTGTTGTTGGGTTTCGCATGCCTAATCTATATGAGCTGAGAAATTTGCAAATCATCTACATTCAATTCACAAGCGCGTTCTTGCTCTTCAGCTTTGCTTTACATTTTCTCGTTTCATGACTTGACTTGGCGGATTAGTTAGCAAGTTATGCGTTTGTCAGTTACGATTTTTGTACCAATCTGCTGCGCGCAATTTTGTCATTTGCTTCTTGTTATTCTCATTATAACTTTTATTTGCGCCCTTTCGGCTTCTCGAGTGTCGCCTGTTGCCTGTTATTTGCCGCCAATCCAGCTGATCATTCTGATGATGTTGAATGGTGATGAAGTAAGAATGTGTAGCGTATCGAATGCGGATTAAAATCATCAGCGAATAAAATGTAGAAACTTTGCATAAAGTCGTCGTAGCCATGGCAGCTTACCGGCGGCGGTGCTGCATGTGAAATCAGCAGCGATCAAAAACGATCAGTGTACGCATTGGAAAAATTGAGAGGCGATAAAGCAGTCAAGTGGCAAAAGCATTAACGATGTAATCGCTTGGCTGTGTGTGTGGAAGTGCACAATAAGGTACATAAGCTGTACAGTGATGTAGAAAATAGTTGCTTTGTATGTATGGTACATAGGTACTAGTTTATGAGGACATGATTTTGAAGATCATCGCATCGATTGAACCCACAGCGCGCTGAATAGTTTAACAGCTCGACATGTATACCCTAAGATACTAGGCCATTGTTGTGTCATAGGAAGTATCTCCAACCTTGGGGAAATGGTCTTGTTGTTTAACCTGCGGAAGTCAGCAAATCTTCTTAGGAACATATTCCGCTCCTTGCGTCATATTACAAAGACAGTTGAGGCCCAAATCTCATCGTATTACATACGAGATCATATCAAGGCTTATGATGTTTGTTATTATAAGAAATAACGTCAACAGATATTGGCGGCGATATGCCTCCCAAAAGATCTACGACCAACTTTTCTTGTGCTGCTTTTTTATTTTTCCTACAATACTACAGTGGCGCCGTCTAATACTACAATAAACTGGCATTCCATATAGTAAAATGTGCATTACTTTTAGAGCATACCAACTACCTACCAAGGATAAAACTGAACGCTCCAAAGCTCAAGAAATTTATATGCGAAACTGACAGACGATATGGAATAATTCGACAAAAGGTCGCTAAACATATTGTTGCTTCCCATCTTGAAACATTGGTTATCACGAAAGCACGGCGAAGTGAATTTCCACCTAACCAAGATTCTTACCGGTTTCCAGCTAGCCCACAGAAAAAACTAGCCTCAGAAAAATTACCCTGCATATAGAGCCATGCTGCGTACGGGCGTGGCAACGCGCGGTATATTGGAACGTTATCGTGTGGCGCAGAGCGAAGAGAGACGCCTATTTAGAAGGAAAAAAGATGAGTCAGAATGTCGTGAATACGGAGAGCTTCAGATGCTGGCTGATAGGAATAATGTCCGGAAATTCTACCAAAAATCCGACGAATGACGGAAAGTTCAATGCAGATTTCTGCAAAAACTGATAATAACGACCTGGTAACTGATGTTCAGAGTATGCTTAAATTGTGGAGGGAATACCGGCAGCCGACTAAGACGGAGTGAAAATTGTAATATCCCGGTTAAAAAATCGCAAAGCGCTGAGAAATAAAGTACTAACCGCCAAACTGTTCAAACTCGAAGGCGAAGAATTTATAAAAATCATGTGTAAGCTCCTAAATCAGATATGTTGGGATGAGCGCATGCTGGATGAAATTGTAGTGTGCTTTGTCCAATCCACAAGATAGGTGATCCCGCGAAAGGTCCAAATTACCGCGACATCGTACTTGCTCATTATCACTTAAGAGGTTCTAACTAGCGTACTATATGAAAGACTAAAGCCCATAGTCAACGAAGTGATCGAACCTTATCAGTGTGGCTTCAGAACTGGTAAATCTACTATCGATCAGATCTTCACTATGCGCCAGATCGTGGAGAAGACTTATGTTATGAGATTCATCATCTCGGTTGTCGACCTAAAAGCAGGCTTTAACATACTGAAAAGAAGTCGCTCCAGCTACGCAAAGATTGGGAGGGACATCCGCGAGCCATAAGAAGCAAAACAGGGTTTAGATAAGATGACTGTTGAGAAAATAATTTCAGCAGAAGCAAAGAGCGTACAGTTATTGGCGTATGTCACGCCCCGCGAGTTCTCCATTCGCTGGATTATGTAAAGAGGCCAAAAAGTGCGTCTTGCGATAAATGAGGACAAGACGAAGTACTTGCTGTCATACAGAAAGTATTGTCGCATTCGCGCTTAGGCAGACACTTTATTGTTGACTGTTACAAATTCGCGACTGTGAAGTATAAGCCTAGAAACGAAACGGAGAATAACTCTTACTAACAAATGCTGCTTTGGACTGAGGGGTCAATTTAAAGTAAAGTGCTCTCTCCACAAACAAAAATCACGCTCTTAAAGTCGCTAATCATACCTGTCGTGATGTATGGCTCGGAATCATGTAGGGCGTCGAGAGATTATGCCGACGGCGATTATCAAAGCTCTATGTTATGATCAGTTGTATGAGCTTTATGCAGCGAATAAAAGCTCAAATGCTTTGATGGCTAGGCCATAATATGCGAATGGACATAGACGCTCCAGTTAGGAGAGTATTTCAATCGACACCGCAGTTTCAAAGCAAGGGAACTGGTATATCTGCATTGAGTGCTGGAAAGCAGGTGGAGGAAGACTTGACCTCCCCTGATACCCCCAAATTGGCGTCAGTTATTGCGAAACAGTGATAGCTGGCGTGACTTGTTAAGAAAGAAGCAAAATCGTTTAGGCGGTTAAGCGCCTCGCTCTCTGAATACCACCCCGCTTATGGCATCAAAGCACACCGCCGCCGTTTCGCATGACTAACACGTAATCAATTGGTATTTCATATCATTGCTTCAATAATGCCTACCATTCAATCTCACATTCCCACTCGTTCGATCACAAATGTTTTGGTTCAATCGATCTGTTGCATTGGAATTCATTGCTGCTTTATTACCAATTTAACTTCTGTATCTGCGCATTGTTTTTGTTTTATGCAATTGGTGAAGTCAAGACATTGCTGCACGTTGTACCTTTAAATTGATTGGAATTTTATAGTTAATCAACTGGACAGCACAAATTGAGCCATGAACCAAGAGCCATTTAGTTTTAGAGCAGCCGCTCTTTGACGACGATCAAGGGCAGCTGGGCAAGAAGTGTGTGATGTGATGTTATCACATCATACGAACGACAATTATTTTGGTTTGCATTTCAGTGTTGATTGGTTTAATTCGATGTAATGTCAATTAATTGGTGGGAAAATTGCAAATAACTCAATCGATGTCATGAGACGAGTTAAAAAGAGATGCTTAGGATTGGGAATGATGTGCAGGAAAATTTCGTACGATATTAATGTAGCAAATTAAGTAATCATGTTGCAAGATGCTGTAACCTAACCGTGTGTTTCCTAAGATTGTGGTAGAAATAGGAAGATAACCGATTTTGCTACTCCAGCATACAAGCCCTAAGACGCACAACACACGCCCTCACCGTTGACGATATCAACAAACGAAACACAGTTACCGTGCATCACTTGCAGTTATTCCATTAGCGAATCATTCGCCTACCGCAAAGGCGTAAACCTCTCAAAGGGTTTATCCTACCTTAGATTTAAATCCATATTCGTTTGTAGAAAGATATCAAAAGTGTGGTTTGCGTTGTGTTATGAGGTCATGCTTCCATTTGTTAACACCCGATCAAACACGAATCTCCTTTTTTATAATCCAGTTGATAACTTCGCTTGTCACTAACATTGGCGTATCCGGAGACTGGCAATGAATAAACTGAGTTCACCATCCTCATATCCGACTATTCCTCCACGAACACAATTCATCAATCCACGTTTACTGAGCACCGACGCACCCATGACCAGCATACCACTCAACATTGTGCTACTTCGGTTTATCAATCCAGCAATTGTTGGATATTGACTCAACTTTTACCAGCCCACCTGTCAACCATTTTTTACAACGGCTCAGCACTCCACCGATTGTTGGACATAGCCAGTCATCAGCTCACCAGCTCGGCTCGTCATCCGCTATCCGTCCTTACTTGTCAATCCGCTCACAGATTCTCCGTTTCTACTGGTTTATTTGGTATATAGTTTTCTATTTACCATGTACCCATTACACCGATTGTTCGACGTTAACATACCGGTGAGCTCATTAGTTCGGCCCATCATCCTCCATCCGCCATTAATTAGCAATCCGTTCACCGCTCACCGCTTCCCGATTCGACTGCTGAGTTTTGATTTCCGTTTTCTGATATACCGTATATCCATTTCACAAGTCGTTTTTGGTACCTGCCATCCAGTCTCCGACTAGTAACAAATCTCCGCTATATGGTATGTGTGTATTTGACTAAAATATCACCAAAAATTGGGTTGGCAATGAAGCCCACTTACTTCTGACATCAAACATACAAATACTGATCTTACAATGTTCCATTTAGAAGGAATATGTTTCGAACTCTGTCTTTATATGCACGAAAGTTTCACGAATTGGTTCCCTAAAATTTAGCAAGAGTTGTCCTTTGCACTATTTTACGAGGACTTGATGAGATAGTGAAATTACAAACTTGTTGCTGTTGAATGTCTTAAATACTGCAATGGCTCACAAGAGGTTACCAATGATCTTAACTAAAACTATCGCTTTTAAATAAGGAAATACTCGAGCTTATTATCCAACCAATAAGCTCAATTGAGCAACCACGCGAAAACACAGCCGTGATGGTTTCTAAGGCGGTCCTGGATAAGAAATTATTTCTCTAGCAGTACAACAGACCGATCCCGCTCAGGCTATTTGTATACACGTCATTAAACTTAGTAATGAAGGGCCGAGAAGAAGCCTTACTGTTGTTGTTGTTGTTGTAGCGATTAGGTTACTCCCCGAAGGCTTTGGGGAGTGTTATCGATGTGATGGTCCTTTGTCGGATACAGATCCGATACGCTCCGGTACACAGCACCATTAAGGTGCTGGCCCGACCATCTCGGGAACGATTTATATGGCCACATTGAACCTTCAGGACATCCCTCCCTCCCCACCCCCAAGTTCCATGAGGAGCTTGGGGTCGCCAGAGCCTCGTCTGTTAGTGAAACGGGATTCGCCGCTCGAAGGTGAGGTTGACAATTGGGTTGGAGAAGCTATATGTTGCGCTACACAACCCCTTGAATCCCAATAACCCTTACTCTTAGTTCTGCCTTTGTTTACCGATATCTATATGGGCAGATGGGTCATTGTGCTTTTTAGGTGGACCTTTTCTTTTCCCAAAAATTGGCTTACAAAATTAAGCACAGCACAATTACAATTGTCATTCTGGTTCCTACAAAGGAAGCTGTAGTAAGCAGCCTGGGAGCCAATATCATAGGGAAAACCATCTTTTGTATGTCCTTAGTACTAAGAGTCATGGGCGATTTTACACTGCATACAAGCCGCTCCACTGTAGTATCGAAAATCGGACGCTATTCCCTCTTGAATACTCCATCCGCCGTCTTTTACCTTCTAATTCAGTACACAAAGCTGCTGCACTTTCTTGCTTTTCTTCTGTATGGGTTCATGTAATTTCTATTTGAGGCTGGAATAGCTGAGCGCTTCGTCAGATTTTGACAAAGCCTGCCTTATAACTTCAAAGCTCGGTTACCTTGTACTGCTCCTGGCGGAGTATGAGTAAGGTGGCCCAAGAGCACCAGACTCACCAAAGGTTTTACACGATCATGGATCAGGCATTGTGGTAAGGGCTATGAGTTTTCTGACTTTAGGTACGAGTGCTTGAGCTACACCCACTTCTATTTGATCCCAATTAGGACAGGCAATTTTATGCCTGAACTCCACATACTCATTTCCTGCAGAGATAATAGAGGGGAAGGACTCATACGGGACAGTGGCCTAGTTCGCTTATGGGTCGAAGTTTTAGCGAAAGGCAGTTGTTCGTTTTCTGTCGGAACTTAATGTAGTAAGCCGCAAGTTCAACCTGTATGGTCACAGTAGCCTCTTTCCAACGTAAATTACCGTGATGCATTATGCAATAGATTTGATGCTTTTCCATGCTGCATCGGTTAGAGAATTTTGCAACTGCTCCAATAGGCAAGCAGCTATTCAGACACTAAGCCCAACTGTTGTGATATCAAGGGTGATCTGAGTGTGACGGTTAAGTACGTGTGACGGCGTTGAACTCTTTTGAGCTTAGGATCGTCTAGGACGCTTGGTATAGAAATATTCAGATAAACTGCCCTCTAGCTCCCATAGTTACAGCTTAGTCAGATATGGAGGGCTGCAGGAAATTTGAAATTCCTGTGTCTGCCATTTCATTTGTACAAAGATCGTTCTTAGATGACCTCAAGTCAGCTAAGTAAATTTTTGGGCAAGCACTTTATCTTGCAGGGTAGAAATATACATTTGGTCCGAAGTGGATGGCAAGCTGTTTGCGGAAATCATTATCTAATGATACTTCATGTACTTTTTACGCTTTAATATGTTAGAAAGCCTTTCCTACTGCAGTAGAAAGAGTGATGATGACATGGATTCATAGGTGCTGGTTCACTTTATGTGATATCCGATGGACCTTTATGCGGTCAAAGTAAACATCTTCTACCGAGACAGCTAGCATTCAACTTAACCTAACATAATTTAGCTTCAAAACTGATATTTGCCATATGTGTGATAATAATCTTAAGTAGAAGTTAATACGGGCTAACGCACGGAAAGTTGCTTAACCGCCTAAGCGACTTGGGCAGTTTCGCGATGACTGACACCAATTGAGAGCAGCAAGGAAGGTCAAGTCTTTCTCCACCTGCATATTCCAATTCAGTGAAGGTCTGCCGCTCCATTTTCTTGCAAACTGCGGTATCGACTGAAATGCTTTCTTGGACGGATCGTTTTCGTCTGAGCCATACATCTGGACATACATGATGTGCAACTTGTAGAGCTTTATTTTTGTTCGTCGAGATTGGTCTAAGCTTTTCAATTGCCTACTCCGTCCAAAATATCACTTGTTGGAAAACTGAAGTACTCAATTACCAATTGACTATACAATCCCTGTCAAAGCAAAAAGGGTTGCATTCTTAAGTAGCTCCGAGCTCGAGTACACAACAATCGCAACATTTAATTTGCTAACATTAACGATTCTATGTCCAAATTAATCAAAAATGTCAAATTAAATGGCGAAAAACGGCCACAACTCACACAACTAGCAGTGGAGTGCTACACCACAACCCCATAAATAACGAATACATTTCCCAACATTTCGTCACACTCAATTAAAGCGAATTCCAGCCACTTTAGCTGTCAATTTCTTTTCTTTTTTCATATATACACATCAACATTCATGCCTTTCGTCCTCTGCAGAGCTTGTTTTTGGTCAAATTTGTTGACAATTCGCTCCTTCAAAGGAAATACGAAAGTAAGAAAGAAGCCAATGAGAATTGTAAAAAAAAAAATGTTTAATTAAGTTGAAACCCTTTTTATGTTAAAAATCACCAAAGATTCGAGTATGTACGCCGACCAAGGAGGGAGGAGATGCGCTGGTGATAAAACGTTGATGAATTTTACTATGACACAAAAATAAGGAAATATAACAGTGGTGCACAACGCTGGCAGAGTTTCGAATGCAAACGTAACTTTTTTGTTGTAGTATGTGTTTACATAGAAAATCTTTGAGCACAGAACTCTCACAGGAGATGCTTACTGCTTGTACTACAAACTAAAACTGATTCACTACTTGCTTTACTGAATATTTGTCGCTGCGCTCATACGATATATAGGTGAAAGTGGAATAGTTTTCCGAAGCGCTAATGTGCGCCACTGAAAAAAAGCTCCAAATTGGTTATTCAAGTGTCTAAATTAAAAAAAAGTCAAAGAAAGAGCAGCAAAATGTGAGTGTTGAGGTCTGGAGTTTTCAGAGTTACTGCCACAAGGCTTCAAAAGTTTGTATACGTATGAGTGTTGGTGTGTAGTATGAGCTTGTTGAGTGGCGTTGATTGCTTTTGAAATTGTATTTTTTCTTTTTAAAAAGATAACTGTAGAAAAATAAACATAATTAAAAATCATATGATTTTTCACAATTTACCACCGTGAAAAGGATACTGATTATCTTTTTTTCACTATCAACTCCTTCGTTTTTTTCTTTTTAATTTCTTTCAAGGATGTAAAATATATATATCCTCATTAAATGTTCGGGACAGACTTTCATTAGTTAGTCCGTTTTTCCTTATTAGCTCTAATACGTTGCGCTCACTAGGTGGTATAAGTTGCGAACATGTTGGATGAGAGTAGAGCACCACGTGCAGGATGGCTCCATTCAGTTGAACGAAAGCTGACCAATAGAATCGCTCACAAATGCGCGCTCTGCAGAATTCAATTCAATTCCAGCTAAATTGTTTTGCACTCTTCTAAAGTGAGTCCAGTGCAGTAGTCGGCAAAATGAAAATGCAGATGTGTTAGTGAGAGCACGATCATCAAGCACATCACTTGATGCATCATATGGACAATACTCGTCAACATTGCGACCGACGCACACAATCGATGTTACTGTGCTAAATGCTCAGCGACTACTAAACGAAAGAGAATAAGCATACGTGCGAACAATTGTTTCACTGTTTGCTGACGTCTGGTCCAGTGTTTACACCAAGGCTGTGACTGTGTTGGCAAGAGTATTATGATAGTGAGTTAGTCGTTGATCAGCGAGCAATGAAATAAGATGAATGCACGCATTGTTTTGCTAATATTAAAAAAAAATTTCGTTAATATTCTATGAAAGTATAATTTTATTACATGAGAGTACCAAGGTTACGTTTGGTTGAACTAGCTGGTCCGTGAGTCCACAGTGTTAACAAAAGCGTGCTCAACAAACAAACTGAAAACCCTTATCAAAACACAAGAACTATGTTACAAAATAACTGCTAGAACTCCTACTAGAAGCTTTTTAGGGTCTCTGCCACTTGCTCCTTCTAGATGTGACAGTTTCCGAACACCTGATAGCTGGAGTCTTGATCCCTTCCTCATCCAACTCCAATTGACGCGGCTGCAGTTCAAAATTATTTTCCTTCAGTGTTTCTACTGTTCTAGTCAAGGATATTACTTCCGCCTGAAACACACTATAGTGAACTGACAGCTTTTGGATTTTTTTTATTTCCGGATCTGTCGAGTATACCGCAGACCATACTCCTTCCATTACTATAAAATCAGCGATATACACGTGTATCGGCTCGTCTGCCATTTGAGTGCCTTTGTATTAACCTTCCACCTCTATCGTTTCTCTAAGAGACCGATCGGTGTGCAGCTATAGAACAAGGTACTTTGTCCGTCCAACATTTTTTATCGTTATACTACTAAGACTGTATGATCTCCGCTCAAGCTGCCCCGATGCATTGAGTCTTGTGGTAATTGTTAACGCTATGTTCGTCGCCGGCAAGCCTAAATATGCAATGTGTGACAGAGGGCGATAGAATTCACGTACAACCGAGCAGTCATTTACATGCATAAAGTGCCCTCGAGAACTTCTTCTCTCTCTTCTCCACGTTTAGTTTCCACTACAACTTACTCTCTTTAATTATTCCTGCATATTTGGTGCAAGGTTTCTGCTGCAGGGTCACACCTCCTAGCTCAGGCCTAGACCAGTCCGGGACCTTACACTCACAAGTACACAAGACCATATCCAATCCATAAAAGGGCTTATTTTTATTAGGCGGCTTGCACTTATCACCAATGCAATTGTAGGCCATTAGTTGGGCAGGTCCCGCATCGAACGGCTTAAATAGTAGGTTGATAACCAGCGTCCACAACAGAGCTTACAATACCCCACCCTGGGGGTGCCACTGCTCACCGATTTTGTGGTTTCATAAAGCCAGTAGTACGAACAAAAATTCTCCTTCGCGCGTAGTCTGACTTTAGCACAAACCAAATCTATGACGTCCTTATTTACGACGAGAACGAAGCAAATTTCATTACTCTTGGATAACCAAGTCGATGGCGTTACTCTTTTTTGGAGTGCCACTCAATTACGTTGTGATGAGGTACAGAGCCGTTACAAAGTCCTCTTGTCTCTCGCTGGCAGCAATAGCAGAAAAGACATAGAAACCCTACTTAATACCTATAAAGCATTTGGCCAGCTGCTCGAGTGATACGCGTCTCTGGTATGGTCGTCGAGCTTTAAAAAAAAGAACGACGATCCTAACAGGTAGCTCATTGATGCGGACTCGCCTACAAGGAATATAAGCCAACTTTCCTTAAGCAAAGATATGCGGTGCATAGGAATTCAGCCATTTGAACTAAAAGAGCATGTACAGGCACTCAAGCTCATCCACGTACGGTCGGCAAAGTCTAATTCCGATTTATGTCCGTTGAGCCCCGTTCTCAGAACCTACTCGCAGTAAGAAAGCATATGCTCACGGCACTACGTCGTAGGATCAACGCTTACTTGTCTAGAATCAAATCAGACATATGCAATATATGTCCTGCATGTAATGTGTCTCTACATTACAATAGACAAGAGAAGCTCGGCCTTAATCTGCCATCTAAGTTGGGAATAACACAAAAATAGCTCCTCTAGAAGACGCATAATAAATATTTTACTGTTGGAATTGCTGTTCCATCAACCGTAATTTCTAAAACTATATAGGCCTAAAAGTATGGAATGCCGATTATTAATGGCCACAGTAGGCCGCAGTGTTTAGACTCCCCGAAGTTTTTTGGAAGTGTTACCGATTTTGATGGCCCTTTGCGGGATATACATAGATGCGGTATGTTCCGCTAACAATCACTACTAAGCTACAAGCCCGACAGGCATACCTGCCGTAGGTATATTCTAAGCCCCTCACCAGCAGTGGTCTGGCGATGGAGGGCTTCGCCTACCACACCGAATGTCTTGGATTCAAATCCCGGGAAAAGCAGCATCAAAATTTTAAAAGAAGTTTCTACAATTAGAATAAAGTCACTCTCCGAGCGTATTCCGACCATTAAAAGCTTCTCAGTGCAGACTGATATATTTGCAACAGCCGTTCAAAGTTGGTATGAAATATGTAGTTCCCTTCCCGTCAATTTGTAAGAAAATTAAAAAGTAGCACGACTCAAGTTGGAAGAGAAGCTTGGTCTAAATCTCCCCGGAAGTAAATCGCACCAACTTAGTCGAGAAAGATACCAAAATAGTTCCTTCAGATGCTGCGTAACAGATCTTGTACTTTTATTCTTGCTTCATCAACCGTCAATTTCAAAATTTAAGGCCTAAAAGTAAGCAACTCAGATTAGTAATCGCCATCTAAGTCCTTTTCTAGTACAAGCGGTGGTTGAGCTTCAAAAGTATACTTAAAGCATAGGCTTTCATTGAGTTTGAACAACTCTGATTTCCAAATATACTTTTTACAAAGCAAACACTTCACGGCATTATAAACTAAACAATCAACACGTTATTACTACCACTCACACGCTCGTATATACATATACACATGCATGATACTAAAAAACCACAACCACATATGCAAAATTTTAGTGCAATCGTTTAAAACCTTTCTATTGCAATCATTTTCACATACACACACATGCTCGTTTGTACGTTAGTGTCCTGCGAACGCCTAAAGCTATGCTTCAAATTGCACATTCTATTAAATGTTATGCACTCATATTTGAATGTTATCATCGAAAAACTTTTCCAATAGAATTGAAAATTTTGTTTTTGTTACCATACTTGATTTGAGTGTTCGAGCTTTGAGGCATTACACGTAGCTCCGCGTTTTATTTAATTGACTATTTAGCATTCGTGCTGATTACGCGCTAAGCTGCCTTTGTTTGTTGTTGTTGTTATTGGAAAGAGTTCTTTATTTAAGTGTAGGTACAAGAGAATTTTTGGCATTGTTTATCGTCCCGAGATAAGTATGTAGGTAGAACGGAGGATCTCCCTACCATGTAGTCTTTCCACGAATAACGTCGTAGCTGGTTAGAATACTGGAGTACTCGTAGTCAGAAAGCCCATAACCCATATCAAGGAGACTAATGAGCGCCACCATCTTACCCGCCTTTTTGCCAATATCCAACAGTTGTTTGTTGAAGACGACGTTGAATGCGTACGTGAGCTTTGTCCTAAGAAGTGCGTGGATACCAAACCAGAGTTTCACGTTGGATAGATAATGGCCTTTAGTAGTACTTCCAAAAACATCTTCCATCGTTCCATCAGAAAATGAAGCAGAGTAACGGCAACAATCTTATAAATCCATTGAACGACCCATGGCGGGGGGCAATGATTCTTAACCAGCCTTGTCCTCCATTTTAATTATCCAAGACAACTTCCTGTTAAATGAAACTTCGAAATATAAGGGCATTAGAGTCCAACATTATAAAATCGGACATTGTGCGGAAGTGTAGAGCCTCTCTGGCTTCTATAAATCATCTCAATGTCTCTCTTTGCTGGGTCCCTGGGCACAACGGCATTGAAGGGAATGAACTCGCGGATGAGATATCCAGGCAAGTTCCGATTTAGACATAAGTCAGGTGGACAGCTCCGTCCGACCGCCACTGAGTTATCTCCTAGGGAGAATCAAGGAATGTGAGAACAGGGCAACGGACTTGCTATGGGCCAAAAGGGTTGACTGTGAAGCCTCAAGGTCCTTATAGCCATGCTTGGATAGCAAAGACACCAGCTTCCTTCTCAAACTGAACAAATCTGCGGTGAGGGTACTTACGTGTGTCATCATAGGTCATTGTGCTATCGCACCAATGCTCCGACGGTGGCGAATACCAACAAGCTCCCTCTGCAGAAGCTGTCAGGATGAGGAGGATCTACCACTTTCTCTGCCGATGTCCGGCGCTTCAAAGAAGAAGGCTCAGAATTCTGGGCTCAGGGCTCTTCGACAACCTGGCAGAGGTAGGGAAGGTGGACGTCTCGCTTCTTCTTTGGTTCAGAAGGGAAAGCAAGTGGTTCGTTGAGGACCACCAGGAGGTAATGGGGTTAAACGAATGTGTCGCCACCCTGCGCTTACTGAGGCCACTCACAATGGACAAAAATGTCTCCGAGTGGATGTGTGAGTAATACCCACGCACGCTCTCTTAACCTAACCTAACCTAACCTACCTCTGTCCAACGTTGCTCCCCCAAAAGAGAGCAGCCAGATAGCAGGGATATTATAACTTCTATTAATAAGGGAATTCCTGTGATTTTTGGAGTTGCGACGGACAAACACTGTTGTCTCTCCCTCATGAGGATGAGAGACGGAGGAGAGCAGTCCGTAGGGCAGGCAGAAGTAACCTTTCAAGCGGGACATCAGGGAAATGAGTTTTAATCGGTTCCTTTATAGATTTCACGCTGCTCATCTCCCAACTAACATCCCTCAAGATCACTAACATCCCTCAAGGCACAGAGAGAGAGAGATAGGTGAATGGAGAAGATGAGAGTAATGGAAAGGGAAAAGAAGGGAGAGAGTAACAGCGGCAGCGAAAGAGAATAGGAAGCAAAAAGCACAGAGAAAGGAAAAGGGGAAAAATAAAAGGAAAGATAAAAGGGGAAGAAAAAGAAAAGGTAAGGAAAAGAAAAAAAGAGGAAAAAAGGGAAAGGAAAAAGCAAAGGAAAAGGAAAAAGAGAGTGAAAAGGAGAGGAAAAAAAGGAAAAGCATGGCAAAGATATAGAGAAGGGAAACGAACAGGAACAGGAAAAGAGGGAACGATTTAGTAAGGCCAAGGAATAGGGAGGAAAAGAGGGAAAAAAGAGAAGGAAAGTGAAAGTGAAAGGTAAAAGTAGAGAAAAGGAAAAGAAAATAGAAAGAAAAAAGAGAGGAAAATAAAAATGAAAATAAAAAAAAGAAAAAGGAAAGCGATTTAGTAAGGCAAAGAAATAAGGAAGAGAAAAGGTAAAGAAAAAAGAAGGAAAGTGAAAGTTGAAAGATAAAAGTACAAAAAAAGGAAAAGTGAAGGAAAAGAAATAGAAAAATAAAAAAAAAGAAAAGAAAAATAAAAATGAGAGGGACAAGGGAGAGTAAAAAAAGAAAAGTGAAAGCGACAGAAAAAAAAAGTGTTAAATGCATGGAAATGGGAACGGAAAGTCGAAACATAGGAGACCGTCCGCCTCCCTTCAGCAATGTTCGGGCATATAACATGCGATATCAGCTCCATCTTATTGTTGTGGTGGTAACTAAAATTTCAATATTTTGGAACTGGCTGGTCCGCAAGGAACTCACATAGACTGAATGAGTCCAAAGTGTATTATTTGGGGTAATGAAGGAAACTAAATTAATTGAAAATTCATAATTATTTGTATATTTTGCTAGAAAATATATATATTTGTATGCATGTTAAAAATGTTTCCAAATATTTGGGCGCGTCGAAATGTAAAAGTTATGTAAATAAAGATTTTAATGTAGAATTGCGGTGTGGGGAGCGGGAGAGAGGGAGTCGTACCTCTGATGTATTCTTAGACATTTTTACCTCAAAGGCATATTTGCAATTAAAATGATAAAAAGGAAATGGTTCAACGTTAGTCCGTTGGACAGGTGGACGTTGTCAAGTAGAAGTAGGGTGGTTGGAAAGAGGGTGGGTAGTGGAGGGCTGATTGCCTAAAAAACAAGACGTTTTATAATTAACCAAAAGTGCACTTACCGTACAACGCTTTCAATTTATCCTGCGGCGAAAAGTGGGGGAAATAAAAAATTTAAAAAAAAAAAGACTGAAATGTTATGAATAAAAAGTTGAGGGAAAAACTTGTAACAAATAAAAAATATTATTTTTGTGTAAAAAATGTTGAAAAATGCTCAAAATCAATAGGCAGCAAAATTTAATGGAAATTGTATTTTCATTACAAAAAAAAGTTTGAGCAAAAAAAAAAAAACAACACAAAAAATTGAAACGGCTAAGAAAGAAGTCGCTTGGCGTGAAACCACCACCAACAAGAACAATAATGCAAACAAATAACAACAAAAATTGTATAAAAAAATGCTAGAAATCTACGAAAATCAACACAGTTTTTTTCTTTTCTTTGCCAACAAGCGCAATGCCTCTAACATCACGACTCACATCCAACAATAATACACATATACACGCTCATACCTTGTTGCCCACGTTGAACAATATCCTGCAAAAAATGCGATTAGTCTAGGTTGTATTTAGGATGAGTCGCAACTTTACTTTATATGAGTTGAAGTGGTCCCTTTCTGTACGAGCATATCCTATGGAGAGACCAATTATACCTGTTTGTGCCTGAACTGATAGTTTCGGACGGATGCTCGTACCCTACGGGTAACTGTGGGACAGTTTTCTACTCTCCTTTATTCCCTCGCCCTCACTAGCACTGTTCAACGCATCCTCTTTGTACGCCTGCGGGTACTGATGGACAGATGCTCCTCGTATGCCTAATGGTATTGCCGTAGAGATCCTCTTTGTTTGCCTATGGGTACGGCTGGACAGAACTTTCTACCGGGTAAAAAGCAGCATATAGCCCAGTACACATTGATAGCCGTGTGACCTAAAGCAGTTTCATAGAAATTAACAACTAAAAAGCGCAAAAGTGTGCAGTAAAAAAAACTTTTAAACAATATTTTCGTGTGTTGTTAAACAAAAGTTTGATGAAAAATTGTTTAAAAAAATGTAAAAAAAAAATTAAGACTAGACCTAAAAATGAAGGCCAATACACATTCACGCATACAAATAATATAAATATAGCGCCATACACATGCAAACACACACATGCGTAGCAGCCCTTAACTTTATTTTAGGTGGTGGCAGATTACCTTCCCCTTGTCAAATTTGTATGTATGTATGTGTGTGTGTTTGTACGCCCTTCCACGGCTCATCTTAGCGAATTAATTTTATTCATACCTGCTGTATGAAGTTTAAGGAATACTGAATATTGTGACGAATATTAGTAACACTAAGCGATACTAACATCACTAATCTGATACTATGTAAATAAAGCCACAACAACAATAAAGCAAGCTGCCACACTTGTATGTATGTAAACAAATTAATCATCATGTCTACACATATGTACATGCAAGCATCGGAGATATACGCACAAACACATGCATATATCTGAGATACTCACAAAAGTATCCAATCAGCATTACTCACATATACACGCGCATATGGCTATGCGAGAGGCTATAAACTACAGATGCACACGCGACGCGTATAGCTGGTAACCAAGTAGAAAATTCTAGCAGAAAACGCCTAGAAGTATGCGAACGAAAAAGCAGAGAGTATAAAACGAGCGAAAACTGAATAGGCAGTAATCAGTTTCATTTAAGTACGCTATCAGTTGCGAAGTATAAGTGTTATTGTGAAGTATTTTCAAAGTAGTCTCATAAAGACCATTTTGCGTTATTGAATATTGGAGTTATTTATTCAACAGTTTAGCGATACGAACGTTAGTAGAAGGTTACAAATAAGCGGAATTTCCCTAAGTTCGTTACAATTGGTGTCAGAAGAGGAATTGTTGAATAAATTCCAGAGGACAACAAGGAAATGGCAAAGTTAAGTGAATTAAGGATCCAGCAACTGAAAAAGGAGTTGGAAAACCGTGGATTGAATACAATCGGCAATAAGATCGAACTTCAAACACGGCTACGAGACGCCATGGAGACGAAAGGAATTAATGTGGACGATGATGTCTTTCATCCTGATGGGGACGAGACAACAAAAAAATTGAAGAGGAAAATGAAATATCGCAGGCATTTGCCAACACAGACTTGAACGTGATATTGGCTGCAATATCTGCACAAACATCGACAGTGACATCCTAACCGGAATCGCAGGAGAACCTTATAACATCCAAGATTGAAGCACAAGAAACGCGTATTTCAGAAATGTCGACACAGATAACAACCAAGTTTGAAGCACAGTAAACACAAATTTCATCAAAGCCGGAAGAACAAAAGACATATATAGCAACTCAACTGAAAGAATAAGAGACACGCATAACAGTACAACTAGAAGCACAAGAGGCGCGTATATCATCAAAACTCGAAGCGCGAATGGACGAAAAAATAATGCAATTTGAAGAAAAATACGAGGCATAGCTGGATGCTTTGAGAGGTCGTATACAGGAATTGCAACTGATCGCCCGGCTGCTTCAGCGAGTAGTACGAAGGTAAAAACTCCATCTTTTGATGGTCCTGTTCCTTTCCAGGTATTAAGATTCAGTTTGAAAAGACCGCAGCAATGAACAACTGGAGTGCTGAAGATAAATTTGCTGCACTATTCGGGGCATTGAAAGGATCTGCTGCTGAAATCCTACAGACTATTCCCGAGGGAGAGGGAAACAACTACGAAACATTGATGAACGCTCTAGAGAGGCGTTAAGGAAGCGAACACAGAAAGCAGATGATTTTTGGATAGGTTTTGGACTCAGGAAAGAAAGTTCCACTAAGCGTACCCAAAAAAATAATTTTCCAGCCTGCAAAATTTGAGTTTTTTGACTTTTTTTTTTTTTTTGATTTTCTTTTCATGACCCACTTAAAAATTTTCATTTGATTTTAAAATTTTCATGTATACCCTGTACGACTCAAAAAAAAAAATATTTTTTGGGTTTTGAGGAGTGTTTTGGTAAAAAAATTAATTTTTTCACCATTTTTTTTTAAGTGTTTCTTCAGAAACGTGCAAAAGTGTTGCAGATGAAAAGGAATTTGTCTCATGGTTCCAATCCCACTTAAAATTATGCGATAAAAACGTTGGCATTGGCAGTTTAAAAAAAAAATGTTTTTTGGTTTTTGGGACTTGTTTTGGTCGAAATCGATTTTTTTTTATTTTCAAGGCTCCAAATAATTTTTTTATGTATTCCGTTTTATGTTTCCGTTAGACCCACCAAAAAGTATACCAAAATGATCAATGACACAAATTCGTTTTCATCGGACATACTTTTGCACGTTTCTTAAGGAACCCTTAAAAAAAAATGGAAAAAAATCAAATTTTTTCACAAAAACACTCCTCAAAACCCAAAAAATATTTTTGTTTTCAAAAAACTGTTATCGCCAAAGTTTTTAGCGGGCAAATTTGAGTCGGACAGGGTATACATAAAAATTTTAAAATTAAATGAATATTTTATAAAAATTTTATAAATAAGGTTTTTCAATTAGTAGAAAATTTTCCTAAGCCGGGTCGCCCCTCGGCACTGTTCGGCAAGCACTCCGAGCGTATTTCTGCCATGAAAAGATCTCAGTGAAAACTCATCTGCTTGCGAATGCCGCAGCATAGGTACTTTCGTACAAAGCTGTCGCAACAACTTTTCTTTGTTCATTTGACTACTAAAACGGTCAATTACGAATCAACGATTTGTGCGCAGTTGATTCAACATCTTGTTGCGATAGATAAAAATTGATAGAAATTTCGGTTGAATTGACCCGTATTTCGGTTGATTTTACCAGTATTTTTCTTTTAGTGCATCAGAAGAATAATGATGCAGTCAAATGCTTCACGTGTGGAAAGCCAGGGCACATTGCGCGTCATTGCAATACCAACCCTAACAGTTCCAACAATGTGGCTGGTCGTAAACGCAGAGCAGAAGGAGATGAGCAAATCTCCAAGACCACTCAATCATTAAACTTAAGCGAGTCAGCCGCAAGGGGCGACAGCTGGCTCCCGCAATTGAGTGCCCCATAATCTCTATCTCGCACATTGGAGGAAGGTCGAGCAATCTTACCGTCAAAGGAAATGTGGATGGCAAAAACGTGTACTGACTATAGATACGGGCGCATCTCATTCCTTAATGCGATCTGATTTGGTTAGCAGGCCAAAGCCATTATCTGGAGCAAGGTTGCATAGGTCACTGGCGAGTATAACCAAGCCCAAGGAGAAGTGGCATGTGAGGTCTTAATTGGAAAGGTCACGATTCTACACAAATTCATTGTGGCAGGGGACTGTTGATGAAGTCATTGTGGGAGTGGACTTCTTAGTTGACCATGACATCAGGATCGATATGCAGTGAAGGATTATAAGCTATAAGAACCAGGATATACCACGTAACTTCAGTTTGGAGAAAGGGTTCAGCAGTAAGCGAGTGCTGGTGGAGGAGATTCAACAGAGACCACAAAAGCCGAAGAAAGAAAATCGGGCAAAGGTTGATGGAATGAATGGGAAAAACATATCAAACCCCAAGGTACCCGCGAGAAAAACTTTGACTTTGAAACACCCTAATGGATGCATTAAAGCAAACGACAGAATTTTCCAGATAGAATGCACAGGTGGTTTCAAGCCAGGGCGCACTACTATTGTGAAACATCGGAACGATACAGATTATGCGAAGTCAATCTGTCAGGCGCAAGCTCTATGAAGTAGTTCATTGGCCAAACAACAGAGTGTGAGAAAACGGTAAAGGACAATGAGTAGTAGAATGAAACACCGGTACGACAAGAATAACAATTCGAAAGGTTTCTTGGAGGGAGATTTGGTACTGCTATACAAGCCTCACCGGCGGAAAGGTGTTCCATCCAAATTCTGGTGCAGTTGGGAAGGCCCGTGCAGAGTTGTGAAGAGGATCAGTGATGTCATCTACCGCATACAAACAATTGGGAAACCACGAAATAGAAGGGTGGTTCAATTTTGTAATTTTCCGGTCAATTTATTTATAACATTTACTAATGCTTACTTATACTCTTTTTACCACCAAAACCCGACGTTTCGCTAGTCTCTCTAGCTTTTTCAAGGGAGATCTGTGTATTTTAATAACAAAAAGCAGTACATTAATATAAAAAACAGAAAAGGCATAAGTGCGTAACATTTCAGTATTAGTAATCACAGTATTACATACAAACAAATATCACAAAACAAGAGGCAAAAAACACTTTGAATAATATAACACGATTTATATAGAAAACTCACATAATCGGACTATTTAAACAAATTTGTTAGAACTAAAATTATTTTCGGTACCATTCGATAGTGGTATCATTGTCATAATAAAACGAATTAATGTTAGAGACAGAGGGTGTAGGCAGCAGCAACGTCATCTGTATCTTCCTTTTTGTTTATTGTTTTGTCTCTTCTTTGCAATATTCGCAGGCTTTCAAATGTATACCTGGCTTTTCCTTGTTTATTTTTGTCTATGATTCTTGTGTTTTGTAGATCAGCTACATACCCAGTTTGTGTTGTGTGTTGACATAATGCTATGCTTCGTTTTTTCTTTCGTATATCTGCTGGTGGTTCATTTGGAGAGGCTAGCAGCGGTTAGATCGAGAGATTTGTCTGATCGGGACGATCAGACTTAGGTGGAGGGCAGTGTGACGAATATTAGTAACACTATGTGATACTCACATCACTAATCTGATACTAAGTAAATAAAGCCACAAGAACAATAAAGCAAGTTGCCACACTTGTATGTACGTAAACAAATTAATCATCATGTCTACACATATGTACATACAAGCATCGGAGAGATACGCACAAACATATGCTATATATATATATATATATATCTGAGATACTCACAAAAGTATGCATATATCATTACTCACATAACACGATATGGCTATGCGAGAGGCTATAAACCAAAGATACACACGCGACGCGTATAGCTGGTAACCAAGTAAAAAATTCTAGCAGAAGAAACGCCTAGAAGTATGCGAACGGGACAGCAGAGGGTATAAAAGGGGCGAAAGCTGAGTAGGCAGTAATCATTTTGATTTAAGCACGCTATCAGTTGCGAATTATAAGTGTTATTGTGAAGTATTTTCAAAGTATTCTAATAAAGACCACTTTGCATTATTGAGTATTGGAGTTATTTGTTCAACAGTTTAGCGATACGAACGTTAGCAGAAGGTTGCAAATAAGCGGAGTTTCTCTAAATCCGTTACAATATGAATAAATATGACAAAAATTTGTAAAGAAAATTTTTTTGTGAAATTATTTATATGTGCCTGACAATTTTTGTTATAATCGATTATTTATCGAGAAGGTATGGACATGTTATCGGAAAGTCTAACCAATTCATTGGCGAAAAGTTATCGACAAGATATTGAAAAGTTATCGACTTGTAATCGCAACGTCATCAATTTGCTTTGGATTTGTTACCGAAAAGTTGTCAATTTACTATCGAAAGTTATCAATTACTAGCTTTGAAGTTATCGAAGTGTTATCAAAATGGTGAACCAAATTTTTATCGAAAAGCAGCCGAATTGTTACCGAAAAGGTCGTTTTGCTATCGAAAATGTATAAAATATTTATTTATCAACATTTTATCAGAAGGTCTTTCCATTAGTTATCGTAACATTATAGATTTGTTAGCTACATGTAATTGATTAGTGTTAAAAAGTTATCGACTTGATATCGCCTTGTGCCTAGATTTTATCTAAAAGCTATCGATAACTCACATAAAAAAAAGAAAAAGTTATCGACATAAATACTACCAAAAAGTTGTATACATTTTTTATCTAAAAGTAATCGACATATAATAGATTTGTTATTGAAAAGTAAGCGACTTTTTGTTGAAGTGTTGCCAACTTTTTATTTTTTGCTATCGGCGTGTTGTCGCTTTGCTCTTGAAAAGTTATCAATTTTTTATCGAAAATTTATCCATCAGTTATCGAAGTGTAACAGATATTCTAGACATCAAGAAGGCATCGAAAAGTTATTAGCTTGATATCGGAGTGTTAACAACTTTATGTAGGAGTTTTGTTGATAAGTAATCTTTTCTTTACAGAAAGGTTATCGATTTTTTATTAGAAAGTTTGTTATAGGAGTGTTGCCAATTCATTATCGGCGTGATATCGCTATATTTTTGAAAAATATCAATTTGTTAGCGAAAATTTATCTATAATAAATCGCAAAAATTTATGGACATGTCATCAAAAAGATATCGAGAAGTTATCAATTTGTGTCGGCGTTTCGTGGATAAGTTAACGATTTTTTATCTAAAAATTATCGATTTTTATCAAAAAGTTTGTTATTAGAGTGTTATCGGCATGTTATCAAATTGCTATCGTTGGCTCATCCGTTTGCTGTGAAACAAAAAAATAAAACTTCAATATAAAATCAATGAAACAAATGTAACTCGTCGACGGCAAGCCGATTAGAAAATAATAAGAAGCTGATGACGCAGTGAGAGCACACCGATAACTCGACGAGAGTTTTGCTTTCGATAGCACGCCGATTTTCGATATTGGTTTTTATGGATAAGCAGCAGACGAAGCTATTCAGTAATAACTCAAGCATTTTTTTTTGTTTTGGTAAAGTTACTTCTGTTGCTGCCTATTTCGATCCCACTTCTTTGGAGTCCTGGACATCGGCTGATAAAATAATGATTCGACTTCTCTCCCCCCATATCCTGATAACTTCCGCTGAGGTTGCTTATTGGCATGCGCCACCGTCGGATCACTGATGCAATAGCGCAAAGACCTGTGATTACACCCGTAAGTATTCTCACTGCAAATTTGTTAAGCTTGAGAAGAAAGCTAGTTGCTTTCCTATGCAAACATGGCCATTAAAACACAGCAAGTCCGTTGCCCTAACCTCATATTCCTTGAATTTCCTTAGCAGATAAACCAGAGGTGACCGTAGAGAGGCGTTTGCCACGCTTACGTCTATTTCAGCACATTTCCTGCCCATCTCATTTGCAAATTCATTCTCTTTAATAACGCTGTGCCATAGGATCCAGCAAAAGTAGATATTTAGATGTCTTATAGATGCTAGCGACGTTCGACAACTCTGTATGATATATGACTTTATAACCTTGGATTCTAATGTTTTTGAGGTGGCCTAGCTGTCGATAAAAAATCGTTATGTTTATGTCTGCGACCGTCATATTCTAGAGCATTCTGACTGCTATCTCTCTATGGCATAGAGCTCCCCGTAGAAGATCCTTTATGAGTCGGGAAGTCGGTACGTTTGATTTACTTGCAAATAATTTGAGTACATTCAAGCTTCAGTTTACGTTTACAGCTCGTGGCTGTCTGTGCATATAAAAATGCTCTTACCACTGTCTAGGCATCCACCCATTGAAGTATATCTCACATTCTGCATCTGCGCCATGATTTGGTCGGTGTTGGATGCTAGGTCAGTTATGGATCCACTAAGCTTCCCTTTAACATGTCATCTAATATCGTCGCATGCCCGTCTTCGGTTAATTTCCACATGTTGGATTCTCTGAGTCGTACAGCCCCTTTTGCGGCCAATTCCTGCACAAACACTGATAGAGGCTTCAAGTTAAACACTACTTTCTTTGCAGCCGTACGTCTCTCTTCTCTTGCCGAATAACGTCAGCCCTTACTATAATTTGGCATCGGGCTCGTACACTAAGTGACTCTAAAGGCACCATTCTTCCTCTAAGAGATCACGTGCTCGCTTTTATCTTTTATCCGCTAAGCAGTGGCAGTATGTAGTACTACCGTGTATTAATAAGCACTCAAATTCCACCCTTCCTCTACACGTAGTCAAGCACCTTTAGTTGAGCTCTTCACTAATGCACAACTCATTTTTCACGCTTATTTTACTGTCTTCATAGCTTACAATCGCATCTCATACGCTACTCACATATTCCACTTATAAACCGCCACGTATGTGTATGTACTCGTTCCTATGTGTGTGTGATACATGAATTTATATATCTTTGGTATTCAAATCACCACCCTCTTACTACTTTTATCAACTACAATTCGATTGTCTTAAGTCACCCATATATCCATTTACATACATGTCTTCACACATCTTTACCGATATGAGAGTATCATATAAAGCCAATAAATTATGTTTAACGCATACATTCGCACACAAGACTTCCTCAGAGATATTAAGCACTAACCTGGGTCGATTTGTATGGATGAAAGTTAACCGAAATCGCGCCATCGATTTTTCGATAGAATTTGGGCTCAGGAAAAAAAAAGATTTTCGAGAAAAAAATGGCGAAAGGGTAAATTTTTCGACCAAAACACTCCCCAAAACCCAAAAAATATTATTTTTTCACAAAACTGTTATCGCCAACGTTTTTACAACAGTTTTTTTGAAAAAAAAAAAAATTTTTTTTGGGTTTTGGGGAGCGTTTTGGTCGAAAAATTTACCCTTTTGCCATTTTTTTTCGCAGACTCGAAAATTATTTTTTTGGGTATGCGTAGTGGAACTTGTTTCCTTCCTGAGCCCAAAACCTATCGAAAAATCGATGGCGCGATATCGGCTAACAAATCGAGCCAGTCTTTTAAGCATACTTTTAAAAAACTGTAGTTTCCTATGTTTTTTGTTGTTGTGTTTTATAAATACATATAAATGAAATATTCAAATAACAAACTGTCGAAGCAATAAACTGGCAAACGGAAAATATGAAAAACGTGCAAGGACATTTGTTGGGAATAAAGGAAACGGCAGGGCGAACGACTTCATGACATCATGTACGACGGAAAAAGCAAAAAATTTTTAACTGATTTTATAGCATTCTGAAAATGGCATATGTGTGTACGTGTGTGTGCGTGTGTAGCGAAAGAGTTTAGCGCCTAAATGTAGACAAGCGAAAGATATTTACGTAAACAATAAATGTGGGCGGAGTCAATGTGAACAATGAATATATTGATAGTAATGAAAAATATATGAATAAGCTACAAAAAAAAAACAAAAAACATGAAAATAACCTTAATACCCAGTTGCAGGTTTTCACTACGAAATTCTTTTAGAAAAGGGAAAGAAAGTTTATTTCTAAAAAAAATTCTAATCTATCATATCAAATGCGCCTAAAAATTTGCCAGTATTAAAACCGTGGGTTTTATATATTTAGCTGTATAGCTGACAAAATTTGTTTTCATATCTTTAGCTCAGAGCGCGAGCTTCGACTGCCCATTTCCAGACTTCCACTTGAAGACATTTTCCTCACGATATTGCTATGATCAGCTCGCTAGCAAAGGGAGACAATGAGATGCCGTATGGGTGCCAGATTAGCCGGATACTTTCATACAATTTGGTTTATTAGGCTGTATTCTGGAACTTTACTGTGCCGAAACAATTCAGCTGCTGACCAGGTCATACTTTATATTAATATTAATTGCTCCTATAAGTATGCTTCATATAATAACCAGAGTTCATCTCAAATTCCGGCAGCATAAAGCCTTAGGTTAGGTTACCTAGGCAAGCTGGGCGCTATAGCAGCATTCTATAGACCAGAGCCCACACTAGGGCAACTGGGCAACAAAGCAGTTCAGACAACACTGCATTGAATGCCTTGAGCAAAGACAGGTCAAATTTTTAAACGGGTTTATTTAGGTTGAGTTGACTGGCACGAATTTTGTAATTGAAATTTAAATAACTTCCCGATAAGCTACAGGCTTGAAACTTGGAGTATAGTTCAGAACCCGATGACAATGCAATTATAGGAAAAAAATCGCCGCTAGGTGGCGCAAGGATCGAGATATTCACAAAAATCGTATTTGTGGTCCGATTTGGCTCATATTTGGAACACATAATGCATACAAGAATAGAAAGGGAATTATGATAAAAATCGCTGCTAGGTGGCGCAAGGATCGATATATTCTCAAAAATCGTATTTGTGGTCCGATTTGGCTCATATTTGGAACACGTAATACATACAAGAATAGAAAGGTACCTATGACAAAAAATCGCCGCTAGGTGGCGCAAGGATTGAGATATTCACAAAAATCGTATTTGTGGTCCGATCTCCCTCATATTTGGAACACATAATACATACATGAATAGAAAGCGACCTATTATGTCCGATTTGGCTCATATTTGGAACAAATATTGCATACAGTCCGGTAGAAGTGACACCAAAATATTTTGGAGTTAGAGGAGGTGCAGAGTCGATCGCAGAGTCGAGTAAAGTCTTCGGAAGGATTATGTATTCAAGACTTAGATTGTAGCAAATTGTCAGGAAAGAGTCCTTGTAATAATTAGTTACTAAATGAACTAAATAGAATGAGAAATAATAGGAAATTAAATAAAGACTAAAAACTTGAAAATAAAGTAATTAAACAAAATTTGTAAGCTAAACGGTTTTATTGAAAACAATACTTACATGAAGTAAAAATAATACTAAAATCTAGAAAATAATTAGGTAGGTCCTAGGTACTAGTCATCAAACTCCTCATCAATATAGGACGTTGATCAGACAATTAAATAAAAGCATTGGTCGCGTCAAATTTCTATTTATAGTCATATCTAATACCAACTGAACCTTAATAAAGTTTTGCTACGCCTCACACTTTTAGAAATTTCATTTCTAATTTGACTAAAATACAAAATTGATTCAAGGGGTTGTGTAGCGCAACCCACTCAAGGGGTTGCCAGCTAGCTTCTCCAATCCAATTGTCAACCTCACCTATCCGTGGCGAATCCTGTTTCATTTACAGGGGAGGCTTTGGCGACCCCGAACTCTTCAAGGATCTAGGGGGTTGGAGGGCGGTATGGCCTAGAAGGTCGCATGTGGTCATACCAAATCGTTCCTGAGATGCCCTGGCTTGGTACCGGAACGTACCGGATCTGCATCGGGTAAAGGACCATCAACATCGATAACACTCTCCAGGGCCTTCGTGGAGTGTCCTTATCGCTACAAAAACAACAACAAGCCGCCCTCTCTGGTCGACATTCTCACACATGCAACACGTGCACTGCTCGAAGCCTTTGGGGTTTTCTATTGCCGATATAACAATAAGTACAAGGACGGGTGGAGGAAAAAGAAAGGATTTTAGTGATATGTCCGGGCAAACGCTTGTACATGACCCCTACGAGCGTTCTGATCTCCCTTCCAACCATTACCTACTTCATTCTGAATGCATCCGCACATCCTATTTTTTGTTGATGTAACAATAACAACAAGGACGGGCGCGGGGAAAATAGAGGAATTTTTTGAGATGACGACGAATTTACTTGTCTTCCCCCCCACCGTCACCTATGGCATCCTGTATGGGTCCATAAAACTTACACGTAGAGCATACAAAATAATGACCTCCAGCAGCACTTGTAAATTTTTTCGCCGCAGGGTATAGAAAGTAATGAAAACAATATAAGACCGAAGAAACGCGAGAAAGACCTTAAAATTTGTATTCAAATGCGTATCGAATGAGAAAACGTTTTGGTATTGACGCCTCATCAATAAAATTGTCTTCCTTATCTGGAGCTATGCGTCTACGATATGGGAAGCACGCTATGGAATGTTTCATACGCACAACCCTCCACTGAGCTCGCGAATACTACAAAATTCTTCAGCACGCAGCCACCAATCTCCTTCTTCCCGCCTCCTCGAGCATCCAACAAATTTTGATATTTGCATATGTTCCGCCGTTGCGCATAATTTTCAACTGTCAAATTTTATGATATTTAGAGATTTTCTCGATTTTTACGCTCCTCTCAGTTTGGGTTATTTTTTTTTTTTTTTTTCTTTTAGGAAAATTTATTACCTACTTTAGCGCATCCGGAAAGCCATAAAAATATGTTTTATTGAAAGTCGAAGTTATTTTGAATGTTTTGACTTGCCTATGCTGTTAGAGGGAAAACGTTTGTATATACAAACCATGTCTTGTTGTTTTTATTGTATTTCAGTCAAGTCATTGACAGCTTTGAATTTTTACATAATAATTCATATGCGAAAGGATTTGCTCTAGCGCCATTTCGAAAGATTGCCAAGGCGCACATTTTCAAAATTTGTAGTATATACAAAGGCGCTCGTACTGTTTGTTGTTGTTTTATCATATTTAATATACTATTTCCTTTTGTTTTGTTGTTTGTGAATATTGAAAAAATATTGTGCGATGTTATGAGCCGCAAATGATAAATGACTTCCTCACTCGGTGCTTTAAAAATGTTCGAGTTTTTGGAAGACTAAGGGAAAACGCTTGAAGGACTATTAACTCCAACTAAAATTGTATGCCGTGCGAAGCTATTTAACATAGCCCCTTTAAAACGTAGTCACACGAGCTTTAAGGTTATGTTCATTGTTTCGAAAGTGGAAAGTTGCTGTCATGTCCGAAAGGATGGTACCTAAATAGACGCTGGAAAGCACACAACTGATTGAGACGGGTTGAAATAGAACCACGGCATATGTAGATGACATAGTCATAGTCATCCTAAGGAGTAAATTTTTGCCAACTCTTGACTCTCTGATGTATCAAACGCTTAGGGATGTATCTGACTGGCCATCGTTAGCCGCCAACCCGGAAAAGGAAAGGGCATGGATAAGACAACTGCGTGACGTAATGTCCCCTAAGCTCAGAATATTACGGAACTTTGAAGTGTCCATTGTGGACAGGGCCCACTGGGAAACAAGGAATACCTAAATTGACCCAGACTCAGAAGTCTGGTTTACGGATGGATCGGAATTCGATGACGGAAGAATGGGAGCAGGCATCTATGGGCCGAACTACATGAAATCGCCAATGGGATGCTACCCCACCATGTTTCAGGCAGAAATCCATGCAATAGTAGTCTGTGGTCGAGAATGTCTGCGCAGAGGCTCAACATCGAAGAGCATCTACATTATGTCGGGCAGCCAGGCGACCCTGTGTGCCTTGCAGTCCTACACAGTTACATCTAAGCTAGTGGATGACTTCACTGAAATCCTTAATGAACTGGGAGCCAAAAACAAGGTTTTGTTAGGATGAGTTCCCAGACATCAGGGACATGAAGGTAATGAACATGCATATTACCTAGCAAATCAGGGTGCTATAGCAGCATTCTATGGTCAGGACCCTTTTGTGTACTGATAAAAACACACCACAAGGAAAAATTATAGGTAACTGAGAAACTTCTATGAGCTGGAGGATGGAACACCGGTTCTGCGAATGCGTCTCTCTTACTAGGCACAGACTCTCCCATCTAGGTGGTGTGACTTCTAGACCCTGTTTTCAAGTTAAGCTAAGCTTAAACTAAGTTTGCCTAAACTCTAGTCAAATTTAAACACCATTTAAACTGCCGAGTAGTTTTTCAGTCACAGTTTGAGGCCGCCTTTGGGGTAGGCTTTTTTGTACGGCAAGAGCTCGAATTTGCTTACCCAACAAACATTTAAAAGATATTTCTCCAGCGAAATATATACCCGGAGGTGATATCCAACATCATTATTTAGTTATTCTTAACGCAGATAGTTCTCAAGTTGATATCCAAATTCATTCTCCAATCACTATCCAGTCTTTGAGAAATTTTTTAAAATTTATAGTTCTCGAGTTGATCTCCAACGTCAATAATATTTTCCAATTATTATCTTAATTTCGAGAGATTTTGAGAAATTTACAGTTCTCAAATGAATATTCAACACGTTTCTCCAGTTGATATCCTACATTGCATATCGAGTTGAGGTGGAGTTGAAAAAAATCTCCAAGGTGGTACCACGACATCAAAGAGCTATTTATTGTGAGAAATAACCACACGATTGATAGCGGTAATGAAACATAATTTATCAAACAGAAATTATATAGGCGGCCGTCGCGGTGTGATGGTAGCGTGCTGTGCCTACCACAACGAAGATCCTGCGATTACGCCCCGGGCAAAGTAACATCAAAATTTTAGAAACAAGGTTTTTCAATTAGAAGAACATTTTTCTAAGCGAGGTCGCCACTCGGCAGTGTTTGGCATGCACTCCGAGTGTATTTCTGCCATGAAAAGCTCAAGGAAAATGCATCTGCCTTGCAGATGCCGTTCGGAGTCGGAATAAAACAAGCAGTTCCCGTGCCGTCAATTTGTAGGAAAAATCAATAGGAGCACGACGCAAATTGGAAGAGAATCTCTGCCTTTAATCTCTTCGGAGGTAATCGCGCCTCACATTTATTTATTCTTTAAAATATATATATTTCCTTTTATTTTCATGCATCTGTTGGCCTACCGGCTGGATTTGTTTACCAAGAAATGCATTACGTCTTGCCGGCAGAAAGCGTTCGCACATTTCTACGCATCCGAAAACACGTTATCACCGAAGGCTGCTAGTATAAGGAGATTGTTTTCAACTCTTCTCAAAATCCTAACACCGTTATAATACAACTAGTAGATTACTCTGAAATTCTAGCGAAATCATACCAAAAACACAACTCTTAGCCCTCAAAACTTAAAGCACACCAAAAGGGAGAAGAGTCGTCAACACAAACTTGGGCATAGGTTTTTTAATGAAAAATTGATTTTCGAAACTTCAGATTTGGAAGAACAAAAGGGACGCAAAGTGACTAATGGCTTATCTCCTGAAAATGGAGAGTATTCTCCTTGCAAAACAGCCGTCCATAAGATAATTTAATCTCTCAGAATATAAGCAACACAGTCACCCGACCAATATCAACGTATGACCTTTAGTCTGAAGGCAAACGTTAGACATATAGTAACCTTCGAAGTAGGAATGCGGTATCTCCACTTGAACAGCGGATCGAAAACAAAATACCAGAAATTCCGGACGATGTTGTACTAAGTGCGTACAGGGCACGATAGGGCTGAGCTTCAGTTTTATGCAAACTGTGTAACAAATCTGCATACTCGAAGTTCTATTTTGTGTAACTTCGCTCTCGGCGTAGACAAACAAGTTTGTTGTGCCAAAACCGTTAGGATGGGCAAAAAATTGGAGTAGATCTATCACTTTAGATAAGGCGACTTCGGTTTTGTCGGGCACATTCTCTCAATAATCTATTGGAAGTAAGGGGCATTTATATCTCGTTCCCACCCGAATCCATTTCGAGAAAGTGAGTGAAATTCAGCACTGCTTAAATATGTACTGTGGACACCTGATACCACTTCTATACTATACTTAGATATATACCCTTAATGTTCCAGAAAAGTTTATATAATTACTAAATAAGAATTTCTAGGTTGTTATGACTTACTAACTAATGTTCTTATTTTTTATTTCTTTGCAGGTAAGTCATAACAACACAATTACTAAATAAACACACATAAATTTAAGGTAAGTCAAGTTTCAACATTTTTAGATTCACCGCATTGTTGCGAATTTTATGAAACTGTCGATGATTCTGCGCCTTCTCCGTGTCGTTCGTATCACTGAGCTGTCGAAAAATACACTCAAATATTCTGTATATAAAATGCTCTTTATTAATAACTTTGGCAGTAGGTTTGCACAATTTAATGTATTCGCGTGTTTCGCTTATAGCGTGTTAAAATCAAACTCATTGACTATTTCTTAGCTTGCGCTGCTTTTATACTCCAGCTGTCGCGTTCAGCTATTTCCACCAGGGTTTAGATTTTTTGCGAGCAGCCTTCTCGTTTAGTAGCTTATTTATTTCCCTCATACCTCTGCATCTCATATACGCTGTTGACTTCTATATATATGTGTGATATTATACTGGGTCGATTTATTAACCGATATCGCGCCATCGATTTTTCGATAAGATTTGGACTCAGGAAAAAAAGTTCCGCTACCCATACCCAAAAAAATAATTTTCGAGCCTGCGAAAAAAAAAAAATGGCGAAGGGTCAATTTTTCGACAAAAACACTCCCGAAAACCCAAAAAATTTATATTTTTGTTTTTCAAAAAACTGTTATCGCCAACGTTTTTACAACTGGCTACTGACCAGATCTCGAGGCAGCAACAATGCTAGGTCCTAGAAAAATAGGTTTTTGCCAAGAGGACGGAGTTATTCTGTTAGTGCTGGTACCTTAAATGTGGTTTTTCCATTCGGTCGGTGTTCAACTTTAGCTCAAGAAACTAAATTGGAGGTTTTCAAGGCCTAACAACTAAATTATGTGTGTGTCAGAATTGAGCTTGGTCTCTGGCAGTGGCGTAGTGAGGGAGGGAGAGCCAGAGGGGCATCTTGGCCCGGGCGCTACTCACAGTGGGTACGCAATGGATAATGTTGATAACGACTTAGAAAGATATTCTAAGAACGTGGGTGAATTTTATAATACAGAAAAAAATATTTGCCCCGGGCCCAAGACAACCTCACTACGCCACTAGTCTCTGGAAGGTAGTGAAAACATGCGTGCAGCCAAATGATGGTTAGTGACGCTTTGGCAGCAACAAACGCTACAATTTTATTAAATTTCGCATTTCACTTAAGAATATTTTTCACTTTTTCAACATTTTCTGTTCTACATTACAACGCAAGGCGTTAATTAATTAAAAAAGTAAACTCCAAATATTTAGTATGAAAAGGTAAAAAATAAAAATAAAAATAAATACGTTAAAACGGAATTCCACACCTTAGAAATATGTGACATTAAGCAACAACAAAAAAAATTTACAAAACCGGTCAAAGCTGTTGAGCGCAAGAGGGCTAGGGCGCATAAGCCATATACATAACACTAGGGTGGTGATGATAAGTATCTAACTCATAACGATAGCGAAGTATGCGCATTGGAGGCGCTAAATAAATGAACTGAATGCGCTTAGATAATTAGCATAATTTATCAAATTTCAACAATTGTGTGCGCTGATGAAGTGAAATTAATTCCTTTTTAAAAATTAAAAAGTAAAAAGTGCTTTTATATAATGCTGAACACCGCTGACTAAAATGTGTCCAAAAAGTGCGTATATAATTTTCCAATCAGCACCTTTTGAGGAACAATACCATCACTACTAAAGAGGATGAAGAAGCAATCGCACTTGCTAAACCATCTTAAGCAGTAGACCGGTACGTAATTGCCATGCCGATGCTTAAAAATCTTGGCTATGAGCAATTCAAATATCTGGCACCCGTCTTCAACCCGTCTCTGTTCACTTTCCTCATCGCATCGCTATCAAAGCCTGAGAAATCAGCAATCCTAGGAGAATTATAACGTCGATATCTTTCCTATCGCCAGTATCCTACCCACTTGAAGCCGTCCTACTCCCTTATTTCACCGCAAACCCGACTTACCAATCATCAGCATGGCTTCCGAAAAGAACAAAGCACCATCAACGTGCTAAACGCCATCAACACACAGATAATTAACGGGCTGAATCAAGCACCACACAGAACAGTACTAGCGCTGGACTTTTCACACATTACATTACACATCTTCCTCTTGGCTGCCTTTATGGAACAGGTGCTGCCGTGACACGGGTCTTACTTCGCTTTCAAGGACGACAGACCACCACAGTTTAGGCTATCACTACCCTTAGCCTGGGTTCCGGCCGATTGAGTTCCAGTTGGTATAACTCCGCTTCTATCCTATCACCTTGCAGTCATGGAAGCGGTAGTGTCCTGCGTGTTCGCCCTCCCCTATTCATGCTATTTGAATCTCTATTTGGATGACTTCCAACTAAAGCGTGCTTCGACGAAACCCGCAGCATAACTTTACTACAAAAGCACTAGAAGAATTGATTGTCCTACATATTGCATACGGTCATGATGACCTTTAAGTCTTCTCTCTTTAGAAATATGAACAACTTGATGAGTTTAATATACTAAGATTTCCATGTTACTTCAAGAACATAGCAACCTCGCGCTTCGAACCACGTCTTTCCTGCTTATTTGATCATATCAAACTCTGTCTCTTTTTAAATTCTCCAAACAGGATTGGAAAGTCTAACATATATACAACGAGTGCTGCTACTTCTCCACCAAAAACAAATTCACGTTATCATCATTTGAGAAAATTTAACAAAAAAAATCATATTTACATGTGCAAATTAATCGATGCTCAACTAATTTTCTATTTATTTTTTTTTTTTTTCACCAAAAGGGCAGCACTTTTATGCCATCATTTGCATATAGCCAGCCAGCCCAACCACATGCGACTCATTTAAGCACATTTTTTAACATGCACAACAACACCAACAAAGGCGAAAGCTTATGCAATCAGTAAGTGAGTAGGATGTTGGACTGAACTGAACTCTATGCGCATTTGACCATCACGTTAATAGCTCCCTTTGTAACTTGATGCTCATTCCATAACTTGGTCGAATGTATATGAGCCTTTTAATATGTGAAAAAGTGCTATTCTTCTACCAAGGAGTATGACCACTCTATAGTGGGGTAGTGTAGATTTCACTGCTGAGCGTAGTTGCCACTTTGATTTAAAGAGATAAAAAATGGTTCTATTTGGATTCTCCTACTATAGAGAATTTTAGTACAACTATTTCAATTATTCAAATTTTTCAATGTTTGCCAGAGTAAAAAGTGGTGTTACTCTGAAGGAGAACTTTGACAGAAAGACTAAACTCTTTGCTAGTTGGTTTGTCTATGGAAGGCAGGATCATTTTTGTTTAATGTAGAAATGATTTGGAAGCTGAAGAATCCGCAGATACACAGTATTATACCAGGACTTCGTTATAAAATTTTCAGATGTATCAACCTCAACAACGAGCATTGATTGACTTGCCATACATCACGCCACAGAGGTGACTGCAAAAAACCTTAAGGAGTTATCAGTTTGTTATCGCAGAGTCATCAGCTTCTTATTGTTTTCTTACCAGCTTGTTAACATCGTATTACAGATATGTCAGTGACGTGTTATCGCAGAGTCATCGGTTTCATATTGGCCACTTATCGGTTTGTTACCGTCGCTTTACAGATGTGTCATCGACTTTATATTAAAGTTTTGTCGGTGACAGTTTTATATTATACCGATGACTCGGCGATAACAAATTGATAATACTCCGATAACAACGAACAAACAATTCGTAAAATTTTTTGTATATATAAAACATTGATATATTCTACATAAGTAATCAAAAGCCGATGGATGAAACACCTGCATAAAATTGGTAACATTTCGACATCAAATCAATAGCGTTTATATATATCCTTTTGATAACATATCGATAACTTTTCGATAAATGTAGAATAATTTTTTGATAACAAATCGATAATTTTTCAAAAACAAAGCGACAACACACCGATAAAGAATTGATAACACTCTGATGATAAATCGAGAGTTTTGGGGTCCGATTCGCTTTCGGCTTCTTCGGTTTTGATTTCCAATCTGTACATTCTGTTCCCCTCGTTTTCTTTTTCATTTCCTTTCCTTCCTTATCTTCCCGTTTCCTTTCCCTTCCTTTCCTTTCCATTCCTTTCCTTTCCTTTCCTTGCCTTTCCTTTCCTTTCCTTTGCCTTCCTTTCCTTCCCTTCCTTTCCTTTCCTTTCCTTTTCTTTCCTCTCCTTTCCATCTCTTCCTTCCCTGTCCTTTACGTTCTTTTCCTTCCTTTTTGCACATCCTTTTGTTCCCTTTTATTTCCCTCCCTTTCGCTTCCCTTATCTGGCTCGTTTCCTTCTACAATCCGGACTTCCAACATCTGATATAACTAACGAGCTCTTTTTTATACTCAGCGTGCTTTGCACACAGAGTATATGAGTATATGAACTTTGATTGGATAACGGTTTGTTGTACAGGTATAAAGGAACCGAGATAGATATGGACTTCCATATATCAAAATCATCAATATCGAAAAAAAATTTGATTGAGCCATGTCCGTCCGTCCGTCTGTTCGTTAACACGATAACTTGAGTAAATATTTAGATATCGTCACCAAATTTGGTTCATAATGGTAAATAATTCTCTTAGAATATTGAAATTTGACGTGTGGATTGATATTTAGACTCTTAATAAAAATTTGAAAAAAAAATTTTTTAATGGGCGTCGCATCGCCAATTTGTGATAAAATCAATTTTACAAATATTATTAATCATAAATCAAAAATAGTTAAACCTATCGTAACATAATTCGGCAAAAAGGTTGCCTTTAATCTAAGGAATGTTTTGAAAAAAAAAAAAATTACGAAATCGGTTAAGGACCACGCCTATTTTTATATAAAATATTTTTAAAAGGATTTTGGACGAATAAAATAAGCTATATCTTTGCAAAAAAGAGCTTTATATAATGGTATTTCATTTCCCAAGTGGATTTATAACAATAAAAAGGAAAAACTTCGTAGCACCGCCCCTTTTATGACTATGCAATTTTCTGTATTTCGGAAGCCATAGCTCGAAGAAAAACTAACGGATCGTAATAAAATTGGGTACACAAATTTTCCCTATAGCAGGAAATATTTCTAGTAAAAATGGACGGGATCGGTTAAAGACCACGGCAAACTTAGATATAAAACAAGTTGATTAGAAAAATAAGCTACAACATAGCAAAAAATAAAATAGTTTTGAATCAACGATATTTAACTTATCAAGTTTTATTGTAAGAGGAAAAGGGAGACATTTTTTTTTAAATGGGCGGTGCCACGTGTTGTGTAGAAAAGTAATTTATTTGAAATGAAATATGCAATTGAAGTTCACGCTGAGTATATAATGTTCGGTTACACCCGAACTTAGACACATTTACTTGTTGAATGATAGGGTTAACTTTATTTGACCTGCACGTGATCTTCGATAATTTGTAGCTTCCACGTCTTTCCTTCTACCTCTAATGTGGCACTTAAATCCCCTTCGAAGAGCAGTGATGGGATCAGGTAGTATATCCGTCAAATATTTCATGAAGTATAATACTATGGCCGCACGATCTGCGTTCAAACTGTTCCGAGGCACTGAGTCTCGTTGCATTTGTCAACGCAATCTTCGCTTTGGAAATCCTTGTTGTGCATCTATCCACCAAACAAGGACTCCATAGAAGAGAATAGGCTTCACAATTGCTGTAAATACCCAATGATAGAAGGAGCAACATTCTAAATAAATCCCATAATTCTTATAAATACACAAAATGTCAAAGTGGCGTTCTTCACTCTCCCCTCCTCAATGAACTTCCATTACAACTTTCTGTCAAGAACGATTCCTAGGTATTTTGTCAAAGTTTTCTACTATAATGTTAGCCCTCCCTGCTTTTTCTAGGCACCTTTTAGTAAACTGGACCACGTTGGCGCTCAACATGAGGTCAGAAGATTTTGCATGTAGGTATATCACGAAACGCCCAATCTATTAGAAAGCTTATTGTTGATCATCATTTTGGTACTTTTTGGTACTCTTACAGAATTTTGGTAACAAAATATATCCAGTCTGGCCATCGTACCCCTCAACACTTTTCCTCTCCAATTTACGTATTTTGTTTTAGTCTACTCAATACTGGGTCGAAAGGATTATTAGCGCGCTTATCAAACACACATTACTGCTGTGCTTTGAAAATCCCCCCTGAAGCTTCACAACCAGTTGCAGTACTGCGAGGGCGCCTTTGGTGCTACAAGTTTAGTAATGCGTGTGTGAACAACATTATTTTTTCATCAACATTTTTAATGCCGATTGCGTTTTGATGGTGTCGTTCAATTCATCCAGAGTAGAACATACATGTGCTGTGCTAATCAAATTCGGCTGTCCGTGCGGAAGTAGCCACGCAAATTGCAAGTGATTTCATGGCTAATTGAATTTAAAGCGATTTCGCTTACTGCAACTTTTTTGTTGTTGTTAATTTTACTTTTTATTTGTTTTTGTTGCAATATATTTTTAAATTTTTTTTTGCATGAGCTTCCAATGCTTCTAGTGTCATCGCAGGTGTGTTTGTACAAAATATACGGGCACTTCACATTTCCAGAGGTGGGCGTAATGTATGCATAGAAGCTGGCGCATGTTGTAAATGTTGCCACTGGATTTGTATTTTTTTTTTTTTTTTTGGTATTTCGGTAAAAGTCTGTGTTGTTATTAACGCTTTATCTTTGCTAATTGGCAAGTGACGAGTTGAAAAAAATTGCTTTTTGTTGAGTTTTGTAGTTCCAAGCCATGTTGCGATTAAATTAACATTTAACTTTGTAGCTCCACAATACTTAACCTTCCCTTTTTTGATGAAAGTTGAAAGATATTTCAGTCTTTCGAATGAATAACTCCTCTCTGGCCTAGGAAGAGTTCCTAACGCTACTCCTATTTGACATAAGAGGAGGACTTCCAGTGAGTAGGGGAAAAAGATGATGGAGTTGGTAAGGAGTCTTATTCCATCTAGAAACTTGGTATTAAAGCGCCAAATATATAGTTCTATACATTTTGAGCCTACCCAGGTTAACATTTTGATTCTCTCACTCATGCCTTTCCTGTCGCTTTCGAACTGTGTAAAGTTTTCTTGAATACGAAAGCTGATATGAACGTCCTACACGAAATGCTATGGATGTTGCAAATGTTTTGAAGATACTTCCCATAATTGGCGCCATTTCAATAGAATACTTATTTCTATTCTAAGCGCCGCTGCATAATATGTATGTACAATTTACCCTTTTATTACTTTAAAAGAGTTAAGGAAGGAATCCATATGCCCGCCAAAGAAAATACGCGGTTAAAACTTAGTTGTACTGATTGGCTGGAATAAATTTATAAATAACTTACTTTTTTATATGTAGTATAATAAACTTTTTGATAACATACCGTTGAATTTTTGATAGCAAACCGATAAATTTGTATAGAATATTAATAACTTTTCGATAACAAATCGATCCCTTTTCTACAACAAAGCGATATCATATTGAAATAAATCGATAACAATTCCATTAAATAACCTAAATTTTTTAATAATAACTCGACAACTTTTCGCTTATAAAATGACAATTTTTCGATAAGTCATTCACATTTCGATGACAATAACTGCATAACAAACCTACGATAAACTGATTAATCGTCGTTTAGAAAACACACTTATAAGTTGTAACTCATCGATAGATAAATCATCTATAGCAGATACTTCATTAACGTCCTGATAACACACAGTCCCTTTTGGCTTCGGCCTTCACTTCCAATTTTTCCATCTCTCTCCCCTGGGGTTGCTGTTGTAGCGATAAAGACGCTCTCTGAAGGTTTTGCAGATAGTTATCGATATTGGTGGTCCATTGCTGGATATAGGTCCGATACGTTCTGGTAACAAGCGCCATTAAGTTATATGCCTGAGCATCTCGAGGACGATTTTATTTGACTACATTGACCCTTCTAGGCCAAATTTTTATGACCGGATAGCGTCACCGAGAAAAAGAGTGGAGGTTATACTCACCTTTCTTTTGATGAGCACGTATCTTTAACAACAGACACAGGCGTCAATTGAGTTTGATTAAACCAAATCGTTATTTGATTTGCCACTAGTAAAACCTCACCCTAATCTAACTAAAGCTTTTGCATTGCTTATTTGTTGCATTGTTTGCTTTTTTTTGCGTCGATTGCTCATAATTTTCCGGCAAACACACAGCTGCTAGAGCAATTGCGGCTTTGCGAACCGCCTGAAAGTAGGCAAAAGAAAATTCAAAAAACCTACAAAAGTAATAGCCATTTCAATACTGTAAAATTAAAGCATACACGTCACATACAATCGAAAACACGAAAATTATCGATAAAATTACTATTAACAGGTAAGGAAGGTTAAGTTCGGGTGTAACCGAACATTACATACTCAGTTGAGAGCTATGGTGACAACATAAGGGAAAATAACCATGTAGGAAAATTAACCGAGGGTAACCCTGGAATGTGTTTGTATGACATGTGTATCAAATGAGAGGTATTAAAGAGTATTTTATGAGGGAGTGGGCCATAGTTCTATAGGTGGACGCCATTTAGGGATATCGCCATAAAGGTGGACCAGGGTTGAGTCTAGAATTTGTTTGTACGATATGGGTATCAAATGAAATGTGCTAATGAGTATTTTAAAAGGGAGTGATCCTTAGTTCCATAGGTGGACGCCGTTTCGGGATATCGCCACAAAGGTGGACCAGGGGCGGCCCTAGAATTTGTTTGTACGATATGGGTATCAAATGAAATGGGTTAATGAACATTTTAAAAGGGAGTGGGCCTTAGTTCTATAGGTGGACGCCTTTTCGAGATATCACCATAAAGGTGGACCTGGGGTGACTCTAGAATGCGTTTGTACAATATGGGTAGCAAATTAAAGGTGTTAATGAGTATTTTAAAAGGAAGTGGGCATTAGTTCTATAGGTCGAGGACGCCTTTTCGAGATATCGCCATAAAGGTGGACCAGGGGTGACTGTAGAATGTGTTTGTACAATATGGGTATCAAACGAAAGGTGTTAGTGAGTATTTTAAAAGGGCGTGGGGCTTAGTTCTATAGGTGGACGCCTTTTCGAGATATGGCCATAAAGGTGGACCAGGGGTGACTCTAGAATGTGGAATGTAGAATTAAAGGTACTAATGAGGGTTTTAAAAGGGGGTGGTGGTAGTTGTATAGGTGGTCGCCTTTTCGATATATGGGCATAAAGGTGGACCAGGGGTGACTCTAGAATGTGTTTGTACGATATGGGTATCAAACTAAAGGTATTAGTGAGGGTTTTAAAAGGGGGTGGTGGTAGTTGTATAGGTGGTCGCCTTTTCGATATATCGGCATAAAGGTGGACCAGGGGCGATTCTAGAATGCGTTTGTACAATATGGGTAGCAAATGAAAGGTGTTAATGAGTATTTTAAAAGGAAGTGGGCATTAGTTCTATAGGTTGAGGACGCCTTTTCGAGATATCGCCATAAAGGTGGAACAGGGGTGACTGTAGAATGTGTTTGTACAATATGGGTATCAAACGAAAGGTGTTAATGAGTATTTTAAAAGGGCGTCGGTCTTAGTTCTATAGGTGGACGCCTTTTCGAGATATGGCCATAAAGGTGGACCAGGGGTGACTCTAGTATGTGGAATGTAGAATTAAAGGTACTAATGAGGGTTTTAAAAGGGAGTGGTGGTAGTTGTATAGGTGGTCGCCTTTTCGAGAAATCGCCATAAAAGTGGACCAGGGGTGACTATATAATGTGTTTGTACGATATGGCTATCAAATTAAAGATATTAATGAGGGGTTTAAAAGGGAGTGGCCCTTAGTTGTATATGTGAAGGCGTTGTCGAGTTATCGAACAAAATGGTAACCATGGTGACCCAGAACTTCATCTGTCGGGTACCGCTAATTTATTTATATATATAATACCACGAACAGTATTCCTGCCAAGATTTTAAGGGTTTTTTATTTCGCCCTGCAGAATTTTTTCTTTTCATTCTACTTAATATGGTAGGTGTCACACCCATTTTATAAAGTTTTTTTCTAAGGTTATATTTTGCGCCAATAAACCAATCCAAATACCATGTTTCATCCCTTTTTTCGAATTTGGTATAGAATTATGGCATTTTTTCGTTTTTGGTAATTTTCGATATCGAAAAAGTGGGCGTGATCATAGTCGGATTTCGGCCATTTTTTATACCAATACAAAGTGAGTTCAGATAAGTACGTGAACTGAGTTTAGTAAAGATATATCGATTTTGCTCAAGTTATCGTGTTAATGGCCGAGCGGAAGGACAGACGGTCGACTGTGTATAAAAACTTGGTGTGGCTTCAACCGATTTCGCCCTTTCACAGAAATAAGTTATCGTCCCAGAATCTAAGCCCCTTCCAAATTTCACAAGGATTGGTAAATGTTTGTTCGACTTATGGCATTAATAGTATCCTAGACAAATTAAATGAAAAAGGGCGGAGCCACGCCCATTTTTAAATTTCCTTTTATTTTTGTATTTTGTTGCACCATATCATTACTGGAGTTGAATGTTGACATAATTTACTTATATACTGTAAACGTATTAAATTTTTTGTTAAAATTTGACTTAAAAAAATTTTTTTTTAAGTGGGCGTGGTCGTTCTCCGATTTAGCTAATTTTTATTGAGCATACATACAGTAATAGGAGTAACGTTCCTGCCAAATTTTATCATGATATCTTCAACTAATGCCAAATTACAGCTTGCAACACTTTTAAATTACCTTATTTTAAAAGTGGGCGGTGCCACGCCCATTGTCCAAAAGTTTCCTAATTTTCTATTCGGCGTCATAAGTTCACCTCACCTACTAATTTTGACCGCTTTATCCGTCTTTGGTAATGAATTATCGCACTTTTTCGGTTTTTCGATATCGAAAAAGTGGGCGTGGTTATAGTCCGCTATTGTTCATTTTAAAGTGCTCAGGAACCTACATACCAAATTTCATCAAGATACCTCAAAATTTACTCAAGTTATCGTGTTAACGGACAGACGGACGGACGGACATGGCTCAATCAAATTTTTTTTCGATCCTGATGATTTTGATATATGGAAGTCTATATCTATCTCGATTCCTTTATACCTGTACAACCAATCGTTATCCAATCAAAGTTAATATACTCTGTGAGCTCTGCTCAACTGGGTATAAAAAGTGTTAGGGATGAGAGCGAAATGAGAACACCAGCATCGGCATTGTTAACTCCATCGAACGATATGCTTTGTTTTTACGGCCTGATTGTAGGCTTTGGTTTTACACAAACATGACATTATTTCACTTTAAGCTTATCGCTAAGTCTAAATCAATGCGGCAACTATTAAAATAAATACAAAACCAAACTGCGAATATTTAAGTATCGCTGCAGTCTACGCCCTTTTTTTCACCTTGCATGCCGATTGACAAACAATTGACAAAGGGAAATAAAGTGTGACCGACGACTAACGACAAACAATTGTGGAGAAAGAAGATTTTAACAGAGAATGGAAATAATCTTCAGACTCCTTTCTGTATGGCTATAGGAGTTCGAGCGGTGATAAATGAAGCCGGAATTCCTCGTGAATTCCGGAAACGGGAAACCTATGGGGAGCCGGTTCTTGAATCTCGGGATAATGCGAAACTTACCAGCTGTACCTAGCTGTCCAACAACAAATAAAGATGCAAATTAACTATGCAACGATGTAGGTATATATATATGTATATATGATAGCCTGTCGCACAGGCCTTTATTCAAAATATATGTAAATCACAAATATAATGGCAAAATAAATGATATGGTAAAACACTCACCTGGTGGTCGCTGGTAAAAGAATAAGGGAGAGCCTATAGCTGTTCGTCCCTTTTATAGGCTCTAAGGAACTGATGCCATTTAACGGAACCGTTTTTAGTAGAGCAAAGTCCAAAAAAGGAAAAGAAACGCAACGAGTGCTTGCAGCGAGTTTCCACCAGCGACCTCTCAATGTGATGTTTAGGGATGATAATGCAGGCTTTAACAATAGGCTTTAGACAAAGTTGTCATAATTATGCCTAGTAGCAAACCTCTAAAAATATTCCACTAAATTTTGTTTTTGTAAACAAAATAATTAAAAGTACATAAATTTTCATAGCAAACAAATATTAGACTAATTCATATTTAATGTTTTCGTAAAAGTGCGCCCTCTCCCTCGTTTTTTGCTAATTACTGACATAAATAATCAACCACTTACGATGGACAAACCTGGCTTATGATACCATTGACATAATTTAAAGACCTTTCTCTTTCATATGTTCAGGAAGCAGAAAGACTGCGTTCAGGGAATCAAGCACATAGTATCGTTTCTCTCAGAGTAACCTTAGTATGCCACGCATTGGATGAAGTTCTTGTTCAAACATTCCATACAGCATTGGACCAGAGAAAGGCTTCCGCGACAGGGATTATACCATGCGTACATCCCAGCAAAGAACGCCCTCGATAGGCTTTTTCAATGATTTAAATCCAGTAGGGAACTTAATTTTCCCCGACTAGTCACTATTACTCCTAGAAATACCAGCTTCTTAATCTCAATTTCAAATGTAATTATATTCGGTGTATAGGAGCCTCGGTTGAAGAGGAAAACTTCGGCCTTTTTTGGTTATCCCGTGAGCTGGTTTCTAGCTTACTTGCACATTGAAGCTCACTCTCTCTTCATCCAATTTCAGATGGTTTGATGTAGTTTTTCCAATTTAAACTTACAAATGTTGTACGCATTCCCAATTATTTTATGGTCTCCATTAGTTGCTGAGAGAACGCCTCCTGGTAGAGTGCCTTTTTAACACAGCCTTTAGATCGCATTTGCTTCTATCTTAGTATTCATTTTGTGATATGTGATAAATGGAGGAGGTCAAGTTGACCAGACGATAAAGACTTCACATAGACTAAATGTGTCCCTAGTGTTACTAGAATTTGTTTGAAGATCATACGAAAAACCCCAATTAGGTACAAGGACTTCGTAAAAGATTAACTCCGCCCTGTCAGCAAATACTAAAAGCTTTCTGCTGCTTCGAGATCTGGTATCTCTTCCACCCCTAGTAGATGGAGCTTTGATATCGCGTGCGCAGGACACGAACACAGAACGTGCTCAAACGTTTCTTCCCGCAGTTCACACATCCTACATCCGCTGTAACTGACGACACCCATCTTATAAACATGTGACGCCGAAAGACAGTGTTCAGTTAGCATACCCGTCTTGCGCCTTAAGTCTTCTATGCAACTCCTGTATCCTTTTGATTTCTCGCAAACGGATTAAGACGTCTACCGTCGGTTCATCAAGTGCTCCACCCTCATTGGCCTCTTTGTTACCTTCTATCACTTTATAATCGGGAAACCAGTATAGATGTATGGTACCGGCCTGAGCAAAGTCTCTCCCATGCTTTTTTGTATTGCAGGACACTTTTTGATGAAGTACTGTGTAAGTTTATTACCATTATCGACGCCTGACTATCAATTATATCATGATGCGACTGCAGCTTAACCACGCTCCCTCCAGAATTTTTCTGGTAGCTTCCGTTAATTTGGAACCATTGTTATACACGGTATAATATGTTCTGCCATTTCCGCACCTTGCATTGTGGCTTCAAATCTTTTTCGAAGCTCAGCACGGCACCATTTAGTCCGTTCGCCCCATATTTACTATTTCGCTGACAGGTAGCTTGGTGGATCTTCTCATGCATCTCATATATAGCGTAAACTGCATATGGGCTTCGAGATCTACGTGGTAGGCCAATATTTCCCAAAATCTTAGAGTACAAAACTTAGTCCTCAAAACTGCCTTTACCGTAACTAAATTTGGCTGGAGGCTATCCTGTAACTGCCCCAGGTGTCAAAGCTTCAGATGTAGACTGGGCAACATATTTGGGGAAGATTACACTCGCGAAACAATCACTGGTCATATGCTCCATAGTATCGAAAAATGGACAGAAGCGTGCGATGTCATCGTAATAATAATGGGGTTGTTAAGAAGTCTGGAAAGGGCTGCACTGCAGAAGTGGCGACAAGGCAAACACACGAACCAAAAGACACGCGGACTGGAGACCAAGTGTAAATAAATAATTAAGACGTCAAATCATAGGCATGGATTGGACAAAAGTCCTTTACAACAGCCCAAATGACAGCATTGGGGTAAACGTTTATTTTTTTACGTCCATGTACATGATAAAACAGGTATTGGATACCAGGTCTCTTCAATCGATCCAGCTTCGCAGTGATATGCCTTATTCAACCGATTGTGAAGCGTAACCTTTTCAAGGGGATGCAATTTCTAGCTTCTCGAACACAATTGTCAACCTCGCCTGCAAGTGTCGAATCCTGTTTTTTTTAGCAGGCGAGTCTCTGGTCGTTGAACCAGAGAGTTAGGGGTGGCTGCTGGAAATACTGAAAATTATTTTAATAAACAAAAATTTATTAAAAAAAAGAAATTCCAAAAAAATAAAATATAAAAAATATAGGGTTTTGTGAGCTTGAGGCCTTGCTTTAAATAAAACACTGTGTTAGTATTCACACATTTATTTGGTCGATATTTCGACTTCAATCTGAAGTCATTTTCAAGATTGCATGGAAATGACTTCAGATTGAAGTCGAAATATCGACCAAATAAATGTGTGAATACAAACACAGTGTTTTATTTAAAGCAAGGCCTCGAGCTCACAAAACCCTACATTTTTAAATAAACAAGGCCATCAAAAATCAAAAATTAAAATATAAAAAGTTAAGACTTAAAAAAATTATTAATAAAAAAATTTAAGAAAAATATTTATTAATAATTTTTTTTTCAAATAATGAAGAAAAAAAATATTTTGTGATATAAAAATTTCAAGTAAAACGAAAAAAAAATTTTAAATAAAAAAATTAAAAATGTTGAAAAGGAATTAACATTTATTTATAGAAAATTTTGAGTAAAAATAAAAAACTTTAATAGAAAAAAATCACAAGAAATTTTTATAAAAAAAGTTCAACAAAAAAGTTTATTAAAAATTTAGGCCTTCTAAATTGTCTGAAAAAAAAAATATAAAAAAATATTAAAAATAGCAAATTTTTAACAATTTTTATAAATAAAAGAATATTCAAAAAAAAAAAAATAAATTTTAATAAAAAAAATTTAAAAACATATTTATAAAATAAAGCAACTTAAATAGAAAAACGCAAAAAAATGGCATGCGTGTGTAGGTCTAGCCCCAGCTTTTCCAGCAACTTTGAAAGAATGACAACGTGACCCTAACAGGAGTAGGGCCTAGTCCTCTACCCGTCTCCTAACGTAATACTTGACAGTAGTACAGGGGCATATGGCACTTCGACGGTAGGAGGTTTAGTGCGGTTATTGTCTCACGCTGTCTTTGAGGCTTGCGATGCTTCCTCCATCAAACCTCGCCTAGACCATATGTATACCTTCATACTTATTTGCACACAACAACAAGAAGGCATCGTTGATGTTTATGTTGCTTTTACTTTTGTTGTTTCAATGTGTAACACATTTTTACGATTGCCTGGTACAACACATTTTTCACGAATTTGTCTCATGCGCAAATCAACCACCTTACATAAAATTACTCATACTCATATGTATGTATGTATGTCTGTGTCGAGATTAAATATCCTCGCCTTTTACCACACAAAATACATTATGAGCTGACGCATAATGATACGAAAATGTTTCATCATAAACTTCAATAATCGTAAATATAGATTTCGGTTTTTACTACCTTTGGTGCGCGAGCGTGAGCATACAAAATGACCAAATTGTCATATAGACAGTAAGTAGGTTGTCTGTCGGTCATTTGCGAAGCGACAATTAGATGTTGGAACAACAACAATAACAGCAATAATAATGAGCTAAGGGGATGTGAAATTGCAGTATTGAAAGGTGGATGGATGGGTTGAAAGAAATTAATAGCGATTGTTCATGTGGTGGCTGTTGATGATGCTACTTAACCAAAAGCAAAAACAATAACAACAAATGCATCAAGACAAAAAAAAAAAGCAATAGCAACATGCTATGCTAACAATTGGTAACTAATATTGTTCTATAGAATAGATACCCACTTACGAGCCACGTACGCTAAGTACTCAATTGACTCCCAAGCATTCAGAAGGTTACGTTTAAACTTTGGATATTGAAGATCGACTTTTTAGAGGAAGTGGAACTCGAAAGCCTAAGACTATCTACTAAATAACAAAGAACAACCATCGCACACTATATCTCATACATGTTGAGTCGGTAAGCCTGCTTTATCAATATACAGCTCAAGAATGTCATAGCCAAAATAACACTTATAGCGGTGGTGGAAAGCGTAGGGAGTGAGACTTATTTCTATTTAACTCAAATTCAATCTGGGTACAATATAAGGCTTAATTCTGTGGACACTGGTTATCAGCCAACTTCTTAGACAGTTTGACAATGGACCAATCAAACTCACACCTCCTCGTGATGTGAATGTCTGGGCGCCTAACTTGACGTTCGGCACAGTCCCTTCATAGGGGACGAAGAATATTGCGCTAGCAACTGCAAACAAAATTTCTGAATAGACTGGAAATGTTGAGAGTTGAGTATAGTTCAGGGGAATCGATCTCAAAGAGGTATGTAACTTAATAGAGAGTCCGATTATTACCCAAATTGAGATTGAAGTGATAAAAACCAGGCACCAGTTAAAATTACCTATGAAGCATACGATCTTGGAATCAAGCTCAGCGAAAACAAATATTCAAGGTTAAATGAAAGTTGTATGATATTGGACTAACAAAGTTGCAAAAATCCTTTAAGAAAGGAATTTGGTGCGTGATGATGACTAAGGCTAGCGGTGGCTTAAATAATGCTTCGTCCGTGATAATGTATTCAATTTGGTACAAAACGGAGGGGTCAAGCACATCCTATGATTAAATTCTCTGCCTGCGTGACTACAGCTTCGACTGTATGATATGGAAGGTGCTGAAAGTCTTCACCATATGCGAGTCTTGGAGCTTGATTAAGCTATACAGTCGGATCGTCAAAAAACCTCTGCCAACACTATGTTCATCTAGAGTCCAAGTGAAACCTATACTGACCGGCCAGTATAACCTTAAGTTCTTAAACAATATCTACTACGCGACAAGGCAATTCAAGTTTTTATCACAGCAATTCCGAGTGCCATTTAACCCGCCTAAGTAATGCTTAACAGCTTCAAAGAGGGCCTTCGAAAACACAGCCCAAAAAAAGAAGTTATCATCCACTTGAGAGAGGAAAATTTCAAGGGCCTTTAGAATTGTTGTTATAAGCTGTACTTGGCACAATAATGGTTTAAATCTCAATAGGGTACTCACATCACAACTTAGGATCACAAAAGGCTGCCCGCACAATGGAGTCCTGATACTCTCACATTCTTATCATTCCCCCATCCATCCTCTTTTACTTAGTCTTCCATTTCTCCTTGCTTTTTTCCGTCCTCCCATTTTTCCATTCTAATGTCTCGCTCAAATTTTTCCTCCAAATATCGCTCATCTACCCCCTTGCCCAACCACCACTCCCACAATTGAGCATGGCCGGGTGGTCACGTGAATCTACTTTGAAAGTTTCGTCAATATCGATTGAAAACTTTGAAAGGCAATGGTAAAAACCAACACACACGTCCATTTTTATTTAAAAATGAACGTTGAGTTAGGTTAGGTTGAATAGATTGAAGTGGCCGCCTACGGGCACACTTACGCCCGTGATATTAGGCCCGTTGTAATACCACAAAAATACCCCAATACCTTTCCTTTCCTGAAGTCTTTATTGAGCGGCCACGCCGTCTTTCCTTTTCACAATAGAGTGAGGACCTTATAAAGGCTACCAAGTCCTTGATGTCATGGTCAACGATCACGCTCAGAATTTCCAGTAAAGGCGCTGCCTTTCGCCACTTAGCTCCGGGCACGTGCAGATGAGGTGAATTACATATAAGGTATTGCTCTTAGTTAGTACTCTTACAGGTGTTAAAATTATACCACCATTTAAGGTGTAAGCGGAACGGGATTTTCTAGGATGCAAATTTGGCCAGATTCCCTTCGATCTCCGACACCTCGGAATGTGTAGGCATTTTTCCTCAGCTTGACGGCGGATGTGCTCCTTTAGCATAAGTTTGCATGTGGTAAAGGGGCATACCTAAGCGTTTGCATTCAAGTGGTGCCTTCCCAAGCAAGTTCATCTGCAATGCAGTTTCCCTCGATGTTCCGGTACCCCGGCACCGATATGAGGTATATTGCGATGTTCTATTGGACTATCTCTTGAAGAGATCAAGCGAAAGTTTAGTGTTAGCTCAGAATTCAACGAGTAAGAGGCAAGATATCCGATAGCAGCAATTTCTATACCGATATTGTGAGTCCCTATCCTAACTGCGACTGCCATAACGGCTGATACTTCTGCCTGTCTAAAGGAGAGTTAGAGGTCTGTTTTTTTTTTTTTTACTGGACGTTGGGGTAGCGTACTACCTTCAAGTGGCGCAATGAAACCTAATCTAATCCTGTTCATGTGCCGACACCCTGTGGGACCGCCGTTAGGCATATCGTCACGCGGGAAAGGCGATTTAGTAGCCACTACTTCGTATGCGCTCCCTTTCAGCATGCATCAATTTCGTCATAACTATAAAGGCCATCTTGCTCACAGCAGTCCAACAATCTATTTGTCCCCGCATTCGGGAAAATAAATTCCTAATGGAAGGCTGCTCTCCAAAAACTCTGTGTACAGAGAGTCTTTCGTCGTGAAAACGAGGGCATTGAAATATTACATGTTCTGCGCTTTTCAATTCGGAGGGACAGTGTGGACAGAAAGGATCCTCCTCCATCCCTCGCTTATGTAGATATTCTTTGAAACCGCCGCGCCCGCTCAGTATCTGTTTGAGGTGGAAATTAAGTTCGCTATGTTTAGAGTTAGAGGTCTAGGACACTTGAATAGACATCACCTAAAACGTTTTGTAGGTACCAAAATCTGCGTTCTTTGATACCAGGCCACCGACAGCAACGAAGAAGCAGCTAAAACGAAGAATCAGTTAAATTTGTCAGAAAAAAGTGTCTGGAAGGCCGTTAGAATCTTAATCTTTGTAAGAAATAGGGTAAGTTATAATAGAAGTTGAGGTAATACTGCTTAAGGAGAAACTTAAGGAGAAACTTGTGTCTAAAGACATGAGATTACGACAGGCAAAGGTATTGATATCTCCGACTTTCATCTCTTCCTTTTGAAACTAACTTAAAACCCACATAATCATTACTGTGAGCTTGAAACTTTCAGCTATCTAACAACCCTCGTACCAAACTTCCACATTTTCTCGGACAAATCGTAGGTGGTGATATCTAGCAGCAGAACATTGAGAAATTCTTTGATGACAAACGGTAGTGATTTTACTTTTACTTATTTTAATACGAAGATGGGTATTACGGAACCAAGGAAGCATCCTCTTTCTACGCATTAAATTTGTTATTGTTGTTGTTATTGCTTTATATTACAGTTTGCTTGGTCAGTTTTTATTACATTCAATTTGGTTTGTGTAAACTTTGTTTCCTCCTCCCCAAAACACCCTAATCGTCTTCAGCTGTTCGAATGCTTTGTATATTTTGGGTTATGCAATATAGAGACTATTAAATTCCTTACGTAAACTTATTGAGTATCTACCATATGCCTTTGTGCTTCAAATAAGCTATGCAAATCCCGACTAAATTCCTTTTATCTTGCTGTCCTAGCGATGAGTATTGGAAATTTACTTAACATGAAAATCTGAATAGTGGATGTTAATAGGCCCTCACCTTACCGTACGGTCTCGGCTGAGGCTGTCCTGTCCGTTGCGGGAACCATACCGATATATCTTCTCGCTGAGGAAAGAAAAGCAATATACGACAACCGGACAAGGTTACTTCCGCAAATACCTACACAGGATGGGCAAGGTTGATAACCCGAACTGCCTGTACTGTGGGAAAGTAGACGATGTACGCCACAGCTTCTTGTTGTTTTGTTGTTGTTGTAGCAGTGCTTCGCCCCATCCAATAGGTCTGACCAATCAAAAATTGTCATCAATATCCTCTAACGTTAGTCCGAGGAAATTTGCTGTTTCAACAGGGGTGGACCATAATGAGAGAGGTGTTAGAGGCGTTGGTTCCACATTACAATTGAACAGATGGTTGGTGTCATGTGGGGACATATTGCAAGCTCGGCATACATTTTGTATATCGGGGTTGATTCTGGATAGGTAAGAGTTTAACCTGTTACAGTATATAGATCGAAGTTGGGCTAGAGTGACTCGCGTTTCCGTAGGGAGTGTGCGTTCCTCTTCCGCAAGCTTAGGGTATAGCTCTTTGAGTACTGGATTCACCGAGCAATTCCTGACATAGAGGTCCGACGCCTATTTATTGAGTTCACCAAGAACTTGCTTATGTTTTTTGGCTTCCTACGGCTGTGTTCTCAGGTGCCGTATTTCCTCATAGTCCTTACGGAAGTGACTCCTTAAGCCCCTGGGCGGTATTGGCTCATCAATCAGATGTCTGCTGTGATGCCCAGGTTTCTGGGTATTCAACAGAAACTGTTTGGTTAGCATTTCATTTCTTTCCCCTATTGGGATTATTCTCGCCTCATTATTTAGATGGTGTTCTGGGAAAATAGGGAGACAACCCGTGGCGGTTCTGAGGGTAGTATTTTGGCAGACCTGTAGCTTCTTCCAGTGGGTAATCTTTAGGCTTGACGACCATATCGGGGACGCGTAGCATGCAATCGGCTGTCCAATTGCTTTGTAAGTGGTAATGAGCGTTTCTTTATCTTTTCTCCAAGTACTGCCAGCAGGATTTTATTACGGCTCTGGTACAATTGCGGCTAGACCCTGATCGAACGTCACACCCAAGATTTTGGGATGTACGACAGTCGGTAGCGTAAGACCATTGATGTGGACGTTCAAAATGGTCTACATTTGGGACGTCCATGTTGTAAATAAGGTCGCCGATGATTTAGTCGGTCATAATGTCAGGTTTCGCGAGGTGAAGAAACTGGAGAGATTAAGGAGTTAGCCGTTTATTTTGTTACATATCTCATCGATCTATAGGCCTGGGCCTCTGCCCATTATTGTGCAATCATCGGCGTAGGGAATAGTAACTCCTTCTGGTGGCGAAGGTAGCTTTGATATGTAGAAGTTAAATAAAAGCGGTGAAAGGACCACCCTGTGGCACCCCTTGTTTAACTCTCCTTGGTTTAGATGTTTCGTTTCGAAATTGCACCGATGCCTGCCGTCGACCCAGATAATTTGCGGTCCACATTTTAAGACTGGGGGGAAGGGTGAACCCTTCCAGGTCTTTCAGTAACGTGCCATGGTTGACTGTATCAAAAGCTTTTGATAGGTCTAGCGCAACGAGTACTGTTCTATGGTGGGGTTTTGATTTAAACCGCAATTTATGTGGGTGCTAATGGCATTTAGGGCGGTGGTAGTGCTGTGTAGTTTTCTAAAGCCATGCTGATGAGAGGCTAGTGGCAAATTTGCCTTGAAATGGGGCAGTAAAATCGCTTAAAGAGGTTTAGCTACTGGCGATAGGAGAGATATCGAGCGATATGACTCTCCTTTGCTAGCTGGTTTCCCAGGCTTTAGTAGCGGGACCACCTTGGCTATTTTCCATTTTTCGAGGATGACAAAGGTTGAAGACACGAGCTAAATATTTAAAACCCTCATTTCCTAGGCTTTTAAGCATCGGCATGGCTATGCCGTCAGGGCCCACCGCTTTAGATGGTTTAGCTTGACCGATGGCATCCTCGACCTCTTTGGCGGTGATGGTAATTGGGGACGCTCTGAATTTATGTTTGCGTGGGTCTCTGTTGGCCCTCCGTCTAGCTTTGTTAACCGTAGAATGCATTATATATTGTCCGCAGAAGGCGCTCGCGAATTTTTCGCATCGACAGCACTTTATCGCCAAAGGCGATGGAAATTTTGTCGTTGTGCTTGGACGGATTCGATAGGGACTTTGCGGCGGGCCAAAGCTTATCCGCACCGGCAGACAGGTTACAGCTTCTTAGATGCTCCTCCTATTCCGCCCGCTTGTGTTCATCCACAAGCAATCTGATGTGTTGGTTTATGTCCCTTTTTTAAGGGTCGCCGGGATCAAGCTGTCTTATAAGGTCACGCTAAATTTGCGGCTTGCGCCAGAAATTGAAGCCGAATTTCGGGAATTCTTCGGGCGGGAATAAAGCGAGCCGCGGCGGATTCAATGACCTTGCGGAAAGCGCGTGCCCCTTGCCGAGCATCAGTCGGGATAGGGAGGGCAGCAAAGCGGTTGTCTGTAAAGGATTTATATTCTTCCCACTTTCCTTTTTTGAAGTTTATGAAAGTGCGTTTTTCAGAGACAATGAAGTCGGCGTTACGCTCGAGCGAGATGAGTATTGCCAGGGGGTCGGATGCCAATGTTACCATCGGCTGCGAGGTGACGCAGTTTACAAGTCCTGCGCTCACGATTGATATATCTATATGCTTCCCAAGGCAGTTGGTTCTATGTACCGGCGCGACTCAGAATTTTTCCCGACCAAGGACTGACATTTCAGTGTAACCCCCAGCTTCTTAGAATGCGAGCACTTCGCCGAACAGCATAGAAAGGTAGAAGAGATACCCAACAATGTCATTAATGACGTGACCTGCCGAAGAGACAGATGGGATACGGTCAGCACATATGTGGGGCATATACTTATCAGTAAACGAGAAGATGGATGCCTAGCCCATTATCGTGAGAGTAGCCATAGAGCTCACGTAGCGCGCACCCGTACCCGAAGTAATGTTAAACGCGGTCCCAGGTACGGTGATTTGCGTGGGCCGTGGGAGGTTAAGTTTTAATGGGTAGCCGTTCATGGAAGAAGAGAGTCCTACACTCGGAGAGTCTCGTAGTGAGTCTTAAATATCCCGGTCAGTGCATAAAGCATTTCCTGATTCCACGAAACACAAAAAAAATTAAAAAAAAAAAAAAAAAACACAAAAAGAGGCCTTTAAGGTAAATGTTCGACAGGCTAGTTTAAGGATATCGGCTAAGACGAAGTACTCATGGAGTTGATAGCCGATTGGAAGAAATTTTCAACCTCAAAATGTAATCAAGTAAGGGAATCCCCTGCAAAAAAATTTGAGGTTCAAGCAAGATCTGAATATAATTTAGTACAATAGCGCCTTCGCTCAGAATATCACGGTTGCGTGATTATGTATTGGAGCGAAATACGTGAACTCTGCTCAAACAGATGAGCTACTAAGTAAGAGAAGAAAAGCAGAAAGTCGATATGCTAACACAAGCCGAAGCATTATAGAAAATAACGTACATATATTTTACATGCTTCGTGATTTCGAAACAGTTGGCGAGGTTGTTACAGAAAATTAAATAATGTGACTATGAAACATGCCCACGACCTCTTCTGGTTGGTAGAGGGAGGGTATCGCGCCAATGTTGAGTGCATCAGCGAATCGTTATGCAAAAAAGTGGCTAACTGTGACGGTCACATAGGGGTAGAGATATCGGTGGACGAAAATGTACAAAATGCTGCCCAAGAGCAGATATTCGTAGAATCGCACACATGTTGATCGCATGGCGGGGTCAGCATCAGGTATGCGACGAAAGTCAAATACTTGGAGCTAACCATGGGTGAGCGAATGTGCTTCCCTGCACATCTTGAAGCAGCTGCGTATGTCATCCAGAATGACTGGGGTCTGAGAGGAGGTGCTACTGACGATTATGTGAACGGATGATTATTTAAAAATAGGAATAGGTGTGAGGACCCCAAAGCCGAGGACTTTGTATCCTCACAACATACACATATCCATACATTTTTCTAAGGAACATACATTTTGAAATAACTTGAAATTTATAATAATATTTGAATTTATCACTTATACATTTTATATGAAGCACCAGAAATATACATATATACCTTTATGAATTATACCATAAATACATATATTCTGTTGTACATTGAATTGATAATTATTAAATTAAAGAACAAATTAGACTTGCGCAATTTTGCACGCAAGCAAAATATTTACATTTTCGCAAACATAAATTTTAAATATAGGTTCACCCTAACACGCATTGAATATTTGGAAGGGAGGTAGATACGCACAAAACATAAAAATGCAACGGTCAATCAACCCTTTGCACACTCAAAATCCAATACACCCAGCTACAAATACAACATACATGATAACTAAAGTGAACGGAGATCAGCAGCAAGTCGCCAAAATAAGCGCCGCTACTAATTGAAATTTCGCTATACATATTTATCCACTAGCATACAACACACCAACGCACGCCATACTACAAAAGGCAGAAGCATTGAGCAAAGCAAAACACAACATTAGAATCAGCTGATCACAAACAAATGTACAAACACACAATAATTATAGCAACGGCTAGAAAGCGCGGTATGAGCAAGTACAAAGGCATTGTATTCAATAAGGAGCATTATGGTGCATGGAAATTCTTGGGAAGGAAATATTTACCGGAATAACAGTTGTTTTATATTGTTAATACTATTAGTTGAAAGTTGTTATTATAAAATAACCGTTTGCCTGCGTGCAAAAATTAGTATATAAGAGCGACGAGTTCGCATTGAAATTCAGAGATTAGGAGACAGGCATATGAGTCGGTAGGATTTATGACTACCGACCAAGAGTACACCTGAAGTTTTTGACTTCATTTGTACTAAAAGTATATTCGTCTGGAGGCTTTATTACTCCATTCGACCGCAGAGGTTGGCCGAGGGCTTTATTACCTCAGTCACCTCTTACAAAGCAAGGGAATCATCTAGGAGTAGAAATAGAATTTTTACTAAATAAATACTTTTATAACGTTTTTATACAAAATAAACAGGGTTATTCTTTTAGAAGGACCGGTAGGAATTTCTACTTTCAGGAACCCTGGACGGACTGAGGCTAACCCCGGCAAAGTCAAAGGAAAAGTCCGTCACATAGGTTAGAGGAGGTTGCTAGAGAGAAGTTGCAAGAGCCTTACGTATGAGTACATAAGTGACGTTTATTTTGAGAAAATCCACACTTAAGATTTATTTTGAGTCTGGTTTTTCTGCTAATAGGTCATCGTCCTCTAAGCACATTCTTTCATGAGTGGAACTTGTGCGTCGGCCGATGTAATGTAGTGGTAGGGTACTTCGTCTACCACATCAAAGATTGTGGATTCAAATCCCGGGCAAAGCAACATAAAAATTTAGAAAAAAAGTTTTTTTCAATTAGAAAGCGGAGTTGCCCGTCGGCAGTGATTCGGCAAACACTCCGAGTGTATTTCTGCCGTGAAAAGTTCCACAGTGAAAATTCTTTGCAGATGCCGCTCGACGTCTACGTAAAACATGTAGGTCCCGTTCCGAAGGAGATGACGTATAAGCAATTGTGTTCATGTGGAGTTATAAGCGTACGTGAATGTGCAAGGTGTTCTTACCCCATCTCAACCCTAGGCCACTCTTATCATAAATTGAGTAAAAGGTAACCGAGGTTAGAGGCTGTTCAAATGTTTCTTCTACTTGTTTGCTTTGTGGCCTCGTGAGGTTAGGCCTACGTCAACAGGTTCTCGCGCAAAACCATACACTCGCTATTATTCCAAAACACTCGCCGATATCGACAAGACTGTTTTGGGTGGAAGAAGAACATAACCACAGCTAGTCTGAATTAAATACCATGTATTACTCCTCCGTGGTGCGGTGATAGTTTTTTCAATAAGAAAAAAGTTTTTCTAGTGGAGGTTGCCACTCGGCTGTTATTTGACGAACACGACAATCATATTTCTGCATGACAAGATTCTTAGTGAAAACTCGTCTGTCTTGGATATACCGTTTGAAGTTGGCGTAAAACATTTATATAGATCCACTCCCTCCAATTTGTAGGAAAAATTAAAAAGAGCACGACGCAAATTGCAAGAGAAGCTCGGCCTTAAATCTCTACAGGGGTTATAGCGTCTTTTATTTGATTTATCGCGCCGATACCCCAAGTAGTTTTCTCGGCGAAGGTTAAGAAATTAGAAGAATGGGGTGTGATTCACTACTAGATACTATTGTGAATTAAAGAGGCAATGCAGCAAACTGGGTCAGCTATCTATAAGGACCAATGAATAGCACATTGTGGAAGGCAAGTGCTATATTATACGAGCATTAGAATTCTGAAAAAGTTTTCGCTGAAGGTCTGGAGTCATAAGTTTCTCAATGTGTAGATATCGCCTAAAAGCATACAACAATTGATGATTATGTCTTATGTGTGCTATATTTTTAGGCGTATGTGACATACATTTGAGGATTTGCCTGACTAAATTTTATTGAAAACGATTTCTAGAATTCAGGAGCAGCGGTAACCCATGTATGTACATTTGTGGCTTTGCTCAGCTGAGTTTTTTTCCCCTTTTATGCATTTGTACCTTTCGTGAAAATGAAATGGTACATTAACTTCGTCACGAATCCCAAATTATAAGTCCTTAAAGGAAAATAGATAACTCCACCAATAATTATACCGAAATTATCAGAATGAAGAGTTGAGTTGGTTTAGCCATGCCCGTCTGTCCGTCTGTTTGTATGCAAACTAGTCCCTCAATTTTTGGGATATCTTGATAAAATTTGGTTGGCGGGTATATTTACGTGTCCTATTAGAAATTGGTTGGAACCGGCCGAATCGGGCCACTATAGCATATATTCCCCATACAACCGATTTTTCAAAAAAAAAAAAAAAAAAGGATTTTTGGCATACCTTCCCCAATTTATCAGACTGAAGCTTCAAACTTCACCATATGCTTTCGTATATTGCGCATATTTTTGTCTGAAAAAACGGATGAGATCGGTAATGTAAATAGCATATATCCCCTACAACCGATTGTTCAGATAAGAAGCTTTTCGCAATTACTGCCCCATTTTAACAGCTAGAAGCTTCAAATTTCACCGAATGCTTACGTATATAGCATATATTATTGTCTGCAAAAATCATGGAGATCGGTTATGGGATAAGATTATTGTTCAGCCCCCATTCATGAAAGGTATGAAGTCTTCGGCACAGCCGAAGACAGTCCCGTCCTTACTTGTTTTTGATAGACATCTGTATATGTAATCGTTTGCCCTAACAACTTATCTACAAACGTACATCCCAGCTTATTGTTCATTACACTTTCTACATTTTTCTCTGCCAACATTATTTGATACCCCAAATTACTACCTCCACACCTCAGCATGTGGTCAAGTCTGTAGCATTTCATGAATCTACATTATGCCACAAATACATCAATATTGACAGTTAAATTTCCTTCTGCTATTAAACCAGCAACAATAGCATTTGACAGTATTCAAAAAGGGCAAAGAGTAGGTTAGCAATAGCAATTTAACGAAGAACTATTGATTGTCGGTCATAAATCAAGTAAATGATGAAAAATTGCACGCATAGCCTAACAGCAGGCGCATAAAGTGCAAAGCACAAAGCACCAAAATAAAAAAGATGATAGAAAATTGGACCTGAATTGAATTGAAGTTGAACTTGAATGCTACTTTGTGTCTAGAGATAATTTCAAAGTAACAAGCGAGTGAATGTAAGTAGATGTTTAAGGGTATTGGTTACGTGATATGCATTTATATGTATATTTGTATTTTTTGTGTATATTTTATTAATTTGGGAGTGTGATAAGTGCAGCTTTTAGGCGCATACACTAATCTACTTTTATATTTTGTAAGTTGTTTTGGATAGGCAACTATCTTGGCGAGAAAACTCAAAGGTGGCACTATAAGCTGTAGGGGGCTGTGTGCGAATATGGGCACTATCACCGGATATTACCCTGTGGCTCTACACTGCTGTGGTTAGACCAATAATTTTATACGGGGTATTGATCTGGTGGACGAGCTTAGATACTAAATCAAACCTACGGGTACTCCAGAAGATACAAATTGTGCACCACCCCTGCGGAGCCGCTAGATAATCTTTTTAATGTGTTGCCAATAGATTTAGTAGCCAAGCAATGTGCAGCTTTTCTGCACTACCGCTGCGAGAGTTATCCGGCTGGAGAGGCAATGTGGATAGCCATGCAGCCATCCTTAAGAAACTGGATTCGCCTTTGTCGGACTATTGGGCTCCGACTGTATTTTTCGATATGAAGTACGAGGTTGTTATCCCGGATAGGGATTATTGGTTTAAGGAGCCGCCGGACCTGAGCGATAGGGTGCAGATATATACTGACGGCTCCAAACTGGATAAAAAGGTGAGCAGCGGGGGTTTTGCACCTCAACTAGGGTGGAATACATTGTTTAGCCTACCCGATCATTGCAGCGTATTCAAGCTATTTCCGGATGTACCGAAGACATCCCAATCTCATTGACATGCTTCCAACTGGCAAATTTACCATGGCGATGTCCTTGGTGGTAGAAATTGTCCCCAACTGCATTATCTTTTATATAGTTCCGACCTAGTGAAAATTTATATTCAGTGCGGATGTAATTGTAGCTGTTGTTATTTCATCCGGTTACCTTTTTCATGCCATTGCGCAGCATTTTCTAATATTTACTAGCGCCATAGTGACGTAGTGTTCGCCCCGGTATATTAAGCCTGTCAGCTCCGACTCAGAACAGCGATGATAACATCTACATAGATTGGTTGGTTAGTGTAGAAAAAAAGGTCATGCATCTGATGACTCGACAGGGCGTTTTCCTGAAAAGGCTTCCGAGGCAACCTAAGGTACAGGACAACGAATTGGCAGTTCTGTTCGCACGATGTGCTTTAGCTCTTGCTGTCGCAGGATCGAAGAGGATCCTGCAATGCTGAGGCTCGTAAAGAGTAACAGAATTGGCTCGGCCTGGCTAACGATATGTGGAAGTATTTGTAGTCCTGTAGAGTTTGTAAGAGCATATATTCTATATACAACGAAAAACGATTTTTAGCAGTTCTCAACATAAATGTAAACGATAAATTCCTTCGCACGGATACGACTGACACACAATAACTTATGGCGCAGCTGCAATCTCTTAGTGGTAGCTGAAATGGTGAAGCACTTATTGGTTGCACTGTTGAAGCAGAATGAGGTTTGTTGAAAAACTCTTCCTAAAGAGCCTCCCAGGATAGAGCTTGTTTCTAAATTTTTGAGGATTGCTTTGCACGGGACTTGAAGTCAGAATATTCGGTGTGGGGAGCGTAGCACGCTACCACCACACCATGACAGTCACAGCCCTTACCTATTCACATAAATATATGAAAGTATACACACAAGCTGTCGCATATACATATATCTATATCAAAGTCAATGTAGGACGCATTTATTTGAATTTATTGGTTGTCAACATTCGAAGACATGAAGGCCTTACCAAACTGTCGATCTGTTTGCTCCCTTCTCATGCCCTTTTTAGAAACATTTTTGATGTATTCTGAGGTGACTGCCATACATTTTATATGTCAAACAGTATTCACGGTGATATTTCTTGTCAAAAGTACAAAGATTTGTGTGCTTCTGTCTACGGAAGTGTGTCTGTATGTGTCAATTCCTTGTACATTCCTACTAACGTAAACAAAAAATGCTCAACTATCACCGCCGTGCCAGTCTCCTCTAATGTGTATCAATATCTCAAACAAAACCAAACCAAACCAATGCCCAACCCCACCAACTGGCAGCTAATAATGCGCCAACTCTACCAGCCAAGCCTACATACTCATTACGCGCGCTATGACTTCTTTCCATCATATGGCGACTGCTTTCGTTGATGTGTTATTGTTGTTGTAATGTATACAAGTATGATATGTCACTGAGTGCCTGCACACCGTCTGTCTATCATTAATATTTATTATTTTGTCACAACTTCTACTACCATCTCCCACGTCTCCGCAAGGCATGTATGTAAGTTACAACACCACCACCACCGAAAAGCTCTTTAATATATGTATAGAGGCTTTTAAAACAAAAAAAAAAAAAAAAATTTTATTTCATACTACACAAAATCAGCATCTTGTGCCTTACATTCATTGGAAAGAAACAAACGACACAGGTTTTTGATGTTTTTATATTCTGTATGAATAGGAATGAATTTATGTACCTTTGGTGTGCAGCTTGCTATTTATTATAAGCTTTTATTTACTTTCACTTTTGTTGTCTGTAATGGAATCTTGCAAGTTAAATTTGATACACTTCCCGGTGTCCGATTGAGCTGAAATTTTGCACACATGTATAACTCCGATGACAATGCAATATTACTTTGTTCGAATTCGATAAATTAATCGATAACACAGTTATCGGTAAAGATTTGTATTTACTTTGGCATAACAGCCTAAGTCCCATACAAACACGCCGGTACCTATCCGTGGATTGTGATATTTGGACGTGGTGAATCACGTGTCACGCGTGGTGAATCTCGTCGCTTGCGAAAAGCGGAGACACAACCCTCTGTTGTATTTCTGTGTATAACCAACATAGCTGAATTTTTAAGGCTGTTTAACCCTGTAATCTTTTCTGTAATTTATTTTGCTTTTGGAAAAATTACCTCTTTGAAAAAAGCTGGCTGAAAAATATTGGCATAACAGCTTAAGTTAAATCAAGAATGGAAAATCTTTGGAAAATTTGAGCAGATGTGGCAATTTCGCGCGTCCGTTGAACGAAATATTGACAATCTGCTGATCATCGCTAAGAAATTAGCGACATTCCATCAACTAAGCAGCACTTTAGCAATACTACTGTTATTATTTGGCCGCTCAAACACACAAATATTAATTGTGCATTAAATCTAAAATATACAAATACACCATAATAATTTACACGGCCAAAGCCATAATAATTCACACGCGTCATCAATTCTTTCTCTGATTCAAAATCTGAACTACCAGCGCTACCGTCAACAGCTCAGTGTCATCACTGCCAGTAGCGCCAATAACACCAAATTCGTGCCTGACACACAAAAATCGTTTCACTCAATAGCGCAAGTAAAATGTACTACGCACTCACTACTAAGAAGCGTCAAAAATTCGCTTGGAGTAATTTCGTCAATGAGCTACCATTGAGCTGGCACCGCATTGGCGCTGGCGCCATGCAATTTACATCACTAAAATTGCGCGAATGCCCAGGCTCATGACTTCAATACTTATATTTACAATGCTTTAAACTTTAAATACACCTCTGAAGTTGCTGCGCATAAAATGTGTACTAATAAATTCCAATCCGCATTATACCAAAAATTTTTGAATATAAAGATATTGCATGCGCGAACTTCGGTGAAAGCAGCGGAGCGTAACAAAATTCTAGTAGGTCACTTTCACCACACCAAAAACTTTAACACAATTTTTAACATAATTTAAGCACAGAAATACACTGATTGGAGCTTTAGTGAGTAAAAGTTAAAATTCTGAACATATTAGCTGAATAAAAAGTGTACAAATAATTATTAAATAACAAATACAGACAGTGGTAGTTTTACAAATTCTGCTGTGGTAAGTGGTGAATGTGACCTACTAGAATTTTGTTAAGCTTGCCTCACACGATTTTTCGTCTATGCAATGTCTCTATATTATATCGTTCCTGATTATACGCAGATGTAACTGAAATATGTGTTTTTGTTTCACCTCCTTTACTTATATTTAAAGCTTTTCTAAGAACAAGCTTCTATTACTTGTTAATAAAAGGAACTAAAAAGTAAAAAATAAAATTAAAGAAAAAAAAGTTTTTTAAAAATAAGCTTTTATTATTTTGGTTAATAAAATTAACTAAAAAGTATACAATAAATTGACTCTAAAGAAATATAACACTTTATAAGTTCATTGTAAGCTTAAACGATAATTAGGCTTTTTCGTCTGCGACAAAAAAATTCTATATTGTACATAATTATATATTTTTAACATTAAAACTTTACACCTAAATTATTAAATCTTACAGTTTATATCACAGTCATAATTGTTCTAATAAAAGCGTGTTACATTGCGATAGCAAGAAAAGGAGATCCTAAATGTTCTTAATTATACCATCAAAATTTAACACGTTTTTTATTAGAACAATTAGGACTGAGATATAAACTGTAAGATTTAATAATTTAGGTGTAAAGTTTTAATGTTAAAAATATATAATTATGTACAATATAGAATTTTTTTGTCGCAGACGAAAAAGCCTAATTATCGTTTAAGCTTACAATGAACTTATAAAGTGTTATATTTCTTTAGAGTCAATTTATTGTTTACTTTTTAGTTAATTTTATTAACCAAAATAATAAAAGCTTATTTTTAAAAAAGTTTTTTTTCTTTAATTTTATTCTATTAGAACCATTAGTTGTCATTCGATCCGGTGCGAAATTTATGAGCTTAATTCAAACATCGCAATATTGCTTTTTGGTGTGTTTCGCGCAGTTTTGCATGAATGTCCCTTGAAAAAGGTACCAGTTTTACTACTTTTTTGAAGAACGTAAAAAAGTAGTTGTACTACGCTGTCAAACATTTTAAAAATTTGGGCCGCCACTACACTTGATTTCGCCAGAGTTACAGAGAGCTTTCTACAATCGCAATAGTATTACTGCTTTTTTAGCAAAATATACGTTGGTAGTAGTTTTGATATATAGGTTTGCTTTAAGTTTTCTAAGTATGCTTAGCTACTTCACTAGATTTCGCTAAGGTAAGAGCTTAAATAAACTCATAGTAGATTTACCACTTCTTTTTATACACAGCGTGCTTTGCACATAGAGTATATTAACTTTGATTGGATAACGGTTGGTTGTACAGGTAGAAAGGAATCGAGATATATATAGACTTCCATATAACAAAATCATCAGTGTCGAAAAAGAATTTTATTGGGCCTTGTCCGTCCGTCCGTCCGTCTGTCCGTTCACACGATAACTTGAGTAAATATTGAGATATCTTCACCACGAGCTTATCTGGACCAAGAATAGATTGGTATTGAAAATGAGCGAAATCTGATGATAACCACTCCCACTTTTTATATATATAACATTTTGGAAAACACAAAAAACCTGATTATTTAGTAAATAATACACCTAGAACGTTGAAATTTGACGTGTGCACTGATATTGAGACTTTTGATAAAAATTTGAAAAAAAATTTTAAAATGGGCGTCGCACCGCCCCTTTTATGACTAAGCAATTTTCTGTGTTTCGGGAGCCATAACTCGAAGAAAATTTAACGGATCGTAATAAAATTGGGTACACCAATTTTACCTATATTTGAAAATATTTCTGGTAAAAATGGACGGGATCGGTTAAAGACCACGGCAACTTAGATATAAAACAAATTAAAAAAGGGTCGCAGACTAGAATAATAACCTATAAGTTAGCAAAAAATAGTTTTGAATCAATGATATTTCACTTATCAAGTTTTATTGTAAGAGGAAATGGGGAGACATTTTTTTTTAAACGGGCGGTGCCACGTGTTATGCAGAAAAGTAATTTATCTGAAATGAAATGTACAATTGAAATTCACGCTGAGTATATAATGCTCGGTTACACCCGCGCTTAGACAGCTTTACTTGTTATATCGAAAAGTAGTAGTAGATTTACTATTTTTAGAAAATAAAATAATTTTGCTCAGCCAACAAATTTCAGCTTTCGCAGTTTTGATACTTTTTTGAAGAACGTAAAAAGTAGTATACTACGTTTCCAAAAATTAAAAAACCCTCTTAGCCGACTAGACTTGACTCGGCAGAGTTTTAGTACTTTTTTTAGAAACGTAAAATAGTAGTAGTTGTACTACGCTGTCAAAAATTTTAAAAATTTGGGCCGCGACTACACAATCGCAATAGTATTACTGCTCGTTTAGTAAAACATACGTTGGTAGTAGTTTTGATATGTAGGTTTACTTAAAGTTTTCGAAGTCTGCCTAGCTACTTCCTAAGATTTCGCTAACGTAAGAGCTTAAATAAACTCTTAGTATATTTGCCACTTTTTTTATATCGAAAAGTAGTAGTAGATTTACTACGTATTTGGAAATAAAATAAATTTGATCAGCCAACAAAGTTCACTTTCCCATAGTTGAGCTTTGCTGCAAAAGCAGCATATTTACTACGTTTTTCGCAAAACAAGCGATGGTAGTAGTACATATGTACTACTATGTAGTATTGACTAAAATTTAATTTAAATCACTAAGCCTTTTCGCTAGATTTCACTACGACTCTTGCCGTTTTCTTAGATTCACTACTTATTTGGAAGAACGTAAAATAGTAGTAGTTATACTACGTTTTAGAAAATAAAATAAATTTTCTCCCCCACTACACTTTACTTTGCCAGAGTTGAAGATTTGCTACAATCGCAATAGATTTACTCCTTTTCCCCAAAATGTACGATTGTAGTAACTTTACTACGTATGAAGGTTTGCTCTAAACTTTATGATCTGTCTTAGTCAGCATTACTGCCAGAGCTGAATTAAATTCGAGAATGATATGCCACCTTTTTTAAATCGTAAGATAATAATTAATATACTACGTTTACGAAAACTACACTTGACTTTACCAGAGAAATTTTGTTATGAAGGTTTACTTTCAATTTTCCATATCTGCTAATCTACTACAGTAGACTTTAATAAGGTAAGATCTTAAATAAACTCGTAGTAGATTTACAACTTTTTTCGAAGATTACTACTTTTTGAAGAACGTAATATAGTAGTAGATATACTACGTTTTCGAAAATCAAATAAATCTGCTCAACCAATAAACTTGACTTTACCAGAATTGGAGCTTTGCTGCAATCGTAATAGATTTAGTACTTCTTTTGAGAAAAGTACGAAGGTAGTAGTTATACTATGTTTTCGAAAAAAAACCCATATGAGTTTACTATGGCTTGTCACAAGTTACATGTCCTTTCCTGGCCAAACAAAAATGACTCGCACACATATGCATATGCCAATATGTACATATGTCATCCCCTTACTCGTACATACTGCTCACAAAATTACACTCTACTGCTTCTTGTTCTTTCCATACCCTCTTTTCATGTCACTAGCTTATATGGCGTCTTTATTAGTTTGGCGTCGAATATTTGATAGATTATGTCAAAATATGAAAAATTACATCAACTGTCATTTGACAAGTTTGTAGGTATGTGAGTGTGTGCATGTGGGCGTGTTCGCATATATTAGATAGATACTACTTATACACTTTCCTAGAAAAATCCATATTCAAAGCACATATGACGTTTTCAACGGGAATACGCTAATGGACGTAAATTGGGAGCATACAGTCAGTTGTATGTGCGAATTAAAGAATTGGAACGTGTGTGGAATTGTATAAAATAGACATTAATCGACGGCTGAGCTTATCCATGCCAATGTGTATTGAAGGTTTATACAGCTATGAAGCAAAGGAAATGATTGACAATTGTAAAGGCTCTTAAATCGTGTCTACATATATAGGACAATAGGAGGTCATCTTATCCGATGCCTTTAATGTTCCAGTTCCAAAGTTTTTTGTGGTCTGCATGAAATAGATTTGACAATGAATCACTTATTTCAACAATATATATCGCAAATGTAAGTATTTTATGAAATCTGAAGCTTCTAGCCGCTAAAAAGGGGATCAGAAATTACAGTTTATAGGGGGTATATAACATATATACCACGGATCTATACGATTTTTTCAGACAACAATGAATGCTATATATGTACGTAAGCATTTGGTGAAATTTAAAGATTATAGATGTTAAAATAGGGCAGTAATTACGAAAAGCTTCTTATGTGAACAAACGGTTGTGGGGGATATATGCTATATATACGACCGATCTCATCCATGTTTTCAGACAAAAATACGTGCAATATACGAAAGCATGTGGTGAAGTTTGAAGCTCCAATCTGGTAAATTGAGGAAGATATTACAAAAATCCTCTTATCTGAAAATCGGTTGTATGGGGGATATATGCTATAGTGGTCCGATCCGGCCGGTTCTGACAAATGTGTAATCGGACACCTAAATTTACCCACCAAATTTTATCGAGATACCTCAAAAATTGAGGGACTAGTTGGCACACAAACAGACAGCCGGACATGGCTAAATCAACTCAAATCGTCATGCTGATCATTTCGGTATAATTATTGGTTGGTCTATCTATTTTCTTTTAAGGACATACAATTTTGAGATTCGTGACGAACTTAGTATGCCATTTCATTTTAATCAAAGGTATAAAAACTTTCTAAACTTAAGATTTACAGAAATTAATGAGAACTAAATCTTGTTGAGCACTGGCTTCCATATGTTCTAAAGTGCAAAGATTTATATATATTTATATTATTAGTTTGTTATATGTAACATAATTGGGGGGTCTCTAGGTCTCTATAAAACCTTTAGATATTTGAACCACCCTAATATGTATATGTATATTCACATTTGAACTATGGTATAGATATGGTGTATATTTATTGATTAAATACGGAAAAATACACATACCCCACTTATTAAAACCTCATTGTTTCCAAACTAATTATATGATCTATTGTATACTGCCATAAAACCTGAGTTGGAACCCTGCTCGGAGTTAAGCTTGCTAACATAATCAACTTATTTTATTAAGCATAAAAGAGACGTAAATTTGTTGTGGATTTAAAGTTCTGTTCATCTTTTACATATTCATAAAATTCAATGATAACTAGACGGCTTTTATAGGAGTTTAGAAACTCAATTCAAAACTTTAGAATGGCTGCAGAAAGTTGCTCCAGACTTTCAAAGACATGAAGGCGCAATGTCGAAGGTGGTAGACAGAGCGCCGAATCCAACGATACCAAGGATATACGTGTTACATGTATCTCGACCCTCGGAGGGGGCCAGGACTACATCCTCCAAATTAATAAGGAGTCGGAGATGCGTGGCACTCACAGCTAGAGATAATGTCCTTAGAAAGAGGAGAGAGCATTGCACGTATAAAAGGTCCTCGAGAGCCTGAAATTAGCGACAAATGACGAGGACATAGGCGTAGTGGTGGATCTCGTCATGGACATAAGTTGGCAGCCCACCAGAAAAGTTCCAAAGACTTGTGGATAAAGAACGGTGCAGAGGACAGCTTGTCATGGACGCAGATGCGAATGTGCATCACAGCGTATGGGGAGGGGATTATATTATACAGAGTAGAGTAAAGGTGTCTTACAGGGGTAACGTTTCCTCATATGTTGGACCAACGTCCACTGATGTGCTCGATGTCACATTGAGGTATGAGCATGATATATCAGGATATAAATTGAAAGCCCTTGACAAAGCATTCTTTTCAGACCATATATCATATATATCAGAGAAAGGGGAAACCATAAGAAACCCTAGACGACAGAATGGGATAAATTCCAGATATATGACGCAGGAAGACTGGGGTTGCCATCATAGAGGGGTTAGAGGAGTGCAACAATCTCTCGTCAAAAGTGCTGACAACTGCGTACAACAGACTTTATCTTCTGAAAAGATTCAAGGGAAAATCAAATCTGCCATGGTGAAGCAAAGAGTTGAGTCATCCTGGAGGGCAGGTAAAAGGCATTTTCAACCTGACAAAAGTTACGGAAATTGAGGAGCGCTGGAAAGAATATAAAGATTTGTTGGGTATATTTAAACGTGAAATCAGCAAGTCAAAGAGGGCTTTATGGAAAAATTTCTCTAGGGGTATAGAATGCTTCAGCTAAACGGCAAGTCTGAAGAAATCCTATATAAGGGAGATACAGTACATGGACTGATGAGAAAGGATGACAGGAAGGGTCACAGGCGCTACACAGCACACACCTCCTATCAGCAGATGATACTGAAGAACAACGTGAACACTCCAAATACGGAGCGACCATTACCAAGATTGGTGACGGTAAACATTTTGGCCTAGATCCAATCATCGGGGCTTGCTATGTTGCAGGTGGAAGTATTGTATAATGGCTTAAAACAATCTTTGGAGGTTGCACCACGTTCCGCAATCTTGAAAAACGGCTCGCATAGTTATCATACCGAAAGCGGAAAACCAGTCATCTGCATCCGAAACACCACAAGCCTATTAAATTGACATCTTCTCAATTCAAACTCCTAGAGAAATTCGTAAAAGGTGGGCGGAGATAGCGTGCATTGCCCACTATTCCAAAGATCCTGTGTTCAACTCCCGGGCAAAGCAACATCAGAAATTTGGAAACAACCTTTCCCAATTAGAATAAAGTTTTTCTAAGTGGGGCGCCCCTCGGCAGTGATTTGGCAAACACTCCGAGTGTATTTGTGCATTGAAACGCTACTCAGTCAAAACACATCTACCTTATGGATGCCGTACAGGGTCGGCGTAAAACACGCAGGTCTAGTGCCGCAAATTTATAGGAAATAAATCCCTGTGTACAAGTGCAGCTGGGAATAAAAATCAAAAAGGAGGAAGACATAAATTGGAAGAGAAACTCGACCTTCAGATATGTATCACGCCTTGTATTTATATTTTCTTTATAACTATATAAAACCGAATATGAATGAAGCACTATTCCCTTCAGCACAACATGCTAACACCAAAGGCAAGTCAGTTGGTACTGCAGTGCATAGATTGCTCATAAATACAGAGAAAGCCTTGGAATACCAGGAATATACTCTGAGTGTTTTCTGGACATTGGCGTTGCAATAATCGACAGTATCAAATCGATTAAAGAACATCCGTCATAAAAAAATTGGGTCGGCTCCGTGTAAAGTTGCAGAATGATCACGTGGCAAAGTCGTCTATGAAAAATAAAAAAATAAATAAATGTAAGGCGCGATAACCTCCGAAGAGATCTAAGGCCGAGCTTCTCTTCCAATTTGCGTCTTGCTCCTCTTGATTTTCCCTACAAATTGGCCGGATGGGACCTACATGATTTTATGCTGACTCCGAGCGACATCTGCAAGGCAGATGAGTTTTCACTGAAAGCTTTTCATGGCAGAAATACACCCGGAGCACTTGCCAAACACTGCCGAGGGGCGACCCCGTTTAGAAAAATTTTCTTCTAACAGAAAAACCGTATTTCTAAAAATTTTGATGTTGCTTTGCCCGGGGTTTGAACTCAGGGCATCCGGTGTGGTAGGCGGAGCACGCTACCATACCACCGTGGCCGCCCGTCGTCGATGCGAGCCATAAAATCTGTTAACAGAGGAACTCCACAAGTTAGGGTATTATGACTAATGCTTTGGACGCAGGTCGTCAACCAATTATTTAGGCGGTTCGACAGAGGACCATTTAAACTCACGGCGTATGCAGATGACGTTTCAGTCATCATAGACAGGCAATATTTGTACGTGTATCAGTAGTTTATTTTAGCTTTCATATCATTTAGTGTTCGTGATATTCCTCCTGAAATGTATCCTTTAGCTCACTAGGCTTCAGTCGCGACGTTTTATAATGCTACATGTCGTCGACTCAACTATTGTTAGAAAAACGCGATATTAACACCGCTATGTTGGGAGAACCTACTACAAAGGCATTGGGAGCAGTGTTTTCATTATTATTTTTCCCTAAGAATTGATCCGGGGCATAGGTTGCAACAACTGTTGAAGTAGGTGTAGATTAATTTTAGAAATTATCACTTCAGTCGAGACAGACGTAGATGTGGAGGAAGCCCCCTTATACTTAAAATTCTCTCTTGAACTAACACCGCTTTAGTCCTACTTGTACCCCCAGTTGTTTATCCGGTTCAGGGCATGGCGAATTAAAAGATATCAGCTGATTGGTAAAACTAAGAGTCAAAATGGGTGTAGCGGGCTAAGCTGACGGATGGATGGACGAACATTTTTTAAGTGAATTTCTTTTATTTTGGTCACCGTCTAACTTAACTTGAAAGACATTTTGCCGAGCCATTCGAGTCCAAGCTATGTTTTGGTTAAGTTGACTTATCGTGCGGTTTTATTTACCTGATTCGGGAAGAAATACTTTAATCAGACATCCAAACCGCCCTAAGATATTGTAAGGAGACAGTAAGGGGTCTAGTAGTGAAATGAACGCGAAAGAACACTGTGGAGGAAAGGAATCGATTACTTACCCCAGGTACTTGTAATAGCGAATGAACGCTAAAGTAATTAATACTACCCAGCTCTGACTACAACCCCCGCGTCCATTCTCTTCCACCTCAGTTTTCTTTTATATGGAATCGCTATAACAAATATCGAATTTCTGCTTCATCTGACCGATAAATTTCAATATTTTTGTTTGTATAAACTTCGTAGAGAAAATAACGCAATTTTTAAAATCACATTAATTTGTATGAAGACGTTCTGATGCCCAACAATTTTCCTTCTTGCGATGTTATTACCCTCCCAGTAAACAGACGAATTTGTCATATTAAAGCTAAAAAAAATAAAAAAAAAAATATTAAAGCTGCTGCTGCAAAAAAGTGATATGCTTGCCTCTCCCTGTTTGTTCCTCGTCTCTCCTCTATATATTTCAACTTTCACATTCTCTTCCAACCTCCCTATATTTCTTTTCTTCGCCTTTGAAAACACTTGCTTCCTCTCCTTCCTATCTTACCCTCGTACTTTCTTCATTCTTAACTCCATTTCCTAATCACGCTTTTTTTCTTCTACTCTCCAATTCCCACTCCTATCTCTTACTTTCCATTTTCGAAAGGCTGCCTAAACAGTACATTCATTTTAAATAAATCAAACAATAAATTAGATTTTTTGAAGAAGGTTGGCCCCGGGCTCACATGTCGGAACAAAGGTTTTCCGAATATTCAGCGAATCAAAGAGGAACCTCTAAACAAAATTTAAAGCAAATCACACCATTAGTTATTTTTATTTAGAATGGATCGGCACCAGGCTCACTTACCTGAAAGGTAAGAAAGGATAGGGACGAAGTTGTTATTATAGCGCATCTTTAAAGCCCATTGAGCATACGCACAAAATGTCATCAATATCGCATCAGTCATTTAGGAAGAATTTAGTCACAAACATTCATACAAAGGAAATATATTTATATATATATATTAAAAATAAATTTGCCAGGGTCTTAAAGTACTTATTCTGCAATTTTCTTTTGTTCTTATGATCTATTCATACATGTGGGAACAAGTCACGACTTTAGATTAACGTTTTGTTTATTTATTGCACATCTCCAAAAATTAAATCGTAACCATAAATAAGTACGATTGCTAAGTGGAATATCAGCCTATCTCAGTTGTCATTTCGATTACGCCCTACCTTAGCAAAAGCTCAATATGCTTTGTGGTGAGGTGGTGAAGATGGGGTGATATTCCACTTAGCAGTCGATTTATAACAGCACATTACCACGTCATCACTTTCTCTATAAACTGCAGAACTTTTTTATAAGTTACATTTGTAAATACAACTGGAAATGGGGGGATTTCACCACGCTTCCCAAATGATACCACCCCACAAAGTTCTCCTTCTACAACGCCTGGTGCTCCAGAATCACCATCAGCTGCACCACTTCTACCAATTCCAGCACACATCATTGATTTTGTTAAAGTTTTTCTTATCCTTCGATACCTATTCGCACATTCTGACGTCGCTACTATGGGCACGACAACAGTTCGGAGTTCAAAATCCTCAATGTATGCATTTGTTGAACCCCATCCACTAACTCGCATTGGTGTGTCTGGTGTTAATTTAGAGCTGCAAATTCCAATGTGCCTTACTTGAGGACTCTGGATGAAGGGTTCACTCACTTTAATAGCACCAATATCCATATTCTTTGTTTTGCGTTTATAATCAGGAAGAATTGTCTTCTCCCCTGTTCGGCATTGTCCAACTTCGGTAACTATATTGGTTACACCTGCCTTAACCTCGAATAATTTTGCTTTTCTGTCTTTCAGGCAATGCGCAGCCGTGATCACTTTTGTCATACTAATTAATGAACCAGCGCATTTAATAAGTTGTTCATAATTTATTGATACCATATAAGGGCTATCTTCTATCCTCGACAAATCGCCACCAACAATGCGCAACCGCGAGTTCGCACAACTCAAAAGGCTGCTAAGGACGGCAAAAAGGACCGTGAAATAGTTGCGTAGGTTCATTATAATTTGTCACTTACTGTCGAATGTTAGGTAGAAATTAACTGAAGAAAAGTCTTGTTGGCCTTATTTAAAGAAATATAGCTTGAGGAAATTTTTTAAAGTATTATAAGATTTCAAAAGCAGGTGAACAAACAGTTTTTGTTCTACCAAAATAAGAAATTCAACATAAATAAGATAATACCGTAACGGTATTTTTTTTTTAATGATTAAATACAGAAAAGTACACATACTTCCTCCTCATTAATTTCTTTTTGTTTTCAAATTGAAAATCACTATTACTTTGGACGAGTTAAAGTTGTTTGTATTTCCGGAACGAACTTGGAAGCAGCTTAGCCCATTTAAATGAAATTTCGTACATAGATAGTGTATCACATTCTTACAAGGTTGCCACCTATTTAGAATTAAAAAAAATTAAATGAGATATTAGGGTTGAGATTAGGGTTGCCACCTCACCTTATTATTTATATCTCTTTGTACATCCACTACTATCGCGGAAACGACTGAAATTTTTATTGAACTTTGGTACATCGATAGTGTGACACATACTGAGACTTTCTATCTAAATATTACTACAAAATTAAGAGCTGATACACCCTCAGAGGGTTAGGGGCTTAACATATACTCGCGGCAGGTATAAAATAACCAAATTGATACCAAATTGAGTCAAGGGGTTGTTTAGCGCAACCCTTTCAAAAGGTTTCCAGCACAATATATAGCTTCTCCCAACCTTACCTACCTGTGGCGGAATCCTGTTTCTTTAACAACCGAAGCTCTGGTGACCCTAAGTTCCTCATGGATCTAGGGGGTGGGAGGCCGGTATGGCCTGGAAATTTTCTTGTGGCCATACCAAATCGTTCCCGAGATAGTCGGGCTAGTATTGATAACACTCATCAACAACAACAAGTGATGCAGTGCGTTGAATTTTGAATATATTTTGTTACTGCTGAGGTTATTTTAGCTCACAAAACACGAATCCGAAAAAAAAATTGAGGTGGTCTGACTTCGAATTAAAACTTAATTCAGGCACCCCGTGGGTGATCTCTCGTAGGTAACAGGCAAATAAACAACAAAACATATATGTATACACAGGAGAATTTTGATGATGCTTTGCAAGCTATTGACATTTAAGCTAGTGTTACTTGTACCATTTTGTCGACAAAGGAAAATACTTTATGGTCCGGGTTTTCAGTACAAGTTCAACTTTGCTTGTTTCGTAAACTGCCCTTGAAATTATTCCGCAGTTTTTTAGTTCATTGAAGTTGAGCTTAAGCGTCCGCTTTAGCAACGTTAAACTCTAGTTAACCTCTTCCTTAAGTACGTTCATTCGAAATGGCGTCCAATATCCCCAACTAGCATTTGGGCTTGAGTACCATTCGAGCTCATGTTGATAACTGGCATACTTCTAAGGTTTCAGGCGTTGTTTCTAAGCAGCTTAATTTAAAACCTAGCTATGACAGAAGTCAAAAGAAAGAGGCTGCTAAGGAAACCCTCTACAATAGCCAAGTGTATGGTATGGGCTTAAGATTCAATCTTACTTGGTACTTTAATTACTATATTTGCGACAACCTGATACGATACCGAACAAGTGAAACCACACCTGTGGTGTACCCACAACTGTACAAGGAACCGCCTTCAGGTTTTTCATACGAACAATGACACGAAAGAGAATCGACGCATATTACCTCTTTGTCGATTTTAAAGCCGCCTTCGACAGCACGAAAAGGATCCGCCTATATGCCACTATGTCTGAATTGGGTTTCCCCGAAAACTTATACGGCTGAGCAAAATGACGTTGAGCAATAACATTAGCTCAGTCAGAATTGGGAAGGACCTCTCCGAGCTCAAACTAAATGAGGTTTCAGACAGCGGGACCCCCTGTAGTGCAATTTCTTTAGTTTGACGCTGGATATTATACTAGCTGCAGAATTTAACCGCTCTGGAAAAATAGTCTATAAAAGCGTGCAATTACTGGCGTATGCCGATGACATTGATATCATCAGCCTGAACACCCGCGCCGTAAGTTCTGCTTACTCCAAACTGGAAAAAGAAGCGGCAAAGATGGGTTTAATGGTACATGAGGACAAAACGAAGTACCTGCTCTCATCGAGCAAATAGTTAGCGCATATGCGCCTTGGCAACCACGCTGCTGTTCACAACCATAATTTCGAAATAGTAAAAGACTTCGTTTATTTGGGAGTCAGCATTAATACTAACAACAACATCAGCTCTGAAATCCAGCGAAGAATCAATCTTGCCAATAAATGCTACTTTGGACTAGGAAGGCAATTGAAGAGTAAAGTTCGCTTTTTGCAAACGAAAATCATGCGTAACAAGTCACTTACCGTACACGTCCTGCTATATGGTGCAGAGGCGTGGATCATGACAACATCAGACGAAACGGCTCTGGGAGTATTCGAGAGAAAAGTGCTTCGAAAGATTTGTGAACCTCTACGCGTTGGCGATGAAGAGTGCCGTAGAAGATTTAATGCTGAGCTGTATGAGCGGGGTGGATCATAATGAGAGGGCTGTTAGAGGCGTTGGTTCCACAATACAATTGAAGAGATGGTTGGTGCTATGTGGGAACATGTTGCAAGCAGGACACACATTTTGTATATCGCGGTTGATTCTGGATATGTAAGGGTTCACCTGTTACAGTGGCCAGATGGAAGTTGAGCTATAGTGACGCGCGTTTCCCTAGGGAGAGTGCGTTCCTCCTCTGCTAGTTCTTGATAGAGCTCACAGAGTATATTAAGTTTGATTGGATAACGGTTGGTTGTACAGGTATAAAGGAATCGAGATAGATATAGACCTCCATATATCAAAATCATCAGGATCGAAAAAAAATTTGATTGAGCCATGTCCGTCCGTTCGTCCGACCGCTAACACGATAACTTGAGTAAATTTTGAGGTATCTTGATGAAATTTGGTATGTAGGTTCCTGAGCACTCATCTCAGATCGCTATTTAAAATTAACGATATCGGACTATAACCACGCCCACTTTTTCGATATCGAAAATTTCGAAAAACCGAAAAAGTGCAATAATTCATTACCAAAGACAGATAAAGCGATGAAACTTGGTAGGTGAGTTGATGAAGCTGAATAGAAAATTAGTAAAATTTTGGACAATGGGCGTGGCACCGCCCACTTTTAAAAGAACGTAATTTAAAATTTTTGCGAGCTGTAATTTGGCAGTCGTTGAAGATATCATGATGAAATTTGGCAGGAACGTTACTCATATTACTATATGTACGCTTAATAAAAACTAGCAAAATCGGAGAAGCACCACGCCCACTTTAAAAAAATTTTTTTTTTTAAGTAAAATTTTAACAAAAAATTTAATAATTTTACAGTATATAAGTAAATTATGTCAAAATTCAACTCCAGTAATGATATGATGCAACAAAATACAAAAATAAAAGAAAATTTCAAAATGGGCGTGGCTCCGCCCTTTTTCATTTAATTTGTCTAGGATACTTTTAATGCCATAAGTCGAACAAAAATTTACCAATCCTTTTGAAATTTGGTAGCGGCATAGATTTTATGACGCTAAATGTTTTCTGTGAAAATGGGCAAAATCGGTTGAAGCCACGCCCAGTTTTTATACACAGTCGTCCGTCTGTCCTTCCGCATGGCGGTTAACATGATAACTTGAGCAAAAATCGGCATATCTTTACTGAACTTAGTTCACGTGCTTATCTGAACTCACTTTATCTTGGTATAAAAAACGAACGAAATCCGACTATGACCACGCCCACTTTTTCGATATCGAAAATTACGAAAAATGAAAAAAAATGCCATAATTCTATACCAAATACGAAAAAAGGGATGAAACGTGGTAATTGGATTGGTTTATTGACGCGAAATATAACTTTGGAAAAACTTTGTAAAATGGTTATAACACCTACCATATTAAGTAGAAGAAAATGAAAAAGTTCTGCAGGGCGAAATAAAAAACCCTTGAAATCTTGGCAGGTATTACATATATAAATAAATTAGCGGTATCCAACAGATGATGTCCTGGGTCACCCTGGTCCACATTTTGGTCGATATCTGGAAAACGCTTTCACATATGCAACTACCACCACTCCCTTTTAAAACTCTCATTAATACCTTTAATTTGATACTAATATCATACAAACAAAGTCTAGAGTCACCCCTGGTCCACGTTTATTGCGATACCTCGAAAAGGCGTCCACATATAGAACTAAGGCCGACTCCCTTTTAAAAAAAATTAACACCTATCGTTTGATACCCATATCGCACAAACGCATTCTAGAGTCACCCCTGGTCCACCTTTATGGCGATATCTCGAAAAGGCGACCACCTATACAACTACCACCACTCCCTTTTAAAACCCTCATTAATACCTTTAATTTGATACCCATATCGTACAAATACATTATAGAGTCACCCCTGGTCCACTTTTATGGCGATATTTCGAAACGGCGTCCACCTAAAAACTAAGGCCCACTCCCTTTTAAAATACTCATTAACACCTTTCATTTGATACCCATATCGTACAAACACATTCTAGAGTCACCCCTGATCCAGCTTTATGGCGATATCTCGAAAAGGCGTCCACCTATAGAAATAAGGCTCACTCCCTTTTAAAATACTCATTATCACCTTTGCTTTGATACCCATATCGTACAAACAAATTCTAGAGTGACTCCTGGTCCACCTTTATGACGATATCTCGAAAAGGCGTCCACCTATAGAACTATGGCCCACTCCCTCATAAAATACTCTTTAATGCCTTTCATTTGATACACATGTCATACAAACACATTCCAGGGTTTCCCTCGGTTCATTTTCTTACATGGTTATTTTCCTTTATGTTGTCACCATAGCTCTCAACTGAGTATTTAATGTTCGGTTACACCCGAACTTAACCTTCCTTACTTGTTCTTTAGGTGCTTGATTCGCCCGGCAATTCCCGGCATAGATGTCCGGCGCCTGTTTGTGGATATTACTGGGGACCTGCTTGTGCCTTTTTGCTTGCTGTGATATATTTCGTGTCGTGTTCATTTGTTTTATCGCAGTTTTTAATAGCGAAAAATGTTAGAAAAGTTACCAACAACTGGGAAAATAATTTCACTTGCTAAGTGTGCCAGCACCCTTAGCCAAAGTAAATGTCAAATTATTGTTGCTTTGCTTGCAACAGCAACTTAAGTGGCGTGTCTTTAAAGCAAGAAAACGCTTGTGGGCGCTATTTATGTATACATACATTTTTCATGGTTTCAGAAAATTTCAAGGCCACGTGAGCCAACAGGTTTTGCTCTACCATAACAACAAATTTAAGATAAGTTTATATATTCCAACGAAATGCAATTAGCGAGAGTTTGTCAAAATATTTTGCTAATCTTTTTCAAAAGAAATTTGTCTTTTATTGGTTTATTAAGATACTTATTTGTACAGTTGAACTGCGGTATTGAGACCACGCCCGTATGATTAATGATTTACTACAGAAAAGTACACAAGCTCCATTTCTTAAGTTATATTTGGTTTCAAACTAATTTCATAAAACCAGAATTGGAATACAGCTTGAAATTAAGTGGGCTGACAAAATCAAAATCTCCTGCTAAATATACGTGAAACACTAATTTGTTATGGACTTAAAGGTCTGTTCATCTTTCACATACTTCGCTTAAAGTTTAATTTCTAACGAGCCGCATCCGTGCGTATCTTACGCAACAAATATAAAAGGCTCATATCAAATATCAACAGAGATCAGCTTTTCTATCAATCAAACATCTATAAACTTACATGCGCTTGCGCTGCCATCTGGCGAATATTAACAACTTCTGGTAGTGCAGTGTTAGATTAGGTTGAACTGACCGGTCCATGAGGACCTCACATAGACTGAATAAATCCGTAGTGTTACCAGAAGTTTGTTCTAATGATCAAACTGAAAAACCCTATCAAAAACCAGGACCTATGTTAGAAATTAACTCCGTCCTCTCGGCAAATACTAGAAGCTTCCTTTAAGCCACTTGCTGCTTCTAGATCTATCAGCTGTATCACTTCTAATAGCTGGAGTCTTAGCCTGGCAAGCGCAGGGCAAGAGCACAGAACGTGCTTGATCGTTTCCTCCTCCAGCCCGCACTTCCTAGATCTGCTATCACTGACCAAGCCTAACTTAAAGGCATGTGACGCCAGAACGCAGTGTCCAGTCAGAATATCTGTCATGAGTCTACAGTCCTCTCTATTTAATGATAGAAGCAACTTTGTTAGTCTAAGCTTGTAAGACTTGCACATAATCTTCGACCCTTTACAGCCCCGCGCTTGAACCCACGCCTTTCCTGCTTGGTCGATCATGTGAACCTCTCGCATTCGCTTAACTTCGCCCAGTCTAATTGGGACGTCTACGGAGCAAGCTTCAAGGGATGCGCCCTTTTTAGCTAGTTAATCCGCTTTTTAATTCCCATCTATTCCCATATGCCCTTGGACCCAACATAGATGTATGCTTCTCCTTGTCCCGGTTCTCTCCAGGGACTGCTTACACTCTAACATGCATTTAGATGCTGTGCTATGCGAGATTATTGCCGTAGTTGCTGCATGACTGTCAATATAAAGGTTAACACGATTGCAGCTTGGGCTAGTTTCTTCCACGGTTTCTACTGCTTTAGTTACGGCTACTATTTCCGCATGGAAAACGCTACAGTAATCCGGCAGCCTGTAGGATCTGTTTATTTCCAGATCAGCACAATATGCAGCAGACCCTACTCCTTCCACTACCTTGGAACCATCTGTGTGCACATGTATCGCCTAGTCCGCCATTTGAGCACCCTTGCACTAACCGTCCAGCTCTATTGAGGTCTTAAGATTGCTGTTCGTCTTGTCATTGTTGAAGCCATACTGCTATGTCCGTATGGTCGGCGCTCAAGCTGCCCCGATGCACCGAGCTTGATTGCAGTTATTAACGCTATGTTCTTTGCTACCAGGTCTACAGGTGGAATGTGCAGAATGGCATACAGTGCAGCAGTCGGGGTTGTTTCAGGGCTACGGTAATGCTAAGCATTGATAGTCTGCATACCCCCTCTATATTTTTGAGGTAGCTTGCTTTTTGTGTGGCTATACACCAAACAAGAACTCCATAGTATAGGATAAGGCTTACAACCGCGGTAATAACCCAATGGTAAACAGAGGGCGATAAGCCCCACGTACACCCCAGCATTATTTTACATGCATAAAGTGCCGTTGAAGTCTTTTTCACCCTCTCCTCCACGTTGAGCTTCCATGACAGCTTACTGTCTAGGATGATTCCTAGATAATTTGTGCAAGGTTCCTCCTGTAGGGTCACCCCTCCTAATTTATGCCTGATCCAATTTGGGACCTTGTGCCTCTTTGTAAAGAAAACCATATCCATTTTATCCGCGTTGACTTTCAACCCGACATTTGATGCCCAGGTATGAATATCCCGAAGCGCCCGATCCATCAAGGAGCTAATTTTTGCAGGGCACTTTCCATTTTTGACAATTGCAAAATCATCCGCGTAAGCCGTAAGTTTTACGAGTCCCTCATCAAATCGCTTGAGCAGTTGGGTGATGACCAGCATCCATAGGAGAGGTGATAGCACCCCTCCCTGCGACGTTTCCCTGTCCAGTGATTTCGTGGCCTCGTACAATCCCCATTGTAATGTTATCTTCCTGCAATTTAACATGCAGCCGATCCATCTGGTTAAGGCTGGATATACTTTAATGTATTTAAGACCATCCATAATCGTCCATTTAGAAACATTATTGAAAGCACGGGCAATGTCTAAGAAGACTCCTAGAGCATATTCCTTATATTCCAGGGCTTTCTCTACCCTTATTACCACCCTATGCAATGCGCTGTCTATCGACTTGCCTTTGGTGTACGCATGTTTTGTTGTGGAGAGCAGCTTTTTATCCACGTTGGACTTTATATACACATATATCAGTCTCTCAAAGGTTTTGATCAGAAATGATGTTAAGCTAATGGGTCTATAATCTTTGGCACACACGTCACCGATCTTCCCCGCCTTAGGTAGGAAAGCTACACGAGCAGTTCTCCAAGATTGCGGTATATTATTCAGTCTTACGAAATATTATTTTGAGCCATTCCACGACCGTTCTACTTGAAACTTGTAGCGTTGCCGGGAATATACAATCTGGGCACGGCGATTTAAACTTCGAAAACTTTTTCACTGCCCATTCGATCTTGGTATCGGTCACCAAGCCCGGCACTACCTGCTCCTTGATCGAAGTATGAGTGCGTCTGCTGGCTCTTCTAAACCATCTTCCAATGGGAAATGTGTATCGGGAAGTACCTCAAGGGATTCCTCACTATTACGTGACCATTCCCCATTATCTTTCTTTATTAGTCCCTGGACTATATTTCCCCTTGCTAGGATTTTTCTCAACCGTGCTGTTTCGCTGGAGCACTTTATGTCCGTACAGAAACTTTTACATGAGATTCTCTTCGACCTGGAAATTTCACGCTTGTAGATCCTCAGTAGATCCCTGTATTCGTCCCGACACACTTCGCTTTCCGCGGTCTTTGCTAGCTTAAACATTTCTTTTACCTGTCTTCTTAGAAGACTCAGCTCATTGCTCCACCATGGCGGCTTTGCTTTTCCTCTTAATCTTCTTAGAGGGCAAGCTTTTTTACACGCAGTCATAAGCGTCGTTGTTAGAAATTCATTAGACTCCTCCAGTTCTTCCACATTGGCAACCTCTTTGGGTTGTCCCAGTTTCGTTTCTACCTGTTTCTGGAATTTAGTCCAGTTTGTTGACCTAGGGTTTCTAAGGTTCCTCCCTTCTCTACACTCTTTCGGGGGATGCTGAAGCTGATATACGCATGGTCGAAGAAGAATGGTCTATCAAGAACCATCCAATCATACTTCGATATATCACGTTCGGAGGTCAGTGTAATATCCAAAATATTGCTGGATGTTGGACCAATGTATGTAGGAACATTTCCCCTGTTGTCTGTCTGAAAATTTATTTGCAGGAAGTAACATAATAGAGATTCGCCTCTCTCGTTCGTATCTGCTCCTCCCCACTCATTTTGGTGTGCATTTGCATCTGCGCCAATGACCAGCCACCCTTTGCGCCCTTCGTCCTGTACTAGCCTCTTGCACTCCATCGGTGGATCCTCCGCAGCATGGGCCATGTAGCAGGATGCCTGCTTATTCTTTTGCTCAACGGCCGCCACTACGAGGTCCTCAGTAGTGTAATGGTCCTCAGCATATATTACTGCAGCTCGCACCCGTCCTTCCGTTTGCGCATGGTACACGCCAAATCTGCGCGCGCTAAGTCCAGAAACCTTTCCTCCCGATTAGAGCCACGGCTACTGGATCAGCGCCACGTCAAGCGAACCCTCCCCAAGTGTTAGGAGGAGTGCGCTCGACGTCCCTTTACTGTGTTGGAGGTTTATCTGTAGGACTCGCAGCACCATTGGGCTGTTTGTCCCCCTCCAGCACCTTCGTCGTGACTTTTTCGTCCTCCCCTTGCCCTTTTGGTTTAGAGTTTCGAAGCCCCCTTCAGCCTCTTGTAACTGTTATGCCGGGTGTTCCTCTGTGCGACTACAACACCATCTGGCTGTTGGTCCTCTTCTAACACCTTCGTGGTTACGTCGGCTACATCCACCTGTCTTTTTTTCCCTACTTCCAGTGTTAGTTCTAATCAAATATTCACAATAGTGCCATAGTACAAATAGATTTCTTTGTGTGCTCATAATCGTTTATTTTTAACAAATTATTTTAATAAAATATAGCCAAACAAAAGCACTACGACTAATAATGCCCAAAGCTCGCTAATAGCACGAATAATATTCTTTACAACCAAAACTTTATTTATAGATTTGGATTCCAAATAAGAGCGAATAAGGGACTTGCACATAAAATTAGCAAGTAGAAATAATATATAAGATATTATTTGTAGTGCGAATAAAAATATTATTCGATAAGCCAACTCTGGAACAGGCTACGTATAATTGGCCATGGGTGAAACATGAGTTGGTAAGATTGACTGCTTCTACAGCTAATGACTCTCCTTGAACTTTATTGGTAGGAATAACTCGTTCCTTCAATGACAATCGGTAAAAGTTTTATAATTAAAAGGCTTGTTCCACTACATAAGCGCGGAGGATCCAAATTACGAAGCATAATAGTTATGGACCTCTATTTAAGGAACAATCGATGAAAAGGAATTTAAGGAGGAGCCGAAATAGGGTGATATTCCAACCAGCAGTCGATTTATAACGCCATCCTCCATTTAACGTTTCATCGAACTTATTACAAATTTTAGAACATTTTCATCATTTAAGTTTGTATATATACTCGGCTATTCGTAGTTCAAAATTTCTATCTCATATGATACCATCGCACATATCGGTCCATTCACAACCCCTGGTGCTCCAGAATACCCCGGATACGTATCACCACGTCCAGCACAAATCATTGATGATGTTAGCTTTATCTTTTGCAACTTATAACAACATATACAAACCGGCATTGCTACTATAGGCAGGACCGTAGTTCGGAAAATATCCGAAGCAGTAACTTCTTTGGCATCTGTTAAACCCCATGCACTAATCCGCAATTTTGTGCCTGTCATTAATTCAGTTTTGCAAAGTTCAACTGTTTGTACTGTAGGACTCGGTATAAAGGGTTCACTCACTTTAATAGCACCTGTGTATATCCATATGTGATATTCTCATATTAAGACTACATGGAATATATGTATAAACTTTGCGCCAGGCGAATTTGTCCATCGTCGTTTATATGGGTAATACCAGCTAAAACTTAAACAAAAGGCGCTCTTTTCGATGTACATATATTGGAACTATTTTTCGTCATCCCTTGTCAAATTTGGTTTCCAGAAAAACCGGTTTCGGCGTTGTGCCATCATCAGTGTCGATTTTCGTTCTGATCTGTTGTTGTCGCTTATCCTGTATTTATAATTCGTAGGCACATGAGCAGGTATTGTCAAAATTGATGCTCGTGTATATTTATGTATATGTTCTGTGTGTTCATTCAGAACCGAGGGCAATTTCTACTAATCGTTTTGTGTGGCTGACTGAGGCAGGTAAAAGTCAGTAATTCTAGTCATTTGACCTTCTTTATGGGTTTGTTGCTTTGGTGCGTTTATTGTTTTGCCTTTATTTGTTGTTGTGTGCTTGTCTGTTGTACCTGTGTTATTACTTTGTTTCCTGTAAACAAGTTTTAAAGGCTCAAATATTGTGTCAAAAACTGTATTTGTCTGTTCGTTTATTATTCTAACGTCGAATGTTTTCTGTTTTTACTTTTCCATGTTTTCGAGTACGTTGAGACGTCGGCCTTTTGCTTGTATGTGAAGGACCGTAACTGTTTGATTGATGTTTGCTGGAGAACATTCATTTTCGACCATGTGATTCGCGAAGTTAGACTCTGGTATAATGTTAGGATTCCGTGTTTCTATGCTGTAATCCTTTCGCTCTTTTCCTTCCCAGGCAATGCGCATCTGTAATCACTGTTTGGATAGTGACTAATGAACCAGCGCAAAACTATTTCCGTTATATCCCAAGCTTCGCCGTTAAAAATGCTTAAGTGACGTGGCTTTAAAGCAAGAAAACGCTTGTGGGCGCTATTTATGTATACATACATTTTTCATGGTTTCAGAAAATTTCAAGGCCACGTGAGCCAACAGGTTTTGCTCTACCATAACAACAAATTTAAGATAAGTTTATATATTCCAACGAAATCCAATTAGCGAGAGTTTGTCAAAACATTTTGCTAATCTTTTCATAAGAAAATTGTCTTTTATTTGTTTATTAATATGCTTATTTATACAGTTGCCATAAAACCAGAGTTCGAACACAGTTCAAAGTTAAGTGGGGTGGCATAATCAACATCATCTGCTAAGTATACGTGAGACATTAATTTGTTATGGACTAAAAGGGCTGTTCATCTTTCACATATTCGTAAAATATAAATTTTAAATTATTTGTAGTATAAATAAAAAGATTATTCGATAAGCCAACTCTGGAGCAGGCTACGTATAATTGGCCATGGGTGAAGCATGAGTTGGTAAGATTGAGATCTGCGACAGCTAATGACTCTGCTTGAGCTTTATTGATAGGAATTGGAAACTGGATGCGTTTAAAATGGAAAGGCATATTTGACGTTATGGAATGGAATGCTTGGTAGTAAACTTTGTTGTTTTCAACAATTTCGATACAATTAATTCCTCGGTAATTCGGTAAAAGTTCTGTCACAGAGTACATTAATTTTGTTCGCATAATGGTACTTCTTAACGGCATAAACTAATCGAGATAGATGTAGACTTCTATATATCAAAATGATCTGGGCGAAAAGAGAAGTTCATTTAGCCATGTCCGTCCATCCATCCGTCCAGCTATCCGTAAATTTTGAGGTATCTTAATGAAATTTGTTATATAAGTTCCTGGGCGCTCATCTCAGATCGCTATTTAAATAAACGAAATCGGACTATAACCACGCCCACTTTTTCGATATAGAAAATTTCGGAAAACCGAAAAAGTGCGATAATTCATTACCAAATACGGATAAAGCGATGAAGCTTGGTAGGTGGGTTGACCTTATGACGCAGAATAGAAAATTAGTAAAATTTTTACAAAGGGCGTGGAACCGCCCACTTTTAAAAGAAGGTAGTTTAAAAGTTTTGCAAGCTGTAATTTGGCAGCTGAACTCAGCCTTCCTTACTTGTTTATTGTGTTTTTGTGTTGGTTTTCTTACATCGAAAAGCCATTTTTATTTTATATTGGATTTTACCTTTATCAAACATTAAAAAATCATACATACCAGAGATCTGCTTTGAGTACTAATAAAACGAGTGCATTTAGTCATGAGACAAAAAAATTGTGTCTAAATGTGTACTTAGTCAAGTACAGAAAAATACTATGTGTGATTAGCCCATAATATAGAAAATGCATACGAGTGCCCCGCAACACATATGTCCCATACATATATGACATTGTTTAGTATAAACTGAAATCATAGTCGCTTTAACTCAGTCGCACGTTGGTTTCATGTGTAATACACTGTATACTTGGTTTATTATCGGTTTTTCTTTAGCGCTGTATTCAGTTTAGTTTCGTGTACATCGTTGTGTTGATAGCGTCAGAAGACTGATATGACTTTATTCATTTTATTGCATTGTTAGTCTTACTTATTCCAATTAGTGTGTTCATATAACACAATTGAATTTCTTGCTCAATAAGACAATTGAGTACTGAACTGCTTGTTGGCTTATGAGCGGTTATTCATTTTACGAAGCCTGACTATGTAAATGTGTGTTAGTGGATATAAGTGCTTCTTATTCTTTGTTGGTATACGCAGTAATACTCATTTTTTGGTTAGTCCACTAATAACCTTAAAAGATGAATAATTGCAGCTCACTGATACATACTTATTTGTGTGTGCGGGCATTAAGTTGATCACGGTAAACCTACAATATCGTGTGCTCAATGCAACGAGTATTTCCGTTTGCATTACGTTGACTTATCTCACGCTGACGCGGATTTTCTCTTAAATTCTAATAAACTATTCTTTTGCAAGCATGCCTGTCTGAACGTCGCACAGTGGCGCCTCTGCCGTTAAAGCATGGCAAAAATCAAAAAAATCATGCAAGCGTTCGCTAAATCAAATACATGTTTCTAATAGAGAATTCAAGGAATCAAGAATATACAACTTTTTTTTCACAGAAAATTATAGTTTACCAGGTAGAGCTGCTCAAAGTTGACCAATTTTCAACATTGGGAAAAATTTGAAATTTTTCTTCTTTTTCGTTGTATTTAAAATGGTTTTGTGAGTAAATAAGGCGGCTGGTTGTCGTTTTCTTGTATAGTAATTAAAGATAATTTAATTTAGGATTTTTTGTTAAAAGTTGGCGAATATACCTGCTTTTCGAAATGCCTATTTTTAGGCCCTTTTTAAAACTTTGATGGAAAAAACAAAAAAATGTTAAAATATGTGCTCCGTAAAATAAACAGTAGTTATTTGTGAAATATTCAGTTACCTAAATTCATAAAGTCTACCTGCCTCCAGCTGCAACTTCACTTTTTACATCAAATAAAGTTAAACAACCTTGGGCATAAATACGCGCCTGGGCAGGTATATATAATTCAGTACGGCCGTAAGGTCGTTTTTGTTATTGGAACTTGTTAACAACATACATTTTTTTAGTTACGAATTGTATACCTGAAATTCATTTTAATAATTTGATTAGGTATATAAAGCTATACATCATACAATAAACATTATCATTCGTCTTTTGGAGATTAAGGAACTAAGTATTATGTTTACTAAAATAAAGTGAATAGTAGTTTTAAATATAGTTCACAGTTTAATATTTAGTCGGATACACTCGAAGCCAATTCTAATATGTATCTAGAAAACTCGAAACTATTTGCGGTGTTTAAATATACAAAGTCAGGACGGGACTTCGTTGAGGCTATTATGAGAGAATTAGCGAGTGAAACAAGCATTAAAGAAAAGGAAGGCCTGGAAGAAAAAATTGGTTTACAATACATTATGATAGAAAGAAAATGGAAGGACGTCTATCGTAACAATTCAAAATTTCTAAGTAAGCATGAAAAGTGGCTAGCTTGCAAAACTTTTTTGGACGAAGAAACGTCTAGCACGTCAACCAATCCAACAAAACCCATAGAAGAATGTTTTACCTACACAAGGAAAAGGAAGCTGTCTGATAACACAATAGCTATGGTCACGACTCATCTTTCAGAAGCACTGGCTATTAAATATAAAAAAGACGAAGAAAACGTGAAGTCTCATATAACAGAAGCAGTTGCGGTAGCAAGTCCAGTGCGACTGATGAGGATCAAAAACAGCATTCCCACACCACCAAATGCGCTACCTAGGAAATACACTCCCGAAGAAGCTTTGGCGCTGTTTATAGATTTCGGTTTAACGAAGAAAAAATATATTATATTGCGTAAGTCATCATTGCAACGTAATGTCGATATTTTACCTGGATACATAAACATTACTCAAGCCAAGAAAGAAGCAGTTCCTCTAAGTCTCAAAATAACCGAAGTATCATCTGAAATTGAGCTACAAAACCTAATAGATCATACGTCTACACGACTCCTTCAAATTTTTACTGAAGAAAAGTTGAAATCACTGCCAAAGGAGCTAGCATTGATAACTAAGTGGGGCTGTGATGGATCATCAGGACAAAGCGCATATAAACAAAGAATAAATGTAGACGATGAAACAATTACAGATGGTAATATGTTTATGGCTTCCATTGTTCCATTACGACTAAAAGATGGAGCTTCAGAATATTGGAAAAATCCAGGTCCATCATCAACTATCAAATTTATTTTAAAGTTTAGGCATTTCGCCTTCAAACGACTATTAAATTTTTATAGAAATTAATACGTCTATCGAGTTTAGTACAAATTGGTAAAGCGGTTACTAAGATCAAACTTTTTAGCATAAATGGGCAGTGCCACTCCCCTTTTCCAAAATTCGGTGGCTGATTAATCTTTAGCTCAAATAAAATTTCATTGAACCACTTTCAATAACTTTTAGTTATTAATAAAATACATATTTGGCTTGTAAATTAAAAAAAAAAACATGTAAAATTTTACGATGAATTCTGAAGCACCTTGTTATTGTGGCACCAAAAACGGACATTTGAGTTTTAAAAGAGTATTGCCATTTAAAAGAAACAATACGTCTATCGATTTTGGTAGTTATTGAAAACTTTTTGTCATAAGTGGGCAGTGCCACGCTATCTTATCAAAATCATTAGCTTATCTTATTTAATGCTTAAATACGTCATTACAAGACAAATGTCATTTCATTTTATTTTTTATTTTTTATTAAAAACATTTTGTTTTTGCATTTTTCTAAAAATTTTCGAATTTTTTTGAAGCACCCTGTATCTGTGACATTCTGAGCTTTCACACAATAAACCCTAAAATAATTAGCTTTCATTTGCATTTTAAATTTTTAAAATATCTTCATTGGTTCAAAAGTTATGATTTTTGCAAAGAAAAAACTCAAAGACGCCACTGTGCGTCGTAAGTCAGTTCTTTCGCCTCCACTCTTCTCCCCTTACCAACAACAATGCATTGACAAACCATTCCGCTACTATCAATAAAGAAATTGCTGCTCTTAAGGAAGATAATGCTCATATTCTTACGATTTTGAGTACAGTATGTGATGACTACAAAACACCTGCTAAAAAAATGTAATGACATGCATATTGAACTTTGTGCCATGCGCGCTCTACTTCTTGATAAAAATAATGCTCTACCTAAGCTTACTTCGGAATTACAGTACTGTTCTTGCATGAACATAAGTAGGTAAATAAAATTACACCCAAATATTTATGTTAAAGGTTCGTTATCTAGCAGCCTGAACATTAAATTACAAATATACAGTCAACATATGCATACATATGTACATACATTTGTACGTACATATGTACCTATTATTAGACTGTGAAGACATAGCAAACATTTGAAGATAAATACATACACTCATGCATGAATATAAATATAAACATTAACCCTTTGACGTCATAATTAAAGTGAGTGCGATTAAAAATATGTTTAATATATAGGGTTTTTAGTTGAGCTTTGAATATGAACTGATATCTGTTTCAAGTATCTATCCCTTTTGGAATCACCGTTATAAGATGTTGCTTATAAGCAACATTGCGCCATGGTGGTACATTTTAGAATAAAACCGAATTTTGAACTTTATATCATTTTTATTAAGTTTTATTACATTTTATGTGTGGTATGAAACAAAACAATTTGATGGTGGGTTACAACACAAGTGTACCTGACATTTTGACATTATAATGCCGGTTTGGCATAATCGGTACCTCCCTTTTGCTCCCAATTCCAGCCAATGGCGGTCTCGATCTAGACGCATTGATTTTGGAGGTTTCGATATGTATGATCGTGTTGCTGAAGATGGTGGACTTGGTGATCCAGTATTCGAAACATTAGATGGTATTAGAGAAGTTGATGGCGGTGAATCTGATTCCATACTTGAAAGGGTTGTCGACGGACGACCCGTTGTTATTGTTGCTGTAGCAGTGCTTCACCCCAGCCAATAGGTCTGACCAATCAAAAATTGTCATCAAAGTCCTCTAACGGGAGTCCGAGAAAACTTGCTGTTTCAACAGGTGTGGACCATAATGAGAGAGGTGTTAGAGGCGTTGGTTCCACATTACAATTGAAGAGATGGTTGGTGTCATGTGGGGCACATTGCAAGCAGGGCATACATTTTGTATGTCGGGGTTGATTCTGGATAGGTAAGGGTTTAACCTGTTACAGTATCCAGATCGAAGTTGGGCTAGAGTGACTTGCGTTTCCATAGGGAGTGTGCGTTCCTCTTCCGCAAGTTTAGGGTATTGCTCTTTGAGTACTGGATACACCGGGCAATTCCTGACATAGAGGTTCGACGCCTCTTTGTGGAGTTCACCAAGGACCTGCTTATGTTTTTGGGCTTGATACGGTTGTGTTCTCAGGTGCCGTATTTCCTCATAGTGCTTACGGAGGTGACGCCTTAAGCCCCTGGACGGTGTTGGCTCATCAATCAGATGTCTGTTGGGATGCCCAGGTTTCTGGATATTCAATAGAAACTGTTTGGTTAGCATTTCATTTCTTTCCCTTATTGGGAGTATTCTCGCCTCATTATGCAGATGGTGTTCTGGGGACATAAGGAGTCAACCCGTGGCGGTTCCGAGGGCAGTATTTTGGCAGGCCTGTAGCTTCTTCCAGTGGGTAATCTTTAGGCTTGGCGACCATATCGGGGACGCGTAGCATGAAATCGGCTGGCCAATTGCTTTGTAAGTGGAAATGAGCGTTTCTTTATCTTTTTCCCAAGTACTGCCAGCAAGAGATTTGACTATTTTATTACGGCTCTGGATGTTCGGTACAATTGCGGCCCCATGCTCACCAAAATGTTGATCCTGATCGAACGTCACACCCAAGATTTTGGGGTGTAGGACAGTCGGTAGCGTAGTGCCATTGACGTGGACGTTCAAAATGGTTCAAATGGTCGATTATTTGTTTTATTTCAGATTCTGCGAGACCTTTTGGGTGCATTTCTAAAAAAAATCTAATTGTTGATAATAGTTTCTTCCTGAGCTACTACAGACAAATGTTGCCTATAAGCAACATTGTGTTCATAAAATTCCTCACAAAACAATACACAATTTTTTAAAGTTTTGCAAACGCTATTTAATTTACTTACCTTTTATTTATAATAGTATTCAGTTTTTAAGAGAAAATTTCGAGTCTTGACTTTTTTATATGAACTTTGGTAAAACCTTTTTTTCACTTTCTTTTGCACACGCTTGAGCCTTATTTCAACTACCTCGCAATTAAACACTTGTAAAGCTCTTCAAAATATAACTTCGTAAAGAAATACTTATACACACAAATTTCATTGGAAAAAACCCGTTAGCAAAAATAACATACCCTGCAGGAAATATAACCGAAAACACACAATGTTGCCTATAAGCAACATTTGACATCAAAGGGTTAAAGATCAATACGGCTGGTCTTCTCTCCCTGAATGGGATTCAAAGATAGATCAAGTGCCTAAAAATGTATTGCTATATAATGTATACAATAGAAATAGGAATATTTACACATTTGTACAAACACACACAAACATATATGTATATGCACTTCACGTTTGCATATGCGATAAATGCACACACTGATCGTTGAAAGAAAAGTAATGATCAGTCCCTTTTTAACATACACACATACATACATAATCAGAATAGGAACATAGTTGTAAGAAATTGTATATAAACCCTTTTTATTATTAAATAAAATTAGAAATAAACGAATTCTCAAGAGGAAAGATCTTTCATTCTTCTTCCATATTTTTCTTGCTTCCCCCCACCAGTCGTAAGGGGCAAGAATAAGTAATTGTGCATTTGGTCCATACAAGCCTAAAAAGAACTCAGCGGAGTTGCTATAAGTCTCTGCAAAGAAAAAGAGCATGAACAAGCAAACAATTGTGTAAGACGGGACAGCAAAGTATGTTCGCATTAATAAATACAAAAAACCGTATTAGTAAGAAAACTATACTCAAGTTAAAAAAACAATTACAATCCAAAGGGATATCATTTGCTGTGAGTCGAGGCATGGCAAGGTCAACCAGGCGACCAAATCAATTACCTCCTACGATTCCTTTGGAGAAAAGCAATTGAAAATAAGGAGCAAAAATTCTCAAATAAAAGTAAGACCTGTGAAGCAAATACAGGCAATAAACATATGTATAAAAAAGCCCTGTAAACATAGGTAAAATTAAAACAAAAAGTCCCATAAAAGAAGGCGCACTAAAATCCTAGCATTGGCTAGAAGAATTTACCCAGAAGGACTACATTTTAGTGGTTTAAAAAGACCTAAAGAAGATATACTTGGCAAAAACAAAAAGCCAATTAAATACAAATAACTCAGCATGGCGAAGATCGCTGAAAGTCAACTTGATTTAAGTCAAAGAAAAAGACACATATTCAGAAGAAAAATAGATTTTATCTTCAGACTTCTGGACAAGTGTGAACTTGCTAACAGTACCGCTTCTGATAAATTTATATACAAACACTTTGAGGATATAAAATTGCTTTACAGAACACATTTTGCTGAAGTCTGTAATCCAAAATTAGAGAATTATTACCACAAAATGTTGGCCGAATATCATAAGAAATATATCTACATACCTAATTTCCTTGCAAATAAAGTAAGAGTAAACGAAGAAGAGTTCAAATCAGATGAACATACTTTAGGAGACTTAGAAGAAGAAGAAACCGTCATACTCATTCCATCACCGCGATTACGTCAGCTATTCATGACGCAACAGAAGGACAAGGGTGAATACGAGTCAACCAATAATGGCGCGCACGACAATGATATGAACTCATTTTCAATAACACACAGAAATATTAACGCGCATAAAAGTATTAGTGATATTCGGACCGAGGCTGATGGAAATGCAATTCTCATTACGCGCTCTACTCCCTCGGCAGGAAATTTTGGTCGAATTTGCCAAACCGGGGAGAGAAGTGGAATAAACATTAGGACAGAGATTCTTGAAGATGGCGTTCGGTGAGTTTTTGAAGTGTTTGATTTGGAATATTATTCCACGCTTCGTTCAAACAATCCCAGAGGTGAGGAAGGTTTGTTGGCTATAGATCTCTCACACGTCGATCCAATTCTTCCCACAATAGCTCTATGGAATTTATATCGGGTGATTTTGGTGGCCACTCCATTGTACTAAATTGACCTACGTCCTTTTTTCGTTCTAAATAAGAACTACAATATTTTTATACTCAGTTGAGCAGAGCTCACAGAGTATATTAACTTTGATTGCATTACGGTTGGTTGTACAGGTATAAAGAAATCGAGATAGATATAGACTTCCATATATCAAAATCATCAGTATCGAAAAAAAATTCGATTGAGCCATGTCCCTCCGTCCGTCCGTCCGTCTGCCCGTTAACACGATAACTTGAGTAAATTTTGAGGTATCTTGATGAAATTTGGTATGTAGATTTCTGGGCACTCATCTCAGATCGCTATTTAAAATGAAAGATATCGGACAATAACCACGCCCACTTTTTCGATATCGAAAATTTCGAAAAATCGAAAAAGTGCGATAATTCATTACCAAATACTCATTAAGCGATGAAACTTGGTAGGTGAGTTGAGCTTATGACGCAGAATAGAAAACTAGTAAAATTTTGGACAACGGGCGTGGCGCCGCCCACTTTTAAATGAAGGTAATTTAGAAGTTTTGCACGCTGTAATTTGGCAGTCGTTGAAGATAGCATGATGAAATTTGGCAGGAGCGTTACTCTTATCACTTTATGTCTGCTTAATAAAAATTAGCAAAATCGGAGAACGACCACGCCCACTTTTTAAAAAAATGTTTTTTTAAATTCAAATTTTAAAAGAAAAGTTAATATCTTTACAGCATATAAGTAAATTATGCCAACATTCAACTCCAGTAATGATATGGTGCAACAAAATACAAAAATAAAAGAAAATTTCAAAATGGGCGTGGCTCCGCCATTTTTCATTTAATTTGTCTAGGAAGCTTTTAAAGCCATAAGTCGAACAAAAACTAACCAATCCTTGTGAAATTTGGTAGAGGCTTAGCTCCTAGGATGATAACTGTTTTCTGTGAAAAAGGGCGAAATCGGTTGAACCCACGCCCAGTTTTTATACACAGTCGACCGTCTCTCCTTCCGCTCGGCCGTTAACACGATAACTTGAGCAAAAATCGATATATCTTTACTAAACTCAGTTCACGTACTTATCTGAACTTACTTTGTATTGGTGTAAAAAATGGCCGAAATCCGACTATGACCACGCCCACTTTTTCGATATCGAAAATTACGAAAAATGAAAAAAAATGCCATAATTATATACCAAATACGAAGAAAGGGATGAAACATGGTAACTGGATTGGTTTATTGACGCAAAATATAAATTTGGAAAAAACTTTGTAAAATGGGTGTGACACCTACCATATTAAGTAGAAGAAAATGAAAAAGTTCTACAAGGCGAAATCAACAGCCCTTGGAACCTTGGCAGGAATATTGTTAGTGTTATTGAATATATAAATAAATTAGCAGTACCCGACAGATGATTTTCTGGATCACCTGATCCACATTTGGTCGATATCGCGAGAACGCCTTCACATATACATCTAAGGGCCACTCGCTTTTAAAACCCTCATTAATACCTTTAAGTTGATACCCATATCGTACAAACACATTCTAGAGTCACCCCTGGTCCACGTTTATGGCGATATCTCGAAAAGGCGTCCATATATAGAACTAAGGCCCACTCCTTTTTAAAATACTCACTAACACCTTTCATTTGATACCCATATCGTAAAAACAAATTCTAGAGTCACCCCTGGTCCACCTTCATGTCGATATCTCGAAAAGGCGTCCACCTATAGAACTAAGGCCCACGCCTTTTTAAAATATTCATTAACACCTTTCATTTGATACCCATATTGTACAAACAAATTCTAGAGTCACCCCTGGTCTACCTTTATGTCGATATCTCGAAAAGGCGTCCACCTATAGAACTAAGGCCCACTCCCTTTTAAAATACTCCTTAACACCTTTCATTTGATGCCCATATCGTACAAACAAATTCTAGAGTCACCTCTGGTCCACCTTTATGGCGATATCTCGAAAAGGCGTCCACCTATAGAACTAAGGCCCACACCCTTTTAAAATACTCATTAGCACCTTTCATTTGATACCCATATTGTACAAACGCATTCTAGAGTCACCCCTGGTCTACCTTTATGGAGATATCTCGAAAAGGCGTCCACCTATAGAACTAAGGCCCACGCCTTTTTAAAATATTCATTAACACCTTTCATTTGATACCCATATCGTACAAACAAATTCTAGAGTCACCCCTGGTCTACCTTTATGTCGATATCTCGAAAAGGCGTCCACCTATAGAACTAAGGCCCACTCCCTTTTAAAATACTCCTTAACACCTTTCATTTGATGCCCATATCGTACAAACAAATTCTAGAGTCACCTCTGGTCCACCTTTATGGCGATATCTCGAAAAGGCGTCCACCTATAGAACTAAGGCCCACACCCTTTTAAAATACTCATTAGCACCTTTCATTTGATACCCATATTGTACAAACGCATTCTAGAGTCACCCCTGGTCTACCTTTATGGAGATATCTCGAAAAGGCGTCCACCTATAGAACTAAGACCCACTCCCTTTTAAAATACCCATTAACACCTTTCATTTGATACCCATATCGTACACAAAAATTTTAGAGTCACCCCTGGCCCACCTTTATGGCGATATCTCAAAAGGGCATCCACCTATAGAACTAAGGCCCACACCCTTTTAAAATACTCATTAGCACCTTTCATTTGATACCCATATCGTACAAACAAATTCTAGAGTCACCCCTGGTCCACCTTTATGGCGATATCTCGAAAAGGCGTCTTCCTATAGAACTAAGGCCCACGCCCTTTTAAAATACTCATTAACACCTTTCATTTGATACCCATATCGTACAAACGCATTCTAGAGTCACCCCTGGTCTACCTTTATGTCGATATCTCGAAAAGGCGTCCACATATAGAACTAAGGCCCACTCCTTTTTAAAATACTCACTAACACCTTTCATTTGATACCCATATCGTAAAAACAAATTCTAGAGTCACCCTTGGTCCACCTTCATGTCGATATCTCGAAAAGGCGTCCACCTATAGAACTAAGGCCCACGCCTTTTTAAAATATTCATTAACACCTTTCATTTGATACCCATATCGTACAAACAAATTCTAGAGTCACCCCTGGTCTACCTTTATGTCGATATCTCGAAAAGGCGTCCACCTATAGAACTAAGGCCCACTCCCTTTTAAAATACTTCTTAACACCTTTCATTTGATGCCCATATCGTACAAACAAATTCTAGAGTCACCTCTGGTCCACCTTTATGGCGATATCTCGAAAAGGCGTCCACCTATAGAACTAAGGCCCACACCCTTTTAAAATACTCATTAGCACCTTTCATTTGATACCCATATTGTACAAACGCATTCTAGAGTCACCCCTGGTCTACCTTTATGGAGATATCTCGAAAAGGCGTCCACCTATAGAACTAAGACCCACTCCCTTTTAAAATACTCATTAACACCTTTCATTTGATACCCATATCGTACACAAAAATTTTAGAGTCACCCCTGGCCCACCTTTATGGCGATATCTCAAAAGGGCATCCACCTATAGAACTAAGGCCCACACCCTTTTAAAATACTCATTAGCACCTTTCATTTGATACCCATATCGTACAAACAAATTCTAGAGTCACCCCTGGTCCACCTTTATGGCGATATCTCGAAAAGGCGTCTTCCTATAGAACTAAGGCCCACGCCCTTTTAAAATACTCATTAACACCTTTCATTTGATACCCATATCGTACAAACGCATTCTAGAGTCACCCCTGGTCTACCTTTATGGCGATATCTCGAAAAGGCGTCTTCCTATAGAACTAAGGCCCACGCCCTTTTAAAATACTCCTTAATACCTTTCATTTGATACCCATATCGTATTCTTATAGCTTAGCCTTCCTTACTTGTTATGTATGTTTCTGATCGTTATCTTGTTCGTATATGAGTACACGACCAATCAAATAATGCCAGATGGTATTGCATGGCGTTGGAGTATACTGTGCTACTGCTGTTTTCTTATAATTCCTACAATTTGTTTTTTTTTAGTTTACCAACGCCAGCGTATGTGAAACATCCCCAAATCATCACGCTGCTTTGAATTTTTCATTGACGTTTCTGCGAACATTTTGACGACTATGGCTACCGAAAAGTTCGAATTTTAATTCGTCTGACCATAAAAGTGATTTCCAGTCAATATGTTCTTGAGCGAACTTCAGTCTTTTCTGTTTATTTACTGGCCGTATAAGTGGTTGTCTGCTAGCAATGTGCCCAATCATACACTTTACTTTAAGCCGGCCTTTGACTGTCGTGAGCGATATTGGTGAATCGAAGTCTGCATTGATTTCAGCACGAATTTATGATGCAGATTTCCGTCGATTGGTGTTACTTATTGCATATATTTTGTTGCGATTCTTTGCTTTGTCTTTCTTGGTCGACCTGATCGTTTTCTGTTAGTATTTTGTCCAGTTTCCCGATATCTTCTAATGGCCGTATGAACTAAACACAGAGATATTTTCAAAAGTTTGGCTATTTCTCTATAGTTTTTCCATGCTTTTTGCAAAATAATGATTTGGGCTCGTATTTCGACGGATATTTCCTCTCCGGAATAATACAATTCTGAGGCGATTTCAACATCAACATATTTTTTATCTTGTTCTAATACTTTCCGACTGTGAATATGCCACGCTCATGGCGGAACTATACAAAGTGGCAGCAGGGTGACAGCTGATTTGTAGTTTTTAATATGATTGGATACATCAACTTCCTGAACAGTATGAGTTTGACATTAGTCCATCTATTTATAAAAACAAAGTACATGGACTTTGTATTTATATATGTTTTCATGTTACCATGCTGCCACCTTGTATGGTTCCGCCATGGTCACGCTGTAGTGACATCACGAATGCTCATCACCATTTTTCGGCTGCCAACAACGATGCTGATAGTTTAATCTCTTTACTGCCTTCTTCTTATTCGGATGCTGCAACGGCTGCAATGTCAATGCGACTAGTTCGAAGTCATTATCAGCTGCTGTTTCAAGACCTCCCGCTACTGCTAGCCAACATGGCTCTGCTAACAACAAAAATGCTAAAAAATCTTTAATTGCTCTCCCATTGTTACACCTGCTGTGTAAATAATAATAAACAAGCCAAAACACTTATGCCAGCGTCACTGCCACTCAGCATACCCCCTATACCCTGCTAACTCCTGTGGTTGCTGACTTGCAACCATCAAATAACGGCGGCATGGCTGATTTGAATACTGCTTCTAAAACTTCACGTAAGAAACTTAGCCCACCCCTATTCATCGGCTCTAATACTAGTAGTAAGCTAAGTGTAGTTTTTAGTATGAAATGGCTACACTTATGTTGTTGTTGTTGTCTTTGCAGTGGGCTACACTTATCATCTATCTAATTTTACTACTGCCGACATCTTATCCTACGTGTCCACAAAAGCTAGTATTGATACCAATATTTAGCCTGCTACTGTTTGGTGAAAAAGATACCCAAGTCTCAACTCTGCGGAAAATTAACATTAAACTAGGTGCATCTGAGGGTTTATACGATAAAGTTTTAAATCCAGGTGTCTGACCAGTGAAGGTTAAAATTCGCCGCGCCTCAGACAGTTCATATTTAAATGCTGACAATAAGTTGGTTGCGTAGAATATCCAAATCTAATTCCAGAAGGTCTCTGGGATCAGCACAAAGACTAAAGACATTTTTAATTTGAGTGCTCACTTGGAATATGATGTTCTTGTACTTGTTGAGACCTGGATGAACTCTGACTTTTATGATAATTAATACTTTGATTCTTCTCTTCATAATATCTTCCGCAAGGAGCGGGACCTTAAAAAATTTATGAAAGTGCGTTTTTCAGTAGTAATGAAGTCGGCAGATCGCTCGAGCGAAAGGATTATGGGTATGTGTTCGGAAGCTATTGTAACCATCTGCTGCCAGTTGATACAGTTAACGAGTCCTCACGATTGAAATGTCTGGCGAACTGTGACAGCTTCCTACCGTATGTGTGGGGACGTCTCCGTTTATCGTTAAGAACGCTATTTCTTATATTTGGTCACACATTCTAGAGTCACCCTTTGTCCACCTTTATGCCGATATCTCGAAAAGGCGACCACCTATACAACTACCACCACTCCCTTTTAAAATCCTCATTAATACCTTCAATTTGATACCCATATCGTACAAACATATTCTAGAGTTGCCCATGGTCCACCTTTATGGCGATATCTCGAAAATGCGTCCACCTATAGTACTAAGGCCCACTCCCTTTTAAAATGTTAATTAACCCCTTTCATTTGATACCCATATCGTACAAACAAATTCTAGGGTCACGCCTGGTCCACCTTATGGCGATATCTCGAAACGACGTCCACCTATGGAACTAAGGATCTCTTCCTTTTAAATTACTCCTTAACATCTTTCATTTAATACTTATATCGTACAAACAAATTCTAGAGTCAACCCTGCATAAACACAAACTCAGCGCGTCACCAATTACCATCACCGCTAGAGAGGTTGAGGACGCCATTGGTCGCGCTAAACCATCCAAAGCAGTGGGCCCAGACGGCATAGCCATGCCGATGCTTAAAAACCTAGGGAAAGAGGGTTTCAAATATTTAGCGCATGTCTTCAACCTGTCTCTTTCCACCTTTGTCATACCCGAGAAATGGAAAATGGCCAAGGTGGTCCCGCTACTTAAGCCTGGGAAACCAGCTAACGTAGGTGAGTCATATCGTCCGATATCTCTCCTATCGCCAGTGGCAAAGACGCTTGAAGCCATTTTGCTCCCTTATTTCCAAGCACATTTGCAGCTAGCCCCTCATCAGCATGGCTTCAGAAAACTCCATAGCACTACCTCCGCGCTAAATGTCATTAGCACCAAGATAAATTCCGGTTTGAATCAATATTCCCACCATAGAACAGTACTCGTAGCGTTAGACCTATCAAAAGCTTTTGATACGGTCAACCATGGCTCATTACTGCAAGACCTGGAAGGGTCCACCCTTCCCCCATGTCTTAAAAGGTGGACCGCAAATTATCTGGGTGGTCGGCAGGCATCGGTGCAATTCAGAAACGAAACATCAAAACAAAGGAGAATTAAACAAGGGGTGCCACAGGGTGGTGTCCTATCCCCGCTTTTGTTTAATTTCTACATATCTAAGCTACCTTCACCACCGGAAGGAGTCACAATCGTTTCCTACGCCGATGACTGCACAATAATGGCCACAGGCCCAGGCCCAAAGATCGATGAGCTATGCAATAAAATAAACGGCTATCTCCCTGATCTCTCCAGTTTTTTCGCCTCGCGACACCTGGCATTGTCACCGACTAAATCTTCCGCGACCTTGTTTACAACATGGACGCCCCAAATGTCGACCATATTGAACATCCACGTCGATGGCACTACGCTACCGACTGTCCTACACCCCAAAATTTTGGGTGTGACGTTTGATCAGGATCTACGTTTTGGTGCGCACGCAACCGCAATTGTTCCAAGAATTCAGAGCCGTAATAAAATCCTCAAATCTCTTGCTGGCAGTACCTGGGGAAAAGATAAAGAAACGCTCTTGACCACATACAAAGCAATTAGCCAGCCGATTACGTGATACGCGTCACCCATATGGTCGCCAAGCCTAAAAACCACCCACTGGAAGAAACTACAGGCCTGCCAAAATACTGCTCTCAGAATCGCCACGGGCTGTCTTCTTATGTCCCCAGAACACCATCTGCATAATGGGGCGAGAATACTCCCCATCAGGGAGAGAAATGAGATGCTGCCCAAACAGTTTCTGTTGAATACCCAGAAACCTGGGCATCCCAACAGACATCTGATTGACGAACCAGCACCGCCTAGGGGTCTAAGGAGTCATCTCCGTAAGCATTTTGAGGAAATACGGCACCTGAGAACCCAGCCGTATGAAGCGGAAAAACACAAGCAGGTCCTTGGTGAACTCCGTAGACAGGCGTCGGACATTTATGTCGGGAATTGCCCGGTGAATCCAGTACTTGAATAAAAATATCCAGAACTCGCAGAAGAGGAACGCATACTCCCCAGGGAAACGCGTGTCACTCTTGCTCAACTTCGTTCTGGATACTGTAACAGGTTAAACTCTTACCTATCCAGAATCAACCCCGACATACAAAATGTATGCCCTGCTTGCAATGTGTCCCCACATGACACCAACCATCTCTTTAATTGTAATGTGGAACCAACGCCTCTAACACCCCTTTCCTTATGGTCCACCCCTGTTGAAACGGCAAGTTTCCTTGGACTCCCGTTAGAGGATATTGATGACAATTTGTGATCGGTCGCGGCTATTAGGTGGGGCGAGCATTGCTACAACAACAACAACAACAGAGTCAACCCTGATCCACCTTTATGGCCATATCCCTAAATGGAGTCCACCTATAGAACTATGGCCCACTCCTTCATAAAATACTCTTTAATACCTTTCATTTGATACACATGTCATAGAAACACATTCCAGGATACCCTCGGTTCATTTTCATACATGGTTATTTTCCCTTATGTTGTCACCATAGCTCTCAGCTGAGTATGTAATGTTCGGTTACACCCGAACTTAACCTTCCTTACTTGTTTTTTTGAATTTGGGAAACTCCGATTATTTCTAAGCCTTTGTTGATTAAACTAGTTACCTCGAACATTGCTTCTCTGTCTTTCTCCAATGATACAGATGTAGAACATTCCGGAGCGTAATTCACGTCGCTATCAGTTTCAGTGAGTACTTCACTGAAATTAATAACATCTGATTCTTTCATCTGGAAAAAGGAATAAATGTATGATAAGTACCTAATATTTGACGAATTTAATAATATTGAAGTTAAAATATGGAGAACCATATGTGTACATGAGGGCAGCTGCCAATGTCTTACATATGAGTTCCATAAATTGATATATTGTTTCTAAATTTGTATATTCAATTATTATATGTTCAATTATTATACAAACCTCATTATCTTTGTTGATTTTAGATAGCTTAAGCGCTTTTTTGTTACAGGAATATCCAGCGTCAATAAGTGGTTTTATTACTTTTCTCAGAGTGCCGTAGTTTTTGGTGTTTGGGTGCGGAGACAAATCAAATGGACGTTTAACTTTCGGCATTTTCCTAATAATATTTATTTAAAACTCGCAATAATAAAACAAGAACTTTCTGAATTAAGGAAATGAACGATGTTACTACATTGAAATAAAATTTAATTCTGTTTTCCATTTACAATCTTATATCTACTTATACTAATTCTGAGATAAATAATAATTACGTAAAATTAGCTACCTGATAAGTGATAAGGTTTATTTACAAGTACATATATGTATGTATTTTGTAGTTAAGTTGACCATGCAAGTTAACGCCACCATTTACCCATAGCACTTACCCCCCAAGTAAACAAATATAGCTTCATTGAACCACTTAGGCATATGATTCAAAATTGTCTTTGCTACACTGGCAATTAGTAACCACATATTTTAATTCTAAACAGGAAGAGCTAAAGTGGATAATATCTCAAATATCCCAAGCTCTGCATTTTTAATCTAAACAGAAAAAGCTAAAGTAAATAATTACTCAAATATTCAGTTGGCTATTTTTATTGGTTTTTCAAGGGCAAGCCACTTCAAGGCTAAACCTATTTCATCGAATGATGAAATTGGTTTTAAGTAAACATTTAAGCTTCACATTGTTTAGAACTTTAGCACAAAGCAATTGTATGTAGTGGTAAGTAAATAAGTTATAAATAAGGGAAGATCAATAAAGATTTTTTAGATTTATATGAATTATTTCAGGCTTGGCTGCTCCATTTATTTTGGTGCAAATGAAAGAATTCAATTCACCATTCTGCCCAACGTTTCGCTGACAAATTTCGGCATCATTTTTTAACTAAAAATAAATAAACAGAGTTGCCCCTGATGATGCTGAAATTTGTCAGCGAAACGTTGGGCAGAATGGTGAATTGAATTCTTTCATTTGCACCAAAATAAATGGATCAGCCAAGCCTGAAATAATTCATATAAATCTTAATTTGAACTGATCGAAAAAATTACAAGAAAGATTTTTTAGATTTGATTTGAACCACCAAGCAAGACGGTTTATTTTTTAAAAACCTTTCGCGCTTCGTGTAAAAGTTAAGTGGCGATCCTGCCAGGAGGCAAAAAATATAATCCGTAAATAAATAACGGGATTAAATAAAGAATAATTATCCTCAGAGAAAGGAGAAAAAATAAACAAAAGACTTATGAAATTCTATGTTCTAAGGGATATGTTTAAATAAACGAAAATAAATATCTTCATGGGAAACGAAAAAATTGTATTGAAACCAAAGTAGCGATTTAATAGTTGTTGAAACTGCCTATCAGGAATTGAAACACCAAAAGCGCAACCAGTTACATTTCTTTAACATCATCAACAAATCCAGATAAAAATGGACAACTAACAGAAGGACAACTACAGTGAGTCGATGTTTGTTTATAAGTTATGTATTTACATTAAAACTAGGAATTATAACTAAGAATATTTTCATAAAATTTTAAAACATATTAAACGTTTTATGGGCAATAAACCGAGTCTGCCCCGTTACGAGAGACCTTACTATTGCAATTATTGTGGTAATAACCATGAAATAAAAAAGTGTCCGTATTTAAAGAATAAACAAAGACTGAAGAGAAAGCTATTTTATTAATTTGAACTAAATTAAGGAGGAAATTATTTATTGCTTTGTGCGACATTCTGGACAGTTTGATAGAGAGTTTTTCTAAGATGGCAGTAAATGTAGATAATGAGGCAATTATAGCCAGATTGATAGCAGCTACCAATGCTTCTCTTAGATTGGAGGTCTCGGATTTGAAAAGACAAATCGAGAACCTTACAAGGACAGCAACAGTGACGGATTATAGGACAGAAGAAATAGATCCCCACGTTCATTGCGACGAATCTTTGGGTGTCATAAAATATTTACCGGAATTTAGTGGTAAACCAACCAAGTATGTTAGCTGGAGGGAGTCAGCTAACAATACAATGAGCTTGTACATTAGGGGTAGCCGTGTCGTTGCCTTGACAATACTGAAGAACAAGGCAACGAATGAAGCAAATGATATACTTTCAAATCACGGGACAGTATTGAACTTTGACGCCATATTGGCCAGCCTTGATTTCGCGTATGCTGACAAGAGACCTGCTCATATTATTGAGCAGGAGATGAGTATATTGCGTCAGGGCAATAACACTATCATTGAATATTTTAATAAAGTGAATGAGAAGTTAACCTTTCTTATAAATAAAACTATAATGACGTACGGATCAGATAGTGCGGTGACCAAGGAATTAAATTCTAAAAATAGGCGCGATGCGTTACGAATATTTATTACGGGATTAAATGGCAATTTGTCCCAAGTATTGTTTTCACTTTCGCCAAGTGATTTGCCAAATGCTCTTGCGAAAGCTCAAGAGCTTGAATCAAATAATATGCGAGCGAATTTCGCATTAAAGTTTGGAAAAACACCAACTTTTTCGGACATAGGCAACAAAATAATTTTAACAACAATTTTAATAATAATTTACGATTTGCGCAAAGCCAACCTCGAAGAAATAACTTTGGCAATAACTTACGGATGGGGCGAAGCCAACCACAAATTGATTACAACCAAAGGACGGTTCAATCACCTGAGGTGCTTTATGAGATTAAACAGAGGCATACCCTACGATGAAATTTCTATATTCGAAGTCATTTCCGAATGATATAACCAATAGAGAGGATCAATCATCATTTAATTTGTTTCGTCCCTCCCACAAATTGTCATCCTCCCAGCAGCTCCTTGCAGCAGGACTGCTACATATTCTCTTACTCCGGGATGGTATCGAACCCAATCCGGGTCCGTCTCCTGACCCCGGTCATGAGAAATGGTTTTGCTGCATCTGCCAGAAAAGAATCTTTTTAGGACGGTCATACTCTGTTCAGTGTGTCTCGTGCAAGGGATGGTTGCATCGGACAGGTTGTTCTGGGCTTGATCCCAAAACCCGACGTCAACGTAACTTTTATAAATCTTTTGTGGCTCCTTACTGTTCACGCCTAAGGGCGTCCCGTAGTCTACGCCTAAGCGTATCCCCACTACCTTCCAGCAGCTTCGCTGCTCAGCAAGCCACAACAAGTACCCGCTGCTGCTCGCGCCCCACGGCGCCAACAACTCAAACAGCTGATACCACTCATAACTACTACCTTCGTAGTAGAGCTGGTAGCAATGCTGAGCATCAGTCCCTGCCCCCGTCTTCTTCTCCCCCCCCCCCCCCCCCCCCCCCTCTTTTCTGGCAGCAATCGTGCAGGTCAGGGAAACAGACTCTTAGTCCCTGCCTCCGTTTGCACCGTCTGCCAGCACAGAATATATAGGTTTGCGACATCCGCTCAATGCAGCTCCTGCCTTGGGTGGTGCCACTTTCCTAGATGTTCTGGTCTCCGCGACGGCAACCCCTCGACGGGTTTCATCGCGCCATGTTGCCAGGTCGCAAACCCAAATCATCCGGGTACCCCAATGCTTGCCCAAGGGCGCCCAGTCCCAAGGCCACAACAGCAATTGCGTCCTGGCCTTCCACAACCTAGGCGTAGTCACCCCTCACTTACCCCTAGAGTGGCGGCGTCACCCCTCATGCACTTCAGAATTCTGCAGTTCAACTGTAATGGACTAACTGGGAAGATTACGGAGATAGTCGATTTCATGAAGCGGCACAACATCCGTATTGCTGCGATTCAAGAGAGATCTGCATTGCAGACCTGCTCTGGTTATAATGTCCACAGGAAAGACCGCGAGAGCGGAAATGGAGGCGGTCTCGCGTTTATTATACACCACTCTGTGCAATATCATATATTTGATCCTGGCATCGACCGCAGTGACAATGCCTTAGAACGTCAAGGCCTATCTGTCCGGTCAGGCGATGCAAATCTAGAAATCATCAACATCTACATCCCTCCTGTCACCTGTTGCCCCAGTGGATACCGCCCTAATATCGAGGCCTTACTCACTGGCAACAATCGCATTATCTTAGGCGATTTCAATGCCCATCACGACCTATGGCATTCAAACCTGCGGGCGGACAGTAGGGGTGAGATGTTGGCGGATCAAATAGACGAAACGACGTTTTGCACAATAAACGGAGACGCCCCCACACGTATGGTAGGAAGCTGTCATAGCTCGCCAGATATCTCAATCGTAAGCGCAGAACTCGTAAACTGCGTCAACTGGCAGCCGATGGTAACATTGGCATCCGACCACCTGCCCATACTTATTTCGTTCGAGCGTACCGCCGACTTCATCGTCACCGAAAAACGCACTTTCATAAACTTCAAAAAAGGAAAGTGGGAAGAATATAAATCTGCAACAGACAGCAGCTTTGCTGCCCTCCCTATCCCGACTGATGCCCGCCAAGGGGAGCGTGCCTTCCGTAAGGTCATTGAATCCGCCTCGGCACATTTCATTCCCGCCGGGAGAATTCCCGAAATACGGCCCCACTTCCCGGCGGAGGCCGCGAGCTTAGCGAGGGAACGCGACCTTATAAGACAGCTTGATCCAGGCGACCCCCAAATAAGGGATATAAACCAACGCATCAGACTGCTTGTGGACGAACACAAGCGGGCGAAATGGGAAGAGCACCTAAGAGGTTGTAACCTCTCTACCGGTGTAGGTAAACTTTGGTCCACCGTAAAGTCCCTATCGAATCCGACTAAGCACAAAGACAAAGTTTCCATCGCCTTTGGCAATAAAGTGCTGTCGGATGCGAAAAAATGCGCGAGCGCTTTCTGCCGACAATATATAATGCATCCTACGGTCGACAAAGATAGACGGAGAGCCAATAGACACGCACATAAACACAAACTCAGCGCGTCACCAATTACCATCACCGCTAGAGAGGTTGAGGACGCCATTGGTCGCGCTAAACCATCCAAAGCAGTGGGCCCAGACGGCATAGCCATGCCGATGCTTAAAAACCTAGGGAAAGAGGGTTTCAAATATTTAGCGCATGTCTTCAACCTGTCTCTTTCCACCTTTGTCATACCCGAGAAATGGAAAATGGCCAAGGTGGTCCCGCTACTAAAGCCTGGGAAACCAGCTAACGTAGGTGAGTCATATCGTCCGATATCTCTCCTATCGCCAGTGGCAAAGACGCTTGAAGCCATTTTGCTCCCTTATTTCCAAGCACATTTGCAGCTAGCCCCTCATCAGCATGGCTTCAGAAAACTCCATAGCACTACCTCCGCGCTAAATTTCATTAGCACCCAGATAAATTCCGGTTTGAATCAATATCCCCACCATAGAACAGTACTCGTAGCGTTAGACCTATCAAAAGCTTTTGATACGGTCAACCATGGCTCGTTACTGCAAGACCTGGAAGGGTCCACCCTTCCCCCATGTCTTAAAAGGTGGACCGCAAATTATCTGGGTGGTCGGCGGGCATCGGTGCAATTCAGAAACGAAACATTAAAACAAAGGAGAATTAAACAAGGGGTGCCACAGGGTGGTGTCCTATCCCCGCTTTTGTTTAATTTCTACATATCTAAGCTACCTTCACCACCGGAAGGAGTCACAATCGTTTCCTACGCCGATGACTGCACAATAATGGCCACAGGCCCAGGCCCAAAGATCGATGAGCTATGCAATAAAATAAACGGCTATCTCCCTGATCTCTCCAGTTTTTTTGCCTCGCGAAACCTGGCATTGTCACCGACTAAATCTTCCGCGACCTTATTTACAACATGGACGCCCCAAATGTCGACCATATTGAACATCCACGTCGATGGCACTACGCTACCGACTGTCCTACACCCCAAAATCTTGGGTGTGACGTTTGATCAGGATCTACATTTTGGTGCGCACGCAACCGCAATTGTTCCAAGAATTCAGAGCCGTAATAAAATCCTCAAATCCCTTGCTGGCAGTACCTGGGGAAAAGATAAAGAAACGCTCTTGACCACATACAAAGCAATTAGCCAGCCGATTACGTGCTACGCGTAACCCATATGGTCGCCAAGCCTAAAAACCACCCACTGGAAGAAACTACAGGCCTGCCAAAATACTGCTCTCAGAATCGCCACGGGCTGTCTTCTTATGTCCCCAGAACACCATCTGCATAATGAGGCGAGAATACTCCCCATCAGGGAGAGAAATGAGATGCTGACCAAACAGTTTCTGTTGAATACCAAGAAACCTGGGCATCCCAACAGACATCTGATTGACGAACCAGCACCGCCTAGGGGCCTAAGGAGTCATCTCCGTAAGCATTTTGAGGAAATACGGCACCTGAGAACCCAACCGTATGAAGCGGAAAAACACAAGCAGGTCCTTGGTGAACTCCATAGACAGGCGTCGGACCTTTATGTCGGGAATTGCCCGGTGAATCCAGTACTTGAAGAAAAATATCCAGAACTCACAGAAGAGGAACGCATACTCCCCAGGGAAACGCGTGTCACTCTTGCTCAACTTCGTTCTGGATACTGTAACAGGTTAAACTCTTACCTATCCAGAATCAACCTCGACATACAAAATGTATGCCCTGCTTGCAATGTGTCCCCACATGACACCAACCATCTCTTTAATTGTAATGTGGAACCAACGCCTCTAACACCCCTTTCCTTATGGTCCACCCCTGTTGAAACGGCAAGTTTCCTTGGACTCCCGTTAGAGGATATTGATGACAATTTGTGATCGGTCGCGGCTATTAGGTGGGGCGAGCATTGCTACAACAACAACAACATCAAGGAATAATTATTGAACAAACTCATAATAGGGCACATAGGAATTATAGAGAAAATATAGCTCAAATTAGACAGAAATACTATTGGCCGTTAATGATAAAGCAATTTAAGCAATATGTAAAAAATTGTAATATATGTAATAATAATAAATATGAAAGACACCCAAAACTTATTCCGATTGGTGAGGCACCCATTCCAGAGAAAGAAGGGGAACAACTCCATGTTGTTACTTTTTTTTGCGCAGAAGAAATTGAAATTTCTGACATGTGCGGATTCTTATTCTAAGTATCTGGTGGTGAAATACATTGAAGATAAGGTAAAATTAGAAGATAAGGTTTTAGAACTTCTACAGACATTCCCAGATGTTAGAAGTATAGTTTTAGATGATGAACCAGGTTTGAGTACGATACAATTCAAATCTCTAATGGAAAGTTAAATATACAAATTTATTACTGTACGCCATGCCACAGCACTAGCAATGGCCAAAGAGAGACAGTTCATTCAACACTCATAGAAATCTCCCGTTGTTTGAAACAGGAGCACAATCTAATTAGTGATTTCGAATCAATTATGAGGGCGGTACAGCAGTATAATAAAACAATACATTCGGCAACAGGTAAACAATCTTGTAATATTTTATTCAATAAAGAAACTCACGCTAATATAAGGGATAGACTAAAATAGGTGCAGGAAAATATGTTAAATCATCATAATAAAAAAAAATATAGGTGGACGCCATTTATGGATATCGCCATAAAGGTGGATCTGGGTTGACTCTAGAATTTGTTTGTACGATATGGGTATCAAATGAAAGGTGTTAATGAGTATTTTAAAAGAGAGTGATCCTTAGTTCCATAGGAGGACGCTGTTTCGAGATATCGCCATAAAGGTGGACCAGGGGTGACTCTAGAATGTGTGTGTACGATATGGGTATCAAATTAAAGGTATTAATGAGGGCTTTAAAAGGGAGTGTTGGTAGTTGTATAGGTGGTCGCCTTTTCGAGATATCGGCATAAAGGTGGACCAGGGGTGACTTTAAAATTTGTTTGTACGATATGGGTATCAAATAAAAGGTGTTAATGAGTATTTTAAAAGGGAGTGATCCTTAGTTCCATAGGTGGACGCCGTTTCGAGATATTGCCATAAAGGTGGACCAGGGGTGACCCTAGAATTTGTTTGTACGATATGGGTATCAAATGAAAGATGTTAATGAGTATTTTAAAAGGGAGTGATCCTTAGTTCCATAGGTGGACGCCGTTTCGAGATATCGCCATAAAGGTGGACCAGGGGTGACCCTAGAATTTGTTTTTACGATATGGGTATCAAATGAAAGGGGTTAATGAGCATTTAAAGGGGAGTTGGCCTTAGTTCTATAGGTGGACCCTTTTCGAGATATCGCCATAAAGGTGGACCAGGGGTGACTCTAGAATGTGTTTGTACGATATCGGTATCAAATTGAAGGTATTAATGAGGGTTTTAAAAAGGACTGGTGGTAGTTGTACAGGTGGTCGCCTTTTCGAGATATTGCCATAAAGGTGGACCAGGGGTGACTCTAGACTTTGTTTGTACGATATGGGTATCAAATGAAAGGTGTTAATGACCGTTTTTAAAAGGTAGTGGGCCTTAGTTCTATAGGTGGTCGACTTTTCGAGATATCGCCATAAAGGTGGACCAGGGATAACTCTAGAATATGTTTGTACGATATGGGTATCAAATGAAAGGTGTTAATGAGTATTTTAAAAGGGCGTGGGGCTTAGTTCAATAGGTGGACGCCTTTTCGATATATCGCCATAAAGGTGGACCAGGGGTGACTTTAGAATGGGTTTGTACGATATGGGTATCAAATTAAAGGTATTAATGAGGGTTTTAAAACGGAGTGGTAGTAGTTGTATATGTGAAGGCGCTTTCCAGATATCGACCAACCAGGGTGACCCAGAACATCATCTGTTGGATACCGCTAATTTATTTATATATATAATACCACGAACAGTGTTCCTGCCAAAGATTTCAAGGGTTTTTTATTTCGCCCTGCAGAACTTTTTCATTTCATTCTACTTAATATGGTAGGTGTCACACCTATTTTACAAAGTTTTTTTCTAAAGTTATAGTTTGCGTCAATAAACCAATCCCAATACCATGTTTCATCCCTTTTTTCGTATTTGGTATAGAATTATAACATTTTTTTCGTTTTTGGTAATTTTCGATATCGAAAAAGTGGGCGTGGTCATAGTCGGATTTCGGCCATTTTTTATACCAATACAAAGTGAGTTCAGATAAGTACGTGAACTGAGTTTAGTAAAGATATATCGATTTTTGATCAAGTTATCGTGTTAACGGCCGAGCGGGAGGACAGACGGTCGACTGTGTATAAAAACTGGGCGTGGCTTCAGCCGATTTCGCCCTTGTCACAGAAATAAGTTATTGTCCCAGAGTCTAAGCCATACCAAATTTCACAAGGATTGGTAAGTTTTTGTTCGACTTATGGCATTAAAAGTATCCTAGACAAATTAAATGAAAAAGGGCGGAGCCACGCCCATTTTTAAATTTTCTTTTATTTTTGCATTTTTTTGCACCATATCATTAATGGAGTTGAATGTTGACATAATTTATTTATATACTGTAAAAATATTAAATTTTTTTTTAAAATTCGACTTAAAAAAAAAATTTTTTTTTAAAAGTGGGCGTGGTCGTTCTCCGATTTTTCTAATTTTTATTAAGCATACATATAGTAATAGGAGTAACGTTCCTACCAACATCCCGCACCAGCTGTCCGCTTGTAGATTACAATGCCACAGATCGTGGTGGGCATTGAACTCGCCTAAGATAATGCGATTTTCGCCAGTGAGTAGTACGCTGTTGTCAGGGTAGTATCCACCGGGGTAACGGATGAAAAGAGGGATGTAGATGTTAATGATTTCTAAATTTGCATCGCCTGACTGGGCAGATAAGCCTTGACGTTCCAGGACACTGTCCCCGCAGGCGATGTTGGGATCAAATAGATTATATTTCACTGAGTTGGGAGACCGCCTCCCTTTCCACGCTCGCCATCTTTTCTGTGGACGTTGTACCCAAAGCAGGTCTGCAAAGCAAATTTTGCCGTGAGTTTAGTATCTTGGATCGCAACAAGGCAAATGTTGTGCCGCTTCATAAAATCAACTATCTGCGTGATCTTTCCAGTTAACCGATTACAGTTTAACTACAGTATTCTGAAGTGCAACGGGGAAGACGTCGTCGCTTCGATGCGATGTTGTGGCCCTAGACTGGACGTCCTTAGGTAAGCATTGGAGTATCCGGTGTAGTTGGGTTAGCAACTTCCGATTCAGTGCCGTCAGCATATACATTTTGTCTACATTGAATTCGGCAATAGTTCCTTTTATTGGTGATGGGGATTTTTTTTTTGGCATTTGGTAAATCTGAAAATATCTTTCACTGGTGGACCTAATCAAATTCCGTCAGTTGTGCTAACAACTTGTGCACAATATCTATATCGACCTCTTGCTTGTTGGCTTAATGCCTTCCTGAAGCAAGAGGTGTTTCCTATGAAGTGGAAAGAGTCATTCATAATTCCGCGCTATAAGAGTTGCTGCAGATCAATGCTATTCCCAAGCTGTTCGAAGCGATTGTCACTATTTACTTGAAAAATATTTTAAATTGGATTTCTTACTCGATTTCCTTTATCCCCACAAACAATCAAAATTAAATTAACGTACAAACACAAATCACAAAGAAATCCAATGCTTACCGCAAAAAATTTCGCTTTTGAGCAATCGCCTCATCCACACCGCCTTATTTTAAGCAACGAAACATATTGTACCAGTGGTGCACCCGAGAGCTTCGTAGTGCATCGGAAAACCGTTCGGTGTTCAACTAAATGTCGTATGAGCGTAGCGACAGAGATTCAGTAAAGCAAGCAGTCAATCAGTTTTAGCTGTTACTTCAAGCAGTGAGCATATTATGCGTGAGTTCTATGCTCAAACATTCTCAATGTAAACACATACTCCTACAGAAGAAGTTGCATTCGTATTCGAAATTTTGCCGGCGTTGTGCAGCACTGTTATGTACTAACTACTTCCTAAGAGATATAAAATAGGAAAAAAATTATCGAATAACATACGATTGCATCCCCAAATTCTATGAATTGAAATTTCATAAAAAAAAAAAACAGAAAATTCGCTATCAATGACAAAACAAGAAAACAACCAGAAATCACTCTTAACAAAAAAAAATGCTTCGAAAATACTTACAACAATACAAAACACCGCAATTGTATGCGAAATTGTGGGAGGACTAATTTGGGGCAAATGGAAAAAAATCAGAGCAAAGGAATAAAAATTACAATAGAAATCAAGATTTTAGATTTTTGATACGCGTCCACGCGCAACACTCATTCAATATTAAAACAACAATTGAACAATACGAACAAATACGAGCTCTCCCCACACTCGATTGCGCGTATAAGGCCTTTGTGTAGTGCACGGACTTTACCACTTTATTGGTAGATCTACCAAATTTTTATCCCATTTTCATTTTCTACCACTTCTACCACCAAAGCCCAAAAATCCAGCAACATTTGCCTTTGACAGGAAATTAAGGAACGATTCAATTTCGAAGACGAAAACTTACACCTTTTGGAATATTTTGATGCAAAAAATATTCAATCTAGTCAAATGACAAAGATTGTTCCCTCACTTAAAACTTTTCCATTTCACAAGCCTTCCATGGAAATTGTTAACAACGAATGGCGATCATTAATGTTATATGATAAGGAAAAAATAGAAAATATATTTTCCGACGATATTTTTAAAGGATGGATAAAATTGGGAACTGAAAATATGTCTGAAAATTTAGTGAATAAATGTGCTTCTTAGCAATATTACCTCACAGTATTGCAGCCGCAGAAAGGCCGTTCTCTATAATGACCGACATATAAACCACCAAGCGCAATGGATTAAAAATTTCAAGCATTTCCAATCAAATATTAATAAAGGAGTATTGTATCGGACGGACTTTATTTCATCATCCAATTGAATTAATTAGATTTTATAAAAAATTTTAATTTGTAGAAGGTGATTTTGTTCCTTGTATTTAATAACACCCATATGGCACTAGATTTTTCTTTTGCTTTTTTCTGACAATTTTTTTTGTTGAAAACTTGGTTTTTATTTTGAAAAATATGTGCACAAATTCAATACAAGAAGTAAATTTGTTTATGAAAGACAGTAGTAGTCATCTACTCGCAAATATTTTCCTGCGCTATTTTATCAATTCTATATGAATAATTTTGAACGAAAATAAAATAGTTTTAATTAAACTATAACATACCAGTGTGACAGAAAACTACTGGCACATTGGAAAATTGTTGTTGTAATTAGACATATCGGTAAAGTTTCCTCAGTATTTCAAGCTCAAAATACAGGAAAGAAGCAAGTATCATATTTTTTTTTATACTCAGTTGAGCAGAGCTCACAGAGTATATTAAGTTTGATTGGATAATGGTTGGTTGTACATATATAAAGGAATCGAGATATATATAGACTTCCATATATCAAAATAATCAGGATCGAAAAAAAATTTGATTGAGCCATGTCCGTCCGTCCGTCCGTCCGTTAACACGATAACTTGAGTAAATTTTGAGGTATCTTGATGAAATTTGGTATGTAGGTTCCTGAGCACTCATCTCAGATCGCTATTTAAAATGAACGATATCGGACTATAACCACGCCCACTTTTTCGATATCGAAAATTTCGAAAAACCGATAAAGTGCGATAATTCATTACAAAAGACAGATAAAGCGACGAAACTTGGTAGATAAGTTGAACTTATGACGCAGAACAGAAAATTAGTAAAATTTTGGACAACGGGCGTGGCACCGCCCACTTTTAAAAGAAGGTAATTTAAAACTTTTGCAAGCTGTAATTTGGCAGTCGTTGAAGATATCATGATGAAATTTGGCAGGAACATTACTCCTATTACTATACGTACGCTTAATAAAAACTAGCAAAATAGGAGAAGGACCACGCCCACTTTAAAAAATTTGTTTTTTTTTAAGTAAAATTTTAACAAAAAATTTAATATCTTTACAGTATATAAGTAAATTATGTCAACATTCAACTCCAGTAATGATGTGGTGCAACAAAATACAAAAATAAAAGAAAATTTCAAAATGGGCGTTGCTCCGCCCTTTTTCATATAATTTGTCTAGGATACTTTTAACGCCATACGTCGAACAAAAATTAACCAATCCTTTTGAAATTTGGTACGGGCATAGATTTTATGACGTTAACTGTGTTCTGTGAAAATGGGCGGAATCGGTTGATGCCACGCCCAGTTTTTATACACAGTCGTCCGTCTGTCCTTCCGCATGGCCGTTAACACGATAACTTGAGCAAAAATCGACATATCTTTAATGAACTTAGTTCACGTGCTTACTTGAACTCACTTTATCTTGGTATGAAAAACGAACGAAATCCGACTATGACCACGCCCACTTTTTCGATATCGAAAATTACGAAAAATGAAAAAAATGCCATAATTCTATACCAAATACGAAAAAAGGGATGACACATGGTAAGGTAATTGGATTGTTTTATTGACGCGAAATATAACTTTAGAAAAAACTTTATAAAATGGTTGTGACACCTACCATATTAAGTAGAAGAAAATGAAAAAGTGCTGCAGGGCGAAATAAAAAACCCTTAAAATCTTGGCAGGTATTACATATATAAATAAATTAGCGGTATCCAACAGATAATGTTCTGGGTCACCCTGGCCCACATTTTGGTCGATATCTGGAAAACGCCTTCACATATACAACTACCACCACTCCCTTTTAAAACTCTCATTAATTCCTTTAATTTGATACCCATATCGTACAAACTCATTCTAGAGTCACCCCTGGTCCACCTTTATGGCGATATCTTGAAAAGGCGTCCACCTATAGAACTAAGCCCCACGCCCTTTTAAAATACTCATTAATACCTTTCATTTGATACCCATATCGTACAAACATATTCTAAAGTCACCCCTGGTCCACCTTTATGGCGATATCTCGAAAAGGCGAACACCTATAGAACGAAGGCCCACTCCCTTTTAAAAATACTCATTAACACCTTTCATTTGATACCCATATCGCACAAACAAATTCTAGGGTCACCCCTGCTCCACCTTTATGGCGATATTTCGAAACGGCGTCCACCTATGGAACTAAGGATTACTCCATTTTAAAATACTCATTAACACCTTTCTTTTGATACCCATATTGTACAAACAAATTCTAGGGTCACCCCTGGTCCAGCTTTATGGCGATATATCGAAAATGCGACCACCTATACAACAACCACCACTCCTTTTTAAAACCCTCATTAATACCTTTAATTTGATACCCATATCGTACAAACACATTCTAGAGTCACCCCTGGTACACGTTTGTGGCGATATTTCGAAACGGCGTCCACCTATAGAACTAAGGCCCACTCCCTTTTAAAATACTCATTAACACCTTTCGTTTGATGCACATATTCTAGGGTCACCCCTGGTCCACCTTTATGGCGATATCTCGAAACGGCGTCCACCTATGGAACTAAGGCCCACTCCCTTTTAAAATACTCATTAACACCTTTAATTTGATACCCATATCGTACAAACGCATTCTAGAGTCAACCCTGATCCACCTTTATGGCTATATCCCTAAATGTTATTTTCCCTTATGTTGTCACCATAGCTCTCAACTGAGTATGTAATGTTCGGTTACACCCGAACTTAACCTTCCTTACTTGTTTGTTTTGTTTACATTTTTTTTTTTGTGTTATTTCCGTGAAATATGCTTTATTTATTTTGCAATCAAATATGAATTCTTTTGTACAAATATAAAGTGTAGCTATTGTTTTTCTTGCAAAAAAAAATCTACCAACTTTTTTAATTTTTCGTCTACCAACATTCTCTTTTTAAAAGTCCGTGCACTGCCTTTGTGTGCGCTGAGCTTGCGAACGTATGTGCGAAAACAAAAAGCGCTCTTTTGAATGTAGGGTGAGAAGCAATGAGATTAAAAAAAAATGTGGGTTTGTTTGTTAACTTGAATTGAAGAATTGGGAGCACATATTTTTTAGCAGAGGGTAGGTGGGTGCAAACAGTTGTTGTTATTAGCAGAGTTCAGTGACATAACGATACCTATCAATTTGATTGTTTACAAGTGGTGTGAGAGCTCAATTAGATAATTTGTGGGCGAATGAGGAAAGAGGGGAAAAGTGAAAGAATTTGATTTTGTAGCTGAGATACATAGGTTCTTCCAATTTCGTGTACTGCTAAAAACGATTTCTTGAAACTTCCTGAGGGAAGCCAATGAAGTATTATCAACCGCGCAAATAGTAAACTTTTGATTTTGCGGTAGTCATACTTAACTCTTAACCATGCGATTCACATTTTTTGTTTTTTAAATTAACTAAGCTGCTACTGCAGCAGACATTAAGATTCAAACTGAAAGTGAATGCGAAGCTGGAACAGAAGACAGTACCGATTGAAAACCTCAAACTAATGTTATAGCAAATGATTAGACCCACGTTGATACAGAAACGAAAAATAAACGAACAGTAAGAGTGATACAGCAGCTAAATGTGCCTCTGAGGCTCGAACCCTGAATCGAATACTGAGACTGTAAAAAAGTTAATTTGATGATGATACCAAGTGTGGGGATGATACTGATTGATACATATGCTAAGAGTGCCACTAAATATGGCAGCAATCATGCGCCCGCTTGTGATACTCAGCTTAATATTTAACTGATACCGATACTGATGACAAACTGTATCTGGACCTGAGGCGAAGTTCAAAAAAATACGATGGTGTGGGTTTTGTCAAAGGAAGTACTCAGCATTTGGCTGTTGCCAAAAACGGCCGGCGAAATGGATGCACGCTGAATCGGTGACCGAATTGTTAAAGTCAACAGTCGATGCAGGGAACATTGAGCATTAAAGGCAATGTTGGTTAATGGCAACTGCTAGACGGTGAACCGCACTACATCAACGTTGTCTGCGGAACTTGTGACTGTTGAGTAAATAATCAACTATCAGTGGATTGGTGAACCAATGTAAAAGAAAGTCAGTTAGTAAATGGTGAGATGTGATTCAATAACCGTTGGAGTTGTGAACAAATCTCCACCATAAACTATGAAAGAATTTAAGCAAAACAATTTATTCAGTGACGCGACTTCGTAGGTACGATTAGTACGGGCATACCAATGTCATAGACATGAGGAAGACGTAAACTTAGCTTATTAATGCCCAGTTTCCTTAAGACAACAAATAAAGAGCACCGGTTCCAAACTAAGCACAGAGCTGAAGTTGAAACTCAAGCTTGGCGCGTCTTAGGCTAAAATTGATATCGAAACTGAGTATGGAAGTATAGGCTATAGCTTAATCGAACACTTTGGCTGGGACAGATGCTTGGACTGATATTGACTGAGTATATCAAACTCGCAGCCTCGTACTTGTTCGACAACCAAAGTGGGAAGAGTTGATGTCTGCGACTTTCTATGTTTCATTTCTTACTTAACGAAGGTATATATGTAGATCTTAATAAATGAGAAGCACATTCAAAAGCTTTACCCCGCATGCAGGCCGTATGAGGTGCATGCAAAGAAATGAGACAGAAAAAGGCGCAGACTTGAACTCCTTTTTTGGCTAATTCTAATGAAATTCATTGAAGGCCGTAATCATTCAATAAAAGGCCAGTCTTTAGATCACAGTTGCACTCAAAATTTTCGTAGAGCATTGGAAATATATTCAGCATTCGGGTACGAGTCGCAATGACTGAGATTCAGCACACATAGGAAACATTGTTCATTCTCACTGGTGGTAAGGAAGCCTCGTTATGTGGAAAGTGAACAAAAGTGGTTATAACGTATAATCCTGTGACATCACCTATTAAGTCTACCCTTGTTTAGCTCTCCTAATGCCTGCTAAATACCCAGATTATTCGAGATCCCTCCGTTCTAGACTCAGATCTACAGCCCTTGTCGACAGTTGATTGCCATGGGTACTGATATGGGGTGGATTTCATGTTTTTTGTATCTACGACATTCTTACATCCCAGCTCATAAGCATACAATGCATATTACGAATACGCCATGCCTTCTTCTTTGATTGGTACACTCACGGACAAAAGTATTGGTAAATGGATTTATTGGCGGCCGCCTTGGTGTGGTGGTAGCGTGCTCCGCCTATCACACCGAAGACCCTGAGCTCATGCCCCGGTCAAAGTAACATAAAAAATTTAAGAAACAAGTTTTTTTCAATTAGAAGAAAGTTTTTCTAAGCGGGCTCGCCCGTCGGCAGTAATTTGGCAAGCACTGCAAGTGTATTTCCGACATGAAAAGCTTCTCAGTGAAAACTCATCTGCTTTGTAGATGCCGTTCTGAGACGGCATAACACATGTAGCTCCAGTCCCGCCAATTCGTAGGAAAAATTAAAAGAAGAACGACGCAAATTGGAAGAGAAGCTTGACCAAAAATCTCTTCGCAGCCTATCGAATCTTAGATTTATTTTTTACAAGGACTTTTTCCTGTATTCAACTAGTTTCGCTTAGGAAAAATACTTTTTGCTATTTTTTTTTATAAAAAGTTGTACGATAGTGTAATAAAATCTATACAAACTTAAGCTCAAGATCTTGCGCAATATACGAGAAAACCCGAAATTTATATCTCCAGTAAAATTTTAAAATGTTCATTAAGCATTTTTAAAACTTTTCTGAATTTTTTTAGCAAATTGAATTTTTTTATAATAGCCTTAAACTAAATCCCCTAAAAAAAAATTCTGATTTTTGGCAATTTTTTTTTTTGTGCTAGATGAGTTCAGCGTTTTCTTCTTAATGCAAACTTTAGAACGTAAGTTTTCTATTTCGGTATGTCGTATATATTCTTTCTAAATACGATCCTATGACTATCTCGATCCTTGCGACACCTGGCCGCGATTTTTATTTTTTTTTCATATGCCGCTTTCTATGCATGTATGTGTTATGTGTTCCAAATTTGAGTCAAATCGGACCACAAATACGATTTTTTGAAATATTTCGATCCATGCGCCACCTATCGAAGGTTTTTCTTGCATTCTTGCATTGCCATTGTGTTCTGAAGTATATCCCAAGTTTCAAGCTTGTAGCTTATCGGGAAGTTACTTAAATTTCAATTACAAAATTTGTAACGCTCGCTACCCAGAGTCAAGGTAAATAAAACCGTTTAAAAAACGCTCAACTCAGTTAAAAAAAAAAAATCCAAAAATCAGAAAATTCGTTTAGTAGATTAAAATTCACATTACGTTGCACTAAAATTCATTGAGCTACACAACTTCATGCCCAGAAAAATTCTATAAAACTAAAAACTTATTGAAAATTTCATTGAAGATTCGTATTTCGAATTCAAATTTTCTGGAATTTCACGTAAGATCTTGAACACTAGATTATATTGATTTTATTACATTTTTTTTCTTAAGCTAAGCTATGTGAAGACAGCAAAAGTTACTTGTGCCAATACTTTTTTCTGTAAGTGCAGCAATCGAAGACGATTTCAACTTGTCATGTAGACATGGTGTATACGTAATATTATTTGTATGTTTACGAGTTGGAATGTAAGAAATTAAGATGCCAATATTTTTTTTTCGTGAATGTATATCAATTTCCATCCGAACTTATTTCTTAATTTTTTTTAAGTATTATTTTCCACGCTTTTTTTTCATCAAATCTACCCAACTTAACCCCATTCTATTGAAAAGGGCCATAAAAAAATGTATTGTATATGCGCTTGCTCCGTAATATGTTTTGTTGAACCACATATGTATGTATGTATTTGCATGTATTGACGAACGTTCGATAGCCAATCGCAAAATGGGCGATCGATTTCTGTTATCAATAAATAGGAGGAGACTTGTATAGGTACTTTAGAGTTTTGAAGGGGATATTCGTATGATTACTTATGTATGTGTAACACATCCAATTTTGTTGTTGTTGTTGTTGTACTACCCTCAAAAATTGGTGGTTAATCACAAGATATTGGTATAAAGAAAAGTGCTCATCGAAAATATATCCACATGTAGACAAAACACTAAACCATGGAAGTGGGAAGTTTAGTTGATGAAAAAATTCGTATTAAAACTTAATAAATTTTTCACATCCTTTAGTTAGATTCAGCGGAGTGGGGAGGTGCCATAATTGTGAAGAAGGTGTGCAGGAGCACGCCACAGGGGGGTGCCCTATCTCCTCTGCTCTGGGTTGTGGTAGTCAATGAGCTTCTTGTGGAGCTGGAAGCCAATGGCTGTCGGGTGGATGTCCTGGAGACCCAAAGATAGGGCCAGGAGGGCCGCGGTTGCCTTGTACTGCTGCAGGGGGCTATCGGAAAGAGATGGGGACTCTCGCCAGGATTAGAAAACTGGCTTTATGAAATGGTGGTCAAACCGTCAAGAGCTAAATATAAGCCGTAAGTTTAAGTTGGCTGATCACTGCAGTGTATACCAAGCGTAAGTTGTTGCGATTAAGGATGCGGTGGATGAAATGCTATCTAGTCCTACTACGGTTAGGGAATTCAACACCTACTCTGATAGCCAAGCGGCTATCAAGGCCTTGAGTTCAACTACAGTGAGATCGAGGGTGGTTTGGGAGTGCCTGACCTCGCTTGCGATTGCTTCGAACTATTTTATAATTAAGATTATCTGGGTCCCGAGCCATAATGATATCCCGTGCAACTGTAAAGCGTATCTCTTAGCCCGCTTTGGCACAACTGAACCGGGTGAAGATGGCTGTACGGATTTCGGGATCCCGCTGGCCACCTGTGGTGTGCGCCCAATGTTTCGAGTCAGTTCAGCAAACGTTGGGCGCACACCACCTCTTGCAGCGTAGCAAGATATTTCTTACCGAAAGTGGATGGCAGCAGGTCTGCCGAAATAATTGGGCTCACCTATCAATGGTCACTGTGGTTTTGATAGGGCACTGTCCCATGGGTATCCATGCGGCACGTCTCAATATTCTAGAAACTTCATCCTGCTACAGCTTTATGGAGGATGATGAGGTGGATCCATGATCAAATCACTTTATGCTCGATTGCCCAGCTTTTGCCGGAGCTAGGCGAAGGTACTTTGTCAGCGACTCACTTGGATCTCCCGAGAATTTATCCAAGATTGAGATCGGTATCATTCGGAAGTTTATCGTTGCTACCCAACGATTCTTTAAGTAACTATGTATATGTCGCCGTTACTTTACTGTATGTGGTCTCACAATGCACCTTCATGCTGTCCAAGTGATCTTCCCCATGGAGGCAGCTGCCACCTACCCTAACCTATTTTCTTTCATTCGCATAACCTAACTGAGCCAGTGTAGCCGCTATACAATAATGATGGCTGCAACAAGCTCGTACAGCTCATCATTAAACCTTGTGCTCTCAGAGAGCAAGCATGAGAGTCGAGTTCTAGGACGAGTATATCAAGTTTCCGATGCCACCTTGCGTGTGTTTTTTCCTTACGTCGCAGTGTTTTCGGTTTCTGAAGCATATCTCATGCTTCAAGACTCTAGCTCTACAGGAGGTTACTTAAAACTCGTTTGCTGGATTTTCTTATTTATCACAGAAATGTAACATCCCTCAGCTAAAGCTTTTTGGCTTAACCCATAATTTTTCTCATACTTTTGATTTTTATCATTTTAGCCAAACTTTGGACGCCACTAACGAATCAAATGAATTTGTTGGTCAATTAAAAAATGTATTATATTTAAAAACACATGAATACATGTAAGTATATATGTATATACACTCAAAAAAATATTACTAATAAAGAGGCAAATAGCTATTAAAATAAGAAAACGACTGCCTGGCTGTCTGGCACAGCGAGGATACCCCTTGAGAACAAGCCTCTCCATTAACATTCTTTGCCGCAAACTGCTATTGTAAGTATTTCTGCCGGAAAAATAGTGGGACTACATCCCGTTGGTATTGATAGCGAATTATTATTATTGGGCTTACATCCTTGCAAATCATAGCTTGTTCGTTAGCCTGATATGTCATGTTATCGAAAGCACCTGAAATGTCAATAGAAGCCTAGATGGCTATATTTGAGACTACAAGGCCTTTTCAGTTTTTCCGTGTGGCTGTGAATAGCCGTCTATGTGGATTTTGCTGATGTATAGGCAAATTGATTCCTGCACTAAAGGATTCTGTTTATATTGAGCTCTCTAATGTGCTGATCCAAAATTTTCTCCATACACTTAAGCAGAAACAAACTGACACTAATTGTTCGATACGATGAAGCAGTTGCTGAAGTTTCGCTGAGATTGGTATGAATACAACCTTAAACTCTCTCCGCCTGGCTAAGATGTAGCCGAGCAGTAGAGATGCCTTTTATTGGTTAGATAAGGCTAGCACCATAAGTCTTTTATCCTAATTTAACAGACTGTGTTATATGCAAACCGGTCCTGGTAACTTGAATGGGCTGAAAGCCAATCGTACGCGCTTGGTGAGCTTTGTTTGGTAGGCTTCTTTCTCCACCACTAATAGTCGGCAAGCCTTTCTATAAATGTGAGTATTGAAAGTCTGTAATACTGTCTGGAAAGTGTGTTTTTAGGTAAGAGCTAACATGTATCATGGTGCCAATAACATATCTGTGATCACTGCAGAATGCTTTTTGGAGTCGCACCGCTGTTGTAAAATCATTAATCTTCTTACAACGCTTTCTTGAGGTAGAACTTTTAGATCTTCTAAGTTTTTTGGTTGTATGATGATGGAGCTATTTTCTAAGGATCCCAATCTTCCGTAACTCTTGCTTTATTGAACTACTTCCATGCTTAGCAGCTCAGCTGTAATGTACATATACACATTAGAGCAAGCAGCCACACTTATCTACAAGGCAACGAAGAATATTCCATACGAATAACCAGCAGCTGCAGCAGAGATTTTTTTTTACATACATATATGTAGCCGGCAGCTAAGATCAGAAATTTTCACTCACACATACACACGGATATGGCTAGAAGAAAAGCCTAAACTACATAACCAAGCATGAGAAGGTCTGTGCGTGAAACGTCTATACCTAAGGAGAAATAGGCGAACGAGGTAACCGAGAGCACAAAAGCAGCGCAAGGTGATGAATCAGTAAACAGTTTGATTTAAACACGCTGTTAGTGAAGTTAATTGTTATTGTGAAGTACTACTCTACTACTACTAGTCTAAATAAAAGCCATTTTGCAGTACTGAATATTGGAGATACTTATTCGATAGTTCAGCCTTTCGTAAGTTAGCAGAAGGTGCAAAATAAGCGGAATATCCCAAAACTCTTAACAGTGTCTTTCTTAGGGGGCAAATTTCATTCAAAATAGTTTTAATATCTGAGTGGAGCTATTCAGCTTCCTTCTCAAGCTCTTGCGCCATGGTTATGGGTATCTGAAAGCTATTTCTGGCGTCTTCAACGATAAGGTGAAAGAGTTTAAAATTTGTCGAATTCAATGCGTTTATGGTCTGATATGACTGCTCCGCTGAAACATTGCAGTTAGTGACAGTGGTGGCTATATTAGAAGAACAATTTTTTTAGAAAATCTCTTCGTCATTTTAGAGAAATGTTTTTCCACATTTCCGATAGGTGTTTTCTGAGTATACATATGTGAGTACCTTTAACTGAGAGTGATAGAAAAAAACTGCAGAATTCGCATATTTTCCACATTTGATTACAACACGTCTCCTAAAGTAAGTAGATAACAGTAGGAAGAAGTCGAGAGCGCGCAATTAGCATTGGTCACAGGACATTTGGCATTGAAGCACGAAACGAGTTAGACGTTGGACCGTCAAAAATCCAACTACAGTGCGCGTTTTCTATAGCAATAAAGCTGTTTTTGAAGCCCTAGTTTTAATATTTTTCATATATTTTTTGCTATGTCCTTATTTCTAGTGAATTTTAAAAGGACTTGAAAAACTGCGCTGCTCATAAGTGCAATGTTAGCAAAAAACAAGTAAGGAAGGTTAAGTTCGGGTGTAAACGAACATTACATACGCAGTTGAGAGCTATGGTGACAACAAAAGGGAAAATAACCATGTAGGAAAATGAAACGAGAGAAACCCTGGAATGTGTATCAAATGAAAGGCATTAAAGAGTATTTTATGAGGGAGTGGGCCATAGTTCTATAGGTGAACGCCATTTAGGGATATAGCCATAAAGGTGGATCAGGATTGACTCTAGAATGCGTTTCTACGATATGGGTATCAAATGAAAGGTGTTAATGAGTATTTAAAAGGGAGTAATACTTAGTTCCATAGGTGGACGCCGTTTCGAGATATCCCCATAAATGTGGGTATGCAATATGGGTATCAAACAAAAGGTGTTAATGAGTATTTTTAAAAGGGAGTGCGCCTTCGTTCTATAGGTGTTCGCCTTTTCGAGATATCGCCATAAAGTTGGACCAGGGGTGACTCTAGAATGAGTTTGTACAATATGGGTATCAAATTAAAGGTATTAACGAGAGTTTTAAAAGGGAGTGGTGTGAAAGCGTTTTCCAGATATCGACCAAAATGTGGGCCAGGGTGACCCAGAACATCATCTGTTGGATACCGCTAATTTATTTATATATGTAATACCTGCCAAGATTTTAAGGGTTTTTTTATTTCGCCCTGCAGAACTTTTTCATTTTCTTCTACTTAATATGGTAGGTGTCACAACCATTTTATAAAGTTTTTTCTAAAGTTATATTTCGCGTCAATAAAACAATCCAATTACCTTACTATGTTTCATCCCTTTTTTCGTATTTGGTATAGAATTATGGCATTTTTTCATTTTTCGTAATTTTCGATATCGAAAAAGTGGGCGTGGTCATAGTCGGATTTCATTCATTTTTCATACCAAGATAAAGTGAGTTCAAGTAAGCACGTGAACTAAGTTCAGTAAAGATATGTCGATTTTTGCTCAAGTTATCGTGTTAAAGGCCATGCGGAAGGACAGACGGACGACTCTGTATAAAAACTGGGCGTGGCATTAACCGATTTCGCCCATTTTCACAGAAAACAGTTAACGTCATAAAATCTATGCCCCTACCAAATTTCAAAAAGATTGGTTAATTTTTGTTCGACTTATGGCGTTAAAAGTATCCTAGACAAATTAAATGAAAAAGGGCGGAGCCACGCCCATTTTGAAATTTTCTGTTATTTTTGTATTTTGTTGCACCATATCATTACTGAAGTTGAATGTTGACATAATTAACTTATATACTGTAAAGATATTAAATTTTTTGTTAAAATTTTACTTTAAAAAATTTTTTTTTTTAAAGTGTGCGTGGTCCTTCTCCGATTTCGCTAATTTTTATTAAGCGTACATATAGTAATAGGAGTAATTTTTCTGCCAAATTTCATTATGATATCTTCAACGATTGCCAAATTACAGCTTGCAAAATTTTAAATTACCTTCTTTTAAAAGTGGGCGGTGCCACGCCCATTGTCCAAAATTTTACTAATTTTCTATTCTGTGTCATAAGTTCAACTCACCTACCAGGTTTCGTCGCTTTAGCTGTCTTTTGTAATGAATTATCGCACTTTTTCGGTTTTTCGAAATTTTCGATATCGAAAAAGTGGGCGTGGTTATAGTCCGATATCGTTCATTTTAAATAGCGATCTGAGATGAGTGCTCAGGAACCTACATACCAAATTTCATCAAGATACCTCAAAATTTACTCAAGTTATCGTGTTAACGGACGGACGGACGGACATGGCTCAATCAAATTTTTTTTCGATCCTGATTATTTTGATATATGGAAGTCTATATCTATCTCGATTCCTTTATATATGTACAACCAACCGTTATCCAATCAAACTTAATATACTCTCTGAGCTCTGCTCAACTGAGTATAAAAACTTCACATATTTTTTTAACACACACACATATGTGTGTGTAATATATACATACACAGGTAAAGGTTGCTTTCATTTAAAAATTTTAATCTTTTTTCGACAACATGCAGCATATGAAACAATAGCAACAACAATTACTATGATAGCAGCGAAATTGTTCTAACAACAGCGCTTTTCCGTAAATTACAAACACATATCTACATATAGTTACACATACAGATAAATATATATTAGACAATTTCTATATATTTTATATATATCCCCTCTTTCTGCCGGGCTTTCAAAAACTATAAATGGTCAGTTTTTTGCACAAGCAAAAAAGTAAGGTCCGTCGTATAAGAGTTTGGGTGGAAAACAAATCATTAAATTGTAAAAAATTTAAGAGAAAGCAAAAACTGAATAAAATTTAGTTCACAAAAAATTCTAAGAACCAAAAATGTTTAACGCAATGTAGTAGTCGTGTTAGAGACGCCAGGTTAGGTTGTGTTGAACTGCTCGGTAAATAAAGACCTCGAACGAGGAAACCGAGAGTATAAAAGCAGCACAAGTTGAGGAATCAATAATCAGTTTGATTTAAACACGCTATTAGTGAAGTATGATTGTAATTGTGAAGAACTACTGCCAAAGTAGTCAAAATAAAGACCATTTTGCAATACTGAATATTGGAGTCATTTTTTCGACAGTTTAGCGATTCGAACGTTAGCAGAAGATTCAAAATATGTGTCCAGAATTTGTGCCTCGGAGTAACCTAAATTGTGGCGGCCACCGTGGTGTGATGATGGCGTGCTGCGCCTACCACACCGTATGCCCTGGGTTCACACCCCTGGCAAAGCAACATCAAAACTTTAGAAATAAGATTTTTCAATTAGAAGAAAATTTTTCTAAACGGGATCGCCCCTCGGAAGTGTCTGGAAAGGGCTACGAGTGTATTTCTGCCATGAAAAGCTCTCAGTGAAAACTCATCTGCCTTGCAGATGCTGCTCGGAGTCGGCATAAAACATGTAGGTCCCGTCCGGCCAATTTGTAAAGAAAATCAAGAGGAGCACGACGCAAATTGGAAGAGAAGCTCGGCCTCATATCTCTTCGGAGGTTATCGCGCTTTACATAAATTTATTTTTTTTTTTACCTAAATTGTGTACAAGTTCTTAATTTATAAAATAACTCCGTCCACTTTAAAACCACTGAAAGCTTTCTAGTACCTAGCTTAATTACTGTCTCGAGATCTGCCACCGCTGATATCCCTTGTAGCTGGAGCATTGACCTCGCGAGCGCAAGACGCGAACACAGAATTTGTGCAAACGTTTCTTTCTGCAGGTCTCACTTCCTACATCTGCTGTTGCTGATGTGGCCTAATTTATAAACATTTGACGCAAGAAGGTAGTTTCCAGTTAGTATGTTAGTTTGGGACGTTTACTGTTGTTGTTGTTGTAGCAATGCTTCGCCCCACCCAATAGGCGCGACCGATAAAAAATTGTCATCAATATCCTCTAACGGGGATCCAAGAAAACTTGCAGTTTCAACGGGTGTGGACCATAGTGAGAGGAGTGTTAGAGGCGTTCGATCCACATTACAATCGAAGAGATGGTTGGTGTCATGTGGGAACAGATTGCAAATGAGACATACATTTCGTATGTCGGCGTTGATTCTAGATAGGTAAGAGTTTAACCTGTTACAATAACCAGGTCGAAGTTGAGCTAGAGTGACGCGCGTTTCTCTAGGGAAATTGCGTTCCTCTTCTGCAAGTTCTGGGTATTTTTCTTTAAGAACTGGTTTCGCCAGGCAATTCCTGGCGTAGATATCTGACGCCTGTTTGTGTATATCACTGTGGACCTGCTTGTGGGTTTCTGCTTCATACGGCTGTGTTCTCAGGTGCCGTATTTCCTCATAATGATTAAGGAAATAACCCTTTAAACTCCTGGAAGGTGTGGCCTCATCAATCAGATGTCTGTTGGGATGCCCAGGTATCTGGGTATTCAACAGAAACTGTTTGTTAAGCATTTAATTTATCTGCGGAATGGAGAGTACTCTCGCCTCATTGTTTAGGTCGTGTTCTGGACATAAGAAGACAGCCCGTCCACCAGGCCTGTATTTTCTTCCAGAAAGTTTACTGCCGCCTCAGCGAGCGCTGAAAACTCCTTTGCCAACTTATTGGTCTTTTCGTTACATTATTTCCCTTTATGTTTGGGAACAAAGTATATATGTATGATCCGGCCTGAGCGAGGTCATTCCAATGCTGCTTTGCATTCCAGAACACTTCGTGATGAAGTACTGTGTGATATTATTTCTTCTATTGCCGCCTGACTATCAATATGTACATACGGCCTGCACTCAAGCTGCCCCGAAACCTGAAGCCTTTTTACAGTTGCTAGCCCTGTATTTCCGGCCATTACATTTGCAGGTGGGATGTAGAGAATGGAATGATCTGCTGCTGCCGGTGAAGTTTTCAGTACTCCCGTTATGCTAAGCACTGAAAACCTGCAACCTGCACTTAGGTCACACCGCCCTCCCACCCCTTCAATCCATGAGGAGTTTTGGGAAATTCATGACTTTTCACGAAGTTTCTGGTTATATGTGTGAAATATTCTTCGTCGCCATCTATGTAAGTGTGGCTGCTTGCTTTTTTTGTAGTTGTGATTATTTACAAACAGCATAGTGATGCTAATATTCGCCATAGTATGTATGTGTGTGAGCGTAGTATCAAAACAAAAAAGAAGTACATAAAATGACGAAATTTAAAAAAAATCTTTCATTGCTAGTTTTCTTGGCGCCACTGTACATCCTGCTTATAAACTAACTGTTAATTAATTGTGTTGATAACCAAATTCCAACGCCTAAAAATTAACATAAATTTCTTCAAGGCCATTAAATTTCATACGTCCCCAACTATAACAACAAAAATAATAATAAACCGATGCAAACATATTGACAACAGAATAAATAAGAAAGTGCGGAGCAAAATTATTATTTTAAAATCATTACCATTAATTGATTTTTGATAATGGGCTAAGCGAGACGAAATGCGTATGTGTTAAAAAGCCAGGAATGCCGTTAAAATGGAAATACTTACGCTCATACATACATACAAATATGATATTATGCTAGTATGTGGAAGTTAAATATATCCATAAGCATTTAAACATTAGCGTTTGACATTAATGGATTTTGTGGGTGACCATAAATCTTGCTGTGGGCCAAACCCTTTTTTCAACCCCATAAATGCTTTTAAATATGTGCAAACACATATGTATGGGTATATGCATGTTTACATGTGTGTGTGTGTGTGCATAAGCAGGTATCAGCAGATAAAGGCTTTTGTGCTTTGGCAATAAAATTCAAATGTGCCGAAAAATACAATAATTAAAATACGAGAATTTTTAAATGTTCGTTGATTCATAGCGTGTTGATGATACTCATATGTCGGTATGTGTGTATATATGTATAAAATTCTACAACTCATGTTAACAGTACTGGATTATATTTAACGTAAGTATTTGAAAATCGAGTTGATGGCAATTATTTTCTTTTAATTGCGTTACGGGTATTAGCTTTGGCGCAATAAATATGTACACTCACGTTAAAATGTATGGACACAAGGACTTAGCGCAGTTTGCACCTAGTTTCATTTAAGCGAAACTATTTTCGCTATTTTTTTATAAAAGCATATACATTGGTGAAATAAAATTTATACGAACTCAAGTTCCAGATCTTACGCAAAATTTGCGAAAATTCGTATACGAAACACGATTCTTCCGTAAAGTTTGTTAAAATTTTCACCAAAAAATTTTTGAATTTTTTTGAGTATGTAGTTTTGTAGCTCATTGAATTTTAGTATAATAAAGTATTAGTCTTAATCAACAAAAAAAAAAATTTCCTGATTTTTGACAAATTTTTTTCGCAGCTGAGTTGAGCCTTTTCTTTATTATACGCTCAGAAATTGGTATGGAAGTAAATGCTCATCTCAGCTGACAAAAAAAATTGCCAAAAATCAGGAAATTATTTTAGGGGTTTAAGATAAGCACTTCATGGCACTAAAATTCAACGAGCTACTGAGCCGCATACTCAAAAAAATTTTAAAAACTCTTAGTGAAAATTTTAAAATATTACCGAATTTTCTCGAATTTTGTGAATCTTCCGTAAACTTAGTTAAAATTTTCCCCAGCAATTTTTTGAATTTTTCTGAGTATGCAGTTTCGTAGTTCATTAAATTCTAGTACAAAAAAATATTAGTCTTAGACCCCTAACCAAATTTCCTAATTTTTGGAAACATTTTTTCGCAGCTGAGTTGAGAATTTTCTTCATTATATGCACAGAAATTTGTATGGAAGAAAATGCTCATCTCAGCTGACAAAAAATAAATTCCCAAAAATCAGGAAATTTTTTTAGGAGGTTAAGATGACCACTTTATGGTACTAAAATTCAATGAACTGCTAAACTGCATACTCAAAAAAATTTTAAAAACTCTAAGTGAAAATTTTGAAATATTAGCGAAAACTTGTGTTTCCAAAACGATTTTTCTCGAACTTTGCGCAAGATCTGCAACTTTAACTCATATTTATCTAAATGCGCATTTATACACGTTTTTACGAACAAAAAAAAAATGCCGAAAATCATTTCGTGTATTTAATTAACGAGGCATGCTCACATTGCTTTATACAATTGTTTTTATACTCAGAGTGCTTTGCGTACAGGGTATATTAACTTTTATTTGATGACGGTTGGTTGCACAGGTATAAAGGAATCGAGATAGATATAGACTTCTATATATCAAAATCATCAGTATCGAAAAAAAAATTTATTGAGTCATGTCCGTCCGTCCGTCTGTCCGCTAACACGATAACTTGATTAAATATTGAGATATCTGCAACAAATTTGGAACACGAGCTTATCTGGGCCCAGAATAGATTGGTATTGAAAATGAGCGAAATCGGATGATAACCGCGTCCACTTTTTATATACTGTAACGAATTTAGTGCAATTCCGCTTATTTGCAACTTTCTACTAACGTTCGAATCACTAAACTGTTGAATAAAGAACTCCACTATTCAATAATGCAAAATGGCCTTTATTAAAGTACTTCACCATAACACTTCTACTGCTCAACAGATACCGTGCTTAAATCAAAATGATTCGTCGTGCCTCAGCTGCTGCTTTTATACTCTTTGGTTTCCTCGTTGACATATTTCTAGGCGTTTCTATTTCTAGAATTTGCTACTCGTTTACCGTCTATAAATTTCTGAGCTATAACTACAGATGCACGATTGTTATAGCTTCTCGCATAGCCAATGCGCGTGTATATGTGAGCGATACTTCCACATATTATTGCCTACTTTTGGGAGCATCTCAGATAAGATGCGTGTCACCGCCCACCTGTGATAAGATCAATTTAACAAATATTATTAATCATAAATCAAAAATCGTTAAACCTTACTTACTTACTTAATTGGCGCTTAACCGTCTAAACGGTTATGGCCGTCCAACAAGGCGCGCCAGTCGCTCCTTCGCTCCGCCAACCGGCGCCAATTGGTCACACCAAGGGAGTTTAAATCGTTTTCCACCTGGTCCTTCCAACGGAGTGGGGGCCGCCCTCTACCTCTGCTTCCATAGGCGGGTTCCGATAGAAACACTTTCTTGGCCGGAGCATCATCTTTCATTCGCATAACATGGCCTAGCCAGCGCAACCGCTGCGTTTTAATTCGCTGGACTATGTTGATGTCTGCGTATAGCTCGTACAGCTCATCATTAAATCTTCTTCGGTACTCGCCATCGCCAACGCGTAGAGGTCCATAAATCTTTCGAAGAACTTTTCTCTCGAACACTCCCAAAGCCGCTTCATCTGCTGTTGTCATGGTCCATGCTTCTGCCCCATATAGCAGGACGGGTACGATAAGTGACTTGTAGAGTATGATTTTCGTTCGCCGAGAGAGGACTTTACTTTTCAATTGCCTACCTAGTCCAAAGTAGCATTTATTGGCAAGATTGATTCTTCGCTGGATTTCAGTGCTGATGTTGTTGCTAATGTTGATGCTGGTTCCCAAATAAACGAAGTCTTTTACTATTTCGAAATTATGGCTGCCAACAGTAGCGTGGTTGCCAAGGCGCATATGCGCTGACTCTTTGCTCGATGACAGCAGGTACTTCGTTTTGTCCTCATTCACCATCAAACCCATCTTTACCGCTTCTTTTTCCAGCTTGGATTAAGCAGAACTAACAGCGCGGGTGTTTAGGCCGATGATATCAATGTCATCAGCATATGCCAGTAATTGCACGCTTTTATAGTATATTGTTCCAGTGCGGTTAAGTTCTGCAGCTAGTATAATTTTCTCCAGCATCAAATTAAAGAAATCGCACGATAGGGGGTCACCCTGTCTGAAACCTCGTTTAGTTTCGAACGGCTCAGAGAGGTCCTTCCCAATTCTGACTGAGATGATGGTGTTGCTTAACGTCATTTTGCACAGCCGTATAAGTTTTGCGGGGAAACCAAATTCAGACATAGCGGCATATAGGCAGCTCCTTTTCGTGCTGTCGAAGGCGGCTTTAAAGTCGACGAAGAGGTGATGTGTGTCGATTCTCTTTTCACGGGTTTTTTCCAAGATTTGGCGCATTGTGAAAATCTGGTCGATGGTAGATTTACCAGGTCTGAAGCCGCACTGATAAGGTCCAATCAGCCGGTTCACGGTGGGCTTCAATCTTTCGCACAATACACTTGAAAGGACCTTATATGCGATATTAAGAAGGCTGATTCCACGATAGTTGGTGCATTTTGCAGTATCCCCCTTCTTGTGGACTGGGCAAAGAACACTTAGATTCCAACCGTCGGGCATGCTTTCGTCCGCCCATATTTTGCTAAGAAGCTGCTGCATGCGCCTTACCAACTCCTCGCCGCCGAACTTGAATAGCTCCGCAGGCAATCCATCAGCGCCCACGGCCTTGTTGTTTTTCAATCTGGTTATTGCTATTCTATCTTCGTCATAATCGGGCGGGGGGAGATATATTCCATCATCATCGATTGCGGGATCGGGTTCTTCATCTCTGCGCGGTGAATTGCTGCCTCCATTTAGGAGAGCAGAAAAGTGTTCCCTCCATAATCTAAGCACTCTCTGGACATCAGTTACAAGGTCGCCGTTTTCATTCCTACAGGAGTTTGCCCCGGTCTTAAAACCTTCCGTCTGTCGCCGTATTTTTTGGTAGAATTTTCGGGCGTTATTCCTGGTGGCTAGCAGCTCAAGCTCCTCGCACTCACGCCTTTCTGCTTCTGCTTATTTCTTCCTGAAAAGGCGTCTCGCTTCCCTTTTCAACTCACGATAGCGTTCACACACTCCTCTTGTCGCGCTCGCTTTTAACGTAGCCCTGTAGGCAGCGTCTTTTCTTTCGGTTGCAACGCGGCATTCTTCATCATACCAGTTGTTTTTTCGTGGCCGCCGGTAACCAATTTTTTCCTCGGCGGCAGTATGAAGTGCTTTGGAGATATGCTCCCACTGCTCCTGTATTCCTTCAAGATGAGTTGTGCCCTCAGAGAGCAGGTGTGAGAGTCGAGTTGCGAAATCATTGGCAGTCTGTTGTGATTGAAGCTTTTCGCCGTCTAGCTTTCCTTGTGTTTTTTGTTCCTTGTTTTTAGCCGCGTTGAGGCGGGTGCGTATTTTGGCTGCAACGAGATAATGGTCCGAATCGATGTTAGGTCCTCGGATCGTTCGCACATCTAAAACACTGGAGGCATGCCGTCCGTCTATCACAACGTGATCGATCTAATTGCGAGTATTTCGATCAGGAGACAGCCATGTAGCTTGATGTATCTTTTTATGCATGAACCGTTAAACCTATCGTAACAAAATTCAGCAGAGAGCTTGCCTTTACTATAAGGAATGCTTTGAAAAAAATTTACGAAATCGGTTAAGGACCACGCCCATATTTAAAAGGGTCGTGGATGCATAAAATAAGTTATATCTTTGCAAACAAGAGCTTTATATCAGTGTTATTTCATTTCTCAAGTATATTTATAATAATAAATAGGAAAAACTTCAATTTTAAGAAATGGGCGTGGCACCGCCCTTTTGTGACTAAGCAATTCTGGATGTTTCGGGAGCTATAACTAGAAGAAAAATCAACGGATCGTAATAAAATTTGGTACACAAATTTTCCCTATAAAAAAAAAAAATAATAAATGTAAGGCGCGATAACCTCCGAAGAGATCTAAGGCCGAGCTTCTCTTCCAATTTGCGTCGTGCTCCTCTTGATTTTCCCTACAAATTGGCCGGACGGGACCTACATGATTTTGTGCCGACTCCGAACGGCATCTGCATGGCAGATGAGTTTTCACTGAGAGCTTTTCATGGCAGAAATACACCCGGAACGCTTGCCAAACACTGCCGAGGGGCGACCCCGCTTAGAAAAATTTTCTTCTAATTGAAAAACCTTATTTCTAAAATTTTTGATGTTGCTTTGCCCGGGGTTTGAAACCAGGGCATCCGGTGTGGTAGGCGGAGCACGCTACCATCACACCACGGTGGCCGCCACGCGATCGGTTAAAGACCACGGCAGCTTAGATATTAGACAAATTTAAAAGGGTCGTAGACTAGAAGAATAAGCTGTAACTTAGAAAAAATAGTTTTGAATCAATGATATTTCACTTATCAAGTTTTATTGTAAGAGGAATGGGGAGTCATTTTTTTTAAACGGGCGGTGCCACGTGTTATGAAGGAAAGTAATTTATCTGAAATGAAATGTGCAATTGAAGCTCATGCTGAGTATATAATGTAAGGTTATACCCGAACTTAGACACCTTTACTTATTGTTATTAATATTAGAGAAAGTTGCAAAGTTTACAAACGGCGATGGTTAGGTTAGGTTGGGTGGTAGCTTCCCTGATAGAGGAAGCTCACTTGGACAACATGACGGTCCGTTGTGATACCACATATAATAAACTAAACTAACGGTGACGTAGATATAACTACTTAGAGAATCGTTGGGTAGCAACGATAAAGTTCCGAATGATCCCGATCTCAACCTTGGATAGCTCCTCGGGAGATCCAAGTGAGTCACGACCGAAATACTTTCGCCTAGTTCTGGCAAAAGCTGGGCAGTCAAGCATAAAGTGATTTGGTGATTCCACCTCATCATCCTCCATACAGCTGCAGCAGGATATATTGAGACGTACCGCATGGACACCCATGGGACAGTGCCCTGTCAAAACCCCAATGACCATTGATAGGTGAGCCTTAATGAACCCAATTATTTCAGCAGACCTCCTGCCATCCACTTTCGGCCAGAAAGATCTTGATATCCTACAAGACGTAGTGTTCGCCCAACGTTTGCTGAGCTGACTCGAGGCCCAGCTATGGAAGGGCAATCCACAGGTGGCTAGCGGAATCCCGAAATCCCTACAGCCATCTTCATCTGGTTCAGTTGTACCGATTCGGGCTAAGAGATCCGCTTGACAGTTACCCGGAATATCACTATCGCCCGGGACCCAGATAATCTTAATTGTAAAATAATTCGATGCAATCGCAAGTGAGGTCAGGCACTCCCAGACCACCCTCGATCGCACTGTAGTTGAGCTCAAGGCCTTTATAGCCGCTTGGCTATCAGAGTAGATGTTAAATTCCCTAACCGTAGTAGCGCTGGATAGCATTTCATCCACCGCATCCTCAATCGCAGCAACTTCCGCTTGGAATACATTGCAGTGATCAGCCACTTAAACTTGCGGCTTACATTTAGCTCTTGACAAAAGACCCCCCGCCAACCTTTCCGTCCAACTTCGACCCATCCGTGAACAAGTTAACCGGTCCCATGCCCCAGATAATTCCTCTTCTCCACTCCTCCCTCGGGGGAATGACTGGGGTGAAGGTTGTATAGGGAGCGGCCACCGGCATGCAATAGTCCGTCCTGTCCGGGATAAAGTCGAAACTAGTAAGAAGGCTAGAGTGTCCGAAATCAGAAAGCATATAACCCATATCACGAAGCCTGACCAACGACCGGGCCGCGGATGCCTTTCCCGCAATATCTACTGGATGTATATTCAGCATGACATTCAGTGCCAAGGTAGGTGTTGTTCTCATAGCGCCACTGATACCGATAAGCGCCGTCCGTTGCACTGACACTAGCATTTTGGAGGTGCTCGCCGTGTCCAGTGCTTTCCACCAGACCAGCACCCCATATAGCAGATCGGTCGGAAACGGTGATGGTTACTAGGACATGTTTCTGAATTTGACTTCCTCATCAGCTAGCTTCTCGGGAGCTGAGTATTGAACACGAAATCTCCCACATTCAAACTTTATACTAGTGTAAAGGCAGATGCCTTTAACCACTCAGCCATATGAATGCCCCGCTGCTCGCTTTGCAATTGGTCTATAAGTATTGCTTTTTGTTGATATTCCTTTTACTCACCACCAATTCTATATGATTTTTAATCCTAATTGTGTGGAATATTTTTAAGCGCGCTTAAGAGCTTAGTAACATTGGATTTTTATAGTATTGGTTTTATTAGCAGTACTTCCGCTATTCACTATTATATAAATATTATTATCTGTCATTTTGATTTAGCAAAACTATGTAAAAACTGCAAAAAGTCCTTGTGCCCATACTTTTTTCTATGAGTGTATAATCGTATACGTACTAAGATACAATTGTATACATATCACATACTCAAGAGCTCATCATCGACTGTATGCATCCGAAATTAGAATCCTGGTCCTTTCGGGATTAAGAACTGTCGGGATTTGGTCATGTCAGGATTATGAACTGTCGGGATTTTGTAAGTCGGAGTTGTGTTATACATCCCTTACTTCCTTAACAAAACCTTCATCCTTGAAAATATGTTAAGTAGTGCCTAAAGTCTATTACCGATGTGCGCCGACCAACAGCAATTGCATTAGAAAGATACTTGCTAAGTTCTAAGTTATGCTCTCAAATTAAATTAAGGATACCGCTATTCCCTGATGTTGAACTCCAGCACCGTGATTCTCTGAGTCGCAGTGCGGTTTGTGCTGACGTACAAAATATGTGCTCATCTATCGGAGGCAGGTTTAAAGTGGGGTCTAAAGCCTCCATAGAGCAGGTGCAGTAAGCTTTTGCAGCATCAAGGAAACTAGTTCGCTGAACTTTCTGTAGGCTGTACAAATAGCTTACCACCACACTATAGAAATATTTGTCAGCACTGATCGCACCACTGCTTCATACAGCCATAGCACCATCTTGCGCCTGAGACCCCATTCCTTACCAAACACCGCCTTGCAGGCGCAGAAAGCAATGCAAGTCTTTCGTAACCTAAGTGGATTATTAGGCCCAAATTTTAGGTACTACTTGATAGGGTCAACTGCTGGCCATTTAGCATTGCTATTTCAAAGATGGGTGGTTTGTTCTTCCTCGCGAATAGTAGTAGATCCGTTTTCCACAGATCTAGCTTATTAGCACATCGCTGTACCCACGTTCTCAGTTTTGCCAACGTTTTTTTCCATGATTTTAGTCATCATAGAAAGAAATTAACCCGAGATCAGGATCGCTGCAGTCTTCACACCATTTGTATAAAATTTTGTTAGATCCCTCTTCTCCTATTCATACCACTCTCCTCCACTGATGCAAAAGCATATACATACATTTTCCATATATTGGACTTTATACCAGATGCCACGCTCCCTATATACTGAAACTACCCCCAGTGCACTGAAAAACTCCATTTCTACAAATTGGTGCATTATTCATCGAAATCGGCCAAACGATGCAGCCAAAAAAGGAGTTGAAAAATATGTGGCGTAGTTATATATAGACAGATAAAGGGAGAAGTATGCCCTATTGGTAAACACAGTCCTCAATTAATCTTGACTCGGTATGAGGAAGGGCCACTTCTTAAGTGTGGGAAAGCCAATTTTACAGCAGGACAAAGTCTGCCTCTAGAACACGAAGGGTCACAGCTGTTAAAACGAATTATTGGTCTTGAGTAAACATTGTCTTAAATAAAAAAATTTAGCGCAGTGCTAACACTTTACGGAGTAATATCAAAACTAAGTGGTGTGGTAATAGGGCGATCCGCCTTTCACGCGAAACGTCCAGGGTCTAAGTGCCGGCCGAAGCAAAATGCAGTCGTCTTCTCTTCTTCTTGTAGCGATGAGACCACCCCCTGAAGGTTCTGGACAGATTCACACCAAACGTCCCGGGTCTAAGTGCCGACCGAAGCGAAATCCAGCGTCTTCTCTTCTTCTTGTAGTGATGAGAACACTCCCTGAAGGTTCTGGGCAGTTTTATCGATGTTGATGGAATTTTTCCGAATAATGGTCCATTGCGATTCGAAAAATAGCATCAGTAAAGCACCAGTCCGACCATCGCGGACGACTTGATATGACCACCCTGAACGTTTAAAGTCATCCAACCAACTCTTTCTGTAAAGAACTCGCCAAATCCTCGCTAAGTAAACAGGTTTGTATTATATTTGGTGCGCTCCTTAAAAAAAATCAATACCAGGTGAAGAATTTCGAAGAAAGACAGAGATATAAGAATAGCAATAAATTTGGTGGATTTCATGGCAGATAAGCGGAAGTAGAGTAGATGCAAAAATAAGAACAAAATCACATCTGTGCTCCAAAGCGTAAAAATGCGTGACGAAAAAAAGTGGACAAGTGCTAGTAAAAAATGCTAAAATGAGTATATCCAATACAGCGTTGAAATTCGAGTGCAATTTAGCCGAAGGCGACACAATACACGCAAACTTTAATGCATTTCAATACGACGCTGCTCGTTATTGCTATTCCGGCCCCAAGTAAGTATGAAAATAGCAGTTGGTGTTGTATAAGCTTAAGGAAGCGGGTGCGAAAAAATCGGGTGCTTTCGAATTTTTATTATTTTCAGCAGCAAGAAACGACAAAAACTGCCCAGTAAAAGTTCAGCTTTTTGTCAAAAAAAAAAAACGATAACGTTCACATATTGATAACTTTTCGATCACATATCGATAACTGGTCGATATTAAATCGATAAATTGTCGATAAATTTTTGATAACTAAACATTAGCTTTTCGATAATAGGTTAAGTTAGGTTAAAATGGCGTGCGTGGGTTTCGCCCACATTTTCACTCGAAGACAGTTTTTCCATTGCACGTGCCTTTAGAAAGTGCCATCCAACCAAATTGCTTCAAAGTCCTCTTCAACGAACCACTTGCTTTTCTGATGAACCTAACATGGTGTGTGGTATGCACCTTCCCAACCTCTGACAGACTGTCGAAAAACCATGCATCCAGAAATTTGTTTGTACTCGACTGCTATTACTGAAACTTTCTCCTTATCCTGACAACTTCTGCAGAGGGAGCTTGGTGATATACCGCGTAATAGCGTAATGGCCTATGATAACACCCGTAAGTACACTCACTGCAAATTTGTTTCACTTGAGAATGAAGCTAGATGCTTTCCTATCTAAATATAGTCGTGGAGACCTTGAGACCTCGCAATCATCCCGATTGGTACACAGCGAGTCCACTACCCTAATTTCATATATCCCGATCTTCGCCAGACGATAACCCAGCAGTGCACGGAGTTGTCCGCCTCGCTTATGTCCATGTATGCACCTTTTCTGGCGATATCGTCTGCAAATTCATTCCCTCCAATATCGATATGCTCCGGGTCACAGCAAATCGGCGCATTTTGGGAGACTTACTATTCAGAAGCATTCTGGATGCTCTCTCTATGGCATAGACCTTCTCCTGGCAGATATTGCATTAGGCTGGCAGTCGCTTTGGCGCAAGGACGAGGCAATACATGTGTATACAGATGGTTCCAAAGTAGTGGAAGGAGAGGGTCTGTGGTATACTGTGCTGATCCGGAAATAAACAGATCCTACGGGCTGCCGGATTACTGTAGCGTTTTCCAAGCGGAAATATTAGCCGTAACCAAAGCATTAGAAACCCTGGAAGAGAATAGCTTAAGCTGCAACCATGTAAATTTTTATATTGACAGTCAAGCAGCAATTAAAGCAATAATCTCGCATAGCACAGCATCTAAATGCGTGTTAGAGTGTAAGCAGTCTCTGGAGAGAATCGGGACAGGGAGAACCATACATCTATATTGGGTCCTAGGTCATATGAAAATAGATGGGAATGAAAAAGCGGATGAACTAGCTAAAAAGGGCGCGTCCCTTGAAGCTTGCTCCTTAGACGTGCCAATTTGACTGGGCGAGATTAAGCGAAGGCGAGAGGTGCACATGACCGACCAAGCGGGAAAGGCGTGGATTCAAGCGCGGGGCTGTAAATTGTCGAAAATTATGTGTAGATCTTTCAACCTTAGACTAACAAAATTGCTTCTACCATTAAAAAGAGAGGACTGTAGACTTATAACGGGTATTCTGACTGGACACTGCCTTCTGGAGTCACTTGCATTTAAATTAGTCAGTAATAGCATATGTAGGAAGTGCGGTTTGGAGGACGAAACGATCGAGCACGTTCTGTGCTCATGCCCTGTGCTTGCCAGGCTAAGACTCCAACTATTAGGAGTGATACAGTGGCAAGTGGCTTTAGTCCTAGGAAGCTGCTAGTATTTGCCAAGGGGACGGAGTTATTTTATAACATAGGTCCTGGTTTTTGATAGGAGTTTTCAGTTTGGTCATTAAAACAAACTTCTGGTAACACTACGGACTTATTCAGTCTATGTGAGGTCTTCATTGACCGGCCAGTTCAACACAACCTACCCTAACCTTGCAGTTGCTATGATTAATTTACCTGCAGATGCTCTGAGTACATTCCAGTTGCAGTTCCCTTTTCAATTTTCGAGCCGTCTGTGTAGATTTCAATGCCCCTACCACTGTCTAGGCTTTCCTCTTTTGAAATATATCTTATTTTCTGCTGTTGGAAGCTACTAACAGCCGTAGTATGGTCTGTGCCGGGACGTTAGGTCAATTTTGAGAGTGCTCAAGCATCCCCTTGTTATGTCATCTACAGACACATGCCTGTATTCGGTTGATTTTCACATGTTGAATTCTCTTATTTGTAGAGCCCGATTCAGCCAATCCCTACACGAAAACTTGTATATGCGATGCCTCTTTTACATTTAATCCGTCCTGCCGTATGCTGCTGACTGATGGCTTCTTTGTCTAACACCTTCCACCAGACAAGAGCTCGATACATTAGTATCGGTCGGATTAATGTGTTGCATATGCCATGGATGATAAGTAGCAGCAGTTGTCAGTTCCTCCCTAAAGCTATTTTGTAGGTGTAGTATGTTGCCAAAGCTTTCTTTGATCTCACTCAAAAGTTTCTTTTCCAGCTGTTTTTTGGAGTAGGGTATTTGGCTTCAAGCGAGAGATTTATTGTTTTGCCGTTTAGCCACGGTAAGTTAAAGCAGGAGATTTTTAGTTTTTCTTATGAACAGAACAAGTTCCGTTTTGGTTTGGCTTTCCCCTTCCCGTTTTGCCCTACCTTGAAATGTCGCATCCATAAGCTCACTTATCGTTGGCAGGAATTCACCTGTGATCGGAATTACTAAGTCGTCGGCGCTTGCGACTACCCTCGTTCCTTCTGCCCAAAAAATTTCAAGAATTGCATTTACTACCGCCTTCTGAGACGTGATTCTGGTGGCCATTCTACAAACTGAGCCAACTCCTAAAGTTGCGTTGACGACCCTTATGCTGAGCATAGAATATATCCGTGCAAGTAATCGTGATAGTAAATCAAAAACTTTTCGATAGCAATCCAAAAAGTCATCAATAGAAAGTCAATAACTTATCGATAAGGTTTGTTATCGAGGACAAATTTCTAACATTTCGTTAACAAATCGAAGAAATCCACTCGAGAACGATGAGTTTATCAAAATTTATCAAAGGTTGGAGAATAGTTGGAAATGTAAACTTTGTTAGCTCAAATCGATTACAATTTTGGAAAAATAATCGGTCTTGTCTATCACTACCTAGTAAAGGTATGTTCATAAAAAAACGCCAAATTGCACGCGGCAGCAATAAAAGAAAAATAGTTCAAGTGGTGTGGAAAATTCGGTGAAAATTACAGCGACTGAACAGTAACGCAGAGGGGGCCATCTTGAAGAACAAAGAAAATAAATCTGTAACAGCGAGTTGATATCGGTGGCAAATGGCGGCGGCGTCAATGCACGGATGTTCCAACAAATGGATGCTGGTGATAAATTTGATTTTATCGCTGGCGGCAATAAATCTGCATGAATTAAGTAGTTTTCAAAGTGTAAACGAAAGAAGGCAAAAAAGGACAATAAAACTGAAAACTATTTAAATAAAAATCGACGAGAGTGAAATGCAAATATCGTGTTCAGTATCTCACGCAATTTTGAGGAGTCATTTTGGACAGAAATCTTTGGGAACGTGCGAGTTCATATACTGAACCTGACTCAGAGGTCTTGTTCAGGCATGGATCAAAATTTGATGACGGACAAACGGAAGCTGGGATAAATGGGCCGAACTTCAAGTAATTTATAACCAATTTGTATTACAACACTATTTTTCGGGCAAAAATCCACCCAAAAGGAGTTGGTGGTAGAGAATGTCTACGAAGAGGCCTATCCACGAAGCTTACTTTACATGGCTGACCGTTTGTGGAGATTAACCAAGCATACCAGCTCGTCGCCGCTCCTCACAACCCAACCAGTCAGGCACGTACCAATTTTCTTCATTATGACAGCTTGCATGCTTTGCAGTCTTACATAACTACTTTTAAGCTAGTGGATGGATGTACACTGAGTCCTAAATGATCTGGGAGCCACAAACAAGGTATTATTGGGATGGGTTCTCGGCTATCAGGGATATCAAGATAATGAGCATGCAGACTACTTAGCCAAGCAAGGTGCTATAGCAGCATTCTATGGTCCAGAGCGCTTCTTTGGACTCACAAAGGCACACACCAGGGAAACCATAAGTAACTGACAAACAAATATGTTCAAACGACAATGGATTGAATTCCCGGGGCAAATACAGTCTAAACTTATTAATGTAAGCAGAAGGGACCGACGAGCGCTCACTGCGTACTATAAGGAATACTGTAGTGTGCGAAAGAAAGATGACGCTCCGGCGAAGAAAGTGTTTCTATCGGAACCCGCCTATGGAAGCAAAATTAGAGGGCGGCCCCGACTCCGTTGGAAGGACTAGGCGGAAAACGATTTAAACTCCCTTGGTATGACCAATTGGCGCCGGTTGGCAGAGAGAAGGAGCGACTGGCGCGCTTTGTTGGTCGGCCATAACCGTTTAAACGGTTAAGCGCCAATTAAGTAACTTTTGATATTTAAAACTAAGCACAACATTAATTATGTACATGTCTATATTAGACTTCAATCTATATCTAGTACATCCATATAAGCGATATGTCTTGCAATTAGGAGAGCAAACATACTACGCATAGGCCAAGTAAGCTCTGGGTCTCTTCAGATGCGTTACTGCTTACGCCGCAACTGCACTGCATAACGCCAACGCGCCTCAAGCATTTCACATGCGCCATTACAATGTAAACACGGTGAATGAACCAAATGTCGCCCACCACGATAGCAGGTAACCAGTGGTGTACTCGAGAGCTTCGGGAAACTATTCGGCGTACATGCACTAACATGCCAACCTAATATAAACGCACGCAAGTCATTTTCTGTCAAAAATGTCTCATGCACATACAACTTGTAGGAGAGCAACCCAAATTAAATTTGCTGCGTGAAAACCTAACTCGATTTCCAATTTTTGTTCTGCGTGACATTTAGATTTGACGTTTGCACACATGCTTTACATTGTCCCAACGCATGCTTATTTGGGTTAGGGCAAAAAACGTCGGTTGTTTGCGTGCGCTAAAAAAAGCAGTGCGGTTTTATTAGTTTGGCATATAAAGCAGTTCTTTACCAACGACGGACAAAGCGATGAAACTTGGTAGGTGGGTTGACCTTATGACGCAGAGCAGAAAATTAGTAAAATTTTGGACAACGGGCACCGCCCACTTTTAAAAGAAGGTAATTTAAAAGTTTTGCAAGCTGTAATTTGGCAGTCGTTGAAGATATCATGACGAAGTTTGGCAGGAAGGTTACTCCTATTACTATATGTATGCTTGAGAAAAACTAGCAAATCGGAGAACGACCACGCCCACTTTAAAAAAAAATTTTTTTAAGTCAAATTTTAACAAAAAGTTTAATATCTTTACAGTATATAAGTAAATTATGTCAACATTCAACTCCAGTAATGATATGGTGCAACAAAATACAAAAATAAAAGAAAATTTCAAAATGGGCTTGGCTCCGCCCTTTTTCATTTAATTCGTCTAGAATACTTTTAATGCCATAAGTCGAACAAAAATTTACCAATCCTTGTGAAATTTGGTGAAGGTATAGATTCTATGACCATAACTGTCTTCTGTGAAAATGGGCGATGTCGGTTGAAGCCACGCCCAGTTTTTATACACAGTCGACCGTCTGTCCTTCCGCTCGGCCGTTAACATGATAACTTTAGAAAAAATGTATATGTCTTTACTAAACTTAGTTCACGTACTTATCTGAACTCACTTTATCTTGGTATAAAAAATGACCGAAATCGGACTATGACCACACCCACTTTTTCGATATCGAAAATTACGAAAAATGAAAAAATGCCATAATTCTATATCAAATATGAAAAAAGGCATGAAACATGGTAATTGGATTGGTTTATTGACGCAAAATATAACTTTAGAAAAAACTTTGTAAAATGGGTGTGACAGCTACCATATCAAGTAGAAGAAAATGAAAAAGTTTTGTAGTTATGTATTCCATATATAAATAAATTAGCGGTACCCGACACATGATGTTCTGGGTCACCCTGGTCCACATTTTGGTCGATACCTCGAAAACGCCTTCGCATATACAACTAAGGGCCACTCCCTTTTAAAACCCTCATTAATACCTTTAATTTGATACCCATATCGTACAAACAAATTCCAGAGTCACCCCTGGTCCACCTTTATGGCGATATCCCGAAATGGCGTCCAACTATAGAACTATAGCCCACTCCCTTTTAAAATACTCTTTAATACCTTCAATTTGATACCCATTTCATACAAAACACATTCCATGGTTACCCTAGGTTCATTTTCCTAAATGGTGATTTTCGCTTATTTTGTCTCCAAAGATCTCCGCTGAGTATATAATGTTCGGTTACACCCGAACTTAGCCTTCGTTACTTGTTATATTCAGATTTTGAAGCAAATGTAAAAAAGATTTGATTTCGGAAGAATTTATTTGTGACAACTTATTCCCAACAACACTGTTAACTAAATTCTAGTACCTAATTAAAAGTAATCAGGTTCCGTTATTACACAGTTGAAACTTTTAAGACGTTTGATTTAAAATCCGAGGCCTGGGGCTAGATTCAGTAAATGTGAGTTTTTCAAAAATTACACTTACTTAATCTAGGCTCTGGTATGATATTTTAACGTTAAGGGGGAAAATTAAGCATCTATAATAATAGCGGCATCTATAATAATAGCGGCATCTATATAATGGCGGCCACCGTGGTGTGATGGGTGCGTGCTCCGCCTGCCACACCGAATGCCCTGGGTTTGCACCCCGGGCAAAGCAACATCAAAATTTTAGAAATCAGTTTTTTCAATTAGAAGAAAATTTGTCTAAGCGGGGTCGCCCCTCGGCAGTGTTTGGCAAGCGCTCCGGGTGTATTTCTGCCATGGAAAGCTCTCAGTGAAAAGTTATCTGCCTTGCAGATGCCGTTCGGAGTCGCCATAAAACATGTAGGTCCCATCCGGCCAATTTGTAGGGAAAATCAAGAGGAGCAAGACGCAAATTGGAAGAGAAGCTCGGCCTTAGATTGTAAAAGACATAGACTTATCATAGATGTGTGAAGATGTAATATATAAAAGTACACTTTATTTTTGTTTGTGCAGTTTGAATTAAAGCAAAGTCTTCGATTTGCTATTTTTAGTAAAATTTTGTATAGGAAACATGGAATCATCCTAAGATTTTATATTTTACAACGAATACGTCACTCTTGTGAATTGCCGAACTGATTGTGGCTCAATAAATTTGGTCCTTTTTCATGAGATTTGGTCCCAAATGAAAACATGGTGTGGCAACCGTGCTTGTACTTCAAACAGTAAAGATCTAATGCGCGAATTAATGCTCCAACATTCTCCATGAAACACACACTACTACAAAAAAATACGTTTGTATTCGAAGCTCTGCTGGCGTTGTGTATCACTGCAGTAAAGTCACATGGCCGGTATTAAATTACGTTACATGCCATATAAGCTCAATAGCACACAGAGCATTCACATGAATCCGTTTTGGTTTGAGAACAAGCTTACACTCACTAGATTGGATAGTGAGTAGGAGTTGAGCGTTTAACATATTACGAAATTCATGCCATCGGCATATTTACCTGTAATTATTGCTAAATTAAGCGGTGCGCTGTTACCAATACTGTTACCCATCACACAAACTCTATGCAGGTGATGTGTAGGCTGTATATTTGTTGTTGTACGGTATATGCGCTCTCGTGAGCAAAAGTAAATATCAAGAAAGCGTCAAAGTTCGATTTTCTCACATGCAATAGTGTGTGAATATGTGTGTTTGCGAACTGATTCAGCGTGAGTAAATGAGACGCATCAAGTTCACCTATGCCGCGATTTCGATGAGTTGAGGGATGTATGTATCTAGGATATGATTCAACTATTTCTAAAGTTCAGGGATATAAACACCTTACATATCAAGAATTGGTATCATATTTTGTTTGAATGCCCAAGATCCCATATCTATACACTGTAGACTGCGCAGCCCATTTGTAGACGATTACACTCCCGAGACATTCGTGGATCATATGCTCCAAAACAACGAAAAATAAAAGGAAGCGTATAATGTCATCGCAGACATAACGAGGTAGGAAAGAAATATTTACAAAAACTATATTTTTTACAAAGCAAGCAGTTTATGTGTTTTTTCGCTGTAAACCAAACATAAAATAACCAAGGTTGTTCAAACAAAAATAATATTTGTTCCAAAATAAGGAGTTTATGTGTTTGTTCGCTCTAAACCCAACATAATATAACCAAAGTTGTTTAAACAAAGCAATATTTGTTCCAAAGAAAGCAGTTTATGTGTTTGTTCGTTGTAAACAATAAAAAAATAACCAAAGTAGTTCAAACAAAAATAATGTTTGTTCCAAAGTAAGCAGTTAATGTGTTTGTTCGCTGTACACCAAACATAATATAACCAAAGTTGTTTAAACAAAAGCAGTTTTTTCCCAAAATAAGAAGTTAATGTGTTTGTTCGCTGTAAACCAAACATAATATAACCAAAGTTGTTTGAACAAAAGCAATTTTTTCCCCAAAGTAAGTATTTATGTGTTTGCTGGCTGTTAACCAAACATAATACAACTTAAGTTGTTTGAACAAAAACAATATTATTTCCAAAGTAAGCAGCTCATTTATTTGTTCGCTGTAAACCAAACATTCAACCACGCGCTCACCGAGAGCTTTACACCACTACATAAACATGCATGCTGAATAAGCTCAAATGGTGAAAACGGCCCAACAACAGGTTTGAGGTCGTAGTATCAATCATTGCTTCTTCGTTGCGGTTTTTCTCCAATGAACATGCGTTAAGTATTCTGACTGATTTAGTTTGTATTTCTACAGTTTTGTCTTAAATACTTTACAGCAGCGATGCAAATACATAAGTGCTCCTCCTCTAAGCCTGGTCTTTAGAAATCTTACTATTGCTTGAGTTTGGTAAGGAAATGACATTAAACTGTTGCTCCAACGGTCAGATGATGGACAAGTATATGTGAGATGTTTCATTTGCTGCCGAAAACTTTTACTTCAGGCTATAACCTCATATTGGCTTTTCTGTTCGAAAGTAAATATCCTATCCGTTTATGCTGGGAGTAACGTGAAGAGCGCGACGATTATGCGTGATGGTTGTGTGATAGAAATCAACGACATCTTGGGCTCTTATAGAACTTTGTGGTAAGTAAATAATCGTAACTGGTGGTAAATACGACGTCAGCGGTGCTCTTTTCTTTAGCTGGAAATTTGGATCCTTACCCGCGTTAGATATTTAAAGGGTCGAAGATAGCAGGAAACCTTTCTATTTGCTCCAACCTGCTTATTAAGAAATACGCCTGGCGAAGTTTCCAGGCTTTATTAACTCAATATGGAGCTGCAATAAATCCAGTTTCCGAAACCGATGGAAAGCATAACTTTAGGTAGGCCTCGAACTCCACCAATTTGATAGGTGGGTCTAACATACACTGGCAGGGGTTTGGCCGATAATGATCTAGTCCAAAAGACTGCATTCTGCGTATGGGAAAATTCAATGACTTTTAATTTTTGTACACCCATGATTTAGTCCATACCATTGCGTTGACAGTCGAGTTCTTTTTCACACTGTTCTTATACCATTCCGTTTACAGTGCAGTTCTATTCCATGCCGCTCCGTTCGTTTACAATTTGCTTATTCTTGTTCAATGACTACTTTATTATTTGACAATTAAATTTCAAATTAAAACATGGACATTTCCACTCATCCCATTTTGAGCATCCAGTCAATAATAAATGAAAACAACAACAAGTAAGGAAGGTTAAGTTCGGGTGTAACCGAACATTACATACTCAGTTGAGGCTATGGTGACAAGATAAGGGAAAATAACCATGTAGGAAAATGAACCGAGGGTAATCCTGGAATGTGGTTGTATGACATGTGTATCAAACGAAAGGTATTAAAGAGTATTTTATGAGGGAGTGGGCCATAGTTCTATAGGTGGTCGCCTTTTCGCGATGACTGACTCTAGAATTTGTTTGTACGATATGGGTATCAAATTAAATGTATTATTGAGGGTTTTAAAAGGGAGTGGTGGTAGTTGTATAGGTGGTCGCCTTTTCGAGATATCGTCATAAAGGTGGACCAGGGGTGACTCTAGAATACGTTTGTACAATATGGGTATCAAACAAAAAGTATTAATGAGTATTTTAAAAGAGAGTGTGCCTTAGTTCTATAGCTGGACGCTTTTCGAGATATCGCCATAAAGGTGGACCAGGGGTGACTCTAGAATATGTTTGTACGATATGGGTATCAAATGAAAGGTGTTAATGAGTATTTTAAAAGGGAGTGGGCCTTAGTTTTATAGGTGGACACCTTTTCGAGATATTTCCATAAAGGTGGACCAGGGGTGACTCTAGAATGCGTTTGTATAATATGGGTATCAAACGAAAGGTGTTAATGAGTATTTTAAAAGGGCGTGGGGCTTAGTTCTATAGGTGGACGCCTTTCCGAGATATCGCCTTAAAGGTGGACCAGGGGTGACTCTAGGATTTGTTTGTACGATATGGATATCAAACATAAGGTGTTAATGAGTATTTTAAAAGGGAGTGGTGGTAGTTGTATAGGCGGTCGCCTTTTCGAGATATCGCCATAAAGGTGGACCAGGGGTGACTCTAGAATGCGTTTGTACAATATGGGTATCAAACATAAGGTGTTAATGAGTATTTTAAAAGGGAGTTCTATAGGTGGTCGCCTTTTAGAGATATCGCCATAAAGGTGAACCAGGGGTAACTCTGTTTGTACGATATGGGTATAAAATTAAAGGTATTAATGAGTCTTTTAAAAGGGGGTGGTGGTAGTTGTATATGTGAAGGCATTTTCGAGTTATTGGCCAAAATGTGGAACAGGGTGACCCAGAACATCATCTGTGGGGTACCGCTAATTTATTTATATATGTAATACCACGAACAGTATTCCTACCAAGATTCCAAGGGTTTTTTATTGCGCCCTGCAAAACTTTTTTATTCTTGTACTTAATTTGGTAGGTGTCACACCCATTTTAAAAATTGTTTTGTCTAAAGTTACATTTTGCGTCAATAAACCAATCCAATTACCATGTTTCATCCCTTTTTTCGAATTTGGTATAGAATTATGGCATTTTTTCATTTGTCGTAATTTTCAATATCGAAAAAGTGGGCGTGGTCATAGTCGGATTTCGGCCATTTTCTATACCAATACAAAGTGAGTTCAGATAAGTACGTGAACTGAGTTTAGTAAAGTATATCGATTTTTGCTCAAGTTATCATGTTAACGGCCGATCGGAAGGACAGACGGTCGACTGTATATAAAAACTGGGCGCGGCTTTAACCGATTCCGCCCTTTTTCACAGAAATAAGTTATCGTCCTAAAATCTAAGCCTCTACCAAATTTCACAAGGATTGGTAAATTTTTGTTCGACTTATGGCATTAAAAGTATCAGAGACAAATTAAGTGAAAAAGGGCGGAGCCACGCCCATTTTGAAATTTTCTTTTATTTTTGTATTTTGCCGCACCATATCATTACCGGAGTTGAATGTTGGCATAATTTACTTATATACTGTAAAAATATTAAATTTTTTGTTAAAATTTGACTTTAAAAAAATTTTTTTTAAAAGTGGGCGTGCTCGTTCTCCGATTTTGCTAATTTTTATTGGACATACATACAGTAATAGGAGTAACGTTCCTGCCAAATTTCATCATGATATCTTCAAGGACTGCCAAATTACAGCTTGCAAAATTTTAAATTACCCCCTTTTAAAAGTGGGCGATGCCACGCCCATTGTCCAAAATTTTACTAGGTTTCTATTCTGCATCATAAGTTCAACTCACATACCAAGTTTCATAGCTTTATCGGTCTTTGGTAATGAATTATCGCACTTTTTCGGTTTTTCGAAATTTTCGATATCGAAAAAGTGGGCGTGGTTATAGCCCTATATCGGTTATTTTAAATAGCGATCTGAGATGAGTGCTCAGGAACCTACGTACCAAATTTCATCAAGATACCTCAAAACTTACTCAAGTTATCGTGTTAACGGACGGACCAACGGACGGACGGACATGGCTCAATCAAATTTTTTTTTCGGATCCTGATGATTTTGATATATGGAAGACTATATCTATCTCGATTCCTTTATACCTGTACAACCAACCGTTATCCAATCAAAGTTAATATACTCTGTGAGCTCTGCTCAACTGAGTATAAAAATCATAGCCCAGTAAATTAAACAACAACAACAGCAAAACCAATTACGCCAGTAATATCAACATTAAAAATTCCGTTTAATGTGCTATTGAAATTGATGAGTTGGAAAATTTGTTGTCGGATATTGCTATCAAATGGAAATGGGTAACAAAAACAAAAACAATATCCACAATAACACAGATCACAACAAACATGATTCTATCACAACAGTAAAGAGTGCAAAATTGCAATCAATGCAAATGGGCGATTTGAACAAAACGAAATAAACAAATATGTTAACAAATACCTACGGTGTTAATACAATCATACACATATATAACAAGTAAGGAAGGCAAAGTCCGGGTGTAACCGAACAATACATACTCAGTTGAGAGCTGTGGGGACAAAGTAAGGGAAAATCACCATGTTGTAAAAAAACCTAGGGTAACCCTGGAATGTGTTTGTATGACATGTGTATCAAATGGAAGGTATTAAAGAGTATTTTAAGAGGAAATGGGCCATAGTTCTATAGATGGACGCCATTTAGGGATATCGCCATAAAGGTGGACCAGGCCTGACTCTAGAATTTGTTTGTACGATATGGGTATCAAATGAAATGTGTTAATGATAATTTTAAGAGGGAGTGGGCCTAAGTTCTATAGGTGGACGCCTTTTCGAGATATCACCATAAAGGTGGACCAGGGGTTATTCTAGAATTTGTTTGTACGATATGGGTATAAAATTAAAGGTATTAATGAGTCTTTTAAAAGGGAGTGGTGGTAGTTGTATATGTGAAGGCATTTTCGAGTTATTGGCCAAAATGTGGAACAGGGTGACCCAGAACATCATCTGTGGGGTACCGCTAATTTATTTATATATGTAATACCACGAACAGTATTCCTTCCAAGATTCCAAGGGCTTTTGAGGGCATTAAAAGTATCCTATACAAATTAAATGAAAAAGGTCGGAGCCACGCCCATTTTGAAATTTTCTTTTAATTTTGTATTTCGTTGCACCATATCATTACTGGAGTTGAATGTTAACATAATTTACTTATATACTGTAAAGATATTAACTTTTCTTTTAAAATTTGAATTTAAAAAATTTTTTTTTAAAAAGTGGGCGTGGTCGTTCTCCGATTTTGCTAATTTTTATTAGGCAGACATATAGTAATAAGAGTAACGTTCCTGCCAAATTTCATCATGATGTCTTCAACGGCTGCCAAATTACAGCTTGCAAAACTTCTAAATTACCTTCTTTTTAAAGTGGGTGGTGCCACGCCCGTTGTCCAAAATTTTACTAGATTTCTATTATGCGTCATAAGTTCAACTCATCTACCAAGTTTCGTCGCTTAATCCATATTTGGTAATGAATTATCGCACTTTTTCGATTATTCGAAATTTTCGATATCGATAAAGTGGGCGTGGTTATTGTCCGATATCGTTCATTTTAAATAGCGATCTGAGATGAGTGCCCAGGAACATACATACCAAACTTCACCAAGATACCTCAAAATTTACTCAAGTTATCGTCTTAAGGGACAGACGGACGGACGGACGGACGGAAATGGCTTAATCATATTTTTTTCGATAACAATAATTTTGATCAGGCATGCTTAACGAACGAAACGATATCATTTCGTTACGATAATCAACGTTAATAAACGAAACGAAGTCATTTCGTTTCGTTTATTAACGTTAAGAACGCCAAATTAACGTTAATTTGACGATCTTAACGTTAATAAACGAAACGAAGTGACTTCGCTTCGTTTATTAACGTTGATTATCGTAACGAAATGATATCGTTTCGTTCGTTAAGCATGCCTGATTTTGATATATGGAAGTCTATATCTATCTCGATTCCTTTATACCTGTACAACCAACCGTTATCCAATCAAAGTTAATATACTCTGTGAGCTCTGTTCAACTGAGTATAAAAATACACATTTACCTTCTATATACATATGTATGTGTAAAATCTTTTACGTGATTGTAACTGTTTTTACTTACACGTTGCACTGCATGAATTGACCTGTTGTTTTTGTTTGTATGAGTTCATTTTGTCGTTTTGGCTGGTGGAGTGCAATATGTTAATGTAAATGTTGGACATATTGTACGATAAGTGCGGCGATGAGTAAATATACAGCGTGCATTAGAAGCAAACGTGACTGAAATCATTAAGCATCCAAGAACAAAAAAGGCTTCCGCAGTATATGTGTTTGTTCGCTGCAAACCAAACATAATATAACCGAAGTTGTTTAAACAAACGCAATTTTTTTCCAAAGTGTGTTTGTTCGCTGTAAACGAGTTTAAAAAGCTTCTCATTCGGAATGAAGAAGAACTTTACATAAACAAATCTACATGGCACACAAATTAATCTAGAGACAAAATGTCTCAATTGTGTTGTTAGTGTAGAAATGAGAAAAACTGAATTAAGCATGAAAACAAATACCAGCAGGATGGCCTAGTGGTTAAAGTCTACTGCAGTTTCACCATATGATTCACGGTTCGAATCCCGGTGAAACCTTTGATAACATTACAAAATTGCCTGATGATGATAACGTTGGCGGTTTTCGAAATGGGTCCATCGCAATATGCCAGTAAATGTTTCGTTCTTTCAGTTTCTCTTAGAAAACATAATAATCGAAATTCAATTATTATAAGCCGGAGTTAAGCTCATGAGTTCTTAAATATAAGTATAAACTGAACACACCATTAAACAAATATACATAAATATGTACAACTGAGCCTCAGTTTACAAAGCTTCTCATTCGCAATGAAGAAGAACTTTACATAAACAAATCTACATGGCACACAAATTAATATAGAGACAAAATGTCTCAATTGTGTTGTTAGTGTAGAAAAGAGAAAAACTGAATTAAGCATGAAAACAAATACCAGCAGGATGGCCTAGTGGTTAAAGGCTGCTGCAGTTTCACCATGTGATTCACGGTTCGAATCCCGGTGAAACCTTTGATAAAATTACAAAATTGCCTGATGATGATTATGTTGGCGGTTTTCGAAATGGGTCCTTCCCAATATGCCAGTAAATGTTTCCTTCTTTTCAGTTTCTCTTAGAAAACATAATAATTGAAATTCAATTATTATAAGCCGGTGCTAAGCTCATGAATTCTTAAATATAAGTATAAACTGAACACACCATTAAACAGACATACATAAATATGTACAACTGAGCCCGAGTTTACAAAACTTCTCATTCGCAACGAAGAGGAACTTTACAAAAACAAATCTACATGACACACAAATCAATATAGAGACAAAATGTCTCAATTGTGTTGTTAGTGTAGAAATGAGAAAAACTGAATTAAGCATGAAAACAAATACCAGCAGGATGGCCTAGTGGTTAAAGGCTACTGCAGATTCAACATGTGATTCACGGTTCGAATCCCGGTGAAACCTTTGATAAAATTACAAAATTGCCTGATGATGATTATGTTGGCGGTTTTCGAAATGGGTCCTTCGCAATATGCCAGTAAATGTTTCCTTCTTTTCAGTTTCTCTTAGAAAACATAATAATTGAAATTCAATTATTATAAGCCGGTGCTAAGCTCATGAATTCTTAAATATAAGTATAAACTGAACACACCATTAAACAAACATACATAAATATGTACAACTGAGCCCGAGTTTACAAAACTTCTCATTCGCAACGAAAAGGAACTTTACAAAAACAAATCTACATGACACACAAATCAATATAGAGACAAAATGTCTCAATTGTGTTGTTAGTGTAGAAATGAGAAAAACTGAATTAAGCATGAAAACAAATACCAGCAGGATGGCCTAGTGGTTAAAGGCTACTGCAGATTCAACATGTGATTCACGGTTCGAATCCCGGTGAAACCTTCGATAAAATTTCAAAATTGCCTGATGATGATTACGTTGGCGGTTTTCGAAATGGGTCCATCGCAATATGCCAGTAAATATTTCCTTCTTTTCAGTTTCTCTTAGAAAACATAATAATTGAAATTCAATTATTATAAGCCGGTAACACTCATGAATTCTTGAATATAAGTGTAAACACAATTTTTGTTTCCAAAGTAAGCAGTTAATGTATTTGTTGGCTGTACACCAAAAAAAAAAAATCAAAAGTTGTTTAAACAAAAGCAATTTTTTTCAAAGTGTGTTTGTTCGCTGTAAACCAAACATAATATAACCAAAGTTATTCTAAAAAAGCAATTTTTTTTTCCAAACCAAGCAATTTATGTGTTTGTTCGCTGTAAACCAAACATAATAAAACCTAAATTGTTTGAACAAAAACAATATTCTTTCCAGAGTAAGCAGCTTAAACCAATCCTTCAAACACGCGCTTAGCGAGAACTTTACACCCCTATATAAAAATACATGCTGGATATGCTCAAGTGGTGGAAACGACCCATGTATGTTTGTATGAATGTAGATATAAATTTTCGTTTTATTTTGCCTTATTTAAAGATTAAATAAATAGGAGGTAGCATCAAAAATCTCAAATTAGGACAAGATTTAAAAACTACTTTGAAGCAAGCCTTAAAAATCACCTTGAGCTTCTGGCAAACTTTCAATCGTTCTCTATACTTTTCAGGCACCCTATACTTACATATGTATATAGATATTTGTGCTGGGTCATTAGTGATTATGTTTTGCTGTTGCTATTATTGCCTTTGGTGCTAAATTGCAGCCAATAATAATGAATAATTGAAAATCCAATCAAACACTGAAAATGAAAGCAAACATTTGATGACGACACACACACATGTATACATATTTACAACGAAATCTCACACACGCACACACATTTGCATAAATGTGTTCACTTAAGTGCCAAAGCGTTCAAACAACATTCGAACACTTTTCGCATGATGAGTTTGGAAGGCAAATCATTCTAAAGAGCGAGCCAACATGCGAATGAATTGCAATCAAAAATTTAGCAATTGGGCTTCATTCGATACACAAATCACTGCAATGACGCCCTAGGGACTCAATATAGAAACGCATTGCTTTATCCATTAACGGTTGGGGCTTTAGTCAAACTGTCTGGCCTTTCAACACAAACTGCCATTTGGCCAATAGACGGCAAGTAATGTGTAGCTATCCTCGCATATCCCACCTTTTGCTGTTACGTAATCTCAAACTACAATCTTTTCTCCTCTGGTATTCACCACATTTACACAGGTGTCTAAGGTCCTTTCGCATATGTTTGTAGGTGTTTGTTTTTGCTGTCGATTTGTTGTTACAAATGCTATTAGTTTGTCGACACTTATTTACACTGATTGACTTTGTAATCATATGTGCTTGTAAGTGTGTGTGTGAATTTTTTTGAAGTTCAAAGTTATTTGATAGAGGTGCTGCAGTTCCTTTGCAGTGCTTCGCCCCATCCAATAGGTGTTGTGGCTCACAAATTTTTATCAATACCCTCTAAAAGGAGTCCGAAAGATAAGGGTGTTAGAGGCGTTGCAGATAGCCAACTAACACTACATATGTTGGTCCAACATCCAGAAATGTTCTTGATATTAGATTGACTTCCGAACGTAATATAGCAAGGTCTGATTGGAGGGTGCAAGATAGGCCATCCTTCTCAGTTAATGCCTATATTAGTTTCAACTTTCTCCTAAAGGAAGGAAGGAGATTGAAGAACTATCACGTAATAGTGAAGCGCTTCTCAATGCACATATCACATCGGATGATGATGCAGAAGAGCCAGCAGACTGCATTTACATTTTGATCAAGAAACTGATAGTGCCGGGCTTGGTAACCGATTCCAAAATCGAATGAGCGGCAAAGACTTGTTCTTAGCTTAAACAATTGATATATTCCCTGGAATGCTGCAAATCTCGAGTAAAGCGATCGTTGAATAGCTTATAATAATATTTGGCGGGTGCTTAAGTCCAATTCATGTACCCCATTATTGGAGAACAGCTCGCGTCATTTTCCTAACAAAAAAGGAAAATATCATTCATATGCATCCCAAAGACAACAGGCGCATTAGCTTAACATCGAGCCCCAACCAGATGGATCAGCTGCATGCAAAACCGCAGGAAAATTACTTCGCAGGGGGGGCTGTAGGAGACCACAACATCAGTGGGCAAGGGCACGCCGCCTCTGCTGTGGACGCTGGCGTTGCGATGAGGGATCAATCAAATTTACGGCACACGCATATGACATTGCAGCTGCCATAAGTGAAAAATGCATTCCAAAAATTAGCTCTTTGATGGATCGGGGGCTTCAAAATACACAAACCTGGACATCAAATGTTGTGGGTTTAGCGGCAACATGGAGAAGATGGATATGGTCCTTTTTACCAGAAGGAATAAGTTCCGGAATTGTACTAGGCCTATGCTAGGAGGGGTAACACTGCAAGAGAGGAGAGAATGAAGAAGGCCCCTAAGGAAGTTTGTGCATGTAAAATACTGCTGGGTTGTAAGTGGGGCCTATCGCCCTCTCTCTTTTGATATTTATACCAATTTTAAAGCCTTTCCTAAACTAAGAAGTCCTTGTTTAGTGGACGGCCATACAACCTACCTCAAAAAAATTCAATGGCTGCGCTGTATGCCATTCGGCACCACCTGTGGAGCTGCTAGCGGGGAACATGGCGTTAAAAACTGTATCAAGACTCAATGCCTCGGGGCAGCTAGAGCGCAGATCTTACATCTCTTAGAGCGACTATAAAAGTAGAAGGTTGGCGCAAGGGTGCTCAAATGCCGGACTAGGCGATACACGTTAAACCGATGATTCCAAAGTAATGGAAGGAGCAGGATATGCGGTGTACAGCGAAAATACGAAAATTAGCAAATCCTACAAGTTGTAAGATCTTTGTAGTGTTTTTCAGGCTAAAGTAGTAGCCGTGACTACAGCAGTAGAAACACTGGTTGATAATAGCTTAAGCTGAAGCCGCGGATCCAATCGCGGGGCTGTAAAGTGCTGAAGATCACGTGTAGGTCTAGAATATTTAGACTAACACCGTTACTCTTATCATTAAAAAGAGAGTACTGTTTACTCATGGCGGGTATTCTGATTGGACACTTCCTTCTGACGGCAAATGCTTTACAATTTGGCCTAGTCAGTGATAGCAGATGTAGGAAGTGCGGGTTGGAAGACGAATCGATCGAGCACGTATTGTACGTATGCCCTGCGCTCGACAAGCTAATACTCCAGCTATGAAGAGTGATACAGCTATAAGATCTATGTAGAAGCAGTAAGTAGCATAGGTCCTAGAAAGCTTCTCGTATTCGCCAAGAAAACATAGTTATTTTATAACATAGGTCCTGGTTTTTGATAGGGTCTTATAGTTTGGTGGTAAAATGCACTTCTGGTAAAACTATGGACATACTCAGTCAATATGAGGCCCTAAGGTACCGGCCAGTTCAACCTAACCTAAGTTAGTTAGGTTAGGTTAAAGTGTCTCCCCCCCACAATGTGAAGGGCCCACTTAGGCATGCTGCTGGTGCATTGTGATACTGCTATCACTCTTCTTCCTTTAGATGTGTAAGAGTTTAAACCAATTTGTCCTTCTGATATATCGTAGAATGTTTTCGACTTCCACACAGCCAAGTACTGCTAAGTAGTCGATGAAATGCTTATTCAGACATTCCATACGTATACTGGCCAGAGCAGGGCAGAGGAAGTGCTCGACGTTTTATATCTCCTCTTCATCCCTGCAGCTCCGACAAAAATCACGGGCTGGATTTCCCATGCGTTCGCCGTGTATTCCCATCAGGCGGTGACCCGTTAGTATCCCGATCAATGGACCTATGGAGAGATGCTTGAGGTTAATAAGGAACCTAGTTCGGTTCTCATTTATGCGAGGCCAGGTTTGTGGGGTTCAGGCTTCCATCTGGAATTTGCCTTTCTGTCCAATGTCCTTCAGCTAGTTTAGCTCTGTGTGTTCAGTAGCCTTCCTCGCTAGTTTATTGGCAGCACAGTTCCTGGGTATATCGCTTTGACCTGTAACCCATCAACCTAACCTAACATATCACTTTGTTACACATTGAAGTCTCCTCCCATTAGTATATTCCTACTTAAGGTGCCGTTATTGAGTTACCTACTTTCCATGGTATTCCTATACAATGTACAATATATAATTTCTTGCGCCATATGTTTTTGAATAATTAAAATACGAGACTTGTTGTGTAAAATGCAGGAAAACACCTGAAGGGAAACTATTTTAACAAAACTAACTACGGTTGAAGTAAGCTTTTTTACAATGAGTAAGTACTATGCCTACATATCACTGCGCCATTCAGAATTATGCGCATGCGCACATTTGTCTTCTGGTTAACTAAGTGCGCCGAGCTGTAATGATACATTGGTATGGGCCACCAAATTGCGAATAACATGCATAACGAAAGAGGAGTTAGGTGCAAATGCTTTTGAACCAAAAAAATTATAAATTACAAATTCTTCGTAGATAATAAAGCCGAAAATTACAAAATTGAGTGTTGCAAATTGAGTGCTGATGAAGTTGTTAGAGATTTCCAAGCCATTTGCATGTACACCCCTCAAGGGGGGCACTTAACCTGCTATATTTTTTGATGCATAACAAGATGTATATACACCTGTTGTAATTAGGTGCAGCGATTAGGAAGCGGCCGGTACGAAAATTTCTGTCGCATTAACCAGATCGAAGTTTAGTTAGCGTGAAGCGCGTCTTTCTGGGGAAATTGCTATCCTCAACGGCAAGTTCAAGATATTTGTCTTTGAGAACGGGGTTCGCAGCGTAATTAATGGCCACATCCCTTAATTGTGGCAAAACAAGTCTGAAATTACAGAAGGGTTGGAGCATAGTGATCCGTCGACTTTTTGCCGATGTCTTTGAGGGCTTTTACGGCCGGCCAATAGCTGTGTAAGTCGTTATGAGCATATTTTTCTCTTTGCCGTAAGTGCTGCCGGCAAGAGGCTTAAGGATTTTATTACTACTCTGGACTTAAGCTACAATTGTGGGCTGCTCGCTCGCCAAAATGTAGGTTCTGTTCAAACATCACACCCAGTGTTTTTTGGGTGTAGGACAATGCTTTGAGTATATGATCGGTGATAGTGCCGAATTTCTAGTGGTGAAAAAGTCAAAGAAGCAGGGGGGTTGCCGTTAATTGTATAACATAGCTCAACAATAGTTGGACCAGGATCTGTTGCCTTCATCGTAAAGTCATCGGCGTAGGACAGAATGGTAACTCATTCTGGTGGGGAAGGGAGCTTGGATATGTAAAAGTCATACAAACGTAGGTATATGGCACTACCATATGGCTCCTCTTGGTTAATTCTTCTGAGTTTTGGTGTTTCATTAATGAACTGCACCGGCCTGCCTACCACACAGTTAATTCACAGTCCAAGCTTTTAGACTGGATGGAAGTGTGGACTCTTCCAAGTCTTGCAGTAATGTGCTGTAATTGACTGTGTAAAAACCTTTTGATAAGTTTAGCACAGCGAGTACTGTTCTATGGTGAGGTTCTTGATTTAGTCCGCAATTTATTTGTGCGTTGATGACGTCGTGCTGATGATAGGCAAGTCGCAAGTTTACAGTGAATTAAGGGTAACAGGACAGCTTCGAGTGTGTTGGCTTCGGGTGATAGGAGAGATATCGGGTGATATGAGTCTTCTAAGTTAATTGATTGCCCAGGCTTTAGCAGCGGTATGATCCTCGCCATTTTCCTTCTTTTGAGAGATGACGAAATTAAACAGAGACAGGTTGAAGACGAGCGCCCCACATTTTTCTTCATGGCCAAAGTTTCTATGCCTCAGCATAGCAATCCCGTACGGACCTACTGCCTTAGAGGTTTCAGCATGTTCGATGGCTTCATTAATCTCTGTGGCGGTGATATTAATGGGAGATGCGCTGGATTTATAATTATGTGAGCGTCTGTTGGCATACCATCTGGATTTGTCGACTGCGGAGTGCATCACTTATTGCAAGCGCCCGAGTTTCCTTGCATCCGAACGCCGAAGACGAAGAATATTCTGTCATTATGATTTTTCGGGTTTGCCTTGCGGAAGGTACGTTCATCTTGATGGACAAAAATCGGGATTGGAAGGGTAACTAGCAGGTAATTTGAAGAGGAGTTTGGCCCTTCGAAAGTTTTCGTCCTTGAATTTATTTTATTTTAGTAAATTAGTTCTTGTGGATGAAAGTCGTCAAATATCACCAAAATCGGAAGCAGTAATTTGGGCAAAGCTTGACGGAGATTATGGTACAAAGAAATTAATGGTTGTTGTGCAGTGAATAAAAAGATAACACATATACTTGTAAGAAAAACGCTGGCTATGGCAAAGCAAGATGGACGTATTTCGGTAGGACTACTCAACGAGTTCAAGTCACTATTCAAACTTACCAAACGGGTTGTATTGATCTCAAGAAGCTGAAGTATTTATTAATTGTGTGCAGCTACAGGAAAACATTTCAACTAACAAGATTGATCTTTTCAGATGTCATCGCTACATGAACCGAGGGGCTAGAGAAATAGTATCAGAGTAAGGCAAAACAATTTCTCCTAAAGTACGCAAGTATAGTTGAGGTGCAGGAGGAAGACAAGAACAGAACAGCCTTTATTGTCGATAATGACCTTTGGCAATTTACAGCGATGGGCCTATGTAGTGCACCAGCTACTTTTGGAAGCCTTATGGATCAGTTGCTAAAGGGACTATATTATAAAATATGCTTAGTGTATCTAGACGACACCATCGTGTTGGCATAGAACTTGGGGCAACATCTTAAGAACTTGGAGAAAGTTTTTCAGAGAAAAGCTGGTACTGGTCTGAAACAAAGTCCCAAAAAGTGCTCACTCTTTAAAAACGAAGTAAGTTAACGCCGGAAGGCATCTGCGCTGCGAATGAATAGATCGAAGCGGCAAGACCGAATAATCCGCATGAGCTAAGAAGTTTCCTTGGGATGTGCACATATTACTGCCAATTTGTAACAAATTTCGCCAGCGTAGCCAATAGCCTCCATTGAGCTATTAAGTTCCAAGCAGGTTACAACAACAACATTGAGCTACTAAGCAAAAATACAGCTTTTGAATGAAATAAGGAGCAAGAAATGCTTTCCACACATTTAAAGAGCATTTGTGCACTGCCCAGTGTGGTCATAATCGGTGTTTTTTATACTCAGAGTGCTTTGCACACAGAGTATATTAACTTTGGTTGAATAACGGTTGGTTGTACAGGTATAAAGGAATCGAGATAGATATAGACTTCCATATATCAAAATCATTAGTATCGGAAAAAAATTTGATTGAGCCATGTCCGTCCTTCCGTCCGTCCGCCCGTTAACACGATCACTTGAGTAAATATTGAGATATCTTCACCACGAGCTTATCTGTACCCAGAATAGGTTGGTGTTGAAAATGAGGGAAATCGGATGATAACCACGCCCACTATTTTTATATATAACATTTTGGAAAACACAAAACACCTTATTATTTAGTAAATAATGCACCTAGAATATTGAAATTTGACGAGTAGACTGATATTGAGATTCTTGATGAAAATTTAAAAAAAAAATTTTAAAATGGGCGTGGCACCGCCCACTTGTGATAAAATCAATTTTACAAATATTATTAATCATAAATCAAAAATCGTTAAACCTATCGTAACAGAATTTGGCAGAGAGGTTGCCTTTACTATAAGGAATGTTTTGAATTGGTTAAGGACCACGCCCACTTTTATAAAAAAGATTTTTAAAAGTATCGTGAACGGATAAAATAACCTATATCTTTGCAAAAAAAGAGCTTTATATCAATGTTATTTCATTTCCCAAGTGTATTTATAACAATAAATAGGAAAAACTTCAAATTTAACAAGTAAGGAAGGCTAAGTTCGGGTGTAACCGAACATTACATACCCAGTTGAGAGCTATGGTGACAACATAAGGGAAAATAACCATGTAGGAAAATGAACCGAGGGAAACCCTGGAATGTGTTATTATGACATGTGTATCAAATGAAAGACATTAAAGAGTATTTTATGAGGGAGTGGGCCATAGTTCTTTAGGTGGACGCCATTTAGGGATATCGCCATAAAGGTGGACCAGGGGTGACCCTAGAATTTGTTTGTACGAAATGGGTATCAAAAAAAAAGGTGCTAATGAGTATTTTAAAAGGGAGTGATCCTTAGTTCCATAGGTGGAAGCCGTTTCGAGATATCGCCATAAAGGTGGACCAGGAGTGACCCTAGAATTTGTTTGTACAATATGGGTATCAAACGAAAGGTGTTAATGAGTATTTTAAAAGGGAGTGGGCCTTAGTTTCGAAATATCGCCATAAAGGTGGACCAGGGGTAACTCTAAGATGTGTTTGTACGATATGGGTATCAAATTAAAGGTATTAATGAGAGTTTTAAAAGGGAGTGGTGGTAGTTGTATATGTGAAGGCGTTTTCCAGATATCGACCAAAATGTGTACCAGGGTGACCCACAACGTCATCTGTTGAATACCGCTAATTTATTTATATATGTAATACATGCAAAGATTTCAAGGGTTTTTTATTTCGCCCTGCAGAACATTTTCATTTTCTTCTACTTAATATGGTAGGTGTAACAACCATTTAACAAAGTTTTTTCCAAAGCTATATTTCGCGTCAATAAACCAATCCAATTACCATGTTTCATCCCTTTTTTCGTATTTGGTATAGAATTATGTCATTTTTTTCATTTTTCGGAATTTTCGATATCGAAAAAGTGGGCGTGGTCATAGTCGGATCTCGTTCATTTTTTACACCAAGATAAAGTGCGTTCAGATAAGTACGCGAACTAAGTTCAGTAAAGATATGTCTATTTTTGCTGCAGTTATCGTGTTAACGGCCATGCGGAAGGACAGACGGACGACCGTGTATAAAAATTGGGCGTGGCTTCAACCGATTTCGCCCATTTTCACAGAAAGCAGTTAACGTCATAAAAGCTATGCCGCTACCAAATTTCAAAAGGATTGGTAAATTTTTGTTCGACTTATGGCATTAAAAGTATCCTAGACAAATTAAATGAAAAAGTGCGGAGCCACGCCCATTTTGAAATTTTCTTTTATTTTTGTATTTTTTTGCACCATATCATTACTGGAGTTGAATGTTGACATAATTTACTTATATACTGTAAAGATATTAAATTTTTTGTTAAAATTTTACTTTAAAAAAATTTTTTTTAAAAGTGGGCGTGGGCCTTCTCCGATTTTGCTAATTTTGATTAAGCGTACATATAGTAATAGGGGTAACGTTCGTGCCAAATTTCATCATGATATCTTCAACGACTGCCAAATTACAGCTTGCAAAATTTTTAAATTACCTTCTTTTAAAAGTGGGCGGTGCCACGCCCATTGTCCAAAATTTTACTAATTTTCAATTCTGCGTCATAAGTTCATCTCACCTACCAAATTTAATCGCTTTATCTGTCTTTGGTAATGAATTATTGCACTTTTTCGGTTTTTCGAAATTTTCGATATCGAAAAAGTGGGCGTGGTTATAGTCCGATATCGTTCATTTTATATAGCGATCTGAGATGAGTGCTCAGGAACCTACATACCAAATTTCATAAGATACTTCAAAATTTACTCAAGTTATCGTGTTAACGGACGGACGGACGGACAACGCTAAATCAAATTTTTTTTCGATCCTGATGATTTTGATATATGGAAGTCTATATATGTATATCTCGATTCCTTTATACCTGTACAACCAACCGTTATGCAATCTAACTTAATATACTCTGTGAGCTCTGCTCAACTGAGTATAAAAATGGGCGTGGCACCGCCCCTTTTATGACTAAGCAATTTTCTATGTTTCGGGAGCCATAACTCGAAGAAAATTTGGTACACAAATTTTCCCTAAAGCAGAAAATATTTCTAGTAAAAATGGACGGGATCGGTTAAAGACCACGGCAACTTAGATACAAAACAAATTTGAAAAGGTCGTAGACTAGAATAATAAGCTATAACTTAGCAAAAAATAATTTTGAATCAATGATATTTCAGTTATCAAGTTTTATTGTAAGCGGAAATGGGGAGATATTTTTTTAAGCGGGCGGTGCCACGTGCTATGCAGAAAAGTAATTTATCTGAAATGAAATGTACAATTAAAGCTCACGCTGAGTATATAATGTTCGGTTACACCCGAACTTAGACACCTTTACTTGTTTTTTTTTAATGGACTTTGTAGCAGTGCGCTACCCTCAAATGTTCTTATGAAAGCTAATCCAGTTCATGCAGCAACATTAATTCTAGATACCAGCTGCAAGTTGATATGCTATAGAAGGCGTTGTGTCACAACTGGTCGATGAACAGAAGACGGTAATTGTCTTCTATAGTCGACCAATTGGAAAGAATAGGAACGATTGCGTTACACGGAGGAAGTTTTTGGCATTGGCGAAGTGTGTATTAAACATTTTCTCTACCGACAGCGGGTCAGCACCACGCAGGTAATGCAGCGTTGAAATAGCTTCTGCAAGTCCGTAATTCAGCAGGTCAATCAGCATGATGGATAGAGCGATTACAAAGCTGCGACTTTTCCATTGAGCATCGCAAAGGCAGCACCCATGGAAGAGCTGATTCAAAGTCACAAAGACCATATAATTTGGAATGTAAATACTGTTCGAAAGCTGAGGTTTTTGGGAAGCCTCATTATAGCTGTTCGGCTAATGATAATAACGTCTAGGGATGAATGGGACATAGAAGAACTAGGGAAATGTCAGCTAGAAGGTGCAGATCTGTATCATGTATTGCAAGGGCTCGAATGAAACGAACGCACTAATCAGTATATTTCGAGCTTATTTTTTGTGCTGCCATCTCAAATACTTCTGAAGTGTTTCCTGGAAATTGGGAACCATGGCGTTAGTTTATATGCGGAATATGCGGTTCAATCATAGTACCTAAAAGAAAGCAGCAAAATTCATCATCATTCAAAGATACCAGAAGTTTTCTAATAACTCCCTGAGATATACAAAATTGCTTCTAAAAAAACGTAACTCCCATACACCCCCCGCTACCAAAAGTATTCGTACATTGATTACAAAAACAATCATATAATCAGCTGGAGCAGAACATTGGCTTTGTAACAGAGACGGCAGATTCTTGCTAGCAATCGCAGTTGCCACATATCAGCGCATACTTTTTATACCTTTCATGAACACGAAATGGTATATTAACTTTGGTCCGATGTTTGTAACGTTGAGAAATATAGAAGATAGACTCACCATTAAGTATACCGAATTGATCAGGGCGACGAACTGAGTTGATATAGCCATGTCCGTCTGTCCGTCCGTCCGTCCGTCTGTCTGTTTGAACGCAAACTAGTCCCTCAAATTTTGAGATATCTCAATGAAATTAGGCACAAGGATATATTTTTGTATTATATTAGACATTTGTCGGATCCGGTAGGATCGGACCACTATAACATATATCACCCATGCAGCCGATCGTTCAGATAAGACTATTTTGGTCATTCCTGCCGCAATTTAGAAAGTATAAATGTGAAACTCGTTGATATATATTCTAATATATCATAGAAGATTTTCTGAAAAAATCACTTTGATCGGAGCTATATATAGTATATATCCCATACAACCGATCGTTGAGATAAAAATATTCATTTCTGATTCAAAAACGTCAAACTTGGTGATATTAATTCTAATATATCATATTAACATTTCATGAAAAAATCATTTCGATCAGAGCTATATATAATATATATCCCATACAATTCATCGTTCAGATAGAAAAGTGTTTAGTCATTTCTCCCTTAATTTCCAATATAAAAACGTTAAACTTGGTAATATTTATTCTAATATATCATAGAACATTTCCTGAAAAAATCACTTTGATAAGAGTGATATGTATATAGTATATACCTATCCCATACAACCGATCGGTCAGTTAGAAAGATTTTTGGCCATTTCTCCCTTAGTTTCCAAAATAAAAACGTGAAACTTGGTGATATATATTCTAATATATCATAGAAGATTTCCTGTAAAAATCATTTCGATCGGAGCTATATATAATATATATCCCATACACCCGATCATTCAGATAAGGGGGTTTTTTTGCCATTTTTTATTTTATATTTATCTTAAAAATCGTTTAGGTATGTAACTCTATTCACTATATATTCCTTATCTTATACATCCGATTGTTTGGAGATTACGAACGGGATAAGGTTATTGTTCAGCCCCATTCATGAAAGCCGAAGACAGTCCCGTCCTTACTTGTTTTTTATTATTTTCAATACACCGCAATGCATCTCTGGGGTGTGATTTTAATTTCATGCACAAATACACAGCACCGTTACGAGCGCGCAGCTACAAATATATGAAAAAAATTTTATTGTACTCGTATAATGTGTCTGTGAATTTTGATTGATGGCTATGCAGTGCAGTGCAAATTTATTTACGCTAGTGCTTAATGCTTTTGTAGATGTATATCTTAAAGTTTCATTACCACTAAACAATTCTGCTGTTTTCATTAACTTTTTTCTAACAAGATTTGGTATAATAACTTTTTTTTTAAACTCAGTGGTGTTAGAAATGAAAATATAGTGCACTGTGCCCTAGAGGTTTACGCCGGTCACTTAATCGGCGGCGGCGGCGTGTCCGGCGCGCCGACAAAGCGATCGGCGTAAACCTCTGAATTGAACGGCTGGACTTCAGAGTATCACATTGTCCACAACTAATAAATATGGAAACATAGTGCTGACGTCAATGGTATGTTTGATCTGGAACAATATTATTAAATTGCGGATGAGTATCTGGGAGGCTTGTAAAGCGAAAATTTAAAAAAATTATATTTGGAAAGATTTTGTTTATATGTATTTAAGGAAATCGACGTTTCGGCCATTTCGGAAAGATCCGCGGCTTTTGCCTCAAAATCTCGCTGATCGTTCACAAAATTTCGGGATTAGCTCCTTACGGAGAGAGGGCGAAATACTTAAATGGTCACACTTTTTTAGCGTAGTTTCGCCGAAGGAGATCTTCTGGGCTAACTCTAAAACCACTCGTCGGCATGATTTCTTATATCATTTGTGGCTACATGTTGGTCACGCACAAAGGCGGGTAGCTATCAATTATCTACTTATAGTCATGACTCTCGTGGCACAGTTTTAACGATTAGCAACAATGCTGGCTTGTTGTCCATCGCGCCAAAGGGGCGTCCGCAGTTTTTTCGGCTGTTTCTAAGAGCTACAATTCCCGACGTGCGAGCAGTAGCAATCCCGACTACCAGTCGCTACCACGAATCCTGGCCCTTATACCATATGCCAGCACAGAAGCTATAGGACTGCGACTTCGAACTCATACCTTCGTCGACGTCTCTAGATGTAGCTCCGAAGACTTTCTGACGGATGTCTATGTCGCGCTATGCTTCCGAGCGACACCAAAAAACACCTTGAAACATGAGGAAGTAACTATTCGGCCAGGGATAGAGTCCTCTATATCATAAGCAGTCTAAGTGGATATCATTGCATAACTTATGGGTGAAAATCGTATAATCCTTGGCGCATCTACATAATTTAAATTTTTGGTATAAATGCATCGTCTAACTTTAGTTTCCTGCTGGGTTGCTCATTCTCTCGCTCTCATTAATACATTTACATTTTAATTTTAGCCGACCACTGATTATGAGCTACCATATTCGTTGCATAGCGATATACTATACCACCTCTCACTTTTACTTTTCTATTCCCTTGTTACAGAGAGTGATTGTCCCAAGCCGTGTGTGTGTGTGTGTGTGTGCATGTATATTACCCCGATCTTATTACATCACTGCCCTTTTATTCAGTGAGAATTCGTGGGACCTCAATTTGACCCTGGACTGACTGAATTCTACTGCACATTTATTCAGATGAAATTCGTGGAACCTCTACATGATTGAGTCCTTCCTCAGTCAGCGACACAACCCATGTTATATACTACATCAAGCCCAATTGGAATTCGGTATCAGAGAAGCTCAAATGCTAATCAACTCTGCGAGGCTTTCGAAAAAATATTTTCATACAAACTGAGTTTGAACTAATTGACAACAGATAATGAGATTTCATTTGACCATATTTGGTCCAAATCTCTCGTCTTTATAATATACGGCAGCTATCAGAAGGAAGGAAAAAATAATAAATGAAGCGAAAGGCACATAAGGGAAAGAAAAAGAGGGAGGAGAAATAAAGATTAGAAGTCATAACCAAACCCAAAACCAAAGCCGTAAATGAAAGCAGAAGGTGTGTTATCAATTTGTTTTCGAAGTAAAAAAAAAACCTTACCCGACCGTCCAGATTATCAGAATGGGTGTGGCGTTTCTATCGAGCCTATCACTGACTACCCTCTTGAAGAGACTACAAGATGTTCGTTTTGAATTTCAATGCGATGGTTTTATTTTAACCAAACCAAAAGGAACGTGCAACGATAAGACATGAAGATCTTTTTCGGAACCTGTCAATTTCTAACTGAGAGTTAATGCGATTGTTGTTGTGGTTATAGCAATAAAGACACTCTCAGAAGGTTTTGGAGAATATTAAAGATGTTGATGGTCCTTTGCCGAATAAAGATCCAGTACGCTCTGGTAACGATTTAACATGACCACATAGAACCTTCTAGACCATCTCGCACCCCATCCTTTAACTCCATGAGGAACTTGGTGTCACCAGAGCCTCATCTTTTAAATATGTGTATACAACATCCATATTTGTAACGGGATTCGGAGCATGGAGCCAGTTTAAACACTTTTTCTACAGCGTTTCTATTGCTTGGTCACGGCAACTACTTCGTGAAAAACCCAAAAAACAGTGATCAGGTGGCTTGTAAGTTCTGTTTATATCCGTATCAACGCAATATACTGTAGACCCTACTCCCTCTATTACTTTGAAATCATCGCCGTGCACGTGCATCGCCTCGTCCATCATTCAGGGCACATTCGCCAATCTTCCACCTCTATTTTGACTCTAAGAGAGAGAGAGCCCCAAGGAGAGCATTTCTCATCGACCTATGTATTATCGCTGTAAAGCAGAAGATAAATGGAAACAAACAAGTGGATCAAAAGCTCACAAGGACCAGTGCCTTCTCTACAATATATCGCAAGTGTTTTAGCAATGAAATATTCCTGTAACCATAGCAAAAAAACTCAGCTTTTTTGCTAATCATCACAGGAACTTACATTAACTTTGATAACTCTTCACTTCATTGATTCATGTTGATGAGGCGGAGCAAGACTGCTTTAATGAGAATACTTCGGTGCATATTGATGACATCAAGAGATCGACATGACTACATAAAATAAGCTGAATCATTAGATGCGAAAGGAGTACAAAGTGTGTGCGCAAAATTGATGTAGCGCACTTTGAGTGTGGGCTTTCATAGGGGTGTCTTTAAAAGAAAGTATTTTCTTTAGAGGGAGATTAGGTTTAGGAGCTATTAATTGAAATGTCAAGCGGTGATGAATCCCATCTTCTTCTTAAGAATCACTCCACAGGAAACACTGTCCCTAACCTTGAAAAAAAGGTTAGTTGATCCACTAGGTAGCTCAGGAATTTTTAAGTTGCCCCCCCGGGAATTCAAGCCAGTGTTGTCTAAACTGCTTTGTTTCTAAAATCGATGCAGCTAACTTTGGGTGTGGGCTGGCATGTGGATCCTTTAAAGAAATCATTACCTTAAATGGGAGACATAATTTACGAGCTGTTAATTTAAATTTATAGGGGTGATGAATCCGAATTTCTTCTTAAGAGTCACAGCAAACACTGCCACAAACATTAAATAAAAATTGGTTGACCCATAAGATAACTTAGGAGTGTCCGAGTTGAGCAATTCTTTGCCCTAGGAATCCAAGGCAGTGTTGTGTGAACTACTTTTTTTCCTAGCTCCCTATAGTTTCCCTAGTGTTTGTTCTATTGTGAGTCCAGATTAGAAGACATTGTTTAAGACTGCAAGTCACGCATGGCTGCCTGGCTGACTGACATAATAAGGATAGTATCCTTAGGCATTCTCTACCGCACACTTCTACTATAGTGGGGTAGTATCTCATTGGTATCGATTGCTTGAAGTTCGGCCCATAGATGCCATGATGATTTTCCGTCATCAAATTTTGATCCATTCGTGAACCAGGCCTCTGAGTAAGGATCAGTTTATGGATTTCCTGTTTCCTAAAAAGTTATATACAATAGACACCTCAAAATTCACAATTAACTCGGCCTCCCAGCTCAAGACTGATTTTTCTATTCTTAAGCATGCATAGCACCCAGCTAACGATCTTTGGATTTGTATTCTTGTCAGTCATACATTGTTCGATAGCTTGATGTGTCGTGTTATCGAAAGCACCGAAATGTTTTAGACTAAAAAGCCTTTTCAGTTTTTTACGTTAGTTTATGAATATCCGTCTCCTTGGATTTTCTTGATTTGTAAGCTACACAGATGAAGTTTATTTAGGTTGACCTCCCTAATGTGCTGATCCAAAATTTTTTCCATTCCTGTAGAAGAAACAAACTGGGGCCAATTGGCTTATTGGATAGGAAGAGGGCAGTTTCTGTGATTTCCCTGGATTTGGTATAAATACTACCTTAACCTCTATCCACCTGTTTGGAATGTCGACGCCGAGCAGCAGAGATGACTTATATAGGTTGGATAAGGCTAGGGGATATAGGGTTTAGTCCCTGCTGAATGAGGATGGAATAGACTCTATCCGATCCTTGTGACGTGAATAGGCTGAAAGTTGACAAAGCAGTAGCATGTAAATATATCATAAACCAATATTACTATGCGGCGTGAACTAAATCCTGCATTATTTCGACGCTCAATTAGGTGTCGTGTAGGATGGAACCAAACAGGTGATGACCGGAAATCAGCTGATAAGTACTTTTTTAAATATGGCTTATTGGATAGGAAGAGGGCAGTTTCTGTGATTTCCCTGGATTTGGTATAAATACTACCTTAACCTCTATCCACCTGTTTGGAATGTCGACGCCGAGCAGTAGAGATGACTTATATAGGTTGGATAAGGCTAGGGGATATAGGGTTTAGTCCCTGCTGAATTAGGATGGAATAGACTATATCCGATCCTTGTGACGTGAATAGGCTGAAAGTTGACAAAGCAGTAGCATGTAAATATTTCATAAACCAATATTACTATGCGGCGTGAACTAAATCCTGCATTATTTCGACGCTCGATTAGGTGTCGTGTAGGATGGAACCAAACAGGTGATGACCGGAAATCAGCTGATAAGTACTTTTTTAAATATGATTTGACATTTCAACTTCAGGCGCAGTGCGATTTTGACATTAGTTCATCGGATTACAAAAATAAGGTCGCCATTTCATCGGTTTGTATAGTTCTGCCATTGATTGACCTACACTAATACATATATATGCAATTCACTTGCGGAATCACCTTCGATTTTCCACTTTACAATGTCAATTTAATAGACAGTCTCTAGACTAACTGACAAACAGCAGCGGCTACCGTCTTCGAGTGCATCTTGTTTTTTGCCTCATATACCCTTTAAGATCGAATATTTTTTCTTTTGAATTCCGTTTATCGTAAATTGATGACTTCTTATGTTTGTTTACGCTGAAGTTTCATAAAGGGCCCATTACTGATACTTAGCATAAACTTGACTTGACTTGGCGTAAACTTGGCAACTTAGCCACGATTATACTCCACTTAGCGCATACAATCAGGCATCATAACCAATAAATGTCAATTTGTATGACAAAAGGTCAAAATGAATTGGGAACAAACAAATGGCATCTGAAAATGTAAACGTCACTTAGAACTGACATAGAAAATCGAAATTCAACAGACTTCTAAGTCAATTTAAGTGTTGCTAAGTTTTGAGTAATCAGTAACATGCAATGTTTATTTAACAGAACTGTAAGTGACAGATCTCAAATCAAGTCAAGTCTATGCTAAGTATCAGTAATGGGCCCTTAAGTGTTTACTTATTTACCTATTGATTGTTGTATTTATCGATTCTTTTGCTGTTGCGTCTTTGACAACTGAGGAGTTGCCAAACAGCCGTAAGTGACAAACGAAAGCAGCCGCCGCCATCAGCGCCACTCAATACGAGTATTTATGTTCGATTTTTTTGGTGCATTTTTTTTTTTTTTGTGCAATTTATAGCGATTTTATCGCATATGATTCGAAATTCAAAAAAACTGTTATTATTTATTTTTCAATATTTAATGGGATGCCGCTTGACTCTTTGGGGATGACTTGCTCCACTGTTGACAGATCGTTAATTTGATGCTGGAAGTAATAAAAAACAAGTAAGGAAGGCTAAGTTCGGGTGTAACCGAACATTACATACTCAGTTGAGAGCTGTGGAGACAAAGTAAGGGAAAATCACCATGTTGCAAAAAGAACCTAGGGTAACCCTGGAATGTGTTTGTATGACATGTGTATCAAATGGATAGTATTAAAGAGTATTTTAAGAGGAAGTGGGCCACAGTTCTATAGATGGACGCCATTTAGGGATATCGCCATAAAGGTGGACCAGGCCTGACACTAGAATTTTTTGTGGGATATGGGTATCAAATGAAATATGTTAATGATAATTTTAAAAGGGCGTGGGCCTTAGTTCTATAGGTGGATGCCTTTTCAAGATATCGCCATAAAGGTGGACCAGGGGTGACTCTAGAATTTGTTTGTACAATATGGGTATCAAATGAAAGGTGTTAATGAGTATTTTAAAAGGTAGTGGGCCTTAGTTCTATAGGTGGATGCCTTTTCGAGATATCGCCATAAAGGTGGGCCAGGGGTGACTCTAGAATTTTTTTTGTACGATATGGGTATCAAATGAAAGGTGTTAATGTGTATTTTAAAAAGGAGTTGGCCTTAGTTCTATATGTGGACGCCTTTTCGAGATATCGCCATAAACGTGGACCAGGGGTGACTCTAGAATGTGTTTGTACGATATGGGTATCAAATTAAAGGTATTAATGAAGGTTTTAAAAGGGAGTGGCCCTTAGTTGTATATGTGAAGGCGTTTTCGAGATATCGACCAAAATATGGACCAGGGTGATCCAGAACATCATCTGTCGGGTACCGCTAATTTATTTATATATGTAATACCACGAACAGTCTTCCATCCAAGATTCCAAGGGCTTTTGATTTCGCCCTGCAAAACTTTTTCATTTTCTTCTCCTTAATATGGTAGATGTCACACCCATTTTACCAATTTTTTTCTAAAGTTATATTTTGCGTCAATAGACCAATACAACTACCAGGTTTCAGCACTTTTTTCGTATCTGGTATATAGTTATGGCTTTTTTTCATTTTTCGTAATTTCGATATCGAAAAAGTGAGCGTGGTCATAGTCGGATTTTGGCCATTTTTTACACCAATTCAAAGTGAGTTCAGATAAGTACGTGAACTGAGTTTAGTAAAGACATATCGCTTTTTGCTCAAGTTATCGTGTTAACGGCCGAGCGGAAGGACAGACGGTCGACTGTGTATAAAAACTGGGCGTGGCTTCAACCGATTTCGCCCTTTTTTACAGAAAACAGTTATCGTCCTAGAATCTAAGCCTCTACCAAATTTCACAAGGATTGGAAAATGTTGGTTCGACTTATGGCATTAAAAGTATCCTAGACAAATTAAATGAAAAAGGGCGGAGCCACGCCCATTTTGAAATTTTCTTTTAATTTTGTATTTTGTTGCAACATATCATTACTGGAGTTGAATGTTGACATAATTTACTTATATACTTTAAAGGTATTAACTTTTGTTTTAAAATTTGAATTTAAAAAAAAAATTTTAAAAAGTGGGCGTGGTCGTTCTCCGATTTTGCTAATTTTTATTAGTCAGAGATATAGTAATAAGAGTAACGTTTCTGCCAAATTTCATCATGATATCTTCAACGACTGCCAAATTACAGCTTGCGAAACTTCTAAATTACCTTCTTTTAAAAGTGGGCCGTGCCTCGCCCATTGTCCAAACTTTTACTAGTTTTCTATTCTGCGTCATAAGTTCAACTCACCTACCAAGTTTCATCACTTAATCCGTATTTGGTAATGAATTATCGCACTTTTTCGATTTTTCGAAATATTCGATATCGAAAAATTGGGCGTGGTTATTGTCCGATATCGTTCATTTTAAATAGCGATCTGAGATGAGTGCCCGGGAACGTACATACCAAATTTCATCAAGATACCTCAAAATTTACTCAAGTTATCGTGGTTAACGGACAGACGGACGGACGGACGGACGGACATGGCTCAATCGACTTTTTTTCGATACTGATGATTTTGATATATGGAAGTCTATATCTATCTCGATTCCTTTATACCTGTACAAACCCTCCGTTATCCAATCAAAGTTAATATACTCTGTGAGCTCTGCTCAACTGAGTATAATGAAAAAAAAGAAGTGTTTATTATTAATTGTTCAAAGACTTACAATTTAAATTTTTTTTGCTTCATTCATAGCAAATCGAATTCAGTTCCAGGTGTTGCGATCCCATCAGCTGATTGCTTCTTTTTGATTATTTTCCATACAACGCTTTGTACCACAATATGACAGTTAAACGAAATCAATGCATATTGTTTTGACTTGACACTCTTCTGCTCGGCGTATTAGTTGAATTTGCTTTGGCATCGCCTTGTATTAATTCGCGTCGATCAGCTGATTGCTTTTTCTTCAAGGCGAATTCAGTACCAGGTGTTGATTGCTTTCCATACAACCACAATAGGTCAGTTAATTGAAATCATTGAAAATTTCTTTTGATTTGACATTCTCCTGCACAACGAATTGGTTGAATTTGCTTTGGCAACCTTGCTTATTCTTTATAATTTCGAAGCAACGCCTGGGAACTACAATATCTCAGTTCAATGCTAATATTGTTTTGGTTTGACATTCTCCTGTACCGCGAGTTGAGTGAATTTACTTTGCCATTGCACAGATTCGTCCCTGACTTCATTGTAATCAAATTGAATCTAAACAAGGTGATGTCAACGCGAATTCAACTCTATTTGCGCTGCAGAAGAATGTTAAGTCAAAATAAATTTAGCATTGATTGCCATTAACTGACATCGGGTTGTACCAAGACGTTGCTTGGTAATTATGCAGAAGAAGCAATCAGCTGTTGGGATAATACCACCTGGTACTGAATTCGCATTGATTGCAATATTCTACAAAATGAATTCATCACATTTCTTCTTTCTGCAGCTTGTTTAATTAAACACTTCTGTATAATCTTCGTTTTGTTATTTTTAATGAAATTTTCCCTTAGCAACTGTTTTCTTTGCACTGTCTACTTATTCAGTATGTTTGCATGACTGCGCAGTTTTCGTTGTAATAACCAACAACTTTCATTCCGCTTAGCTTCATATTCACTTCGTTCCGTCCCATTTCATTGCAATCTGTCCATCGCACAGTGTTTCGTGTAGAACAAGCTAGCTGGACATAATTATTTTATGAGATTTTCCGTTTCATATGCAGTCATTTATTACAACTACGTAATTTTCTTCAGGCATATGTTCTTTTTTTTTTATTTTTTTTCCCAAAATTTTACTTCATATGCATACATTTGCTTATTTCATATACATTAACTAATGTGAATAAGTGACATAGATCCAAAAAAATTTAAAGGACTCAAGAATATTACTTTATTGTACTTAAATTGAATGGACTACAAATCTCAATACTCCAAAAAATTCCGAAAAAAAATTAAAATTTTTTATGAAAATTCGTCGAATTTTTCAAATATTTTTTAAATATAATTTAGTTTTTGTTATAGATCGTGACAAATTTTCTTATGGGAAATTAGTTAAAATAAATTTGCGAAAGAGAAGATTGTAAGAATTGCCCAAAAAGTGGTGTCTACTTATTTATGTGAGTGACTGTACATATGTACATACATATTTTGTATTTATTTGAGTATTTATCCTGGCACTACAATTTTTACAAAATTATTTTATAGTACCAGTCAGGAAAGTAAAAGTGAATTACAATAATAATAAAAACAATGTAAATAATTCAATTAATTATGTGAAAATAACTTATTACAAAAACTTAAATGTAAAGTATAATACAAAGTAGAAAAGACAATAGATTTAAATTAAATAAAACCTTATCCAACAAAAAGTTATAGGGTAGGTTATCTTTTATAATTATGTTATTATTCGCTATCATCACTTTCATTCGATGTGTCACTTGTGGAATAGTCATGAGCATCAGCAACACTACTGTGAAAGCTTGGAACAACTGGGGTATTTATTGACTCCTCAACATTATCGGGGGACAGTATATTTAAGACTTCTGAAGTCAGACTTTTAAATTTTTTCTTAGGTATCTCCCTAAAACTGTTAACTAAAGGATCCGATGTTATAAGCAACATATTCATAAGATCTCTATTCGTGGCTTCATGCGACTGCTTTTGTGTGTTATCATCCCTGAATCGTCTCAAATCTTTGTTACGGGCTTCCTGTGCTTCCTCAGAAAGTTGACCAATAGGTAAAATTGCTGATTTTATAATATTAGTACTATGCACTAAGATTTTATGAACTGTAACAGGCATATTAAACCATGGTTAGAGATCTATGTATAGTTTTTTAGTCTCGACCGCAAATTTTTCAAATCTTTGGATATTTACATTGTACCCAGATGCTAATGTGCGAAGGGAAGTGTCGAATCTTTTGATGAGCGTTACATCCAATCCCGTAATCTCAGCACTAGCCTCAGAATTTTCGAAAAACCTACGAGCAGTGTTGCCGTCATTGGTATTGCCGAAACCTGGTCTTGGTTTATCTACTATCAATCGAAGTACACTTTTAAATTTATTCTGGATTTCGTTGGAACGAAGCTTTACACTCTCTTTATCTGCCTCTTTCCTAAGCTGCCACTTTTTTACTTCGAGGAGATAACTTATATGAAGCAAACATGCAAAACATCTTATCCATGCATGGAGAGTAGACAAACCAAAATCAAGATTATCTCGGTTAGGCGTAAAGTCCCGTAACTCATTATTCATATCTTTTGGAGTGGCACCACAAATATAACACTTTTGTGCGGAAGAAGTTTCAGCCAAAGCATTGCAAACTTTTCCGTCAATCATTGTTAGAAGCATATTGTGATTTACGGAAACTTCGTATTCTTCGAGCATGTACTTTGTTGGCAACAACGCATTTATCTCCTCTAAAACTTTGTTCGTTTCAAAAACAATAAAATCTTTTGTTTCATTAGAAAAAATAAATTTAATTGGACGACAATACATGGTAGAAGAAGGTCGAAGATTCTGCCAAACAATGTTACCTTTTTCATCCTGTAATTGAAGAGGAACGAAGGAAAATATAAACAAAAATTCATCAGTGTCAGAACTGCATGTAAACTTTTGCTTATATGTGCTGTGGCCAGAGCTTCCATCGCAACCCCACTTGCTGATTAAAGTATACGTCAAGTTTGTAGGTAATAAACTAACAAAAACTTCTTGATTTCCCAAAACTAAACGCTCAACAGTTTTATCTTATACGGACTGGACTTTAATTTCCGCACGTGTTTCACCCACATCAATTTCATTTGGATAGCATTCTTCCTTATCTTTTCTTAGACTATAAAATGATGGATAAACCTTATGGCCTGCCTTGATGCTGCACTTCCGAGTCGTTTTGTACCCATGAATCGTCGACTTGCTATCTACGTAGTATGCTAAAGCTTCTACATTGCTCAAACATCTTGCATCTGGCTCACATGTCATATTTTTGTCGGATATTTGAGTGGTTTCCTGTGATTTTTTTATAATGTTAGCAACATTTCTGTTGCCGGACATACGCGTTGATACTTCTGCCGCATAAAGTAACTCACCAGGACTTCTAGATTGCAAGAGGTCATCCACTCGACGCCGTTTGGTTTTTTTACTGCAGCTAACAAAGTCCTTCATTCGTCTTCCGGGGCCGGGGTTACCTGAAGAAGTGGTTGGTTGGTCTGATGGCAACTTTGGATCCACCGTTATTGTAAATGTGAAGTCTGGACCCGAAAGCCACTCCGAGTTTTTATTCAAAAATCGCTCCTTATGTCTTCCAGAAGTGTTCCACTTTTGTTCCAACTTCGACGAATATGCCGATATTTGTAAGCTTAAACTTTTTATCGAATACTCGGCTGCTTCGCTTAAATGGTACTTAAGTACAACAAAACTCAATAATTCTTTATATCTGGTTTCCTTCGAATGTTGAACCCAAATGTCAAAAAACTCCGTTCTTGGTACGGTTATAACTAAACTGCTTTGTGTTTTTGATTTTCCGACAGTGTGAATAGTTGATGATTGTTGTGCTGCCATCTTAAGTGTCGTTGATCGTTCTGATTTGTTATCAGTTGCGCAGTATTTATATTACATTCAGGTATTGGCGTAGATGCTACCAAATGGGGTTGTTTTGTGTAGCGTTCCTGTGTGGTTATACCTGCATTAGGATTGCTTTGTATGTACCTGTTTTTATGCCTTGGTGACTGGTGCGGTAAGTTGTGGCAGGTTGAAGTCAGTGATCTTCGCCTTTTTGATTTTGGTGTGCTCTTGTTGACCTTGCGCTTTTATTTTTGTGTGTTTTATGGCTACGTGTTTATTCCCTGTACCTGGGGATTGATTTTGCCGTTTGTAGATCAGCTTTAAAGGTTCAAATATCTCGTCGGAACTGGTACGTACATACATCCTATTTTATATGTTGAGATAACTAAATCTACAAAAAAAAAAATTAAAAATAGATGTGCAAAGAATTTGCAATGGTTTTTTCTTTGGGCTATTAGAGAATACTTGCGACTATAACATATGTAAAATTTAGCCCGCATGTCGGCGGATGTATGTAAACTTTTTTGTCCCTAAAATTAAAAATATAGAGAAAAAATACCTTTTCTTCTTAATAACGGAATGTTAAATATATTGAAAATACTCTAATTGCGAAAGAATTACTATTAAAAAATTTTACTTACCTTCGTGCTTAGAATCCATCAAAAAAATGATATAAAAGTGTTCACTTAAAAGAAATATGAAGCTTAATATTCAACAAGAATTTTGCAAATTAATCAATGCATTTTACGACCACTCCTGCCTTCTTACTTCAATTACTCAATATATATGAGAAAAAATATCAAAAAAAAAAGCAAAAATTCCGTTATTTTGTTTGTTTTCTTTCATTTCTCATTACACTTTTCTTGGAATAAGGACTTTGTTTTTGTCCAGCTAGCTTGTTCTACACGAAACACTGTGCATCGGTTTTGATTGATCGTTTGTTGCTGTGCGTTACCACCTGTGACGGCGTAAATGATTTCGTAAAATGTAGTGAAATCGAAAGTGAATTGTTCACTGAATTTTGCTCTGGTTGCTCGTTTTATTACTATTCGATTGATCGATCACCAAATAAAAGCGAACGGTCACTTATATGAATGGAAAGAAATTTGCTAGAGAAGCTATTTGTGTTAAGTTTGGGTTTCTCATGAGTACGTTAATTTAATTAGTCTGAAGAAGGCTCAAGTTAATGTAAATACGTGTTTAAAGCAACTTTCCTTTAACATATAAAAGAACTACTAAATAAATGGAATCCGTTCAATCTTTCAAAATATCGTCATTCCCACATCCCAACTCAGCGTCGGCTTCAAAATCGATAGCTTTTTGACATAATAAATTGATAGCTTTCAACAACAAATAGACAACTTTCCGATAACAAAACACTCCGAATACATGTTGATAAATTTGCAATAAAAACTAGATAACTTTTCGCTCAGAGATCGATAATGTTTTGAAAGCAAATCGAAAATTGTACGTTAACTTGCTGATAGCCAACAAATTTCTTCTTGAAAACATACCCACAAATTTTTTATGAATTATCGATAATTTTTCGATTATAAATCAATAAACATTCCATGACCAGTCGAAAATATTCCGAGAAACACGCCGTAAATGAATCGTTAACAAACCGACATTAAGTAGAAAATTTTCGTAAACAATTTGGCAACTTTTTTTTTAAAATAGCGATAAATATTTCAAAAATTTTCGATAGCAAACTGATAAATTGGTAACTTTTCGAAAGCATATCGATCACTTTTTGATAAGAAATCGTAAGTCCTTGACAACAAATCGAAATTTTTTCGATAAAAAATGTATAGTTTTTCACAAACTGATAACACTCCGAAACCAACCACACCGCTATAAAATCGATAACTTTCGAAAACAAATCGATAACTTTTTTATTACGCATCGAAACCTTTTCAAAAAATAATGGATAACGTATCATGGTCTTTTTGAAAACAAATTGATAAATTTTCGACAAGATATCGATAACTTTCTGATTACAAATTGAACTAATATTTCCTAAGACTAACGATGGAGTGGGAGCGAGAAGTGTTGCTATCAAATAAAAATAGAAAGCCATGAAAATGATTTCTTATAGAAAATTGCAAAAGTTGTCACAATGCCAGAAACACTTAAAGCTTGTGAAATAAATGAAAATAAAAATTGCATCTCGCCTAGCATAGTACATAGCAAGCACTCTGTCGTAAGCCTAATGGCCAAAAATATAACGCTAGCAACTGCAACATGGCTGAACGCCTCAGGGCAACTCGTGTGCAAATCCTATTGCCATAGCAGTATTGCGCCATTAAATTTAGCGCGAATGGACCATATGGTCTGAGTGTCTGAGCTTCGAAAGAGATCTTGAGCCGGAGGGTTGGCGCAAGGGTGTGGATATGGTAGAAGACTATGCGCGGGGCTGCCAAATGTCTCAAATCAAATACAATATTCTACGCCCATAGACTCACAAATTTGTTCATATCGTTAAAGAGAGAAGATTCACGATGGGCATACTAACGGACCACTGCTTTCTGACGTCACATGCTTACCAGTTAGGCCTCGTCAGTAACAGGAGATGTAGGAAGTGAGAGCTGCAGGAAGAAACGCTTGAGCGTGCGTCTGTGTTCGTGTCCTGCGCTCGCGAAGTCAAGGTTTTATAGTTACTAGGGGCGGCAGAGTTGTCAGATCTCAAGGCCGCAATTAAGGTGGATCCTAGAAAACATTTAGTGTTTTTCAGATGGACTTAATTACTGGTATCTAATTGGGGGTTTTCCGTTTAGTGTCAAACAAATTCTGGTGGCACCATGGAAACATCCAATCTATATGAGTTCTTTATTCACCGGCTAACTCTACCTTACATTAATACTTTACCATAAATTACACAGTGCTACAAAAAAAATATCTCGAGCACTTTTGAACCGATCTAGTGTTCGTCGTAGGTCTTGATGAGTAGATCAAGATACCGTGTTTCAAAATTTTCTAACACCCCGAAATTTTCAAGTTATTGCTTGACGGCTTTTCAATGTATCATTTCTTTAATAAAATTTTTTTATACTCAGTTGAGCAGAGCTCACAGAGTATATTAAGTTTGATTGCATAACGGTTGGTTGTACAGGTATAAAGGATTGTACAGGTATAGACTTCCATATATCAAAATCATCAGTATCGAAAAAAAATTTGATTTAGCCATGTCCGTCCGTCCGTCCGTCCGTTAACACGATAACTTGAGTAAATTTTGAGGTATCTTGATGAAATTTGGTATGTAGGTTCCTAAGCACTCATCTCAGATCGCTATTTAAAATTCACGATATCGGACTATAACCACGCCCACTTTTTCGATATCGAAAATTTCGAAAAACCGAAAAGGTGCAATAATTCATTACCAAAAACAGATAAAGCGATGAAATTTGGTAGGTGAGTTGAACTTATGACGCAGAATTGAAAATTAGTAAAATTTTGGACAATGGGCGTGGCACCGCCCACTTTTAAAAGAAGGTAATTTAAAATTTTGCAAGCTGTAATTTGGCAGTCGTTGAAGATATCATGATGAAATTTGGCAGAAACGTTACTCCTATAACTATATGTACGCTTAATAAAAATAAGCAAAATCGGAGAAGGACCACGCCCACTTTAAAAGAAAAATTTTTTTTAAGTAAACTTTTAACAAAAAATTTAATATCTTTACAGTATATAAGTAAATTATGTCAATATCCAACTCCAGTAATGATATGGTGCAACAAAATACAAAAATAAAAGAAAATTTCAAAATGGGCGTGGCTCCGCCCTTTTTCATTTAATTTGTCTAGGATACTTTTAATGCCATAAGTCGAACAAAAATTTACCAATCCTTTTGAAATTTGGTAGGGGTATAGATTTTATGGCGCTAACTACTTTCTGTGAAAAAGGGCGAAATCGGTTGAAGCCACACCCAGTTTTTATACACGGTCGTCCGTCTGCCCTTCCGCATGGCCGTTAACACGATAACTACAGCAAAAATCGACATATCTTTACTGAACTCAGTTCACGTATTTATCTGAACGCACTTTATCTTGGTGTAAAAAATGAACGAGATCCGACTATGACCACGCCCACTTTTTCGATATCGATAATTCCGAAAAATTAAAAAAATGCCATCATTCTATACCAAATACGAAAAAAGGGATGAAACATGGTAATTGGATTGGTTTATTGACGCGAAATATAACTTTGGAAAAAACTTTGTAAAATGGTTGTGACACCTACCATATTAAGTAGAAGAAAATGAAAATGTTCTGCAGGGCGAAATAAAAAACCCTTGAAATCTTTACAGGTATTACATATATAAATAAATTAGCGGTATCCAACAGATGATGTTCTGGGTCACCCTGGTCCACATTTTGGTCGATATCTGGCAAACGCCTTCACATATACAACTACCACCACTCCCTTTTAAAACTCTCATTAATACCTTTAATTTGATATCAATATCGTACAAACATATTCTACAGTCACCCCTGGTCTACCTTTATGGCCATATCTCGAAAAGGCGACCACCTATACAACTACCACCACTCCCTTTTAAAACCCTCATTAATACCTTTAATTTGATACCCATATCGTACAAACACATCCTAGAGTCACCCCTGGTCCACCTTTGTGGCGATATTTCGAAACGACGTCCACCTATACAACTACCACCACTCCCTTTTAAAACCCTCATTAATACTTTTAATTTGATACCCATATCGTACAAACACATCCTAGAGTCACCCCTTCTCCACCTTTATGGCGATATTTCGAAACGGCGTCCACCTATAGAACTAAAGCCCACTGCCTTTTAAAATACTCATTAACACCTTTCGTTTGATACCGATATTGTACAAACGCATTCTGGAGTCACCCCTGGTCCACATTTATGGCGATATCTCGAAAAAGCGACCACCTATACAACTACCACCACTCCCTTTTAAAACCCTCATTAATACCTTTAATTTGATACCCATATCGTACAAACCAATTCTAGGGTCACCTGGTCCACCTTTATGGCGATATCTCGAAACGGCGTCCACCTATGGAACTAAGGATCACTCCCTTTTAAAATACTCATTAGCACCTTTTTTTTTTTTTTGATACCCATATTGTACAAACAAATTCTAGGGTCATCCCTGGTCCATCTTTATGGCGATATCTCGAAACGGCGTCTACCTATGGAACTAAGGATCACTCCCTTTTAAAATACTCATTAGCACCGTTTTTTTTGATACCCATATCGTACAAACCAATTCTAGGGTCACCTGGTCCACCTTTATGGCGATATCTCGAAACGGCGTCCACCTATGGAACTAAGGATCACTCCCTTTTAAAATACTCATTAGCACCTTTTTTTTTTGATACCCATATTGTACAAACAAATTCTAGGGTCACCGCTGGTCCACCTTTATGGCGATATCTCGAAAAGGCGACCACCTATACAACTACCACCACTCCCTTTTAAAATACTCATTAGCACCTTTTTTTTTTGATACTCGTATTGTACAAACAAATTCCAAAGTCAACCCTGATCCACCTTTATGGCGATATCCCTAAATGGCGACCACCTATAGAACTATGGCCCACTCCCTCATAAAATACTCTTTAATGTCTTTCATTTGATACACATGTCATACAAACACATTCCACGGTTTCCCTCGGTTCATTTTCCTACATGGTTATTTTCTCTAATGTTGTCACCATAGCTCTCAACTGAGTATCTAATGTTCGGTTACACCCGAACTTAACTTTCCTTACTTGTTTTTTCTTAAAGAGATTAACCCATTTACGCCCAAACAAAGACCGTTAGTATTTTTTTATATTTATTTGCAGTTTTGTCATCTTACAAATCACATTAATTAAGTTTAGTATTACAAATTTACGAAAAAGTGATAAAAGTTGACTTTTGAGGGTGTACTTTATTTAGTAGAGCGGGCACTTATGAGTGATATATTTTAAAACATTCTTTGTCAATGTATAACGTTTTTTGGCATCCTGTACATTGTCATTTTATTCGCGTATGACACAAAACATATCGTAGCTGTTTGGGAAGCTTTCCAGGGTTATTTCCTTTGTTCCTGTTTGGACCTGCTACGATACAGCCGGAGGTACGAGCTTTGTTGACGTTACGGTTCTTAAGGTAGCTCCGAGCAATGTGCCTTCTGAAAGCCAATTGATCGAACCTATTTTCGCTAGATAAAGTATGTAGACGCCAAGTGTTAGATATGCTTATATCAAGCATGTATGTGAAGATAACCCACCACCATTTTTACCACGAATACCAATGGGATTTTCACGCATTGTTCCAGTTGCTTTATATCCAGTTTCTTTCAGGTCTCGCAGTAAATCACAATTAGTAAAAAAATTGCCAAAATAAATTGTATGTTCCTCAGGTATCGAAGCCATTTTTAGTAACAACGATTTGACAACTCTATGACCTTTTGAGGTGACAGATGTTTTTCCGCAATATACATCAAAGACATAGGAGTAACCATCAGAACTGGCTGCTACCCAGTTTTTGTAACCGAATTTAATTGACTTACCTCGAATAGATTGCTTAGAGGGATGGTGGCTATAATATTTTATCATTGATTCGACGATCGAAATGTTCTCATGAAATATCCCGTTCTGACAAAACTTTTGAATCAATAGGTCACACAGGGGTCTAATTTTGAACATCTTATCATTGGAATTATATGCAAGGCTATTATCAACTAAGTGAAAGTTTCGTTTCGTGACATACGGTTCGACACAATAGAATCTTCAAGATCTTCGTCATAACTCCAATATTGGCGCTCACGTGGTAGTCTATGATAGCCAGATAGTATTAGGATACCCAAAAATCTCCGTAGGTCATCATCGTCCAGTACGAGGTCATGCCTATTATTTTAGGCAGTATACAGGTTAGTGTTCTGCTCGACGAAAGGTTAGGTAGCTGTTCAATAACTTCGACTTTTCGCGATGAGCAATCATTACTCATAAACTGGGAGGAGTAAGACGGCGTGCATTTTTCCATTTTGGCCGTGAGTCAGACGGATTTAAACGTCTTCTTTTGCTACACAAGGGTTCGTCATCACCATCATTCCATTCAGAATCGTCATCGAAATTCGCATTACGGTGCATGAACATACATATCACATGTGCCCATTGTACTAAAAAAGCGACAGTTGACAAAATGATTTCCTAAATCCTGCAAATCACAAACATTTACACGCACGGCACTAAATAAGATTAGCTTTGTCTTTGTACACTTTAAAATTATGAATATTTAAATGGTAATTCTAATATTTTAATGAAAAATCGCTAATTTTTCTTCTGACTAACTCCGATGTGAAAACTGCATGTGCAAATGTCAAAATCTGGAGTCATCTGTTATACCAATTTATCTGTAATATTAGGCAAAACGAAGATAATATTACAATGTGGCTGCACATCTAAATAGTTTTGTTTTAAAAGTCGTAGCAAAGTTTTAGGCATGGCTTGTATTGGTGTCGTTTATATAGTACAGAGAGCGCAAATGGGTTAAGAGAATATTCTATCTCGAGTAAAAAAGTGCTGGTTGATCAAATTCGGTTGAGAATTTTTGAAATGACCAGACTTTTTGTGAACAAGAAAATTCTACTCTCATCGTAGAATCGATATCGCGCCATGTCAGGATTCAATGTATGATTTTAGTATATCGTCGCCGTTGTTTTGAGCATTCTCTATGCTTCGTTTAACCCTTTTTTATGATTTAATTATGAAACAAAGATAAACAAAATTATTTATTTTTATCATCAAATCATGTGTTAGGAAAAATTGATATGACCACGGTTTTGACAACGGTTTTTCTTGTTTGTGGAAATGAGATATACAGTGCTTTAATTGCTCTCCGAGACATTTGCCTTTTTGCCTCTGTAAGATAAATAACAAGACGAAACTTAGGATGCTGTCATTTCGGTAGAATCAAATCAGTCAGTGTACGTGTTACTACAAGGTACTTTTTTAACAATGTGTGATAAGCGTAATAAGTTTTGTTACGTCTGCGGGTTATTCGTTGATACGCAACATCGTATACAATTAAAAACCAATGCACCTCTTACAGAAGCTTTCACATCTTTCTTTAATCGCGTGTATAGTGAAAATGTTTGGCATGAACCAGAGTATGCTTGTGTGAAGTGCTCCAGCGCACTCAAAAAATGGAAAACTGCAACAAACAACCTTTACCATTCTCAACCCCAATGATATGGCATCGTCAACTTTTCCACAAGCCAGAAGATTGCTACTTCTGCAAAACAAATACTGTTGGTCATCACTACAAAACCCATGACCGTATGCAATATGCTAATGTGTTAACTGAGTCTCATCCAATCAAGGGAGAAATATCGACTATTCGTGATGCAATTTCCGAACCGCAAAATTCTTTAGAAGCTGATGATGAAGAAAACTCTGACGGCCTAGAAATCAACGACAAAAAATCAATTTTCTGCATTCACATTTGGATTTCTTCCCTGAAAATCTTGGACAATTCAGTGACGAACATTGAGAACGGTTCCATCAGGAACTATTAGAGATCGAAAAACGCTTTGTCGGAAAAAGTCAGATCAGAATGCTGGCAAATTATTGCTGGTCTCTAAAACGCGATACTGACGATGTGGCTTATAAACGTAGAAGATCTAGCAAACATTTTTAACAGCTATCGAAATTCGATGTTTTTTTTATATTAAGTACATAAAACAAAACAAAATTTTATGTAAATATATTTGCAACTATTTATTTCTTTATTTTTTTTCTCCAACGTAGGAGCGAAATAAAATTACTCGAGAGATGATATAGATAAATAAAAAATATCGAAATTGTTTAAATAATTAAAGTCAATAATTGGAATTTTGTTATAACAAAAAATAATTGGTGGAATAAAAGAAATGATAAGAATGCTCAATACGATGGCAGCGATATATCGAAATCATACAATTAATCCTGACCCGACGCGATATCGATTGTAAAATTAGAGCAGAATTTTCTTGTTCACAAAAAGTCTTGTTATTTAAACAATTCTCAACCGAATTTGATCAACCAGCACTTTTTTTACTCGAGATAGAATATTCTCTCAATCGCTTTAAGAAAAAAATTTTTCATTAAAGAAATGATACATTAAAAAGCCGTCAAACTTTGAAAAATTAAAAAACAAAAAAAACGAGAAAATTTTAGATAACTCCTAAAAAATCTCAAAAATTTGCTATAAAAAGTGTTAACAGATATATATATTTTTGAAGCCCTATCTTTCAGCTTTTCAAAACTGTTAAGCAATCAAAAATTGATGGAAAAATGACGGAGTAACGAATTTTTGAATGCCCGAAATACAAGAAAAACAGTTTTTAACAATTACTTGAAAATTTCGGGGTGTTAGAAAATTTTGAAACACGGCATCTTGATCTACTCATCAACACCTACAACGGACACTAGGTCGCTATTAAAGTGCAAAATCAGTGTAGCCCAGTGTTACGAACCGAATCCCCTATAACGAAATCGTAGGCACACCACTGATTTTTAAAAACAATTTTTTCATTGAACCCGTTTCATGGGAATCTTACACTCAGTATTGGAAGTCTCCAGTTTATTTTTATTGCTTTCTTAAGAAAAATTGCAAATTAAATAATTATTGGGGTATTGATTACACAATAAATCGATCAATTAGCGATGTGAATCACGTTACCGTGATTGGCTGGCTTAAGTAATGAACTCGCTGTATTTTAACAACCTGTTTTGATAACCTGCATATATAAATCGATTTAAAATCGAAGCAATTAAGGAAAGCTAAGTTCGGGTGTATCCGCACATTACATACTCAGCTGAGAGCTTTGTAGACAAAATAAGGGAAAATCACCATTTAGCAAAATGAACCTAGGGTAACCCTGTTTTTGTATGTCATGTGTATCAAATGAAAGGTGTTAATGATTATTTAAAACGTAGTGGGCCTTAGTTCTGTAGGTGGACGCCTTTTCGAGATATCGCAATAAGGGTGGACCAGGGGTGACTCTAGAATGTGTTTGTACGATATGTGTATCAAATTAAAATTATTAATTAAGGCAGTGGCCCTTAGTTGTATATGTGAAGGCGTTTTCGCTATATCGACCAAAATTTGGACCAGGGTGACCCAGAACATCTTCTGTCGGGTACCGCTAATTTATTTATATATGTCATACCACGAACAGTATTCCTGCCAAGATTCCAAGGGATTTTGATTTCGCCCTGCAGAACTTTTTCATTTTCTTCTACTTAATATGGTAGGTGGCACACCCATTCGACAAAGTTTTTTCTAAAGTTATATTTTGCGTCAATAAACCAATCCAATTACCATGTTTCATCTCTTTTTTCATATTTGGTACAGAATTATGGCATTTTTTTCATTTTTCGTAATTTTCGATATCGGAAAAGTGGGCGTCGTCATAGTCTGATTTCGGCCATATTTAATACCAAGATAAAGTGACTTCAGATAAGTACGTGAACTAAGTTTAGCTAAGATATATCGTTTTTTGCACAAGTTATGGTGTTAACGGCCGATCGGAAGGACAGACGGTCGACTGTGTATAAAAACTGGGCGTGGCTTCAACCTATTTCGCCCATTTTCACAGAAAACAGTTATCGTCATAGAATCTATGTCCCTACCAAATTTACTTATGGCATTAAAAGTATTCTAGACGAATTAAATGAAAAAGGGTGGAGTTAAGCCCATTTTGAAATTTTTTTTATCTTTGTATTTTGTTGCACCATATCATTACTGGAGTCAAATGTTGAGATAATTTACTTTTATACTGTAAAGATGTTAAATTTTTTGTTAAAATTTGACTAAAAAATAAATTTTTTTTTAAAGTGGGCGTGTTCGTCATCCGATTTCGTAAATTTTTATTTAACACACATATAGTAATAGGAGTAGTGTGCCTACCAAATTTCATCATGATATTTATCTTCAACGGCTGCCAAATTACAGCTTGCAAAACTTTTAAATTACCTTCTTTTAAAAGTGGGCGGTGCCACGCCCATTGTCCAAAATTTTTCTAATTTTCTATTTTGCGTCATAAGGTCAACGCACCGCCCAGGGACCTACGCACCAAATTTTATCAAGATACCTCAAAATTTACTCAAGTTATCGTGTTTACAGACGGACGGACAGACGGACGGACATGGATAAATGAATTTCTTTTTTCACCCAGATCATTTTGATATATAGAAGTCTATATCTATCTCGATTAGTTTATGCCGTTACGGATTATCGTTATGCGAACAAAGTTAATATACTCTGTGAGCTCTGCTCAGCTGAGTATAATGAAAATTGTTAATAATCATTAAAATGCGGCTGATGAATACATAAAACTTACGAATGAATGTAAATTTTTAGATTATGAAGACTTATTTACATGTGTTACACTTTGTATGGATTGGTTTGAATGGACTCGTACATACGTATTAAAGTAAACAACTGTATATGACTCTAACGGAAAAACCCAAAATCAGTAATAGGATTTATGATATAAAATAACTCCGTCCTCTTGGCAAATACAAGAAGTTGTCCTAGCTTAATGGCTGCATCGAGATCTAACAACTATACCACCCCTAGTAGCTGTAGGCTCAACCTCGCGAGCGCAGGACATGAACACAGAAGTAAGCTCAAATATCTCTTCCTGCAGCTTGCACTTCCTACATCTGCCGTTACTGACGCGGCCTAGCCTTTAAGCTGTGTGACGCCAGAAGGCTGTGTCCAGTTAGTAAGCCCATCGTGAGTCTTAAATCTTCTCTCATTATAGAAGTGAGCAGCTTTGTGAGTTTAACGTCGTGGGATTTGCAGATGACCTTAGAAATTTTGTCACTTGCTTCTCTCCACGCCTTTCTTGCCTGATGGATCATATGCAAATCCTGCTTTCTTTTGATTACATCCAAGCCAATTGGAACGTCTACCGTCGATTCATCGACTGTTGCACTCTTCATTTCCAACTCAACCCTGAGCGAAGTCTCTGCAATGCTTCTTTGGATTCTAGTACATTTTAAGTTTGGGATAATTGCCTAGATCGCCGTGTTTTATATAAAAGTTATAACAAATTTGCTCATACAAAACTGAGCCAAGGTGTACCATTCTCAATCAACCACGATGTCAAAAATTCGAAATTGTTTCAAGTTCTGAAAACTTGTGTTAAGTTTCCTATTTGCCCCAAGGTCGTGACGATTTAAGCCTTCTTCATCACACCAAATTTAGTAGCACAACCCATTGCCTTTCTATGTTAATGCAATTTCATTTCAATTCAATATTTTGTATTCACAAAGTTCAGTTATTTTTATTGCCTTTTCAACACTCATCAATATGCTTTATGGAACTTGTCACAATTCTAATTGTCAATAAAATACAACAACGTTGTCGCGGCAAATGACAAATGATTAATTTTTTTTTTATATCATTTGGCGATTTGGGCTTTCGGTTTTAATGCTGTTTTTATTTAAGACTTTTCCTTAACAATTCAATAAACAAATCATTTAGTATTTTTAAAGCGCTTTAACACATATACACATACATACGTACGAAGACACTGGGGACTCCAACTTTCCCTCGCAAGCGTTTCTACGCTTTTAATCTTCTTCAGGGAGTCATTTATATAATGCCAGCAGAGAGATTATAAGGCTTTTAAATGTTGATTGTTCACTTTATCTTTTATCTAAGATATAAGTAGGTCAAAACTTTACAGGAAATGCGGCAGCGAAGTGGTCAAAGGACCCGAAATGTGCTTTATGGTGGCAACATTGGGTAGCCAGTTTTAGTTGCTCACAACGGGAGAGGCAATCAGATTGGTCTGTGAGATTGCTGCAACTCAACACAAGACCTCTTACCTCAAAATATGATTGAAGGAGAATTTGATGGAGCGTTACTCTCTGAAACGTACAGCAATACTCAGGAGCAGTGTTGGCTCTCGGACTTAGTTGGGAAAGCCCCAATTTGAGCACTAGGAGAATTTCTTTCGCAGAAAAATATGGCACCATCTATGAATGCAGCGCGAAAAAAAATCAAAGGCATGCACATTTTTAGATGATATGTTGTCGTCATAGCAGTGGCCAATAGATTGGATCTACTCTAAGAATTATGTAATGGCGCCGTAGGAAGAATAAAAAAATTGGCTGCCTAATATCCGGCTGGAAATGGCTAGCAATAATACAATACAGAAGTAGTCTTGTCGAGTTCAAAGCGAACTGTGGATGGGTTTTTCATAACCATAGGAGATCATAAAATAAACTCAAAGCTTAACTTGAAATATTCAGAAGTACACTTTGACTCAAAACTTAAGGAGCACTTCTGGGCGGCGGGAGAGGAAGTTCCTAAAGTTAGTGGAGCTCTAATGCGAAAAATGCCCAGTATCGTCGGCCCAGGCGAAGCTACCCATCAGCTATTGTTCGACGTAACCAGCGCGATAATATTATGCGAAGTACCAGTGTGGTATGGATCTAAAATGATCCACAAAAAAAAGGTGTACTAAGCGAATTACTGCTATACGAATAGCAAGTGCTTAACGAACGGTGCCTGAAGATACATTTCTTGTTTTGTCGGAGAAAGTCCCAGTTGATCTGCTGTCCTGTCAAATTACAGATCTGTATGAATTGGAGTCGGGCGACCATCTGAAGATGCCATCTGAGGAAAAGTGCAACGTCCCGAACAAGTGGGAAGAGTCGAGGAAAGGGCGCTGGACTCGCAAGTTAGTTTGGCATAGAGAGAAATGAATATAGTAATATAGAGATATGAGCAGAGAACGACGAACTAAATTACTACCTCACGCAGATATTGAGTGGGTACGGAGAGGCTTGAATACATTGTTGAACTGCTGTAAGTAAACATTTTTTATACTCAGCTGAGCAGAGCTCACAGAGCCCTGTCCGTAATCACGATAATTTGAGTAAATTTTGAGGTATCTTAATGACATTTGGCATGTAAGTTCATGCTCACTCATCTCACATGGTTATTTAAAATGAACGAAATCGGACCATAAACACGACCACTTTTTCGATATCGAAAATTTTGAAAAACCGAAAAAGTGCGATAATTCATTACCAAAGACGGATAAAGCGATGAAACTTGGTAGGTAGGTTGAATAGAAAATTGGTAAAATTTTAGGCAATAAGCGTGGCAACGCCCACTTTTAAAAGAAGGTAATTTAAAAGTTTTGCAAGCTGTAATTTGGCATCTGAGTATGTAATATTCGGTTACACCCGAACTTAGCCTTCCTTACTTGTTTAGTTAGTAAGTATAAATAAATGCTGCTAATTGGCTTCTCTCACAGCCAAATACTTAAACGCTTAAATAACGTTGCCTTTCCCCCAAAATATTTAACGCCACGATTTTCTATACCCTTTCAACGGCAATAAATGTTGCAGATTGTGAATAGTATTTTTATTTCTCTTTATTTTATTACTCAGTTTAATTATAAGTTGTCATAAAAATATTGTTACACCGAAAATACATACAAATTAAATGTGCATAAGTATGTGCGCGTATAAATATATACTTGTGGTTATTAACTAATATGAATCATAGGAATTATCAGTTAGATAAAATACTCTCTTGGCAGATTTTATTAGCTTACTTTCTTTCCCACAGATATTTACAGTAAAATTTTTAATTAGAAAGGTTTCTGTTGAGGTACACTTAGATCAGTGGTCCACAACGCTGGCAGTGCTTCGAACACAACCCTGCAAAAAATAAGATTAGTCTAGGATGCATCCATGAGTCGCAAAGGAGTATGCGACTAATGCCAGTTTTGATCTCTTTATTTGTTTGAGCCTGTCCTATGAAGAGACTAATTGTACCCATTTATATATACCCGAAAAGGATCGATAGGACCAATATGGGAACATATGAAGACAAGCCCGTTTTAGGTTCAATAAGTACTCAAATATTGAGCAGGTGCATTTTTAAATCCAATGGTAGTAGAATGATACTTACCGATGTAATTCATTTTAAAACAAAACAATAATACAAATTTTTTTAGTTTCATTTCCGGTTTATATTGAAATATGCAATTGTTAAGGCATATGACTTTTTTGCTGAGAAACTTTCATGGCAGAAACACAATCGAAGGGTGTGCCGAGCTGCCAATCTAGTTAATGTGTGCTGTTCGCCCGCCTTTCAAAATGGAATAAAACTTTACCCTAACTCCGGCGTAGTGGTTAGCTCCATATTTTTATTAAATAATTGGATTCAATCACCTGTAACCTTTTTCATTTTACTTATTTTGTTGCTTTTTTTTTTTTTAGTATTTCTTAAAATGAGTTACGTAGATTTCAAACTGACTAATCCCAACTGTACCCGAAATGGATTAAAGGGGATCAGTTATGCCCAAATGTAGACAAAAGCGATCAATCCTTCGATCATTCGCACAATTTTGGGCAGGGAAATGCTACTTTTTTATGGCAGTATATGTTTATATGGCGAATGTGCGAGAATAGGAGAATGTTCACGCATAAGATGTTTACTACTTGAAGTACAAACTAAAACTGATTGACTGCTTGCTTTACGTAAACTCTGTCGCTGCGCTCACACAACATGTAGGTGAGCACCGCATAGTTTTCGGAAGTTCTCGTGTGCTCAACTGACTTAAACAAGAATATCTCAGCAAACTATAAAGTAAGTGAAATACGCATACTTTTAGTTTGAGAGATTTCGCAGCATCATCCGAGCTAGTCTTCGCTCGTGAGAATCATGCGTGTATTTAATATTTTTCCGATCGAATCTTTCTGAGGGAGACCTTCAGACCATCATCTGTTTTTAGGTATTCAGAGCAACTTATTAGATATAAAAGTCCTTCGGCTATCTCTAAACTATGTTAATGTTGCCGTAAATCTATCCATGTAAGCTTAGTATACAATGGTGTACTGTCATGTAAACTGAACCAGTTTAATGTATAAATGTAACTTGTAAAAAAAAAATCCAAAACTCTCTGTGCGGCTTTGTGACAGTTAAAACAACAATGCGTGGCTACTGTTGATAGTTGTACTTCCGATTAGGACATAGTAGCGTAAAGTATAAACATTGGAGTGTTGGCTCAGCACAAGTAATTCACAATTATACTTACCCACAAACAAATTTTGGTATCAAAACTTCACTTTGTGTTGTTATTTTATACAGAAACCAAATAAGTGTAAATTGTATGCACAAAAATTGCTGAAGACAACTTTTCTTAAAATATAGTTTAAATTATAATAATTATAAAAAACTTGTAAGAGTGTCTTAGTTCGGGTGCAGCCTAACATTATATACTCAGCGTGAGTTGCAGTTGTACAGTTTATTTCAAATAAATAACTTTTTCGAATTTTGTTAGAGGGCAGCGCCACGCCCATTTTAAAGTAGCTTATCTTGGAGCACATAAATATCACATAATTCCCACGTTTAAAATTTTTTGTTTGACCTAGTCCTTATAAGCGGGGGAGGTCCAGCTGGACCCCCACTTTTGAAGTTTAAAAAAAACATCAAAAGTTGTCAAAAAAACGAATTCGTTTTGGACCTATTGACCACATAAATAGCACAAAATTCTGCACGTATCACGTTTCGATTTTGCCGTCTGGGGTTATATGCCCCCGCTCCCCTCTTGCCACCCCTTTGTTTTTTGGAACTACTGAGCTTATAAAAAGCACAAAATTCTGCACATATCCCGTTTCGATTCTGTCGTCTGGAGCTATATACCCCTTGCCACTCCCTCTGTTTTTCTGGGCAAACCGTAGCTTATGTTGGAGCACATAAATAACACATAATTTTCACGTTTAAAATTTTTTGTTTGACCTAGTGCTTATAAGGAGGGGGGGGGGGGGGTCCAGCTGGACCCCCCACTTTGAAGTTTAAAAAAAAACATTAAAAGTTGTCAAAAAAACAAATTCTTTTTGGAACTATTGAGCACAAAAATAGCACAAAATTCTGCACGGTTACCGTTTCGATTTTGACGTCTGGGGTTATATGCCCTCGCTCCCCCCTTGCCCCCTTTGTTTTTCTGGACAGACCGTAGCTTATCTGGGAGCATTGGAGCACATAAATAGCACATAATTCCCACATTTAAATTTTTTTGTTTGACCTAGAGCTTATGAGGCTTTTGAGGTTCAAAAAAAAAGTACTTAAATTTTGAGCATACAATTTTTATATTCAGCGTGCTTTGCACACAGAGTATATTAACTTTGTTTGGATAACGGTTGGTTATACAGATATAAAGGAATCGATATAGATATAGACTTCCATATATCAAAATCTTCAGCATCGAAAAAAAATTTGTTTGAGCCATGTCCGTCCGTCAACACGATAACTTGAGTAAATATTGAGAATCTTCACCAAATTTGGTACACGAGCTTTTCTAGACCCACAATAGATTGGTATTGAAAATGAGCGAATCGGATGATAACCACGCCCAATTTTATATATATAACATTTTGGAAAACACAAAAAACCTGATTATTTAGTAAATAGTATACCTAGAATGTTGAAATTTGACGTGTGGACTGATATTGAGACTCTTGATACAAGTTTTTAAAAATGGCCGTGACACAGCCCACTTGTGATAAAATCATTTTACAAATATTATTAATCATAAATCAAAAATTGTTAAGCCTGTCGTAACAAAATTCGGCAGAGAGGTTGCCTTTAGTATGAGAGATGCTTTGAAGAAAAATTTACGAAATCGGTTATGGACCACGCCCACTTTTATATAAAAGATTTTTAAAGGGTCGTGGGCGAATAAAGTCAAAGTGGATTTATAACAATAAAGAGGAAAAACTTCTAGTTTTAAAAAATGGGCGTGGCACCGCATGCAATTTTCTATGTTTCGGGAGCCATAACTCGAAGAAAAATTAACGGATCTTAATAAAATTTGGTACACAGATTTTCCCTATGGCAGGAAATATTTCTAGAAAAAATGCACGAGATGGGTTAAAGATCACGCCCACTTTTATATAAAAGATTTTTAAAAGGGTCGTAGACGAAAATAATAAGCTATAACTTAGCAAAAAATAGTTTTGAATCAATGATATTTCACTTATCAAGTATTAATGTAAGAGGAAATGGGAAGACCTTTTTTTAAACGGGCGGTGCCACGTGTTATGTAGAAAAGTAATTTATCTGCCATTACTCAATACAACGAGCAACAGTGATGACTCAAAAACTAGCTTTGATATCACCCAAAAAAATGTAATACTGTTCAATTACAACAAAGTTTTGTGAGGACCCAAATCCACCGGCTTTGGAGCCCACACATTCGAACCTACAAATATTTATCAAAACGTGTATAAATCCTACTTGAATTACAATGAATTTATACATATAGCATGTAAAATGTACAAAAACTGAATTATATGAACTAAATTTACACATAAAAAAATAATCATTTTTGAATTACCCTAATATACATGTAAACATTCATGACAACATCTAATTTCTTCGTTTAAATAATTGTCTCTGCCCGCATATGGTAAATATTTTGGTTGAACATTATAATTTCCACAGATAACCCATAACCGGCTGGAATTTCAAATAATGCTGGGATTACAGCAATGCAATAAGCAACGCACATAAGCTCCCATTGCAAGAGCACCAAAAACATACAAACATACGTATACCAAGCTATTGCGACCAAGCACAACAGGCATTAAAGCGAACCGTCGGGGCGGACATCGCACAAAGAGAAACGAAAAAATGCAATGTACTAGGAACGGTCACGTTAGCATACCAACAACACAGCGTGGGTACTAGACACAAGTTACCTACGAAGGGCAACCAACTCGTCGACAACAACAAGACCCAATAAGCAAGCAGCAGAGGGAAAACAAAAATAACTATGCTAGCTAACTGGAGATGCGTACCAACGAACTCACATGTTAGGGGGGGCAGTACAAGAGGCATTTTTACATACGCAATTTGGAGATAAATACTTATAATGCGATATATGGGTAGAATAAGACAGTTAAATGTAAGATACCTTAAGTAAATACATATGTATAATAAGTAAAATTTATTGTAGGATAACTGTCCACCTGCGCGTGGATAAGTATAAAAGGGCGACAAATTTCGCGAATTGAGACAGTAGCCAGCTAGGTATAGTAGCCTGCTAACGCCTTGCTTAGCGGTGAATGGGACTCCTGGGATTTTTCCATCTCACGAGTTCTTTATTTTAGCGACTTTGGGGGTTTTTCCAACCCCATCGTTAGAGGGATTGTGGTGGTTTTTCCACCTCCGCAACCTTCAGAAAGAGCAGGGTATTCTTAAGCTATATACTCGGTGGGGGTTTTACCAACTCCACCGACTGGGAGGAAGTGGTGGTTCTCCACCTCCACTTTCTTTACGAAGTAGTCTGAGATTTTTAGTTTAAGCGTAGTCCCGGTGGGGGTTTTCCCAACCCCATCGGCGTAGAACCGACGGTGGTTTCCCACCTCCGTCGCCATAGTTTTAAGGGTAGTTTGAATATTTCGGAATAAAGAGTCTATAACGTTTCTTTTTAACAACAAAACGGGATCTTTCTCTTTAAAAGGAGACGATAGGGATTCTTCTCTAATTCCACAGGGATCCTGGACGGACTGAGCATACCCCGGCGCAAGGAAAAGTCCGTCACAAATGGCGCCCGAGCAGGGACTCTGAATACATAGACTCATGGTAAACAAGAAACAACACGAGGATAACCACACAGAGGATTTCGAGACATAAACCACAGAGGATTGCGAGATACAAAACATCCACAGGTAAGGCACGGAGAGAAAGCAAAATAGCTAGCAGGCATGGTGAAGGTAACTTGGGTGTATTACCTCAATCGTGAGGAACTTCTCAAATACGCATCCGAGTTTGGGCTGGAGGACAGCGGAACGGTGGAAGAGCTACGCAAGCGCCTAGCAGGCTTCATCCAGACGAAAGGTACCGACACAAGATTCCAGGAACGATTCACGGAATTAGCCCTACAGCACGTCCGACCAGTAATCACGGTAAGACCACCAACTCCGATAGAAAACGCCGAGCAAACACCGCCAGGCGGCAACACACAGGAAAATGTCAACGAAACAACCAGGCACGAAGAGGGGTCACGAACACCGCCATACGCGATGTACCAACCAGCATCACAAACAAATATAATGGACCGAGTTCGTAAGTGGGGTCTGAAATATGACGGTGGTAAGGACCCGCTATGTTTTATTGAACGGGTGGAGGAGCTGGCCGACAGTTACGAAGTTGGTCGCGATTCCATCCCACGAGCGCTACCTGAGTTGCTGAAGGACAAGGCCTTGGTGTGGTACCGGAACAACAACAGGCAGTGGCAAGAGTGGGAAGCCTTCAAGAAGGACTTTCTAAAATTTTTCCTGAGCTCGAGGTATTTCGAGAAGCTAGATGACGAGATCCGTCAGCGTACGCAGCGCGCAGGTGAGCAGTTTAAGGATTACGTTTTATCGTTACAGGCACTCATGCGTCACGCTGACTACAACGGCGAGCAGAAGCTGAACCGGATTTACAGAAATTGTCGACGAGAGTACCAACTTTACATCAAACGGAGCGAGTTCACCAGCTTAGAGGAACTGGTAAGCATGGCCGAGGATTACGAGAACATCTTACCGGAGAAGGAATCGCTAAGGCCGGCGGCGAAACCTTTTGTGCCGCGACGGCCAACCGAGCATTATCAATATATACACGAAGATGAGAAGCAAGGAGATCGGAGAACGGAGGCGCAACGACAAGCGAGCACGCCAGAGCATGCGACGACACCACGCCAAGGGCCCATCGATCCACGGAACGCATGCAGGCGATGCGGGGAAAGCGGACACTACGCACATGGGTGTCGAAACGAACGAAGAGATTTCTGCTGGCAGTGTGGCCGAGTAGGTATACTAACGCGTGACTGCTGCCGTGGACAGCAGGGAAACGGGCAGAGACCCCATTGGTATCGAGGGGTGGCGTCTCAACAAACCCAACCTCGTACTCATTAAGTACATTTAGGCAGACCCAAGGGCGAATCTTGGCTGCAGTAACCCTGGATGGAGAGGAAGTCATGGCGTCAGTAGATACGGGGGCGACACGAAGTTTCATCAGCGAGAAGACAGCGGCGAAAATAGACGCACGGAAGCTCAAGAAGATACAGACACGAGTGGTGATGGGCGATGGTAGCGTAGCATGGATAGCGGAGGCAGTGGACGCAGAGGTAAAACTGGGGGATCAAGTGCATCAGAGTGAGTTGTTAGTTCTGCCTGGGTTAGTCGACAGCGTGGTGATCGGGACAGATTATCTGGCAAAGGCTAAATTTGAGCTGAGGTGTGGCAACGAAACAATGACGTTACGAGCAGAAGAGAGAGCGCAGGAGATGGTGACGTGTACAACCATGATGGAGGACGAAGGTAGCGCAAGTATCGAGAAAGACGTGAGGAGTGACGTTGCGGTGAGTACGTTTCTAAAGCGCGAATTACAGATTTTCGAAGAGATGACAGGAGTATCCAACATTGCCACGCATAAGATAGTGATGCGAGATGACCGTCCAATCAAACAGCGGTATTTCCCTAAGAACCCAAAGATGCAGGAGATCATAAACAAGGAGGTAGACGAGCTAATAGAGAAGGGTTGCATCGAACCATCCCACAGCCCACACAGTGCACCAATAGTTCTAGCCCGGAAGAAGAACGGCAAATGGAGACTCTGCGTTGACTATCGGCAGCTCAACGCTCGCTCAGTACCAGATGCGTACCCACTCCCAAGAATACAGCATATCTTAGATAGGCTACGTAGCGCGCGTTTTATCAGCAGTCTGGACCTCAAAAATGGTTATTGGCAAATCCCGATGGAAGAAGATAGCAAGAAGTATACAGCATTTACCGTACCCGGCCGAGGGTTGTATCAATGGAAAGTGATGCCGTTCGGTCTACATTCCGCCCCGGCTACGTTTCAGCGAGCACTCGACCGTGTTATTGGCCCAGAGTTGGAACCAAATGCGTTTGCCTACCTGGATGACATCATCATCACCAGCACAACTTTGGAAGAGCATATAAAGCACCTAGGGGAAGTATTTCGGCGGCTACGGAGGGCGAATCTGAAGATCAACCCAGAGAAATGTGAGTTTTTTAAGAAAAGTTTGAAATATCTAGGCCACGTCGTCAGCGAGGAAGGAATACACACGGATCCCGACAAAGTTGCGGCTATCAAGGAGCTGACGCCACCACACAACATACGAGAGTTAAGGCGATTTCTGGGGATAGTTTCTTGGTACCGGAGGTTCGTACCCGACTTTTCACAAGTTGCGCACACACTGACGTCAATGTTGAAGAAGGGAAGTAGGTGGAAATGGTCCGAAGAACAACAGGTGGCATTCGAAGCGTTGAAGAATGCACTAATACAAGCACCAGCACTAGCTTGCCCAGATTTTACGAAAAGATTTCGATTACAGACAGACGCGAGCGATTATGGTCTCGGAGCAGTTCTCACACAGGGGTTGGATGACGAAGAGCGAGTAATAGCGTATGCTAGCCGCCGGCTGAATAAAGCCGAGACGAACTACTCACCAACTGAGAAGGAATGTTTAGCAATCGTGTGGGCAATAAGGAAAATGAGACCGTATTTAGAAGGGTACAATTTCACGGTTATCACCGATCACCTGGCTTTGAAATGGTTGAACGCGATCGAAAGTCCGTCAGGCCGGATCGCTAGATGGGCGCTCGAGTTACAGCAGTATTCGTTCGACGTGCAGTATAGGAAGGGCAAGATGAACGTGGTCGCAGATGCACTGTCGAGGCAGCCACTGGAGGAACAGCTGGGTAGCCTTACGACACATGAAGAAAGTTTGAGTTGCAAGTGGTACACGTCAAAGATGGCTGAAGTAACGAGAACACCAGAGAAGTTTCCCGAATACGTCATAGAGGAAGGAAGACTATACAGACGAATTGGAAGTCAAATGGATGGTGAGGATGCGGTACCGTGGAAGTTATGCGTACCGAAATCGGAGAGGCGAAGAGTGCTTAACGAGATTCACGACACACCAAGTGCGGGGCACATGGGGATACGGAAATCCATCGCGCGTGCAATGATGCGGTATTACTGGCCTGGGATGTTCAGGGACGTACGGAAGTACGTGCAACAATGCCACGCATGCCAAATCTACAAACCCAGCCAGCAACAAGCTGCAGGTAAGATGCTAACGCAGATTTCAGATGAACCTTTTGCTACCGTTTGTGCAGATTTCGTTGGACCACTCCCTCGTTCGAAGCATGGTAATACGATGGCATTAGTTTTCGTGGATAAATTCTCGAAATGGGTAGAGATCATAGCAATACGGAAGGCGACGACGGAGAATGTGATCAGAGGTATGAGGGAGAGGATTTTGGCCCGATTTGGCGCGCCAAAAATTCTAATCACAGACAATGGAGCACAGTTCACAAGCAGGAATTTCAAGAAGTTTTTACAAGAAGCTGGCATAAAGCACCAGCTAACGGCACCGTACACACCGCAAGAGAACCCGACGGAGAGAGCGAATCGTAACATCAAGAGGATGATAGCACAATTCACTGGGAAGGAGCATAAGACATGGGATGAGTTGTTGCCAGAGATGACACTAGCACTGAATACGAGCGTATGCGAGTCAACAGGCTACAGTCCAGCATTCGTGGTACAGGGTAGGGAACCGAGGATCCCCAACGCCCTCTACGATGAGCAAACACTTGGCACAGGCGAGGAGAAGGTGGCTCTCAGTGAAAAGATGGCGAAAATGCGAGAGGTATATCAGATGGCACGTCGTAGACAACAGCAAGCGTCAGCGGAGCAGGCAAGGCATTATAATTTACGTAGGAGGCAATGGCAACCGGCGGTGGGCGACTTGGTACTAGTAAAAGAGCATCAGCTGTCCAAAGCAGTGGACAATTTCGCAGCAAAGTTAGCACCAAGATACAGTGGGCCTCATCGTGTAACGAACTTCGTATCGCCCGTAATCGTCGAGCTAGACAAGGTGCATAACGGTAAAAGGAGAACGGCACACATAAGCGAGCTAAAAGCATACCATCAAGCGACAGTCGAAGAAGAAGCAAGTCCAGAAACAGAAAGAAGAATGCGTTCACCCCGCGAACGTGGTAAGTCAAAAGCGCCCCGCCAAGCCCCGAATGGGGGCTTCACCGAAGTTCCCATCGGGGAACAAAGGGGACGACCGACGACGATAGCAACAACACAACGCGCACCATCATCAGCAACGTGTAGTAGAACCCCGAACCAACGTTCCACCGAGATATCCATCGAGGAACACACAGAGCAACTGGCCGTAGTAAGAGCAACGCCACGCGCGTCAACATCGCAAACAGTCCAGGTCACGGAAGAAGATCAGACGGATTACAGCACGGTAGCGACGTGTGGTTCACTAGCACTCACCAATTCAGGTGCAAATGGTTTCGGAATCGAACGCGCAGACATAATCAACAACCAACAGGTGGTAGATGAAGACCGGAGTGGGTGGCACACAGCACGAGCGCAAGCCCCAACCCTAGACAACGGGATCCTGACGACGATGAACGACGTCAACCACATAGCCAGCCAATGCTATAACCTGGTGACGGAATTCTGCATAACATTTCATTTTAGAACAAGACCCAGATCGCGAGAGATTACCCTATAAATAACGCAAGTATTGACCGCTACGAGAAATTGAATTTTACAATGGTGACAGTAAGTCACATTACGGCAGGTGAGGAGAGAGCGTGAGGACCCAAATCCATCGGCCTTGGGGCCACACACGCAAAACCACATTTTTCAAATTTTACAATATTCAAATTTACTGACATAATTTTTTTGAAATACCCTAATGTACATATACGTATAACTTTGAATTTACATTCGTATATTGGTACATCATCATTCCGCAGCAGTAGGACCACATATACAGCGAAAGCCAAAGCACATAAAGAGATCCAAATATCCTGCAACAACAAGACAACGTACCCAGGAAATCATGATGAGCGCTGCCGGGAATAATACCGTTAGACGATCCGCGAGGACTCCTATAAAAAGGGAGCACAACACCGAAAATAAATCAAAAGTTTCTAAACATGGACAAAAGCGACAACGCGAGTTATACCACCGAGAGTGCTAAGGACGGTTCACTCCGTATCAAAATCCGGCGGGACCTAAGCCAGCAAAACCACCATACGACGGGCCCGGTGCCACTAGAAGAGGAGGAAGTTGCCTACGACGGCGAGACCGACAGTCAGGGCACGGAAACGTTCGGGTATCTCAGGGGCGACGAGGGCGGCCCGATACTTAGCCCGAGGTACGAGACGGTGTCGGAGTACGAGTCGGCAGGGTCGCTCGTCGACATGGGTAACGAGATCCAGAGCCCGACATACAGTACTGAGTACGGATATGAACCCGAGGAGCGTGCCGTGGTCCGGGACTCTACCCCAATTCCCATTTCCTCAGACAGCGAGGAAGAAGGCGACGAACCACCACCGAAGCAACAGGGCGAGCTTTCCATACGCCAAACCGACGAAGAGGTACAAGGCCGGGGGTTTGTCGAATACCAGCGGCACATCACCCTCCGCATGCGGATATACGACGCCAACGCAAGCACGGAACCCCCGACCAAGTGGAGGATCTTGGAGGCGGTAATGGGACCACCAACGAACGCCAACGACGACGACGAAGTATTTAGCCGTTTGACCAACGAGGTCAACGGCAGCCTCAACGACGACGACGAAGTATTTAGCCGTTTGACCAACGAGGTCAACGGCAGCCTCAACGACGACAACGAAATATTTAGCCGTTTGACCAACGAGGTCAACGGCAGCCTCAACGACAGCGACGTACTAAGTCTCAACGCGAGTGATGACAACATAGGCGAAGGTGAGGATGTGCTCACAGAAATCGAGAGGTGGCTCGAAAAGACAACAGCGGAGGCGACCGAGACATGGGCCAACCGAACCGGAATCGAACCCCTCCCCGAGGAATTAGCGAGAGACATCAGGGAGCACGTACATGTAGTACGGACGAAGCGGCGGAAGAGAACGTTCCATCGGAACATAGACGGCCACACGTATCGAGTGAGAATCACTAGGACCGGCCTGGTAACGGTAACCCTGCTTACGGCAGGTGAGGGGAGAGTGTGAGGACCCAAATCCACCGGCTTTGGAGCCCACACATTCGAACCTACAAATATTTATCAAAACTCATTAAAACGTGTATAAATCCTACTTGAATTACAATGAATTTATACATATAGCATGTAAAATGTACAAAAACTGAATTATATGAACTAAATTTACACATAAAAAAATAATCATTTTTGAATTACCCTAATATACATGTAAACATTCATGACAACATCTAATTTCTTCGTTTAAATAATTGTCTCTGCCCGCATATGGTAAATATTTTGGTTGAACATTATAATTTCCACAGATAACCCATAACCGGCTGGAATTTCAAATAATGCTGGGATTACAGCAATGCAATAAGCAACGCACATAAGCTCCCATTGCAAGAACACCAAAAACATACAAACATACGTATACCAAGCTATTGCGACCAAGCACAACAGGCATTAAAGCGAACCGTCGGGGCGGACATCGCACAAAGAGAAACGAAAAAATGCAATGTACTAGGAACGGTCACGTTAGCATACCAACAACACAGCGTGGGTACTAGACACAAGTTACCTACGAAGGGCAACCAACTCGTCGACAACAACAAGACCCAATAAGCAAGCAGCAGAGGGAAAACAAAAATAACTATGCTAGCTAACTGGAGATGCGTACCAACGAACTCACATGTTAGGGGGGGCAGTACAAGAGGCATTTTTACATACGCAATTTGGAGATAAATACTTATAATGCGATATATGGGTAGAATAAGACAGTTAAATGTAAGATACCTTAAGTAAATACATATGTATAATAAGTAAAATTTATTGTAGGATAACTGTCCACCTGCGCGTGGATAAGTATAAAAGGGCGACAAATTTCGCGAATTGAGACAGTAGCCAGCTAGGTATAGTAGCCTGCTAACGCCTTGCTTAGCGGTGAATGGGACTCCTGGGATTTTTCCATCTCACGAGTTCTTTATTTTAGCGACTTTGGGGGTTTTTCCAACCCCATCGTTAGAGGGATTGTGGTGGTTTTTCCACCTCCGCAACCTTCAGAAAGAGCAGGGTATTCTTAAGCTATATACTCGGTGGGGGTTTTACCAACTCCACCGACTGGGAGGAAGTGGTGGTTCTCCACCTCCACTTTCTTTACGAAGTAGTCTGAGATTTTTAGTTTAAGCGTAGTCCCGGTGGGGGTTTTCCCAACCCCATCGGCGTAGAACCGACGGTGGTTTCCCACCTCCGTCGCCATAGTTTTAAGGGTAGTTTGAATATTTCGGAATAAAGAGTCTATAACGTTTCTTTTTAACAACAAAACGGGATCTTTCTCTTTAAAAGGAGACGATAGGGATTCTTCTCTAATTCCACAGGGATCCTGGACGGACTGAGCATACCCCGGCGCAAGGAAAAGTCCGTCACAGTTTTTCACATGGCACTTATTATACTCAGTTGAGCAGAGCTCACAGAGTATATTAAGTTTGATTGGATAACGGTTGGTTGTACATATATAAAGGAATCGAGATAGATATAGACTTCCATATATCAAAATAATCAGGATCGAAAAAAAATTTGATTGAGCCATGTCCGTCCGTCCGTCCGTTAACACGATAACTTGAGTAAATTTTGAGGTAACTTGATGAAATTTGGTACGTAGGTTCCTGAGCACTCATCTCAGATCGCTATTTAAAATGAACGATATCGGACTATAACCACGCCCACTTTTTCGATATCGAAAATTTCGTAAAACCGAAAAAGTGCGATAATTCATTACCAAAGACAGATAAAGCGACGAAACTTGGTAGATGAGTTGGATTTATGACGCAGAATAGAAAATTAGTAAAATTTTGGACAATGGGCGTGGCACCGACCACTTTTAAAAGAAGGTAATTTATAATTTTTGCAAGCTGTAATTTGTCAGTCGTTGGAGATATCATGATGAAATTTGGCAGGGACGTTACTCCTGTTACTATATGTACGCCTAATAAAAATTAGCAAAATCGGAGAAGGACCACGCCCACTTTTAAAAAAAAATTTTTTTTAAAGTAAAATTTTAACAAAAAATTTAATATCTTTACAGTATATAAGTAAATTATGTCAACATTTAACTCCAGTAATGACATGGTGCAACAAAATACAAAAATAAAAGAAAATTTCAAAATGGGCGTGGCTCCGCCCATTTTCATTTAGTGTGTCTAGAATACTTTTAATGATATAAGTCGAACAAAAATTTACCAATCCTTTTGAAATTTGGTAGAAGCATAGATTCTATGAAGTTAACTGTTCTCTGTGAAAATGGGCGAAGTCGGTGGAAGCCACGCCCAGTTTTTATACACAGTCTTTCGTCTGTCCTTCCGCATGGCCGTTAACACGATAACTTGAGCAAAAATCGGCATATCTTTAAAGAACCTAGTTCACGTATTTACTTGAACTCACTTTATCTTGGTATGAAAAATGAACAAAATCCGACAATGACCACGCCCACTTTTTCGATATCGAAAATTACGAAAAATGAAAAAAAATGCCATAATTCTATACCAAATACGAAAAAAGGGATGAAACATGGTGAGGTAATTGGATTGGTTTTTTGACGCGAAATATAACTTTAGAAAAAACTTTATAAAATAGTTGTGACACCTACCATATTAAGTAGAAGAAAATGAAAAAGTTCTGCAGGGCGAAATAAAAAACCCTTAAAATCTTGACAGGTATTACATATATAAATAAATTTGCGGTATCCAACAGATGATGTTCTGGGTCACCCTGGTCCACATTTTGGTCGATATCTGGAAAACGTCTTCACATATACAACTACCACCACTCCCTTTTAAAACTCTCATTAATACCTTTAATTTGATACCCATATTGTACAAACGCATTCTAGGGTCACACCTGGTCCACCTTTATGGCGATATCTCGAAACGGCGTCCACCTGTGGAACTAAGCATCACTCCCCTTTAAAATACTCATTAACACCTTTCTTTTGATACCAATATTGTACAAACAAATTCTAGGGTCACACCTGGTCCACCTTTGTGGCGATATCTCGAAACGGCGTCTACCTGTGGAACTAAGGATTACTCCCTTTTAAAATACTCATTAACACCTTTCATTTGATACCCATATCGTACAAACGCATTCTAGAGTCATCCCTGGTCCACCTTTATGGCGATATCTCGAAAAGGCGACCACCTATACAACTACAACCACTCCCTTTTAAAACCCTCCTTAATACCTTTAATTTGATACCCATATCGTACAAACAAATTCTAGGGTCACACCTGGTCCACCTTTATGGCGATATCTCGAAACGGCGTCCACCTGTGGAACTAAGCATCCCTCCCTTTTAAAATACTAATTAACACCTTTCTTTTGATACCAATATTGTACAAACAAATTCTAGGGTCACCCCTGGTCCACCTTTATGGCGATATCTCGAAACGGCGTCCACCTATTGAACTAAGGATTACTCCCTTTTAAAATACTCATTACCATCTTTCGTTTGATACCCATATCGTACAAACGCATTCTAGAGTCACCCCTGGTCCACCTTTATGGCGATATCTCGAAAAGGCGACCACCTATACAACTACCACCACTCCCTTTTAAAACCCTCCATAATACCTTTAATTTGATGCCCATATTGTACAGACAAATTCTAGGGTCACCCCTGGTCCACCTTTATGGCGATATCTCGAAACGGCGTCCACTTGTGGAACTAAGCATCACTCGCTTTTAAAATACTCATTAACACCTTTCTTTTGATACCCATATTGTACAAACAAATTCTAGGGTCACCCCTGGTCCACCTTTATGGCGATATCTCGAAACGGCGTCCACCTATTGAACTAAGGATTACTCTCTTTTAAAATACTCATTAACACCTTTCATTTGATACCCATATCGTACAAACGCATTCTAGAGTCACCCCTGGTCCACCTTTATGGCGATATCTCGAAAAGGCGACCACCTATACAACTACCACCACTCCCTTTTAAAACCCTCCTTAATACCTTTAATTTGATACCCATATCGTACAAACAAATTCTAGGGTCACACCTGGTCCACCTTTATGGCGATATCTCGAAACGGCGTCCACCTGTGGAACTAAGCATCACTCGCTTTTAAAATACTCATTAACACCTTTCTTTTGATACCCATATTGTACAAACAAATTCTAGGGTCACCCCTGGTCCACCTTTATGGCGATATCTCGAAACGGCGTCCACCTATTGAACTAAGGGATACTCTCTTTTAAAATACTCATTAACACCTTTCATTTGATACCCATATCGTACAAACGCATTCTAGAGTCACCCCTGGTCCACCTTTATGGCGATATCTCGAAAAGGCGACCACCTATACAACTACCACCACTCCCTTTTAAAACCCTCCTTAATACCTTTAATTTGATACCCATATCGTACAAACGCATTCTAGAGTCACCCTTGGTCCACCTTTATGGCGATATCTCGAAAAGGCGACCACCTATACAACTACCACCACTCTCTTTTAAAACCCTCATTAATACCTTTAATTTGATACCCATATCGTACAAACAAATTCTAGGGTCACACCTGGTCCACCTTTATGGCGATATCTCGAAACGGCGTCCACCTGTGGAACTAAGCATCAATCCCTTTTAAAATACTCATTCACAATTTTCTTTTGATACCCATATTGTACAAACAAATTCTAGGGTCACCCCTGGTCCACCTTTATGTCGATATCTCGAAACGGCGTCCACCTATGGAACTAGGGTTACTCCCTTTTAAAATACTCATTAACATCTTTCATTTGATACCCATATCGTACAAACGCATTCTAGAGTCAACCTGATCCACCTTTATGGCTATGTCCCTAAATGGCGTGCACCTATAGAACTATGGCCCACTCCCTCATAAAATACTCTTTAATGCCTTTCATTTGATACACATGTCATACAAAAACATTCCAGGGTTTCCCTCGGTTCATTTTCCTACATGGTTATTTTCCCTTATGTTGTCACCATAGCTCTCAACTGAGTATGTAATGTTCGGTTACACCCGAACTTAACCTTCCTTACTTGTTTTGATATTACATCGTGTTAGCACTGCACTTAACTTTTTTGAGTGTACATACATACTTAAATGTGCCTACATATGTACTTACTTATAGTCTTGTACATAAACTCTAATTTATAATATTTTTAATGGCTCATCACATATTCCCACAGTTATTTTAATGTACGTTCTTCCACGAAAAATCATAATTTAATAGGTTTGATAAAAGCATTGTTGAGTTACATAAAGCCCTACTTACAAAGTATACTTACTCAAACAAAACGGCATCTTAAAGTGTGTTAGAGTTTGAACCATCCCTGGAAAGCATCGGGATAGGGAGAAACATACATCTATATTGGCTCCCAGGACGTATGGGAATATATGTGAATGAAAAATAAGCTAGCTAAAAAAGGCACATCCCTCGAAGCTTCTTCAGTATACATCCCAATTAGATTGAGCGAGATTGAGAGAAGGTAGGAATTGCACATGATTAACTAAGCAGGATAAGGCATTAAACCAAGCAGGCGACCTTAATGTATTGAAGATCATGTGTAGGTCTTACAACCTTGGACTAAAAAAGTTACTTTTACCACTAAAAAAGGGGAGAAATCTAGACTCATGACGGGTATTCTGACTGGACATTTCTGACGTCATATGCTTTTAAATAAGGCTTAGTCGGTAATAGCAGATGTAGGTGGTGGGAGTTGGAAAAGGATGCGATTGAGCACATTTGAGCTCGTTCCCTGCATTTTCGAGGATAAGACTCCAGCTAAGTATTAGAAGTGATACATATGTCAGATCTAAAAGTCGCAAGTGGCATAATTGTTAGAAATCTCCTGGTATTTCCCAAGAAGACTGTTATATTTTATAACATATTGCATTGGGACTTTCCTTATAATTATACACCTTCTGCTAACGTTCGAATGGCTGAGCTGTCGAATAAATAACTCCAATATTCAGCATTGCAAAATGATCTTTATTTAGACTACTTTGGAAGTAGTACTTCACAATAACAATTATACTTCACTAATAGCGTGTTTAAATCAAACGATTACTGATTCCTCAGCATGCGCTGTTTTTATACTCTCAGTTACCTCGTAAACCCATCTCTCCTAAGGTCTAGATGTTACACGAACATGCCTTCTAGAACAGTCATTCTTGGTTATTTAGCTATATACATGTATATCTGTAGTTTATGTTTTTCTTCTAGCTATATGCGTGTGTATGTGTGAGTAACAATTTTTGCGCTTAGCTGCCAGCTACATATACATATGTATGTGAAATATCTCTTCGCTTCGAGCTGCTGGTTATGTGTATAGTACATATATTCTTCGTTGCCTTGCACATAATTGTGGCTGCTTGCTTAATTGTATACATGGACATAAGTGTGGCTGCTTGCGTTTTTTTTTTTTTTTTTGTTGTGATTATTTACTAACATCATAGTGATGCTAATATATGCCACAATATGCTAGGGCTTTTGACAGTGTTTTTCAATTTTGACATTAAACAAAATTCTGGTTGCACTATGGACTCATTTCGTCTGTGGGAAGTTTTCATGGAACCACCACTCCAACTTTACATAACCTAATGATGTTAAGCATCTGTAATATTTGTAACAATCCTAATGTATGTGTGCTATTTCTTTGAATTATGTTAAAAAAAAGCAGTAGCCAAGAATAAAATTATAATAACAAGTTCATATGATGATATTATGAAATTACAAAAGTGATTAATTAAAAATAAAATAAACAAGAAAACATAAAAAAAAATATAAAAAAAGAGATTCAAGTCCATTTAAGAAACCGTATGCTAAGAGGAAGCCGCGAAAAGTGAACACAGTTAATAACTAAAAAATACAAAAATTAAACAAAAAAGCAAAGTGATGACATATTAAAATGTTTTTAAAATATGAAAACTGGTAAATGTAGCAACAACGAAGTGCTCTTGCGAAAAACTAAAGACCTAAAAAACAAAAAAAAAAGTACACAAGTTTTGTGGGAAGATTATAAACGGAAAAACTATAAATGAACAACAATTATGAAATTCAAAGAAATATTTAACAAATTTCATTAACAATAAAACACAAAAGTTAAGAAAGAAAAAAAATTGGCTTCCGCTCCAAAATCAACTCGGGCGTACGGTCGGCGTTGATTGATTATTCACATGCACAAACATATATCTGGTGGCTACCTGTCTTGTACCGTAAATTTACCAATTGATTTATTACACACAAAAAATGTTGTTGTCAAAACCGCACTTTGTGATGTGATGTTGTTGTAGTTATATTAAAACCAATATAATAAGAATGTCATCCCCAAGGAGAGCTGGAAAAACTTTTCCAAAAATAGAGTTTAAATTAAAATATTAATAATAAAAAATGTTTGATGTTGCTTTGGCCATGACTTGAACTCAGGACATTCGATATGAAAGGCATACCCCCATATCACTGCTCCTTGCTGTTTTTATCATCCGTTACTCAATATAACGAGCAACAGCACCGAATCAAAATTAGGTTCGATATTACTCAGGCCGGACCATATGTACATCTGTACTGGGTTCCCCTGGTCATAAAGAAATAGAGCGCTACGAAAAAGCCAATGAGTTGACAAAGGAAGGTGCAGCACTCGATAGACGTCCCAATTCATTTGCAATAAACCAAAAAGAGGCAGGAGTTGCATTGATCCATCTAGCAGGAAGGGTGTGGATAGAAGCGCTCGACTACAAAATGTCTAAGTTCATGTGCAAATCGTTGAAAATTAGACTCACAAAGTCATTTATACATTTAAAGAGAAACAAGATTTAAGTAAGGCGTCGCAAGACTAATACTACCTTCTGGCATCACACGCTTATAAATTGGGCCTCGTCAGTAACAGTAACGGTTGTGCACATTCTGTGTTCGTGTCCTGCGCTTGCAAGATTAAAGCTCCAGCTGCTAGGAGCGGCATATATGCCAGATGTAAAGACAATAATTAAGCTTAGTCTTAGAAAACGTTTAGTATTTTCTGGAAGGACGTAGTTATTCTATAATATGATAACTTTTTACCAGTTTGGGTTTTTTCTGTTTGCTCGTCAAATAAGTTCTGGTAACACTATGAACACATTCAGTCTATGCGTGGTTTTTATTGACCGCCCATGTTAACCTGACCTAACCTACAGCTTGCGGATAATAAATATTTTAGGCCCGGTTTTTCAGTGCGAGTCTCAACTCCAGCTTAAGCTTACTAAAGTGTATCCTTGTTTGATAACAATAAATGTTGCTACTTATCTCAGCTTAAGCGGCCAAAATGGTAGGGTTAAACTCTAGTCCACTTTAATTTCAGTTTCAACTCGCACTGAAAAACCTTAGCTAAATTACAGATTTTATATTGAAGTTTTATCGGTATCTGTTTCATAACAAACCGATTAGGCATCGATAGCAAAAAGATAACACACCGATAACAAATTGGCAATACGTCGAGATTTTTACGATACCAATCGATTACTTCTGGTTGAAAAATCGATGATTTTTCGATAACCAGTTGACAACCTTTCGATACGTAATTTCTCGATAGCATTTTGGTAACGTATCGATAACTCGCGATAGATAAACGATAATATTTCCTTTTTTAATATATAACTTTTTAATGACAAACCGATAAATCGTCGATACAAAATCAGTAACTCATTGATGACTTTCATCATTAGATAGAAGACAGCACGGCTAGTTCTTATTACGAAAGGCAAAGAAGGTCACATATTTTGATCATGTGGATTTATGGAAACATGGGGAAGACTATTGCACAGACAGTATGATTTCCGTACTGGGCACTGCAAAAGATGCCTTTGCAGATCTGATAAATACCGACACATCATCCAACCAAGCAGGTCCAGTAGACTTGCTGGTCACGCTGGACGTTCTTGTTTTTGCTTTGATAGTAGAGTCACGCTGGACATCAAAAATGATTTTGGTGAGGTTACATGATTGAAAAATTTGAATGCTCCATCAAAAGACCGCAATAGCTGCTAGATATTTTGAGGCACTATTTGAGACTACCAACGCAACGTAAATAGATGGATAGCAGGCAACACCAACTCTAAACGCAGATGGTCTAAGACCATTTACAAATATATTGCACGCATGAACCTCTGTTCGGAAATCTGGCAGATGCAATGAAACACTGGAGGAACCTAGTCGCTCTTCAATCGGCTCAATGCAGAATTTTCTTCAAAATACGACACGTTTCCCGCAGAAGCTGTGTTAATAGTTCTTATCGCTGAGTTGGGAAATAGAATGAACGACTGCGTAGCTAAAAGGTATGGAGATGCATATGCCACACAGGTCCAAGAGCAATCTAAAAATTATTCGCAGGACACAGTTACTTCCGTAAACACGTCCACACAATTGGAAAAAATGGAAACCCGAACTGCCTATACTGCGGATATATAGGATGTATGCAGCAACTCACCCCACTGCATAGAAAGGACACATATCCACACGCAGGGTCGCGAATAACATGACCTAAGGAAGTGACAGATGGGATACGATCAGCAAATACATCAGGCACATACTTCTCGCTAAACGAAAAGATGGTAGCAGGTTCTGAAGTAACGCTATATGCGGTCCCAAGTACTTACATACGAATAGTAGCGCGAAAAGTGTGGGTAAGGTTTTAATATTTGGTGTGCAGTGCAAAAGAGGAAGTTAGTTCTCGAACAAATTATTTTGAGTATCGCTTCACTAAAATGAAGTGAAACAATTGCTTGATCAAATTTATGAACTGACTTAGGACAACTTCCGCCTTAAAAATACTTATGTATGTTTGTATTTAGGCATCGATATTTCTCTTGCCTTCAGCCTAAGATTGCTTTGTGTTTGAGGAACGGTGGAAATTATCAAACTTGGAGGCATTCGATCTGATATGATCTATTAGCTTTACTTTAAAGTAGTTCTTCAAAACCTATAAAAGTGTAAAAGTCTTCCCTTAGCAGTGGACTCCTTGAAATTATCTCTCCTACCATACCATGTTACGATACATCTAAAGGGATTCAAGGGGTTGATAAGCGCAACTAAGAACATCCGCAACCCAATTGTCAAACCTACGCGAAGAGTATCCTGTCAAAAATTCGAATATACCATATACATATTTAGCAGGTAGGGCTCTGATGATCTCTACTTCCTTATGAAAGCAGGGGTGTTTTGACCTAGAAGATTCACGTCAGTTCCTAGCATATTCATACCTAATTGTGTTAGTTTCCGGAACGTGTCGGGTCCATATCAGATAAAAGACAATCAACATACACGACGCCCCATAACTTTTAGAAAGGACAAGATTATTGGCAGCTTTGGTATCTTAAAAAAACTTTAACTAAACTTCAGATTTCAATAATCTTCGGTATTTGTTGATTTGACTGTGGGAGAAGTATGCCACTGTGAGTTTATGTGAAATTTTCGAACAGAAGACAAAAACACAAAATAAGTGAAGCTCAAAAATTAATCGCATTGTGGACGTTTACTTCCGACGCGTGAACCTGTTGCAGTGAAATTCCAAAAATTGGTACCATAAAACTCCCAAATGAATGAAACGATGCAGCTAAAGATAGAAATGGAGAGCTAAAGAGAGCAAACTGGCAACGAGAGAGACAAAGGCAATCGAATTATTGGTTTTGTCGAGTTAAACTGGCAAACAAATCAATACCGTATTGGACAGGTTGCAACCAAAGGACAACAGCACCAATAAATTGCGACTCAAATCAAATTACATTGAAAACGATAAGCGACACAAACGCGCTTCAATGTCGAACACGCGCGGCATGCACGGCGGATAATTGAACATAAAACGTGGCCATACCGCGGCAATGCGTTCGAAAGTTGATGAACATCTGGAGCAAAGCAGAGTACGTCCAAAGTTTGGACTCCAAACCCGCTCAGATGCAAGGTGCAATTGCACACTCGAAAAGCGATTTCATTGATCTTTGTCGCCAATTCGTTGGGCACTTGTGAACTTCAATGCAATTCCTGATGCTTTGATCTGTCACCGCCATCGATTGCCGCCAATCCGCAATCACAGCAACACATCAACTATCAGATAAAATTATTGAAATTGCATTGATATTGCAAATGTTGCAATATGTTGTTGGTTGCTGTTGGCCAAACACGATCAGCAACACTTTGCCTTTTGTAAGGTATCACCACATAAAAAAAAACTTTCAAACTCCTGCTGTTGTCGCTGCGCGTACTGGTAGCGATAATTATCGCGTTTAGTCACTACAAACTGCTGTTGATGCTATGTGAAAAATTTCGTTAACTCAAGTTGTTAGTGTTGTTATTGTATGGTTAATATTTAATGGCGTTGATGTTGTTAATGATTGTCAGTGATTTTTTTAAATCACATTCGATCGGTGGAGAGCGACAATCAACTGTGCGTTATTAGGGTATTTACTGAGCGAACGAATGATGCCAGATGTATAAAATATTCTCAGATTTGGTTCCCAAGGTGATAGAATTCTTTAGTTATTTTTAGGATGCTCATTACTTTATCTCACAGAGACAAGAGATGCTGAGAAAAGATGGATGTATATAAGAAGTACGAGGAGCGATTGTATTATGTTAGTAAGGTGCCATTCGGTGCCGTGAAGTACCTTAGAACAAAAACGGTTTATATTATAAAGTTTTGCTAATATATTTATAATATCTATTTTAGTGTCTATCCTGCTCACCATCGGCTTTCGCTGTGAAGATGTACCAAGATGACATTGTTTGTTGGATTACACCGCTTTCAAAATTTCCTGCATTGCTGACTAGAGACATATGTTTCCAAAACCGCGTTATTTTCGAAATAAACCTGGCTGAGACTCGGAGACATTTTTGTCCATTGTGAGTACCCTCAGTAAGTGAGTACCCTCAGGGCGGCACATTCGTTTAACCCCATTACCTCCCTGATGAACCTAAGTAGGCGTCCGCCTTTCCAAACTCTGCCAGGCTGTTGAGGAACCATGCGCCCAGAAATCTGAGCCTCCTTCTTTGAAGCCCCGGACATTGGCAGAGCAAGTGGTATATTAAATCCTCTTATTCCTCATTCTGACAGTTTCCGCAAAAGTTGCTTGTTGGTATTCGCCACCGTCCGAGCATTGGTGCGATAGCACAATGACCTATGATGACACCCGTAAGTACCCTCACCGCATATTTGTTAAATTTGAGAAGAAAGCTGCTACAGTTCCTATGCAAGCATGGCCATAAGGACCTGGATACTCTGTTGGGATGGCATTTACTTACATATATGGAAATTTCAGTAGGATTACTGGCAAGGGTTAAATGTGAAAAATGCTTCGCTTCCACCTTTCTACTTCTTCTGCTTCTAGAGTTTTCTTTTTCAGCGTCATTTAATGGAAATCGCACGATATAAAGTCTTTTTTGAGGTACCCTCATTGGGAAGGTCACACTATACGCTTGTAAAGAAAGCGCAACAGGTACTACGCAAATTTGGGAGCTAAGAAAAGAGCGCAATTTTCGTCTTTTGTCTTGACTAATTGGAGGAGGACGAACTGATTCGGTTTATAACATCTTGCGTTTCATTATTATCATTCAATGGCGGTTTTTAATGTTTCGTAACAAGTAACGCCAGCTATCCCTTTTTACGTTAACAATTAGGAGCGCCATAGGAGAACAATTTTTCCTCTATCTGCTTCTTCTAACTCAGTGCAAACCTCTCCCTTCCTCCGCTTTCAAACTGTGATGTTGACTGTGATATTTTCTTGGACTAAGCGTCTTCGTCCATTCGCGTAAAATGAGCTAGCAAGCGAAACTTTAGGCTTTTTCTTCGTTCATACAGCTCATTGTTATACCTACCTCAATACTCGCCAACGGTATCACAGACAGGACTATACATTTTCCGAATAACTTTTCTCTCGAACACTCCAAGAGATATTTCATCTTCTCTCGAAACCATCCATGATTTCGGATAGGTATGCTGAGGGACTTGTACAGGGTCATTTTTGTTTGCCTGCAGAGGACTTTACTTTTGAATTGCCTACCTAGTCCAAATGAGCACTTGTTGGCTAGAGTTATTTCCTGAGAGTTATTTCTAAGCCGACACTATTTTCGCTGTAAATTGCCATTCCCAAATAGATGAAGCCCTTCACAGTCTTTGAATTTGGGACAGTGTGCGATCATTGTCATCCATCACAACAAACTAGACGCCCAGGTTTTATTTGAAGCCGTCAGTAAATAGAAAGTTCTAGGCGTTCTGTTTCGGTGGACGAACCAAGCTTGCGTACTTATAATTTTGAAAGCTAGCGAATGCTGTGTTGTTCTTGCTTTGACGTGTCAATTTGTTAGTAATTATTGCTGCCTAGTTTAAACTTTGTAAGTGAAGTACGCGAGTTATTTAATTGTGAAGTACCGCTACCATAGTAGTGTTGTAAATTAAGAACAGTTTGCTATACTGAATATTTGAGTTATTTATTCGAGAGCTCAGCTATTCGAAAGATAACAGAAGGTGCAGAATTATGGAGGATTTACTAAAAATGTTTAGCAGTCTTCTTTCTTTTGTTTAGGTGCTGGCTTCCATGTCTTAGTACGCTTGGTTAGTAGGAACACAGTTTATGAATAATGCGGCTTCTGAGTTATTTCATTCTAGCTTCATTGCAAAAAGCCACCTTCTTTTTTTATCGGCGTAATAGTCCTCTTGAGGTGATGTTTCGCACAGTTTCCTTAGTACATTTAATTTTATTTATTCTGGCAGCACCTGACTTCAGAAGTTCACCTAGCACATGAAGTGAGGTCGGTGTTAAACATTCGAAGCTAAGCTTTACTTTGACGATTGTTTCTCACGTTGCATCGGCCATTTCTACTGATTGCGCATGCGTGCATTGTTGTAATGCAGTCGTCATTATTACGAGCATAAAACACATACATATGTATCAATTGACATACTATGCTTTAAATAACTCAAACTTATATCATAAACAATTAGATCTACACTGCAAGCGCGCATTATTATCTTTGTAACTTGTACACCTCCCCCTCCACACATTGGTTACACTCTTGGTTTTAGTCTATTTTAAATCGACTTGTACTATTTATTTAATTGCTGTTGTAGAAAAAATAGCATTACAGCCTTTTGTCACTTTGACTGATTTTATGTGTCTAAGTGTTTAAAGTAGCAGCCATCATTAACAATAACCGCAATCGATGCTTTGTCATATAAGAGAAGGCGGAATGGTAGAGACGATTTTTTAAAGCTAAGAGATGACATCAATTAAAAACGTATGTATATAGTTTTGGTATGTATATCTTCACTTGAAGTTGAACTTAGCTACCCACAATTATGGTTACATGACTGTCCATAGCATTTGCGCATTGGTGGCTTATCAATTATTGCAGATCTTTGCGCATGCGCTGTCGCTCATTTAACGCATTGGTTCTCCTATACATAAAAACGACTAACAATGCATTCCAACAAACACTGAAAACAAAAATCTCAAATGTTTGAGAAAAACATTGATTTTCAGTTTGATATTCAACATTATTTATCATTTGAAACAAAATATTCTGTCGACTTTTTCTCAAACGTCGACCTTCAACTTGAGAATAATTTGAGACATACTTGAAAATTTTTTTCTCTCAAATGTTTGAGAAAACATTAATTCTCAATTTGATATTCAGCATTATTAATCATTTAAAACTAAATATTCTCTCAACTTTTTCTCAAACGTTGTTCTTCAACTTGAGAATGGTTTGAGATATACTTGCATTTCGTGCAATTCTGGTTGAAAACCATCGATATCATGGAATATTTTCGTTGATAATAATGTGAATACTTAATATGTATAAATTTTAAAGTACATAATAAGTGTTCACGAAACCCAAAAATAAAATAAAATATAGTAACACATGCTTATTTTCCATCAATGATATCGATAGTGTCGTCGATAGTGCCGTTGATAATTCTTCGACCTCTAATTTGCATACTTTAGCTGGAAATGTAAACAAGCAATTTTATTGAGTGAAGTTGGACATAAAGTGACAAAATAAGGAAGTATTTATACATTTTAATAATATTAAGTGATATTGTATTACATGCATAAATCTAACCGAGTTAAAAGTGAAGTGAGGCAAATAATAAATTTGCTTACCGAAAGTGGCACAACAGTGGATTCCGTTTCGTTCCGCTTTATTCTCGTTTGAGAAAAAGTTGAGAATCCAAAAATTCTCAGTTTGAAAATAAAGAAAAATTACTTATTAAAAATGTGCCTTTAACTTGAGAATGCTATCAACGGTTATTTGAAATGCATTTGAAAACAAACGTTTGAAATGCGAGAAATGAACTTATTCTCAAATGTATCTCAAACTGAGAATTAAAAAAAATGTTTCTTGCGTTGCAGGTAAATTTTTTTTCATTTATTTGAATTTGTTTATGTGTTAGTGTGTTTTTGTTGTGTATTCTTATTGCCTAAGTGTCCTCTTTCTCAAACTAGTTAATCGTGGGTCTTCTGTTGACAATAATTACGTAGAACCTGTGATTTCAAGTGACTCGCTGCTGTCTTCATACGCCTATTAATCATTTGCTAGCTTGGTGGTTGGCTGATAATAGTGACGCCATTACATGTAGTTGTTATTATTATTTTTTTATTCTTGATTATATTGCTAGCACTCATAATTACAGCACTGCTGTAAATTAAAAAATTCTTGCCTCAGCAGTTGGCTTTTAAGAAGGCATTAACTAGCATAGGGCTAACGCATACGCATGGACTAGAATAAATCATCAAAAAAAATAATAAATAAATATCTAAGGACGAGCTTCTCTTCCAATTTGCGTCGTGCTCCTCTTGATTTTCCCTACAAATTGGCCGGACGGGACCTACATGTTTTATGCCGACTCCGAACTGTATCTGCAAGGCATATGAGTTTTCACTGAGAACTTTTCATGGCAGAAATACACCCGGAGCGCTTGCCAAACACTGCCGAGGGGCGACCCCGCTAAGAAAAATTTTCTTCTAATTTAAAAACCTTATTTCTAAAATTTGGATGTTGCTTTGCCCGGGGTGCGAACCCAGGGCATACGGTGTGGTAGGCGGAGCACGCTACCATCACACCACGGTGGCCGCCGAATAAATCATCAACAGCCAACAAATAAAAAAATTTAAAAATTGCATGTAAAACATTTGGTTTCTGTATTTAAAAGTCGGTTATTTCGGTACTTGTACCCAACTGATGGGGGAACCATTCATGTGTAGGAACACTAGATCCATTCAGAGTTGAGAAATATACAGCAATGTAAGCATGCAAGATTACCTAGTTGAGCTGACAATAATTGTAAAAACTGTTCAAGCGCTTTATAGCTGCTAAGAGATTGAAGCCGAGCTTTTCTTCCAATGTTGAGCATATTTTCACGGCAGAAATACGCTCGAAAGGTCCGTGAAATCACAGCCTGGGAGCATCTTCGCTTTAGAAAAATTTCCCATTGTATTTTGATGTTATTTTTGCTGTTACTTCAGTCGAGCGATCTACATACGCGGCCACCCAGCTAATATGAGCGCTATTTAATGAAAAGAGAAAGGTTCATTAATGAAATCAAATGAAAAATATATAATTACCATCGCCCATCCCTTGAGAGGTTATTTTAGATCCCTGCCTCACTGGTGCTGCATATAGCATTTTCGTGATCCTTTTAAGTTTTCCTATAAATTGGCAGGACGGGCCTACATATTTTACGCTGAACGGCTTTTGCGAGGCATATGAGTTTTCACTGAGAAACTTTTCGTAGCAGAAATACATTCGGCGTGTTTGCAAAAACTTATTTCTAAATTTTTGAATTTCATTTGAACCCAGGATCCTGTGCGCGGTAGGCGGAGCATGCTGCCACCATACCACGACGGCTGCGAGCCGGTTACTTTCAACAATGTTGATGGGAAGCTTCACCCGGACTGCCGATGTTGAGCATTACTCGCATTACGGCTCCACTAACCTTAGAAAATTTCTCTCCCACCACCCTGGGAGTTAGCTTAGAGTCAAAACTTTTTCTTTAACTTTAAAAAAAAAAACTGAGCAGGATCTCTGTTCAGCAAGATCTAGCGAATTTTGCTTATGAGCAAATTTTCAGCTAATTGAAAATCAGGCTAGCAGGGTCACCATGTAATGTGACAAATTGATAAAAGAGTGTTTAGACTTTGGAAGTCTGATCAGTAATCATTTTATTAAAGAAATTCATTACTATTTATACAGAAGTTCTTAACCTATGCATATATACATACTTACATTAATATTTACATACTCAATAGTGAGGAATGCTTGTCAGCAAATTATTGACCTACATATTGTCAGTATGATTCCCGTTTGAGCAGTTTGGTATGACGCAGAAATGCATTAGGTGACTTTGTGAAAGCGAATGAACTTATGGTAGTTACCTGGGTCAGTAAACAAGCGTTTGTAATGTTAAGCGTGTTTGAAATGGGGTAAATTCCACGCGATACTACAGATGTTTTCACCTAAAAATTTCAAGTAAGGCCTTTAATCTATTTAATTATCTCCTAATCCACAGTCCACTTCAAGAGAACCCAAACCACTTCTGTCTTAGGCCCCATATTTGTCGACCATTCCTTTATTCTCCCTAAGGCATCATTACATAATATTTGGATCGATGTTCTTGGCTCCTGCAGCCACAACAATATGGTCTGATTAGGCGGCAATCTGCATTCCTCCTTGAGGATCCATTTGTAGCACACTACTCTACAGCGCATTCCAAAGCGTTACCCGTAAAACACATACCAGAGGGATGCGGCGGGTGATGTTGTTCTTTCTTGGTACCTCATCCATATCAAATACTAGTAATTTGTCGCTTAAATAGCTACCGATCACTTAACGCAGCTAAACAGGTGTGCCAAACTTTAGTAGCGCTGTATTATCTCAAGGTTATCAGTACACAGAGCTTATTTTTACTTCCATGAGCGGAAGAGGACGCCATTCTGCATGCAGGCGTTGAAGATATCCTTAAATACTAATGCCCTATACCTTATCGCTGTTTGCGGGGCAATATTTGGCACTCCATCGGGACCTGTGGACTTATTATCGGTGAATCTATGTGTTGCATACAGAATTCCTGCTATGTTATTCGTGAGATTTCCATACCTTCGAGGCCCCTGCTTTGATAGGTCCAGCAATCTTGTGTCGGAAAAAGAGTTTCGACAATTCTTCTCATTAGTATCGGGCACGTAGGTTGCTTTGATTTCTGCCCGTTAATTTAAACAATCGCCGCTCTATTACCTGATCCAAAAGTATCAAGCTTTCTCCATTAGTTCCTTGATGTTTGCTCTCTTCCCCTTTTTTAGAGCATTTCTAAGCGCTGTTCTTGCACTTTTAAGGTACTGCACATCTCATCATATTTTGGCGACGAATATGTACTCTATGCCCTTTGTCGTGCTTTGTAGCATTTTACACGCTCCTCTGCTATTTCCCGGTACCACCAATATACATGAGTCCGATCTACATTTGCGCAACTTCTGGGCACGGCAGCATTACACACCATACTTAATGACTTATATATTTGAACTGATAGGTCTTCTGCATGTGTCCTTCGTATTATGGCATCATCTCAGTTGGTTGGTTTGAGTTGGAAGTTATCTTTGCTGAGGTTTTCGTTAGCTCTAAACTAATAACTTTGTTGTCGCTGTGTGTATAGACGTTACTGTGGGACCAATTTATAATGGAGCGTCTACTGCCAGTGTCGAATGTATATTTCCCCGTTTCATTTAGGATGATTATAACTCCATACAGTTGACCATGCATTAAAGTCTCCACATGCTATAAACGGGTGAATCTTGTTTTTAAATTCTCTGCTAGCCATGCACGTAAGTAAATAGCAACTCAAAATGTATATTTCTTTGATTTTTGCCCACGTGAATCCAGACACCGTTGGTGCCACCTTTTCCTGCGGCAGAAGTTTTCCTGGTATACAAGTTCAAGCTTTCTCAGCAATGTCCGTTACACAAGCTTGCTTCTGGATATTTCTGTATGGTTCAAATACTCCTTTAGACATTGTTTGAGATGAGGTCTTGAGCCGCTTAACAGTGGTTTAAATTGAGTTGCAACAATCTCATAGAGCAATCTGATTGCTTCCTTCCCCTTTGTGAGCATCCTAATACCCAATATTAGCAAAACTAAGGGGTGCTGCTATCTCTAAGCCGATGCTAAGCAGTGACGCGAATTCACATCAATAATTCAATCATGATGAATCTACATAAACGAAACAATAATTGCGTCTACACATATGTACCATGTACGTATACGAGCAGCGGAGAGTCAATGCACAAACACATGCATATATCTGAGATACTCCTGAAAGTATGCAATGAGAAAAGCTATAAAATTGTACAATTGTAGTTACAGCTGAGAAGTTTGAGAGCTGATGGACTAGTAGATTCTGGAAGCGCCTAGAAGATGCGAACGTTGAAATCAAAGAGTATAAAAGGCAACAAGTGTAAAGGCGCTGGAATTCAGTTTGATTTGAGTTGTCAAGCAGTTTCGACTAAGATGCTATCTAGCGAGCAAGAGCAGTATTATTTTGAATAGTAGAGTTTCATTTGAGCTATCAAACAGTTTGGTTATTAAGCAAGCTATTCGTTGCACAGTTTGAGTGTTAGTGTGAAGTACTTTGATAAAGGCCATTTTTCCCATTACTCAATATTGGAGTTATTTACTCAACAATTTAGCGATACGAACGTTGGCAGAAGATTTCCAATAAGGGGAATTGCAAGTAAATTCGTTACAATATCAAATAAACAATTTACCACTAACCTTCCACAACATGCGCAACCCAGCAATTTTTCCACATTTCAAACATTTTGACAGCAATCATTAAGATTGTGAAGGAGCACGAAATAAAAAAAGTTTAATCAACCCAAAATCTGCGCATTGAAAAGCAATGCCAGTGTACTAATCAATAACAGAGCAATGCCAAAAGCACAGCAAAGTTTACAAAATTTGAAAGCAAACTTCTCACGCTCGCTGACATGCCGATCGCTGGTATTTTTTGTTTTTGCCCATACAAACATACCTTTGTTGTTGTTTTATTTGTTTTTTTTTATTATTTTGTGTTACTCAGCAGGCTGTCTACTTTTCTTGTTGTTTCTCTCACTTACTATGCGTTCACATTTGCCAAATGTCAATCACACGCATGAGAAGCGCACTAATAATTAGCAAATCAGAAAATAACAGCTGCCAACCAAAGCGACAACCAGTTCGTCAGCCCATTACTCAGTCAGCCAAATTTGTCTGCTTTAAAACAAAAAAAAAAAATAAATAAAATGTTAAACACAGAACAATCCCAAGCTGTTAGCAGCAGTCAGAAATACCTTTCCATTTTATTACTTGCTGCACTCAAGTTCGTCGCTTAAGTCTTTCGTTTGAGTTGCTGTCGTTTGAGGTGTGAGAATGCGTCGTCGCTTTGGCTTATTTTCATTTATCTAAAATTACTTTTCTATCAATGACAAAAACAAACATTCCTACAACATTCTCTAATTTGTACATTTAGAAAATCGTTGGTTAATCGAGAAATGCTGCAAAATTTCTATTTAAATATTCACATGCACATTTGCTTTTCTAATTCCTCAATCATTAAATTCTGTCTTTAGCTGTCAGTTTGCTTGTGGATTTGCATTCGCATTGAAACCGTTTGCAGCAGACAAACTGGAAACTTATGCCTCATAATCACTTCATTTCATCAACGTCATAGTTAACGTCAGGGATCCCGCATATAAAACATTTCGAAGTTTTAGTTGAAGAGTATAGTTAGCTAAGAATTAGGAGACTTAAATGCCCTATGCATAGGTTTAACTTTATCAAAAGTGTTATAAGAATGTTTAAATTTTATTTTCTCACTGGCATTTTTATAAAAAAAAGTTAAATCTAACATATTGTGGCGAATATTGACATCACTATGCTGTTATAATCACAACAACACAAAAAGCAAGCAGCCACACTTATGTAAGGCGACGAAGAATATTTCACACACATAACCAGCGGCTTAAGGCAAAGAAATTATCTCACATACACATACATATGTAGTCATCAGCTAAGCGCAGAAGTTGTTACTCACACATACGCACGCATATAGCTAAATTACCAAGCAGGATATACAACAGTTCTAGAAGGTGAAATGTCTAGCCCTTAGGAGATGTATGCGGACGAGGCAACAGAGAATATAAAAGCAGAGCAAGCTGAGGAATAACTAATCAGTTTGATTTAAACACGCCATAAGTTGTGAAGTGAAGTATATTTGGGAAGTACTCCCAAAGTAATCTAACTAAAGACCAGTTTGCAATACTGGATATTGGAGTTATTTATTCAACAGTTCAGCGATTCGAACGTTAGCAGGATTTCCCTAAATTTGTTACAATATAAAAGTCATATTACTCTTTTCCAATATCAAATATTTTTCATATTATATTCGTGTAACAGTTCATGACAGCTGATTTGGTAGCAATGTGGATTAGAATTCCACAGGAGGTAGTCCAAGTCTTCGCATACTTCACGCGTGAGCAGAAAATGGCCGCAACTACTAAATCAGAAACCCTCATTGAGCACTATCAGCAGAATGTTCTACCTGGCATCCTCTGGCTGTGACGCAAATTGTCAACAGACAGTGTGGGGCGTAAGAAATAATATAAGAATTATTAGCCGGGGCAACGAATACACTTTTTTAAATGCTATTGAAGGGCTACCAATCTCACTAACTGGCACGTCACAAGGGGATGAGTCATTGTCGTCTACAAACACATTTAAATCTCGATTTTGGTCACTTTCTTGAGCACAGGTTCGATTTAAAAAATTTTTGGAAATAAAACTGACAACTCTTCCGCTTTATCATTGAAGAAGCCATAAATAGTTTACAGATACCCATAGAGAAGCTTGAGAAGGAAGCTGAACAACTCAAATCAGTGCTTTCAATGATAGTTGCCCTCAAGGAAAGATACTTACAAGGCGTGATGAAATAAAAGGCTTTGACAGCTGATATTCCAAGCTAGAGCTAGAGTTATGAGCATTTGGGATTAGTGCCGAGATCGCTTCAACATCATATAACAAAAAACATAGGAGATCTAAGAAGGCTACCTGGATTTGTGAGAGATTTAATTATCTTCCAATAGCAGGGATACTCCAAAAAGATCGCAAAAATTTAATTGGCACTCTGAAAAAGAAAGATGGGAGTAACACTAAGCAACTTTAAGAGACATGCAAGATCCTTCTTAAAAATTTATTTGCAGACTGTGTTGCAGGCTAGCAACACTCACATATAATATATACTGAGAGGCTTGCCGACAACAAAACTCACCAATGTCAAGCAAGTGCAATAGGCTTTATCTACTTTCAATCCACTCAAGTCACCAGGAATGGATTGGGTCTATCCTTGTGTGCTACAGCAGCCTTATCCAGCCTATATCAGGTACCTCTACCGCTCGGCTACATTCCAACCACGTGGACAGAGGTGAACATAAACAAACTTCCTCTATGTATGACTCAACTTGCCTATCAGCCAGGAAAATCCACGAAGACGGCTTTCCATAGACTCTTGGAAAAAATCGAGAAGGCTTTGGGGTTTGAAAATATAGCCCTCTGCCAACAAGCTATAATTGACAAGAATATACGCTTAATGATCATTCGCTGGGTGCTATCATTACCAAAGAGTTGAGCTGAGAGGGACAATGCAAACAAGGGTAGCCTCTAGGGGTCGTTTGAAACATAAGGGTATACAGATGATGTACATTGCATTATGATTTTGTAATAAAAGCTGATTTTAACTTTAATTAAATGTTGAAAATTAAAATCAGTTTTAAATGTTTGATTTGACTTTGAAAATAACAAAATATTTATAATTTTCTTCCGATCTGCTTGAATAATATTTATGCATATTTTAAGCTACGCAGATGTATTGTGTTGGGTGCAAATAAAACAAAGATTATTCCGCCTTTCAGCTCGACGTTTTGCCAATTTTCCTTGGCATCTTCAGGAGCGTGACACTGTATTTATTTAATATAACAAAAAAACAACAAAAAACACAATCAGATACATATATATTAAAATTTAAAATATTGCAAGTAAATATTGATGGCACAAAAAGTATTTTCTTACTTACAATTATGCATATTAACGAAAAACACAATTTTCACAAAATTATTTATACATTTGAATATTAAAAAATGTGTTGAAAGTTAATAAAGTAAAAAAATCGATACCACCTACAATTTTATTTAGTTTGTTAATAAAAGCTAGTTTTAACTTTCATAAAAATTAAAGACAACAATCTAAATTGCTTCTAGTTAAAAATAGCTTTATATATTAGTTGCGACTTTAAAAATAAGAATTTTATATTTGTATTTAACAAAACAAAAAAAAAATCGACTTTAAATTCACTTAAATTTTTTAGTAAAATTTTTGACTTACGCAGCCTGGTTTAAATTCCATTTTTAATTTTGAACCAAAAAAATAAAAGTCAACTTTTTTTATAGGTCAGGCCTACAATTTCAACTTTCATTTTACTAAGATTTTATCAGTCATAGGCTGAGAGGGACAATGGGAACAATTGTAACTTGTAAGGATCGTTTGAGACACAATGGTATACGGAATACTTTGTAATAACATTTAATTTTAACCTTAATTAAATATTGAAAAATTTAGGTAAGCTTTAAATATTTGTTTTGACTTCAAAAATAAGACGATTTTCATATTTTATCTAAAAAAAATTTTACAAAAGTCAACTTCAAATTTCCTTTGAATTTCTTAATAAAATGTTTGACTCGTTTTCCAGGCAAAGTTTTTGCTTAGTTAATAAAAGCTAATTTTAACTTTAAATTAAAATAAAAGTCAACTTTAAATTTAAGTTGTGACGATTTTCATAATTTTTATAAAACAAAAAAACTAATATTAAAAGTCGACTTTAAATTCACTTTAAATATTAGTTGTGAATAAAATGTTTGATTTACGTAGCTTGATTTAAATCTAAGCGTTAATTTTGAACAAAAAAAAAAAAAAAATATATATATATACGTTAGTCAAATTTTGATATTGGTTTGACTTGAAAAACTGTATTCAATTTCAACTTTCAATTTAATAAGACTTTATCCTTTTTTTCAAAATTAAAGTCAACTTTAAATATTAGTTGTGACTTTAAAAACTAGACGATTTTCATATTACAAAAAATACAAACAAAAAATATTAAAAGGCGGCTTCAAATTCCCTTTAAGTATTAGTTGTGAAAAAATGTTTGACTTACGCAGCTTGATTTAAATTTAGGTTTTAATTTTGAACCAAAAAAAATTATATAAGTCAATATATCAAATATTTTGGTTTGATTTGAAAACTGTATTTAATTTCCACTTTCAATTTACTTTGATTAAATTTTTTTTCATAATTTTACTTTTATTTTTAACTCAAAAATAACTTTATGTATGACCGGTTTTTGTCTTTTTCGAAAAAGTCATATTGCTTACGATCCCTGTTTAATAGTATACATTTTTTCGTTTTGCTTTTCCTGACATCTGCATTAAATGCGAAGTGTCTATCATCGTAGTTTAATCTTAACATTATAGTAAGTAAATGAATGTGAAGTTCGAGTATAGGGATATTGGATTTGAAAAATTCCTTTGACTTATAGCAAATTTTTAGCAGGATAATTTTAACGAAAGCTGAGAAAGCAATAATTGGTGTAGGACTATGTCGCAAGATTGGCTTGAAATATAGTCACGTCAGATCACATCACAACCTATCATTACCCATCAAACTTAAATGATATCGCATGATGAATTTGTTAAGTGCTTTCGTTTTTGATGGGCTGCTGTTATCGCTATTTGTATGCGTGGAAAGTAAGCACTATTATGGCTGCTTACGAATTTATTTACAGTACCAAATAAAGCTTGACTGAAGAATTATTGAAATATGTATGTGATATAATTTACCGACTTTAATATGCAGATATTATAGAAAGAGTTCGCGATATGATTCGCTAAGTGATATGTCATAGTATTATATGAAGCAATACGATGGGATGTGATTCATTATGTGCTATGATATGTTACTTTTAGTTATCAAATGTAATATCTCATGACATCAGATGACTTACGCGAAATTTATGTGATGCGACATTAAATCAAATGAGCTGACGTGATGTTATTTTATTCCTGATTTATAATGGTTTGGTGTGAGATGCTAAATCATCTGATGCGATAAAATGTGACAGAAAATATGAAACTTATAACCTGCGATATTCTGTCATATAATATAAACAATGTGTGATAATGCATTTTATGATATTTTTTATTGTCTACTGTAATTGTAATATGTAATATTTCATGACATATGATAAGTTATGAGAAATCTATGTAATATGACAGTAAATCATAAAATTATATGATGTGATTTTATTCATTAGCATGTAGCAAGATATGGTGTGAAATTTTTAGTTATTTGATGTGATATGATATGATATAATATGATATGATGTGAAATGATGTGATATGATGCGATATGATATGATGTGATATGATGTGATATGATATGATGTGATATCATGTGATATAATGTAATATGATATGATATGATGTGATATCATGTGATATGATATGATGTGATATTATATGATGTGATATGATATGATACGATATCATGTGATATGGTATGATACGATATGCTTTGAGTCTTTGTGTGATATATTAACATGCGATGCCTTATTCGTTATGTGATATGATATGATTTGTTAAGTTATATGATGTCAAAAGTTACGTTATATAATATTGTGTGTCGTGATTCGTTATGTGACATGATTAGCTATATGATACGACATGATATCATGTGGTAAGATTTGATTTGTGATGTGACATGATATGATTAGTTATGTGTATCTAACACATTGTGTATCACTATAACTTGACTTCATGTTTTTTCCACAGGTATATTTGTTAAGCTGATATGATAAGATGTAATGGAATATGAGTAATTTTGCGAGTGTAATATCATTTGATGTGATTTCGAGTGATATGATCAACATACCACAGCTTTAAAACATTTGGTGAGTAATTGAAATGTGTTGGAGACATTGTGATAAGATAAAATAAGTCATATGATCTAATAAAATATGATATGAATATATGATGTCATAATATGAATACATGATTTCGTGTGATGCAATTTTTTGCAATATCATATGAGGAGTTGTGGTACAATTCATTTCTGTGTTGGATATATTAGGACATACGATATGATGAAATAGTAAAATGTTGTAAAATGCCACGTTATTTGTTGAGATGTGGTATGAGTAGGTGAGGTAATGCAATGTGCTGCATTTTGGCGTAATATTAACTTGTTATATATTATCATAAGATAAGAAATATAAATATATGATGCGGTGAATTGGTCTGATACATGATGTAATAAAGCAGTCTTCGTATGACAATTTAACATTCAAGATACTTAAATAAAACATGGACTGATGCATCAATTCTGATCTGAAGTAATGCTACCTACGAACTTCACACGCTATGCAGATTCTAACGCATGCAAAAAACCAACGATTTTTTTTTTCAACTACAATACATCACTCACCTAAGTGCATTAAGTAACTCAAAGAGTTGTTAGCAGGTTGCGGCTTAGGTGCTTAACTCTTGCTTTGTTAGCTAAACGTATTAAGAGACACCAAAATGCAAGTAAAAAGCTAGAAAAGATGAACTGCGAAAACCAGACAGAAAGACACAGGAAGGGCAAAAAGTGTGTGGGCGTTATTGTAAAGATTTGCATGCAACCAAAGGCGAAAAGCAGGTGCTAAATTGTTACTGAGGTTGCACGCGTAATGTATTTTATTGTTGTTGCTCATTGCTGATGTAGCACAAAAAGGGGCGTGCAAGTTCACACCTTTGCTATTTTTTTTATGCCAACAACCGAATTTTCATATGAATTTATTGCTGTATATTTCGATTTTTTTGTTATTGTTTTCTTCAAGCATTGTCTTAGATACTTAAAATTTTCTGAACGTTGTTGTGTATGCATGTTTGTTGCAGGCGTAACAAGTTTGTGAAAAATGTTATGAGCATTAATTTTTTGTATTTTTTGTGAATTGTTTTTTGTATGTTAGTAAACATATGTGCATACATCTTGCCTCGTTGCTCGTTAAGCAACGACTACCTTTACGAAAACGTTGCACTTACCAACGCAGCTACAGTTTTAATTTTAGTGACCACTGATCAAACATGATGACTCTTTATTCTCCTTCGAGGCTAATTACTAATCTCGTGCAGCCAATACAACAGGCAAGCTTGTGCTTCTCTCATTGGCTCGAGTTTTTCCACTGGATACCACTCTTCTAGTTAAACATCCATCTTCATACGTATTGGCGAAACTACTCGAACCAATAGCACAGCTACATTTACCAAACCCTCAGAAAACATATATGTGATAGAAGCAGTGAGAGCATCCTCTCACTTTTCGACAATGCTTTCCCATCTATTTTAGGAATTGACCAAAAATAACTCTCTTATACTTACATCATCCATCATACACCATCAACCCATCTGATATCTATCCCACTTTAAATTGAAAATACCACAATTTCAAGATAGCTATTAACAACCGTGATATTTTCATATACTTAATATGTATTCTTCTAAAAACTATTAAACCAAAAACCAAAAGGAAATTTAGGTACTACCTAGAGACCTGCCGTCCGTAAATCGAATGACAATATTCAAACGCCATTAACAATTCACAATAACATTGAAAATAGTCCAATAAAAAGAACTCGCAAAACATGCGAAAGAGAGTCGCACAAGAACTCTCTACTACATAACTAGCCCGCTTGGGGCGTATCAATGTCATGCGGCCGGTCAATCGACTCACTTAACTACCCAATGCGACACAGTAGTTCAGTAGTCAACTGAAGAGCAATAAAAATTGTTGCTTATCTTTACGGGTTTATCTAAGAATGGACATACATGGGTAGACACACACACACAAAGAGTAATGCAGGCAATCACAAGAAAAGTATAACATGAATCCTTTAATATGGTAAGAAAAGGGAGAAGAGGAAGAACAAAATGTACTACAATAAATACTAAGCAACACTTAAGTGGCAACAAATTTTTTTAGAAAAAAATAATGAAAAAAATATCTAAAGTAAATCGAAGAATAATAAAATTCAAGTAAGCGCGCGACAAACGCTTGGTATAAAAGAACGTTTTTTTTTTATACCCAATTGCGTTTTGTGTGTACCAAACGTTCGAGCAAAAGTAAGGAAGAATTTATTAGGGCTTGCTACTGCATCTCACACCCTTCTGATCGCCTCACAGTGTGTTCATTTACGCTCGTAAAGCAACAGAATTATTCTAATCCGGCATCCTCCACACAGCTAACACCGATGTGATTGTACAGTAGACTAAGACGCACGCACCACATGGTCTCGCACTGGACAGTGCCATATTTAAACTTCAATAGCCACGGCTAAATGTACTTTGGTAAGCTCCACCAAATGCCTACACTTGAAAGCTGGTCAGAGAGTCCTTGCTACCTGACGAGAGGTGGTGTAAGGTCATCGGTTGCTTTGCCGAGCCCAGTCCTACCAGTACATAAATAGAACGAAATAGGCCAGCGGAGTGACAATGTCACTACTCGCAGCCACATTCAGTTGGAGAGTACAGACACTGAAATAATATTTATCAAAATATAATTCGGGTCAACTGGAAGTAAGTTCAAGCAATTCCAGACAACCCTCGAGTTCACAGTGATACACCTGAGCGCTTTGATAGTCTCCAAACAATCTCACAAAAAAAATATAAAATTTGCGGGGACTAGCGTTCCATCTATCGCATCCTTAATAGCGCCGAACTTCGCCTGAAAGGCGCTGTAGTGATCGGGCAGTCAAAATTTCAAACTGACACTGAGATTTTGGCAAATTACTCATCCTGGGATAGCAGAACGCCAACTAAAGGAAGTGGGACCTCGTTTAAATGAGCGAACAAAATTTTGCCCTGAAGATGGCAAACCAAAATAGAACAAGGTATGACGGAAAATAGTTCCATTATGTATACATGCTGTCCGGAAAACCAATTAAGCAAAACGGGTAAGCATCAACGGACATAAGAAGCGGTGGAAAGAGAGAAAGACTTAATTACCAACTTCCATTTCGGTATGAAGGCTACAATGGAAGGCAGCTCATACACGTTGTAATGTCTTTGGCTGAAAGATGTTGCACTAGCAAGGAGTAGCAGTTGGAGATTGCTAACTCCTTGAATCTGCCATGCATATTTCTTATGATTGATGTAAGTGGTTGATGCATTTCTACTCTAATGTTTGCGAAGTTAGTTGCGTCTTGCAGCTGGTTGTATAATTGTTAGCTTCACTCCCACTCTCACGTTCTTAACTACTTTGTATTTTTTTTTTTTTTGCTATATTTTATTGTTTTATAACCAGCATTTGGTAGTTGAAACATATCGAATTCATGAATATTCGAATTCTCAGAAGCTGGTCAATAACAACGATCGGCCAGTTTGTTGTATTATTCTTCTTCTTCTTGGTTGCTATCATTGTCTTTGTCGCTGTTCCGCTTCTTGTTTTATGTTATTTACACGCGCTTACTTTGTACCCTTTCGACCATTTCCTATGAACAAGGCTTTTGAGTATGAGCTTTGAACATAACCACAACGATCAGCGATCGCTATCGGCGGCTGCGCAGTATGGACTTTAGCGCGCTCCAGCCAATCAGTGCGCATGCGCGTTGTTGTTATAAAACATTAAATTTCACTTTCTTACACTTTTGCTTTTTTCTTGTAGCTTATTTGTTTTATATCACATTAAATGTTGTTGTTGCTTCTACTTTTATTTTCATCACCTGGATGTCGTCAAAATTCAAATTAAATCAAAGCATTTTACACATCATTTCAGTCAGTTGTCTGCTTGACAGTCCGTCAGTTTGTCATTAATTTCCGCGCACTACACTCGCTTATCGCTAAGCCGTCATCTTAATGGTTCTACATTTTACACGCTCGTCGGTGCTTTTGGGTCTCCGGTCTAAGCGGTTCAATGGCGCTTTGATCTTTGCCATGTTTTTGTTGACTCTCATTTCCTCTGTTTTTTTTTTTTTTTTTTTTTCGGTCCGCTCTTCTGTGTAACGCGGTTTTGTGTCTCTGGTCGTTTTTCTAGCTAATTTTAGCAAAATCTTTTTCTTTTTCATATTCAAAATTATTTAATTCGCTGTACATTTTCGTTATTATTGATGTTGTTAGTCGTTGAGTTTGTTCGTTGTTTTAGTTTAGTTAAGACGTAAGTTTTTACAAGCTACTGTATTTTTTCGTAATAATTCCTAAGTAAGATTGTCTATATATATATTTTTTTTCATGTATTTTTACCAAGAAGCGATTAACATGGAAGGAGTTGCAAAAGGCGCTGAAAGAACTATTCTATAGTTGAACTAACCTGTATATGTTGGTAGATGGATAGGTAAGTATGATAAGATGGGTAAGATGGATAGGTAAGAAATGCCGTTTTGAGGCTATAAAATTAATTGCAACCTACTGAATGCTACACCGGACAACAATATTGAGGAGACAAATATGTTAACTTGGCAAAACACCTGGTTGCGGCCTCGTCTACGTCTGGTAGAGAATAAGAGCGTCCTCCGTCAAGTGGTAAGGGTGGTGCAGATTATATGCGAAAATATTTACAGATAACCTTATAGTCTTTCTAAGGGAGGAGGACATTTTTATCTGACGGGTGTAGTAACCGTGGGTCTGGCGTTTAAATATAATGGGCCTATAGACAAGAAGCTACAAACTTTTTTACAAACAAAGAGAAGGTTAACCGGGGGCGTGTATCCTTGTTACGAATAAGTTAAGTGCTTTATTTGTACCTAATTTCAGTACCTACGACTTTGCAGTGGTCCGGTTGGAGCAGTCGAAGATTAACGATCTCATCGGCGTATAAGGCTCACGATCGGCCCGCATCCCGCGAGGAGTTGAAGCATTTAACGCAACAAATGAACTGAAATGAGACGATGGTAATGGGCTGCAACACGAATGCAAAACACGCGGTATAGGGCAGCAGTGAGGAAGCATGCGAGGGACTGCAAAATATCGAAGTTCATGCGCAGGTCTTACCACCTTCAAATTAATCTTATCAAAGAGGACGAGGGCACTGTAAGCTCCTGAAATGTATTCTGACTGAACGCAGCCTTTTGACGTCGAATGCTATAGAAAAGGCCTAGTTTCTGTTAGCAGATGCAGGAGGTGAGATTTGTGCTCGTACCCTGCGCTAGCCAGACAGACCCCAGCTATTAAGAGTGACTCAGCTATAAGATTGAGTTGTTTTATAACAAAGGTCCTTACTTTTGATAAGGCATTTTCAGTTTGGTTGTTGAGCAAATATCTGGTAACACTAAGGACTCATTCAGTACATGTGAGGTCCTCACGGACGCGCCAGTTCAACTTAACATAACTGAACTTGTGATAGTACGATAATCGAAGGCCACTCTCAGAACTTCTCTTTATTCTTTTGGAAAGAAATGATTGGCAACGTAGCGATTATATGGTGATGTCCATCAGAAGCTTCCTTTTGCGCCCAGTATGCGACTGGGCTAAGTCGTTGACTACCTTCTCGAAGGTTACATTTATCGAGAAGGATTCAACGCCAACTTTTACCGGTAGTGCTTATTTGTCAGAAGCATTATGAGGTGGGTTTTGTCGAAGGCTGAGGTAACGCTCAGTCAATCCAGGGTCGAGTAAATTATAACGACGTTGTTGTTGTTGTTGTTGTATTAACGATAAAGACACACCCCCGATGTTGATGGTCCTTTGCCGGATATAGATCCGGTACATTCCGGTAACAAAGCATCATTAAAGTACTAGCCCGACCATCTCGGGAACGGTTTATATGACCATATTAAACCTTTTAGGCTATTACGCACTCCCCCCTCCCCATCCCCTCGATCCATGAGGAACTTGGGTTTGTCAGAGCCTCGGCTGTTAATGGAACAGGATTCGCTACGGGTAGGTGAAGTTGACAATTGGATTGGAGAAGCTATATATTGCGTTGGCAACCCCTTGAGAGGATTGAGCTACACAACCACTTGAACCAATTTGGTATTGTAGTCGCAATTTACGACAGGCATACCTACCGCGGGTATATTCTAATACCCCTAACCCGATAAGGTGGATCTACACACTTTTCGTATCCGAATATGCTTTCTAATATATTCCGACTAATGGTAATGTGAGGTATTAGATAAACCGATTAACACATTTCAAGATGACTTATATGATGACTCAAATAATGTCTTAATTTCACTTTCCCACACTCTCACCCAAAATCGCACCAACGAAAATTCCCACACACCTTAAGTATCCAACATTTTCTTATCAAATATTTACAATCAAAATTGCAAATCACAACACGCAAGTGAGAAAAAATTACCAGAAAAATCATTATTACAACGCGCGTATTTATCGATGTTGATTTGTTGATGTTTTGCATACAAAATACTCGCACTCACAAAAATTAAATCATCAAATGTCTGGTTGTGTATTGAGTTCTTCAACTTACGCTGCTTTTATACTCGTACTCTCGGTTACCCAGTTCGCCCATTTCTCCTAAGGTCTATCCGTTTCACGCGCATGCTTTCTAGAACATTTGTATCTCATGCTGGGTTATTTAGCTATATACATACATGTATATCTGTAGTTTGTGTTTTTCTTCTAGCCATATGCGTGTGTATGTGTGAGTAACAACTGCTGCTCTTAGCTGCCGGCTACATATATGTATGTATGTGAAATAAACTCGCTGCTTCAAGCTGCTGGTTATGTGTATGGAATATTCTTCGTTGATGTGTACATAAGTGTGGCTGCTTGCTATGTGTACATGTACATAAGTGTGGCTGCTTGCCGTTTTGGTATTGTGATTATTTACTAACAGCATAGTGATTCTAATATTCGCCACAATATTATATTTTGGAAAAATTTTCGTTCGAACTTAATTTGAATATATTAATAATGTTTCTTTTTGCTCCCTTTGTAAATTGGCATGAACGCTTCGCCTATTAATTTCTAAATCATCCGCATATTAATAATATTTCTAATTATTTTGGATTTTATCGATTGGAACAACAAATTTCCTCTGCGGTGTACCTCGGTTGGTGTGTCGAGCTTTCATATGTCTTAGATTAGCGCTGACATCGGTATGCCTCACCTCAATGGGGCTCCATTCCAAATATTTTTAATGCCTAACGTCAAAAAATCCGCCATGGATGGGGAAATCCTAATGCATAAAAATGATTTCGAAAAGAGTCATATAAGATTAAATTATTAGTGTAATAAGACTCAGATCGAACTCATATTATGGTGGTCTGATCGAACTCCCATTTAGGCCCACATAATGTATGAAATAAAGCTCATATCGGTCGAAGGGAAATACACCCATTTCCGGCTCCTCCTGAGCGCATGCTACGCTCATCAGCGCTCCGATTTAAGTGTCTTTTATGACTCGCTTTTGACTCTGAATGTTTGCTGGGATGCATGAAGAAGTTTGAATTATACTTAGATATCCGATTTATTGCTCAATTTAGTTTGATTCAATAGCAGCACCCGGACATTATTTGAATTTTTATCATTTACTTTATGATCATTCGTACAAGAGTGTATGTATGTATGAATTTGCTTGTTTATGAATGCTACAAAAATATAGGAAAAATACTGAGAACGTATTACTTATTTGCAATATTTTGCGAAAGTGAAAAAAAACTGCTGAGGGATATGAGTTACGTACAAGATGATGTGAAAAATATATTCTAGTATCTAGTATCACTATATAAGTATTTCGATTTCTTACCACTGAAGAAGCAGCTATAACAAAACCAGAATACTGCCTTTCACTTTGGCTGGTGCGAATGTCCAGGACTTCGGCAGGTAAAGGCACTAATAGGAGGGTACAACTCAAAGCGATATAAAGCCATGATTAACCTCCCAAAAAGAAGCCTTAGAATTTTAACAGGCTTACTCACAGGTCACTGCAGGCTAAAGATCCACATGCATAAACTAGGTATATCGTCTAATAGCCTCTTTCGATTCTGTGATCGCGAAGACGAGACTGCAGCACACATCCTGATGGAATGCGATGCAGCGGCAAGAGAAAGACTTAGGATCCTAGGATCACCAAAATTAGAAAGTAGTCACGTACACTGTTTGAAGCCGTAACAATTCTGGATTTTCTCAGAGAACTCGGTTTGGAGAATGAGGGAACAATAGACCAATAAGTCGCAGTGCTTAACTTCACAACATATCTATCTATCTAACCAGGGGCTTCTCACTTCGCTAGTGCAATAATTATTAAAGAACTTTTCTGAAGAGCTTAAATAAACCGCTTCCCAGTAGCACTGTTTTAAAAGTTCCATCGCTTACACAGCTTCACTCCGCCTGCCCAACAATCCTATCCTTACTTCAACATACCTGCTCACACGAAACCACCTTTTTCGGCTAAATCTCGCGTAAGCATGACATTGAAACTTTTAAATTCTCTGCAATCGTCTTATTGGTCCAGTAGTATTCAATATCCGAAGGCGAAACTAGTATGAACCACACTCTGCGCCAACACACCGTAATGGAGTTACATATTTCTCGCATACAGCTTGCAGTTGGTCGCCCTACTCGCCATAAAGACACAAAAGGCGTTTACATTGCTGTCAATCAATCAAAGTATCGCTGCAATTCGTAGTGGCTGCTGCAAATGGCGAATGCCATGCCACTGACAAGTGAGAGACAAGCCAGAATGCGCGCACATGACGCGCGACGGTGGCAGAGCAGACAAATCGAAATGGAAAATCGCGGCAGAAGTTCGAAAATGCTACAAAATTGAAGTGCCAGTGCTGCGAGTATAGAGACACACAAATGAATTGCAATCGATCGTGCTTACTGATCTGCCACATGGATGGGTTTGCAGCAACAAATTTCTACAACACCGCAGCTTTATAACTGCTTTTCTGTGGCATGTAGTATTGTTGCATTCGATACTATACTACCCCACTATGCTGTTGTTGGTATTGTTGTTTTCGTATCGCTTTGCTTTGTTATTTGACTTGTCAGATCGATGTACAACAACGATTTCTTTTGCGCGCACAACAATTTGACTGTTGACATCTGATTACCTCGATTTCTGGCTGAGGATCGGATGCGATGCGACGCGCGTTAAACAAAAAAGTGGTGGCAGATGGTGGCGATCATCATCAAGGCGAATTTAGCAGCAGCAACAGTCGGCCGATACGTTCAACAGCTACTACAATTTAACAGGAACCGTAATAGCACCAGCAATCAGCCACCACAGCAACCAAACAATTTATAGGTCCGGCCGTTGTGCTTGCAGCAAATTGGAAGCCAATAATCAAAGGTCAGTCAAACGTAGTCGAAGTGATATCGCTGTTTGTTGTTATTGCATAATTTGTTGCTGTTGGTTTAACACTGGTTTGGTTTACATCCTTTTCTTTGTTTTTGGCTGCCTTGGCTGCTAATGTCCGCCTGTCTATTTATTTCGATATTTTAAATTTCAGTACTGGAATTCGCAAGCACACTCAGTCATATATGGGTAATTTCACCAAGAAGGGCATGAGGAATAAAAAACTGGAATGTAATGATTGTCTTTTTATGTATGAAAAACGTGTTGCAGTTATATTAATTCCCTAGGAATCTCAATTTAATAAGTCCATTTGGCATTTCATATAAATATTTACAGTGAAGCATTCAGTCAAAAGTTATTCACACATTATAAGATTTACTTCTGGAATGCAAAGAAGCATTGGAAAAGCTTCGCTTAGGCCGGACCATACATCTTTACTGTGTTCCCGGTCATAAAGGGATAGAGGGTAACGAAGAGGCCGATGAGTTGGCAAAGGAGGGTGCAACACTCGCTGAGTCGACGATAGATGTCCCAATCCGATTGGGAGAAATCAAAAAGAGACCGGATTTGCATATGATCCATCAAACCGGAAAGGTGTGGACAAAAGCGCGCCTGTAAAATTTTTTTTATTAGACTCACAAAGTGGCTCATATCTCTGAAGAGGGAAGACTTAATGCTCGTCAGTTACAGGTTGATCACGTTATGTGTTCTTGTCCTGCGCTCGTCAGGTCAAGGCTCCAGCTATCAGGGGCGGCAGAGTTGCTAGATCTCGATGCAGCCATTAAGCTGGGTCCTAGAAAACTACAAGTATTTGCCAAGAGGACGGAGTTATTCTACAACGTATGTCCTAGCACCTGATTGGGGTTCTTCCCTTTGGCCGTCAAATTCTGGTAACACTATTGACACATTCAGTCTATGTGAGGTCTTTATTGACCGGCCAGTTCAACCTAACCTAACCTAAGCTTCCAATGCAACCTGTCCAGCCGTCACAAGCTAAAGTAAGCTTTTATATTTCCTTTGTAAAATATAGAAGATACACAAAGGTACAAAATGGATGCAAGATTGCCTGAAATTGGAAAGTGAAATCATCCACTCACATCGGCGGATGATTTCGTAGTCACACCCGTCACACGTCTACGCTTCGCGAAAATCACCTTTTAAAATTATATATTTCTTTACTTCGTATCGTAAATGTGTATTTATTCACTTTCAAGTGATAAAATCTTATATATTATTTCTAATTGCTGTTTTTATGTGCAGGTCCCTTTTCGCTATTATTTGGAATCCAAATCTATACAAAAATTTTTGGTTGTAAGGATGGAGATTCGTGCTATTAGCGAGCTTTGGGCATTATTGGTCGTAATGCTTTTGTTTAGCTATATTTCTTTTAAATAATTTGTTAAAAATAAACGATTGTGAGCACACAAAGAAATCTATTTGTACTATGGTACTATTGTGAATATTTGATTAGAACTAACACTGCATTACCAGCGGTAGCTAACACTCGCCAGATGGCAGCGAAAGCGCATGAAAGCTTTTATTGATAGATGATTGATTGATAGAACAGCTGATTTCTGTTGATATTTGATATGATATATTTTTTGCGCAAGATTCGCACGGGTCCGGCTAGTTTTCTATAATAACTCTAGAAAAAATGTGAGTCCAAGTCAAGTAACATATTCCACCCTTCACTACAGAATGCCCCATATGTGTACACTGATCAAACGCTTCATACCATTATACTGTGCATGTAGTATGTTCGTACTTTTCCAACCTCCATCAGTCCAACTGTCAGTCATTCAATCGTTTGTGTCTGTGACTTCAAATTCATTCATGGTTTCACCTTCATTTTAATTTCGCATTTGAATTGGCTCAGTTGTTGGTCCGATCATTCGAATTGAAAATAGTTTTTGCTGTTATTGTTGCTTGGCTGTCTAATCGACGATTGCCTTCCTTTGATGTTTGACATTTCGTTTTCGCGTATGTGCAGTACTCACATTCGTAACATCGGTACATTGGACATTGAGAGTGTTCAGAGATTTGTATTAGCTTCTACTCACAAACAAAAAAAAATGTATGTCAAAAGTATATGTAAGCAACCGGTGGGTCGGCCTTCACCATCTGGAAGCTATTAAGCCTATGTAGCCTTCAGAAGTGGGAGCCGCCAGTTCATTATTTAGAACACTGCAATATCTGGAACTCAAGTTTGTTCAAATTTCAGCTTTCAATACAGCTTCAACTTTCTTTCGTAAAAAAGTTTTTGAAAAAGAAATCTTCATTTTTAAATACCTCAGTGCTGCGTGGAGAGTATGCCGGAGATAGCTTTGCTACCACCTTGTGGTACAAGCACGGCTCTTGGTGCACTATGATATAGGTTAGGTTAGAGTAAGTTGGGCACTGCTCAGCATAGTAGGGCCTGTAGCACTTTTGATAAGAGCAACGATTTTTTTCTTCCTAAGATCAGTAAAAAATTACTGTGTGTCCCTCTTTTCCTTACAGCTTATATAGAAGTCATTCCTTGGGGATGAGATGTTCCTCGTCTGGTTTATCCCATATCTGTTAAGCGGTTTTCTCAGATCAGATCATCGGTAGAGCAGTTCTAAGGTATATTGCCCTGACCTGGGTACCACAGTACTGCTGTGGTTAGCAGCGATGTCAATGTTCTTCTCTGCTATTGCGGATCACGGGTAAATGGGTGAGCGGCATATCGGTCGAAAGACATCTTACGGTTGCTAGTAAAATCTGTGAACAGTGTCTGAGCTTGCAGCGGACTAGTGTTTTATCGACCAGTGGCGGATGTTACACTAGTTTGACCGGCGATTGGTGTTATTGATGGCTTGGGACTGTGATGGTCACACCCGATAAAGTGGTGAAAATCCTTTCCAAACTACCGTTTGTTGGTAAAATCAATATCTGGCGAGTGATGGATTGAATCGCTGGAAGCCGGTGAATAGGATTTGTGCATCGGCGATGACGAATCGTTAGATAAATTCACATGCAACCGGTGGTTAGCGGAATCGATACTCAACCAGTCTTCAATGACGAAAGGGTGCACATAGGCGGCTAGGATTGGTGAGCCGGAGATGCGCAGATGACGAATGGCTTGATCGATTTTCAATCAATAGCTAGTTTGTGAAATCGATGTTCGGCGATTTTCAGCTGTCGAATTGATGGATTAGCGGATTCTGGTGAATATATTTCCTAGCAAAAAAAAGGTTGGTGAAGTCGATATACAGAAAGTTCCAGACGAAGGACTGGAGGATCCTTTTCCAAGCAACCGATCGTTGGTCCAATCGCTGGCCGAAAGGGTACAGGTGACGGGTTGGTGGAAACTTAGCTAGGTAATTTATATGGTGACCTGGACTCATGTGCACGGGAGCGGTGGATGCACTTGTATCTGAAAGAAAGAGAAGGTAGGAACTATGTTCCTTCACGCCCAATCTCCGGGCACATCAAGAAGTAATGAGCCACCGAGATCACCTATTATTGATCAACAGCGACGGGCCTCTACAATATAAGCGAATACGATCTGTTCCCACAAAGTGTTTGCGGTACAGATTCACACTTTCACAGGTGGCGCATTCACACCCTATCAATTGGAAATTATTTGTACTTAAGTATAAGTTATTATAAACAGTTTGAGAAGTTTGCGTCCTCGTGGTTAGGCGACTGTCGAGCGAATGAAATGCTTGCAAGTGACTACTTGCATTTTATCTGTGCATTCTCGTTCGCTTGCTGATAGCTGTTGCAGTGAGGCCGTGTGCAGTGGTAACTAAGTGAATGCTACTGAGTACTTGTGATGCTACTCGCTGTGTTTCCGAAATATGGCCGTGACTGTGGTCGGTCTAAAGCAGTAGTCTGTATTTCATACCGCATTCGAATGGTCAATCACTTACAAAAATTTGAGCGAAAGTCTCCTGCATTGGGAGGCCCGACGACCACCCTATGTAAGCTGGGTTTTAATGAGCAAATTGTCAAATTCTATAACTTTTTACTGGAGCTTCTTACTGGTGGAAAGCTTAATTTTGCTTAAATTTGCTTGTTCTATTCAACTTATTCTTACAGTCTTTTCTACCTTTTATGACTCTAGTCTTTAATAGTATGTCTTTAGCCAACAACCAGTTGCCTGCTTAAACAAATACCAATGACTTGAGAAGCAATTATAAAAACGGCAGCAATCACAAAAACACAACTATACATAAGCATATCAGCACTTGACGTAATCCTTAAGATGCTTTGTAATGCGTAGAACACTGGAAAGGTAGCGTAAGGTGAACCAGGAGCTTGCGCTGATGCCTGGTGGGCAGTTGAAGATAATCTGTACGTCAAGCAAGCAAAATCGCCACTTGAGAGAAGCAAAATTCGCTTAATGTGCTCAACAGACGTTCCACTCGAGAGCTGACTGAACAACGGCGCGGGACGACAGAGCCAGAAACCGCAAACTGGCACAACGAAGGAGTAGAGCGCACTTTATTCTCTATATGCATATATATGATCAATGCATTGATTTATGATGGAAAGTGTTGAAGTGCAACAGTAACATAGCTTGGGCGGTATTTGAAGTGATTGTTATTGTCAACGCTGTCATTGACGTGTTGATGAGGTTGGTGATGATAGTCACAAGCAAAATACGCATACGAGAGTTTCTTCACTCGCATGATTACGTAAGACTGTGTGATTGTTGTGTAAAGGCATACAATAACAAATCTCTGTAGCAAAAACTCGACTTACCAGAGTCCAAATGACAGCAATGACATTAGTAAATGTCAGTGATTTGTACAACAACAAACACTCCGAGAGAGTGTATTGCCTTGATAAAGAAGCTACAAAAGAACAAAAAGCAGCAGAGTTTTCAGAATTATTCAAAAAATTAAAACAACAAAAAATTAGCGTCTAAATAAAACCAGTAGCAGAAACTAGTAACTAACATTCTGACTAATAAAAGTAACAAACCGCTAACATTTGGGAGGGGTGTGCGGCTTAAGAACCGAAATGACAGATTTGCTTTTAACAGGTTGTTGTCAGATATAAGAGATGAGTTGACTCGTCATAAATTGCTACAACAGGTTATGTATGCACCATATGTATGTACATATCTATCTCCTTGGGGCACTGAAAAACGTCGTAGAGTTTCGGAATACCATTCGATTCATGGCAGAACGATACAAGGTGGCAGCATAGTGACATACCTACAAACATACATCAAAATTCCATGTACTTTGTTTTTGTAAATTCGATGGACAAATGTAAAAATCGTACTGTGCCGGAAGTTGATGTATCAAATCAAATAAAAAAAGGTTATAATCAGCTGTCCCATGCTGCCACCTTGTATCGTTCCGCCATGATTCGATCTTCACGAACATGTCGTATGAGCGTAGCTTCGGCGATTCACTAAAGCAAGCAAACAATCAGTTTTAAGGGCCCATTACTCATACCTAGCATAGACTTGACTTGACTTGAGAACTGTCACTTACATTTCTGTTAAATGAACATTGCATGTTACTGATTACTCAAAACTTAACTTGACTTAGAAGTCTGTTGAATTTTGCTTTTCTATGTAAGTTCTAAGTGACGTTTACATTTTGAGATGCCATTTGTTTGTTTCCATTTCATTTTGACATTTTGTCATACTAATTGACTTTTATTTAAAACTAAATTTCAAACCTGATGATGATGCCAGATTGTATGCGCTAAGTTGAGTATAATCGTGGCTAAGTTGCCAAGTTTACGCCAAGTCAAATCAAGTCTATGATAGATATCAGTAATGGGCCCTTTAGCTTGTACTTCAAGCAGTAAACATCTCATGCGCATATTGAATGTTTCTCCATGAAAGAACATACTACTACAAATAAATTTTCGTTTATTTTCGAAGCTCTGCTGGCGTTGCGCACTAATGATCTATCTCATATACACGAGGGGGGATAATAAAAGCGGAAATATTGCTATATTTATGCTCAAATGAGCCTTCTCTCAAATTGAACAATTAGGCAATTCACATGGTCTACTATTTGTCGTAAATGCTATATTTTAAACAAATATTGTATTGGCAGCCACGAAAATTACTTCAACTTTACAAAGAATAGGAAACTTTTGTGAATTGCGAAAATGTTTCCAACTTCAACCAATTGAACGGGTCGCGTCAGTAGGGACCTTTTTAACACTAATATCGAGCGACCTTCTGAAGACGCCAAGAAAAGAGCAAGGACACTAACAATAGCTAATTGGCAAGAACGGTGGAAGGCATCGAGTAAAGTGCGTTAAACCTTCACGTTAGTTTGCAACGTAGCTCAAGGGAATGAGCGCAAGCACGGCGAACTGAACTACCATCTCACGCAGATACTGAGTGGAAAAGGCGGCTTCAGAAAGTAGTTATGGAAGCAAAGATTTGGCGGACACCACCTCTTGCAGGGTAGCAAGACCTTTCTGGCCGAACTTGGATGGCAGGAGGTCTGCCGAAATAATTGGGTTCACTAAGGCTCACCTCTCAATGGTCACTGGGCTTTTGACAGGGCACTGTCCCATGAGTATATATGCGGTACGTCTCATATACTTTAAACTCCATCTTTCTGCAGCTGTATGGAGGATGATGAGGCGGAATCATCAATTCACTTTTTGCTTGATTGCCCAGCTTTTGCCAGAACTAGGCAAAAGTAGGATCTCCCGAGGATTTATCCAAGGTTGGGATCGATATCACTCGGAACTTTATCGTTTCTACCCAACGATTATCTAAGTAGCTATATCTACGTCACCGTTATTTTACTGTATGTGGTATCACGACGGACCTTCATGTTGTACAAGTGAGCTTCCCTTATCAGGGCTGCTACCACTAACCTAACCTAACCTAACCTAAATACCAAAGACCGGAACAGTCAAACAAATCATTCACGCGGGATTCCGATATTATCACATTACCGGAGCGTACTGAATTCTTATCCGGCAAAGGACCGCCACAATCACAATATCAGATGAGCAAACTCTGGTAGTGTACGAGAGAGGTTCCACGAAAGATACACGCTTTGGTCACGGCGAATATGCAAACATCAACATAGTCCAGCGAATTAAAATACAGCTGCTACGCTGCCTTGGCCATTTTTTGCGAATGAAAGATGTTGCTACGGGGCGATTTCAGTCCGTAATTTTTTCTCCCAATAGCTGATGTATTTTGAACAAAGTTCACATCAAGATACTTTATACGTGAAAATGCAAGACCAAACAACAAGGGAAACGTATAGCACACCGGTATTTTTTAGGGGTAAATTTATTAGTATTTTTATACTCAGTTGAGCAGAGCTCACAGAGTATATTAAGTTTGATTGGATAACGGTTGGTTGTACATATATAAAGGAATCGAGATAGATATAGACTTCCATATATCAAAATAATCAGGATCGAAAAAAAATTTGATTGAGCCATGTCCGTCCGTCCGTCCGTCCGTTAACACGATAACTTGAGTAAATTTTGAGGTATCTTGATGAAATTTGGTATGTAGGTTCCTGAGCACTCATCTCAGATCGCTATTTAAAATGAACGATATCGGACTATAACCACGCCCACTTTTTCGATATCGAAAATTTCGAAAAACCGAAAAAGTGCGATAATTCATTTCAAAAGACCGATAAAGCGACGAAACTTGGTAGATGAGTTGAACTTATGACGCAAAATAGAAAATTAGTAAAATTTTGGACAATGGGCGTCGCACCGCCCACTTTTAAAAGAAGGTAATTTAAAATTTTGCAAGCTGTAATTTGGCAGTCCTTGAAGATATCATGATGAAATTTGGCAGGAACGTTACTCTTATTACTATATGTACGCTTAATAAAAATTAGCAAAATCGGAGAAGGACCACGCCCACTTTTAATAAAAAAATTTTTTAAAAGTAAAATTTTAACAAAAAATTTAATATCTTTACAGTATATAAGTAAATTATGTCAAGATTCAACTCCAGTAATGATATGGTGCAACAAAACACAAAAATAAAAGAAAATTTAAAAATTGGCGTGGCTCCGCCCTTTTTCATTTAATTTTTCTAGGATACTTTTAACGCCATAAGTCGAACAAAAATTAACCAATCCTTTTGATTTTATGGCGCTAACTGTTTTCTGTGAAAATGGGCGAAATCGGTTAATGCCACGCCCAGTTTTTATACACAGTGGTCCGTCTGTCCTTCCGCATGGCCGTTAACACGATAACTTGAGCAAAAATCGATATATCTTTACTAAACCAAGTTCACGTACTTATCTGAACTCACTTTATCTTGGTATGAAAAATGAACGAAATCCGACTATGACCACGCCCACTTTTTCCATATCGAAAATTACGAAAAATGAAAAAAATGCCATAATTCTATACCAAATACGAAAAAAGGGATGAAATATGGTAAGGTAATTGGATTGTTTTATTGACGCGAAATATAACTTTAGAAAAAACTTTATAAAATGGTTGTGACACCTACCATATTAAGTAGAAGAAAATGAAAAAGTTCTGCAGGGCGAAATAAAATACCCTTAAAATCTTGGCAGGTATTACATATATAAATAAATTAGCGGTATCCAACAGATGATGTTCTGGGACACCCTGGTCCACATTTTGGTCGATATCTGGAAAACGCCTTCACACCACTCCCTTTTCAAACTCTCAATAATACCTTTAATTTGATACCCATATCGTACAAACTCATTCTAGAGTCACCCCTGGTCCACCTTTATGGCGATATTTCGAAAAGGCGAACACCTATAGAACGAAGGCCCACTCCCTTTTAAAAATACTCATCAACACCTTTCATTTGATACCCATATCGTACAAACGCATTCTAGAGTCCCACCTGGTCCATCTTTATGGCGATATCTCGAAAAGGCGTCCACCTATAGAACTAAGGCCCACTCCCTCTTAAAATACGCATTAACTCCTTTCGTTTGATATCCATATTGCACAAACGAATTCTAGAGTCACCCCTGGTCCACCTTTATGGCGATATCTCGAAAAGGGGTCCACCTATAGAACTAAGCCCCACGCCCTTTTAAAATAATCATTAACACCTTTCATTTGATACCCATATCATACAAACAAATTCTAAAGTCACCCCTGGTCCACCTTTATGGCGATATCTCGAAAAGGCGTCCACCTATAGAACTAAGGCACACTCCCTCTTAAAATACTCATTAACTCCTTTCGTTTGATACCCATATTGCACAAACGAATTCTAGAGTCACCCCTGCCCACCTTTATGGCGATATCTCGAAACGGCGTCCACCTATAGAACTAAGGCCCACTCCCTTTTAAAATACTCATTAACACCTTTCGTTTGATGCCCATATTGTGCAAACAAATTCTAGGGTCACCCCTGGTCCACCTTTATGGCGATATCTCGAAACGGCCTCCACCTATGGAACTAAGGATTACTCCCTTTTAAAATGCTCATTAACACCTTTCATTTGATACCCATATCGTACAAACGCATTCTAGAGTCACCCCTGGTCCATCTTTACGGCGATATCTCGAAAAGGCGTCCATCCATAGAAATTAGGTCCACGCCCTTTTAAAATACTCATTAATACCTTTCATTTGATACCCATATCGTACAAACGCATTCTAGAGTCAACCTGATCCACCTTTATGGCTATATCCCTAAATGGCGTCCACCTATAGAACTATGGCCCACTCCCACTTGGCGGCCACCGTGGTGTGATGGTAGCGTGCTCCGCCTATCACACCGTATGCCCTGGGTTCAACTCCCGGGCAAAGCAACATCAAAATTTTAGAAATAAGATTTTTCAATTAGAAGAAAATTTTTCTAAGCGGGGTCGCCCCTCGGCAGTGTTTGGCAAGCACTCCGGGTGTATTTCTGCCATGAAAAGCTCTCAGTGAAAACTCATCTGCTTTGCAGATGCCGTTCGGAGTCGGCATAAAACATGTAGGTCCCGTCCGGCCAATTTGTAGGGAAAATCAAGAGGAGCACGACGCAAATTGGAAGAGAAGCTCGGCCTTAGATCTCTTCGGAGGTTATCGCGCCTTACATTTATTTTTTTTTACTTGTTTTATATTGTTTAGTAAATTAACAATAGTACATCCAATTTTTTGACATAATTTTTATCTTCTGCATAGTTAATATTCACACAGTAAATTTAATTCTATGCTTCCCTTTTTTTACATATCTTTCAATTATATGATCAATACCAATCTCAATATCGAAATGGGTATTTAAAAGTGCAAGACCAGTGAGTCTGTTCTGGGACATTGTCTATCGTAACCACATTTTCAACCGGCGAAATGTCGAAAAACTCCTTTCAGCACAAGCATTGCTACCTGGAAGTGTGGCCAGAATTTTGATAAGAGCATTTATTGATGGAAACGCATATTCATTGCAATCATTTAAAACTTTTTTAGCTGATAGTGGAATTGATTTTTTGTGTTGCTTATCAGACCAGCGTTCTGACCACACTTCGTGCTCTCCATTTAGATTAATATTATTTCCTCCAATAAGAGATGTGTATCATTTACCAAGATCTTGGACAAACTCTTTAGACAAATTTTTTTTTGCAGTGTATTATCTTTGATGATTCGCGATGAGAGTAGCAAATTAAGATTAAAAACTTGCAATGTATCTTCAGGTAATCTACCTTGTAAATCAAGAATGATATGATCAAAAAAAGGTATATAAATTGCTTTTCGATAATACTTTTCAGCGTCTGATGAAGTGTAATTCGCTCGATGTATTTGCTTTTCGGCTATTCGTGGGAGGACAGTATCAAACTTCAACTGCTAAAGCGAATATTTTTTTGTAAAGTCCCGAAAAACGACTTCCTGCTTCAAGACTATGGTTTTTTAATGTTCGCAAAGTGTCACTCAATGCTTCAGAAGCTTGATTCAAATCTATTGACGGTGTTTGCAAAAGTAAGCTTAGTGGTCGTGTAACAGAAAGTACGTTGCTAAAACAAATCATTAAAATCACGAACTCTGTCTCGCAAATAGATTTCAACATAGAACGAGCCTCAGAGCTTGTTGTTGAATTTTGCCAAGTAGAAGTTTCTTGAAACGAAGCAACAATTTTTGTGATGTTCTCCTCAAACTGCATTATACCATCATGTTTTTCAGACCAGCGCGTTTCACATAGTCCACTTAATGGCTCCTGCAGATGTTTTTTGAAAACTATGGTACGTTTCGGAGACTGATTTGGAAAACTGATAATTTTTTTTATCAACGCAATACAATCCTTTGTTTGAAGAATTTTCGACGTTTTCGCAAGGGAGTTATTAAGACAATGGTTGAAACACGGACAATGATTAGCATTGGTACATATTTTAAGAAGTTCCTGCACAGCTCCTTAACTTCTGATGTCATTACAGAACATCCATCCATTCCAATTCCAACGCAATCTTCGAAGGTTAGTCCTAAATTATTAAAAATATCGATCACTATGTGTGCCAATGCTACACCTGTCAATTTTCTTTCTCCTTCTATAACATCTTCTCGGATCGAATCGTACGCATCAAGGAAAGTTACAAAATCTTCTCTTATATTGCCATCATATAAATACCACAAACAAAGGCTGAGTTGCTCAGTATGACTACAAGCAGTAGTTTCATCGAACATAATAGCAAAAAATTTAGCTTTTTTAACCCTCTCTATCAAAATGGATTGAATTTCATCTTTGCAGCATTGAATAAGATCATTTTGAGTCGTGTTGCTTATATAAGTAGTACTTGGATGTGTAGAATTTAAAAGTTATTCAAGCTCTTTATGACCTGCAGCGACTAAAAATTTCAAAAATGCCCTAAAATTACCCTCGTTTGTTGCTGATTCAGAAAAGTTAAGTTTACCGTCATCTCTATGGCGTCTTAATGCTAACTTCTGTCGCCTACAAAGAATAATAGTTTTTATAATAATCTCCAACAATCTTCTATTTTTCTCAACTTGTTCCATGCGATGAGAAGAAAGCAAATTAGTGATTTCCTTTCCTGGATTTTCATAAGTATTTATGAAATCTTGACTAAAAAGGGCTGACTTAGAGTGATATTTGTTAATAGCGTGGTTATTTAGTACACCTTCTTTACCGGACAACTTTGGAAACGATATCACAGGAACTTTGGCAAGTGCATTGAGAGGAACATTCGATTTCGAGTTACCAGTATCACTTGCAAATAAGAAACAATATTTACAAAAACATCAACAAGCCACTCATATTCAGTTAAAAAATGATGTTTGAAGTATCGCTTTTCTATTTTTCCTTTTCTACTATGACTCGAAAAAGGGAAGATATAGTCCTTCGGTGGTACCCAAGGATATTTTAGTACGTTGTACTTCGTATAATCATCTAATAAATGTTTTTTCCCACAAAATTACCTATGTCGTATCTTTCAACAATAGAATTTTGTGAAAGTTATATAGGTACATTCGAACCCGATTCAGTATTCATAGATGTTGAATGCAACGTTTTATCATTATTATTATCAACCAACAATGTATTAGCGTCGCGATCAGTATGAGTTAAGAGTGGAACAGTACTTCCGTCTTCAACATTTATATCATCGCAGACCTGTTCTTGAAGTTTTGGCAGATTGCAAAAATATTCTTTGATGCTCTTGATAGCTCGTCGCTTCTTATTATCTTTTCCATCAGAGTTTCCGTCCTGTAAATATTTATTTCACGTTATTCAAGAATTCTCTTTGATTCACGTAGAATCAGTGAGCAATATTTGCTGTTATGAAGTTTATCTACTTGATTTTTTTTGATGGTGATTGATGAGCGAATTAGAAATACGAAGACACAAGATTCCTCTTTTGATGTTACAAAAAAAAGCTATAAAAACAATCTATATGCACTTGTTTTCTTGCTGCGACTTCAGTATATGCATAAACATACTATATCCGAGTGATCTCACGAAAAAAGCTGGTGCAAATATATTGCTCACTACTGTTATTTATATATACAGAATATACAGAATCATAGCCACTATTACAGGGCACTGGCCGTTTGGCCCGCACGCGAGTAGAATGGGTATCCCCTACAATGAGAGGTGTAGGAGCTGTAGACAGGAGGGTGCCGAGGAATCGCTTACCCACTTCTTCTGCGAGTGCCCTGCCCTCGCGAACTTTCGGTCTCGAACTCTAGGCAACTATGTGTTTTCCGACTTAAGGGCGGTGTCAAACTGCCGCATCAAGTACATCAGTAAGTTTATAGTTTTAACCAAGTGGTTTGAGTAAAGCAATACGCAGGGTACTTCAGCCAACATATAATTGCTTCCAGGAGAAAGTGCATTAAAATGGCGCCTAGAGCGCTACTTGGGCCCGGCTACATAGCCGGGCAGCACAGCAACCAACCAACCAACTGTTATTTATACTCGACTGTTAAAAAACAGTCTTATTCATGAAATTTTATTAAATTTTTACCGATTATATGAAAATGGCAATCACGCGAATCACACTTTAATGGAAAATTTGAACTTACCATTTTCAAGTTCCTCCGCCCTCGGGCTATTAGTTTGCTGGTTATCTGTCACTCGAACTTCCAATTGTCGATTAATTAAACAGACTTCATAGTTCACGATGCCGAACGAGTCGGTAAATCGAATGAATTAGGTTAAATTTTTTAATATTCTAAGGTTAACACAGTAGAATCGCGAAAAAAGTTAACCAAAACACAAGCTTTAACACAAGTTAACACAAGTACACAACTCACAAGTTTAAATGCCCATGACTAATTACATTTGCGCCACGTGACACCGACAATAATTTTTCACACAGGAATTCGGGGAATACCTGCACTTTTTTTATTGCCAAACAAACGGTTAGATTTGAAAAAATTGATGAGCTCAGAAAAGTTAACCAATACATAGTTAACTTTTTAGAGCGGGATGTGGACGCTCATACTCGGTCAACTTAGCCGAGCGATTAACAGTGTGCGGACTTTAAAATTTTGTTTAGTGCTAGATTTTTAAGAAAATAGTATTAGATTTATGAAAAAGTGGTAGCATTGGGTTATATTTGAAATATTTTTAAGTAGTGAATATTACTCACTTCTTTTCCTATATATACATAGGTAGGTGGAAGTGGCAGTTATGTACTAAAAACCTAAAGGAAAAGATATTAAATGGTGAATCAAAGTATCGCTAGGTGTTATTTTGAGTATTATAAAGCTATTCTTCTACAAATAATATTGTTTCTCTTCTAAAAAAATTGTGGAAAAGCAAAGGTTTCTTCAAAAAACTTCTATAAAAAACTACCGCCTTTTTTCGAGCTTGCATGGTAGAAGTGGTAGAACTTTAAATAAAAGAAAAATAGTGGTAGATCTACCACTTTAGTGGTAGAAGTCCGAACACTGGCGATTAACTTTCTCGCGATTCTACTGTAATTGAATATGTGCACTGCAGTTTCTACAGAGATGACAAATGCCCAGTAGAAAGTGGTGAAAAATGTGAGAGTGAGAGTGAAGATTCTGAATAAACTTTATTCAATAAAGTAAGGTTTGCTTCAGTATGTTATCAACAGCGCAAATATTTCTGAGCATTGGACTGATTTGCATGAGCATTCTTACTGTTGAGCGCTAATATTATTTGAAAATTGATACCCGATTAAAGCATGCATACAAAAAATGCATTATGAAAAGTAACGATCGAATATCCATTATTATATTTATACAAATACTACATATTAATAGTGGGTTTCTGGGACTTCGTGAAAAAAATTTTGTTCCGAATAAATATTATAAAAAAAATAAATGTAAAGCGCGATAACATCCGAAGAGATCTAAGGCCGAGCGTCTCTTCCAATTTGCATCGTGCTCCTCTTGATTTTCCCTACAATTTGGCCGGACGGAACCTACATGATTTTATGCCGACTCCGAACGGCATCTGCAAGGCAGATGAGTTTTCACTGAGAGCTTTTCATGGCAGAAATACACCCGGAGCGCTTACCAAACACTGCCGAGGGGCGACCCCGCTTAGAAAAATTTTCTTCTAATTGAAAAACCTTATTTCTAAAATTTTTGATGTTGCTTTGCCCGGGGTTTGAACCAAGGGCATCCGGTGTGGTAGGCGGAGCACGCTACCATCACACCACGATGGCCGAATAAATTTTGTAAAAAAAATCTAGTCTGGGGGTGGGCGATCGCCACTTCGCCTGCCCCCCTCTGCCCCCCAAACCCGCTACTGTTTGGAAACCAGACCGCATAACAAGTTTCCTTCCATATCTTCATCCGCATCCTAAGCATTCGCTTCATACAAAATTTGGCTTTCATTCAATTCTAATTCCACATTCAGTAAAAATCAACCATCTTAAACATAGATCTATGTACGAGTATACGCATTTAAAAGCTTGTTTTGCCATATCGTGTTCACGGTTCTTGTACTTCTACCAATTGCTTTCGTCACTTTTATAAGCGCTTGATTTTGACACTCAAACTAGAGATGGGCGAGTGACTGCATAAATAAGCGCGATCCCGTCGTAAAATTGTTACAAAGCTGATTTGCATCAACAAGCAAAATTTAATGTTTGGGATTGTTAGGAATATAATCCGGAAAGGTGGAGAAGATACAAATAACGTTGATCTCGTAAGATTTGATATACCAGCAGAGTGGAAAGTTTGTGCTTATTGAGTCGACATCCCATAAGAAATTTAGTACAAGCATCTTCAGAGCCAGGTGTAAAGCTTGGACTGAAGATGGCAGAGCTCTTTAGCTGATTTGACAAGAGTTAACGGAAAAATAATTCAAACAACCAATACATCAGCCAACTACCATTGCCCATCGCTAATTTAGTTTTCCGTAACCAACACTATTCAGCTTCTTATAGTTGTTGGATTTACGCGCATTCATTCATATAATTGTCGATGCACCTTCTATCTATTCATTCGCCGAACACATCTCATCAATTTCCACATGCTTACCCAAGCGTATCAATATGGTAGTCAAGTAGTCGTAAGCAAACTTGAAGTATGAACTGGTTAAAAGATGGGCGATACTGCCATTGGCGTAACAAAAGTTACAAACCTAAATATTAGTGATGTGCAGTTTTCAACATATAAATAATCGATTGCGTACGGTATGATTTGATTGGCTGTTGTGTTGCCCACCCGAAGAGAATGGACACAAGTGGCGTTATAGGCGCCTTTTTGATGCACCTTCTTCTGGAGCTGATTTCATAATGTAGCCTGTGTGTTTACTCAAACCATTTGATTAGATCTCCTGATGTCCTACATGGAGCATTTCAACACCACCCTTAGGTCGTGAAGCGCAAAACTGCTCAGAGTTCGAAACCTCATGTTCGGCAAGGCTGGGCACTCGCAGAGGAAATCGGTCACTGTCTCCTTACAACTATACACACTACAGCTCTTGCAACTGTCGTTAAAAGAGATTCTAATCCCTGCAACGGTGGATGTGAATATTTCTGAATATTTCTTTCCTAGACATATTCAATAGGGACTCTGTTCTTTTCTAAATATAATCAGGCCATGCTTGCTTTGTGATTTTGCAGGCAATCGTAGAGTATCAATTGCGAATTACGTTTTTCTTAAGATTGATTAAAATGTCAATCTTTATTTATGAAAGTGGCAGGTACACATTGACTACTTCAGATGTGTCTAACGATCGTTAGTTCTTATGACTGGGTACACAAGTGAGCGTGATGAGCGCAAGGTTTGCTACTTTGCGTAACTCCCTCTTAAAGTTTTCGACGGCCTATGGTAAATCTAATGCTTTGAGCGCGGCTTAGCTGTCCAAGTTTATTCGCATCTCATCGTAGCTTACCCGATTCTATAACAGGAAAATCCAGACCACCTTTTACCTGGTATCTCAGAGTTTGGAAAACGTATGGATATTGCAAATTAAAGCTGTTCGGGGAAAACTACCTCACCAACACCGCAGGTCATTTTGGACCCATCAGTGTAGAATGAAGTTACTATCACCTACCGGGAGCCTACTCAGGTGGTTTATAGAGGAATGCTGTGTGACACAAAGAGCAACACCAATTTTCACCAAGAGGCGGATAGTTTAGGTTCGATTAAGAGGGCGTGCGTAGGAATTTCCCATATGTCCACTCAGAGATATTTGTGTCCATTGTGAGTGCCGGGTGTCGGCACATTCGTCCAACCGGATTACTTTCTATTAGTCATCATTGAACCATTTGCTTTCCCTAGGAACCTAAATAGAAGTGAGAGATCTACTTGCCACCCTCTGTCAGACTGTCAAAAAGCCGTGCACCAGAGAATCATCTTGTTTGCAGTCCTGGACAGCGGCAGAGAAAGTAATGAATCGACTCATCTGCCTCTTTATTCTGGCAGCTTCTGCAGAGAACGCTTGTTGGTATGCGCTCCAATTGGAGCATTGGTGCAATAGCGCAATGAGCTATGATGACACCCGTAAGCTTTTAGCTTGAGAAGGTAGCAGTTTCTTTCCTATCCAAACATAGACAGAAGGAACTTGAGACCACGCAGTCATCCCGATTGGTCCACAGCAAGTCCATTGCCTAGTCTCATACTCCTTGATTTTTCTCAGGAGATAACGCAGCGTTGGTCGTTCGGGGCTGTCCGCCGCACTTATGTGCATTTCAGAAACTTTTCTGTCCATCGATATTAGAGAAAAATTGCAAAGTTTACAAACGGCGATGGTTACTAGGACATGTTTCTGAATTTCGCTTCTTCATCAGCTAGCTTCTCGGGAGCTGAGTATTGAACTCGATTCTCCAACATTCTTACTGTCCATCTCAATTGCAAGTGCATTCCCTTCAATATCGTTGTGCCTTAAAACCCAGCATTTTTGGGGTCATTTAGGTCCATTATGAGCATCAGCGCGGCTGGAGACTTCCGCACTATATTCGACGTTGTCACGTTGGACTCTAATGCCTTTAAGACGGCCGGCTATCAACAAAGATCATTATTGGGATCCTACTATCCTGGAGCGTTCTGGATTACAATGGAGTACAATGAAGCTCGGCCTTAGATCTCTTCGGAGATTATCGCGCCTTACATTTATTTATTTATTTTATTTACAATGAAGCAACTTGCATCACCATTGGATATTATATTAGATATTCTACGATGCAACAATATGGGCGCATGCATTGAAACACCGGAAGCATCGCACCGCCATAACCTTGTTCAACGCGGAAAGGAGCTGCAACTGTTTTCGTTCTCTATGGAATCTAACGTGGTCGTTGCGGAACTATATCGATAAGTCTTCTCGCTGAACAAAGAAAGGAAATATACGCCAGCGCAAAAGAAAGGAGTAGAGGTCCTGTGGCTATACAGGCGCGAGAGAATCGATTCAACCTCGGCAATAACAGTGGCGCAGAAGTACCGCAGGAAACTGAACGTATGTACATAGTTGAAGTGACAACACAGAGAGGTCGATTTCTAACTGTCCCAATTTCTAACCGGATACTTTAAAAAGTCCGGACTGCCTGTACTGCGAAAATGAAGACGATGTACGCCACAACTTCTTCGAAGGCGAATACTTTGAACAGAGAAGTTTCACACATACACATTCCTTGCAGGCCAAGTGATTTTGAGACTTTGGAAAAGTACTGTTGGCGTAACAGTCTTTGGCTGTGTACAATAGCTCGATATGTTCTGGTGCTGCATCCGCGTGTACGTTCTACACATTTAACACGCGGGAGGTCCTACTCTCGCAACACAACAACTAAGTTACATTACTATCGTTTTTTCCAATTAATGAAGGCGTAAATATTCATTTTTTATTTGCTCTGCATGCTGCATTCGTTAGCTTCCTTACAATTTCAATTTGTGACATTGACAAGCAAACAACAATCGCACACTGAGTTGCCAATTCACGCCCTTCAAAAATGTTCGACAGCTGCCGCGCACGCGATCAAGCAACATACATTCATGTTTCTGAGCTTGCCGCAATCCCTAGGCCATATTGCACGAGTTTCGACGCAAGCATATATTTTGCCACATTCATAATTTATAGGTCGCATGTTACAGATAATAATTTCAAAAAATTATATTTGTGCACAACTTGCGCAAATTATCATCATCGATCGGCTGACAGTGAATATTGTGTTGCTGATCAGTCGTTGCGATGAGTTGGTTGCTGATCAGTAGATGGGGTTGTTGTCTGTCAATGTGACTGTCGACCATACATAAATCGAATATAAAAAATGAAAAAAGCGATTCAGACGCAATTTTTTTGCTGTCATTTCAAAGGAATGAATTGAACTTCTTAGAATTTGCAGACAAAAAAAAAATAATAATAATTTCTGTTGGGTGTTGAAAAGGGAGATGAGCGTGAATGGTTGCATACAAAGAGGAGCCGCTTTCAATTAGTTAATGCAATATCTGCAGTTCCTGCTACCATTCAAGTGTATTGGTGTTGTGTTTAATTAAAATTTTGCGGCTTGATTAGCTGGAAATAATTGAGAAAACGGAACGACTTCAATTACTAATCAGAAACTACGAACTGGACCAAGACCTCCTTATGCTAGGTCAAGGTCCCCGCTCTGTCAATAGTTAAAACGCCTGTAACGTAACGTTACAATAACGTAACTCCCCCTGTATTTCCTTATTCACCTAAACCTGAACCTCCCTGTACTTATTTTGCTATAGCATAGCCAACAACCACTTCTTTTATAGCATATTCAACAACCAACTAAATTGCGAACCAATGAAAATCACAATAATGGTGCGTTGAATTCTCAACCAGTTTGCGTCACCACCCATATAAACACTGAATTTGCATTTTCGCAATTCAGTCCTCGCAGGTGAGCCAGCGGGAGTGGATGTCTTTTTAAAGACATATTTTTCCCTCCTGCTAGCTAGCTGAGTGGAAGGGGCGCCGTCATGGCGCGAGTCACCCTTCACTTAGGTAAGGACGACGGGGAGGATGCCTTGTGCTACTTTGCCCCCCGCGCCCTCCTAGGTGTTGAGTGGCCCGACGCCCTCATGGCCATTTAACCCCTCCCCCTCAGTTCTAGCTTAGGCTGGCTGAGTGGAAGGGGCGCTGTCATGGCGCGGGTCACCCTTCACTTAGGTAAGGACGACGGGGAGGATGCCTTGTGCTACTTTGCCCCCCGCGCCCTACTAGGTATTGTGCGGCCCGATGCCTTAATGACCATACAACCCCTCCCCCTCAGTGCTAGCTTTGGCTGGCTGAGTGGTAGGGGCGCCGTCATGGCGCGGGTCACCCTTCACTTAGGTAAGGATGACGGGGAGGATGCCTTGTGCTACTTTGCCCCCCGCGCCCTCCTAGGTGTTGAGCGGCCCGATGCCTTCATGACATTTCACCCCTTCCCCTCAGCTCTGGTTTCGGCCGTGAGCCGATGCGTGCGCACAGGGGCTACCGCTGTGCCGTTAAGGTGCACTTCCCCTCCGCCCACGGGTCGACCCACGGTGTATCGGCTGGTACAACCCCGCCCCCCTTACGCACCTTCGGCTTTCTGGTGCCACCGCTGCTACGACGACCGTTGGCCGTTCGCCATCCTACCGCCGTTAAGCCGCTGTATCCGTCTCGCCGCTGCTACGACGACCGTTGGCAGTTCGCCATCCTACCGCCGTTGAGCCGCTGTATCCGTCCCGCCGCTGCTACGACGACCGTTGGCCGTTCGCCATCCTACCGCCGTTGAGCCGCTGCATCCGTCACGCCGCTGCTACGACGACCGTTGGCCGCACGCCATCCTACCGCCGTTAAGCCGCTGCACCCGTCACGTCGCTGCTACAACGACCGTTGGCCGCTCGCCATCCTACCGCCGTTAAGCCGCTGCATCCCCGTCCATCCAGTTCGCTGGTGCCGTCACTTCGTCTATACCGCTACACCCATCCGTCCGCTAATACTGTCCGCCGTCCAGCCACTGCGCTCATACTACTGTACCAATCCGTCCGCTAATACTGTCCGCCGTCCGGCCGCCGCGCTGATCCCGCCGCTGCTCCCGGACAACCGTACCATCCCGCCCGCTACTGCACCGCCGCTAAACCACCGTACCGACCCCTCCGCTACTACTACGCCTATTAGCCACCGCCTCCGTCTTTGCACGGAAAGCTGCTGTCCGCCTAATATCCCCAGCCGTGTGTGCGTGCGTTCGTAACACATAAATATCGTGTATTTTTTCAGTAGGGGTTTGTGGGACCTTTACTCGACTCTGGATTGACTGAGTGTTACCCCAGCCTTAGACAAAACCCACCTCATAAATGGCGCCCGAGCAGGGACCCTCCTCCGCAGATGACCGTGAAAAAACAACTACAACCACCACCAACACTGCCGGGGCGGGTTCGACGAACGCACCGCTAGAAACAACACACACACACGCTCCGGAAGGCACGCTGCTGAACACCGACTCGCTCAATTGGATCTACCTACTTAGGAAGGAGAAGCTGATCGAGGAGTGTAAGGAACACCGAATCGACGTGGAAGGCCAAACCGTAGCCGAGCTGCGCCGCGCACTGAGTACTTACGTGCGAGCGAAACGCGCCAGGAAATCCAGTGAAGACCTGTTGAAAGAGCTGGAACGAGAAGTGAACGAGGAAGAGGGGAAGTTCGCTACGCTACCCCAGCCAACAACAAAGCCGATCCCTTCAATCCAGATCCACAGCCCACAGCCGCACGGAGGAAAGGGAGAGAACGCATTACCAAAACGAGACGAAATGAGCGACGGTGAACTTATGAATACCGTTCGCCGCTGGGACTTGCACTTTTCGGGGGAGGAGTCACTGCACGAATTTCTTGAGAGGATAGAGGAGCTTGCCGAATGCTACCGCATCCCCGTCGACCGACTCCTCCCAACACTGCCGGAGCTTCTACGTGGGAAAGCACTGCAATGGTACCGCGTCCGTAAGCAACACATACACCGCTGGAGCGATCTGCGGAGGGAGGTGCAAAATTTTTTTCTACCTAAGCGACACATACGACATTTGGAAGAGGTCATCCGACAACGCAAACAGCAAGGCCGAGAGAAGGCCAAGGACTACATCCTCGCACTGGAAACGCTGATCCCCCAACACCCGACGATGTGCGAAGAGAATCACCTCGAACGGATCTATGATGGTCTACGCGTGGAATACCGCCTTTTTGTCAAACGCAGCGAGTTTAGGACGATCGAGGAGCTCCTGGAGCTAACGGAAGAGTATGAGCTGTTAAGAGGCGAGGAAGCGAAACAGGGAAAAATGGTGGCCCACAGCCTATACCACCTACCCATGGAATACGACAGCAAAGAGTGCTGTTGGCGCTGCAAGGAACGCGGACACCACCGCTTCCAATGTAAGGGCCCCTGGAGGAAGTTCTGCTCCCGGTGTGGCCAAGACAACATCCTCTCCAGGGACTGCCCATGCCCTCCGACTAGCCCAACTACCGAGAACGCACCCCGAACGCCGTCCAACGCTATTAAAGGAAGCCGCCAAGCACCGTACGTCCGACCAGAGAAGCCGAAGGAACCACCCGCCAGCAAATCGACCGCAAAACCACAAGTAGATGGCCGATTCTATATACCAGTGCTCATCGAGGACATGAGCGTGCGCGCACTAGTGGACACCGGCGCCACCCTATCCTATGTAGATGACACCGTACGGAAACACCTAGAAAAGAACAACATCAAGGCGCGCCCCAACAAGCGAAGCATCCAGCTGGCAGACCAAACGTGTGTCTTTACCTCGAACTCCTACCCGGCAAGGATTGTGTATCAAGGACGAACCACAGACGCGATGCTATCCGTTATCCCAAACTTGGCCGAACAGGTAATCCTCGGAATGGACTTCCTAAGACAGAGGGGAATCATCCTCACGCTGGATGGTCAGCCGCTAGAGGCCACCGTGACCAAGAGAGCACCCGAATTGGATACGCTATGTGCATTGACGAGCCGAGAACACCTGAGCGACGAACAAAACACGGAACTGGGAAACTTCCTGGCGCATCACCAAAAGCGGTTTGGAGAAATCATCGGACCAAGCACTGCAGCCGAGCATACGATTCGTCTCAAACACAACCGACCGCTGAAGCAACGATACTACCCCCGCAACCCGGCCATGCAACAAGTCATCAACGAAGAGGTAGACGAGCTATTAGCAGGAGGAAGGATAGAACCATCGCGAAGCGCGTACAGATCGCCAATCGTGCTAGTCCGCAAAAAACAGGGCACGTGGAGGATGTGCATCGATTACCGTCAACTCAACGCCGCCAGCGAACCAGACGCTTACCCGTTGCCGCAAATTGGAGCCATTCTCGACCAGCTGAAAGAGGCGAAATTCATCTCGACCATTGACTTGAAGAACGGCTACTGGCAAATCCCGCTCGCCAGAGCATCCCGACCATACACCGCATTTACAGTTCCTGGCAGAGGGTTGTTCCAGTGGAAAGTCATGCGATTTGGCCTACACTCTGCTCCGGCTACCTTTCAACGCGCTCTGGATTCGATACTTGGACCCGAACTCCAACCAAAAGTTTTCGCCTACCTGGACGATATCATCGTATTGGGAGATACCTTCGCAGAAAACTTGGCGATCTTGAGGGAAGTGTTCGAGCGCCTACAAAGACACAGGATGCAAGTAAACTTCGAAAAATGCAGCTTCGTCCAGCAACAACTCCATTACCTAGGACATATCATCAGTTCGAAAAGAATTCACACCGATCCAGCAAAAGTATCCGCTGTACAGGAGATGCCCGCACCGAAAACGCTCAAAGAGCTCCGCCGTTTTCTTGGACTCGCGTCATGGTACCGCCGCTTCGTGGCAGACTTCTCTATGCTCGCCGCGCCGCTTAACCAACTAAAAAGGGACAAGTCTGGAAATGGGAGGCGCAACAAAATCACGCTTTCAAAGCACTCAAGGATAAGCTCTCCAGCGCGCCAATACTTTGTTGTCCGGAGTTCTCTCGACCGTTTTTTCTCCAGACCGACGCGAGCGGAGAGGGCCTGGGCGTCGTGCTCTATCAACGCCATTCCGACCACGAGAATGTAGTAGCCTACGCCAGCCGAAGCCTAACCCAGCTGGAAAAGCGATACTCGGCCACCGAACAAGAATGCCTCGCCGTGCTATGGGGTATCCGTAGGATGAGACCGTACCTGGAGGGGTATCACTTCACCGTCATCACCGACCACCACTCACTAAAATGGCTGCACTCACTCCAAAACCCCTCTGGACGTCTGGCAAGATGGGCACTGGAATTGCAACAATATAATTTCGAGATAGAATACCGAAAAGGAGCACAGAACGTGGTAGCCGACGCACTCTCCCGCTGCCCGCTACGACACGCCGATGACGACATTTTGTACACCATAACCAACGGAACAAACGACTGGCACGAGAGGAAAGCAAGACAGGTGCGGGAAAAACCCCAAGCACATCCAGATTACCAGATAACCGACTCTTCCGCCACATTTCCCCGAGAAATCAACTTTCGCGGTCACCGCAATGGAAGCTGTGCATCCCAGCCGACCGACGAAAGGACGTACTACAGGAAGTCCACGACGCCGCCGCCGCCGGACATCTCGGGGTGAAGAAGACGCTTAAGAGAGCACAACAGAACTATTACTGGCCCGGGATGTTCCGCGATGTCCTCAAACACGTACGGAAGTGTATCAGATGCGCAGAATACAAAGTCGAGCAAAGACGCCCAGCAGGATTGATGGCAACCATGCAATCATCACGACCGTGGGAAATAGTAACCGCTGACTTCGTAGGGCCACTACCCCGTTCCAAGCAAGGAAATACTTGCCTCCTCGTAATGGTGGACAAATTCTCCAAGTGGGTGGAATTGATCCCAGTGCGCCAAGCGACAACGGCAAGCGTAATCAAAGCACTCCAAGAAAGAGTCATATACCGATTTGGCTGCCCGAAAACCCTCCTCACAGACAATGGCAAACAATTCGTCGGGAAGGCATTAGCAACGTTTTTGAACGACCACCGCATCGATCACAAGTTTACGGCAGCCTACGCCCCGCACGAAAACCCCACCGAGCGAACCAACCGAGTCGTGAAAACCATGATGGCTCAGCGATGCAAGGACGACTACCGCACCTGGGACCAGGAGATACCGCAAATAGCATTCGCGATAAACACGGCCAGCCACGAATCTACAACAGCATCAGCAGCAGAAATCAACTTCGGTAGAGACCTTACAGCACCGCAGCAAGTGCGCACGGAGGGAGCAGTACCAGCAGAGCCACCAACCGTACCACCGTCCATCACCAAGTTGTGGGACGAGATAAAAGGGCATCTAACCAAAGCTTCAAAGCAACAGAAGAAACACTACGACTTACGCAGACGGCAATGGAAGCCACGTATAGGTGAGCAGGTGATGAAAAGGGACCACCCACTCTCATCCGCGGCAGACAAATTCGCCCAGAAGTTAGCACCAAAATTTTCCGGCCCGTACTTGGTGATGGAATACGTTTCGACGAACACGGTAAAATTAGGCCACCCGGAGCAACCAAAGCGGCAACACGCACACGCACACTTGCAAGACTTAAAGCCGTACGAATCATAAACAACCCGTTTATCTCTCCATTCCAGGAACCAGACCATCCAACATGAGTCAAAAACACAGGCAACCCATACCACCGGACTCACCAAAACCAATACGGCCGTGGCACCCACCGTTTGAGGCAACATTATGGCCGGCAAACAAACCAAGCATACAACGCATACAAATTTTTCATGGGCCGCCAATAAACCACCTAATGGCCATCCGGGAGAAGGAGTCGGCGACAGAGCCGCAAGAACGGCGCGCCCCCGAAACCAACGAAACAACAAAAACAGCGCAAAAAAAAATTACCGGATCCCGAGGAATTTTTTAGAGAACTAAGGCTAAAACGCCCGGCCAACCAATCCAAGAAAACCTGGACATTCCGGTGGAAAGCACAGCGGGTGAGGGTAGAAGTGATAAATGACAAACACGCAAAGGTGTCACTCATGGGAACGAAACGAATCGTACCAATCGAATAAGGCACTGAAGAAGGAAGACGAGACCAATCAAAATTTTCTATTTTTATATATATATGCACCCTCTGTTAATTTTAAGAGAAAATGAAATGTGAATTATTTTTCAAATTACAAAAAAAAAAAAAAAAAAAAAAAAAAAAAAAGAAAAATTAATTTTCATATATACATCTACATAACATCAAAAGGGAACGAGAGAAGTATGACAACGGATACAGTTCAGTACAACTCCACCCCCAAAAAAAAAAAAAAAATTTTTTTTTAATTAATTAGAATTATGTTTTTTGCAATTGAACCTGAAATAGTAACATTAACTCTGTTAGACTTAAGTAGAATGACTCTGTATATTTCCTTATTCACCTAAACCTGAACCTCCCTGTACTTATTTTGCTATAGCATAGCCAACAACCACTTCTTTTATAGCATATTCAACAACCAACTAAATTGCGAACCAATGAAAATCACAATAATGGTGCGTTGAATTCTCAACCAGTTTGCGTCACCGCCCATATAAACACTGAATTTGCATTTTCGCAATTCAGTCCTCGCAGGTGAGCCAGCGGGAGTGGATGTCTTTTTAAAGACATATTTTTCCCTCCTGCTAGTTAGCTGAGTGGAAGGGGCGCCTTCATGGCGCGAGTCACCCTTCACTTAGGTAAGGACGACGGGGAGGATGCCTTGTGCTACTTTGCCCCACGCGCCCTCCTAGGTGTTGAGTGGCCCGACGCCCTCATGGCCATTTAACCCCTCCCCCTCAGTCCTAGCTTTGGCTGGCTGAGTGGTAGGGGCGCCGTCATGGCGCGGGTCACCCTTCACTTAGGTAAGGACGACGGGGAGGATGCCTTGTGCTACTTTGCCCCCGCGCCCTCCTAGGTGTTGAGCGGCCCGATGCCTTCATGACATTTCACCCCTTCCCCTCAGCTCTGGTTTCGGCCGTGAGCCGATGCGTGCGCACAGGGGCTACCGCTGTGCCGTTAAGGTGCACTTCCCCTCCGCCCACGGGTCGACCCACGGTGTATCGGCTGGTACAACCCCGCCCCCTTTACGCACCTTCTACTAGTGTACAAGTAGGGAGGCGGGGGTGTCCAGCGGTGAAACCAGCACTAACGAGTCCTCGCAGTCTCTTCCGCAGGTGACTGACCCCGCGACTACCACAGCTGTCGAAGAAGAGCGACTAGAGATCCCGTTGCAGCCGACCGACCAATACCAGCCCGTTGGTACGCCCATCCGACCCCGCCCGGAACACGCAGCCGCTGTCCAGGTAAACCCCGTCGCCGGCCTATTTTCTCTCTCTCTGCCCTGGTACGCGCTCCGTAGCCCACCGCCGCTGCCGTCGCACCGTCGCCCCTCTGGTGCCACCGCTGCTACGACGACCGTTGGCCGTTCGCCATCCTACCGCCGTTAAGCCGCTGTATCCGTCCCGCCGCTGCTACGACGACCGTTGGCCGTTCGCCATCCTACCGCCGTTGAGCCGCTGTATCCGTCCCGCCGCTGCTACGACGATCGTTGGCCGTTCGCCATCCTACCGCCGTTGAGCCGCTGCATCCGTCACGCCGCTGCTACGACGACCGTTGGCCGCACGCCATCCTACCGCCGTTAAGCCGCTGCACCCGTCACGTCGCTGCTACAACGACCGTTGGCCGCTCGCCATCCTACCGCCGTTAAGCCGCTGCATCCCCGTCCATCCAGTTCGCTGGTGCCGTCACTTCGTCTATACCGCTACACCCATCCGTCCGCTAATACTGTCCGCCGTCCAGCCACTGCGCTCATACTACTGTACCAATCCGTCCGCTAATACTGTCCGCCGTCCGGCCGCCGCGCTGATCCCGCCGCTGCTCCCGGACAACCGTACCATCCCGCCCGCTACTGCACCGCCGCTAAACCACCGTACCGACCCCTCCGCTACTACTACGCCTATTAGCCACCGCCTCCGTCTTTGCACGGAAAGCTGCTGTCCGCCTAATATCCCCAGCCGTGTGTGCGTGCGTTCGTAACACATAAATATCGTGTAATCTTTCAGTAGGGGTTTGTGGGACCTTTACTCGACTCTGGATTGACTGAGTGTTACCCCAGCCTTAGACAAAACCCACCTCATAAATGGCGCCCGAGCAGGGACCCTCCTCCGCAGATGACCGTGGAAAAACAACTACAACCACCACCAACACTGCCGGGGCGGGTTCGACGAACGCACCGCTAGAAACAACACACACACACGCTCCGGAAGGCACGCTGCTGAACACCGACTCGCTCAATTGGATCTACCTACTTAGGAAGGAGAAGCTGATCGAGGAGTGTAAGGAACACCGAATCGACGTGGAAGGCCAAACCGTAGCCGAGCTGCGCCGCGCACTGAGTACTTACGTGCGAGCGAAACGCGCCAGGAAATCCAGTGAAGACCTGTTGAAAGAGCTGGGACGAGAAGTGAACGAGGAAGAGGGGAAGTTCGCTACGCTACCCCAGCCAACAACAAAGCCGATCCCTTCAATCCAGATCCACAGCCCACAGCCGCACGGAGGAAAGGGAGAGAACGCATTACCAAAACGAGACGAAATGAGCGACGGTGAACTTATGAATACCGTTCGCCGCTGGGACTTGCACTTTTCGGGGGAGGAGTCACTGCACGAATTTCTTGAGAGGATAGAGGAGCTTGCCGAATGCTACCGCATCCCCGTCGACCGACTCCTCCCAACACTGCCGGAGCTTCTACGTGGGAAAGCACTGCAATGGTACCGCGTCCGTAAGCAACACATACACCGCTGGAGCGATCTGCGGAGGGAGGTGCAACATTTTTTTCTACCTAAGCGACACATACGACATTTGGAAGAGGCCATCCGACAACGCAAACAGCAAGGCCGAGAGAAGGCCAAGGACTACATCCTCGCACTGGAAACGCTGATCCCCCAACACCCGACGATGTGCGAAGAGAATCACCTCGAACGGATCTATGATGGTCTACGCGTGGAATACCGCCTTTTTGTCAAACGCAGCGAGTTTAGGACGATCGAGGAGCTCCTGGAGCTAACGGAAGAGTATGAGCTGTTAAGAGGCGAGGAAGCGAAACAGGGAAAAATGGTGGCCCACAGCCTATACCACCTACCCATGGAATACGACAGCAAAGAGTGCTGTTGGCGCTGCAAGGAACGCGGACACCACCGCTTCCAATGTAAGGGCCCCTGGAGGAAGTTCTGCTCCCGGTGTGGCCAAGACAACATCCTCTCCAGGGACTGCCCATGCCCTCCGACTAGCCCAACTACCGAGAACGCACCCCGAACGCCGTCCAACGCTATTAAAGGAAGCCGCCAAGCACCGTACGTCCGACCAGAGAAGCCGAAGGAACCACCCGCCAGCAAATCGACCGCAAAACCACAAGTAGATGGCCGATTCTATATACCAGTGCTCATCGAGGACATGAGCGTGCGCGCACTAGTGGACACCGGCGCCACCCTATCCTATGTAGATGACACCGTACGGAAACACCTAGAAAAGAACAACATCAAGGCGCGCCCCAACAAGCGAAGCATCCAGCTGGCAGACCAAACGTGTGTCTTTACCTCGAACTCCTACCCGGCAAGGATTGTGTATCAAGGACGAACCACAGACGCGATGCTATCCGTTATCCCAAACTTGGCCGAACAGGTAATCCTCGGAATGGGCTTCCTAAGACAGAGGGGAATCATCCTCACGCTGGATGGTCAGCCGCTAGAGGCCACCGTGACCAAGAGAGCACCCGAATTGAATACGCTATGTGCATTGACGAGCCGAGAACACCTGAGCGACGAACAAAACACCGAACTGGGAAACTTCCTGGCGCATCACCAAAAGCGGTTTGGAGAAATCATCGGACCAAGCACTGCAGCCGAGCATACGATTCGTCTCAAACACAACCGACCGCTGAAGCAACGATACTACCCCCGCAACCCGGCCATGCAACAAGTCATCAACGAAGAGGTAGACGAGCTATTAGCAGGAGGAAGGATAGAACCATCGCGAAGCGCGTACAGCTCGCCAATCGTGCTAGTCCGCAAAAAACAGGGCACGTGGAGGATGTGCATCGATTACCGTCAACTCAACGCCGCCAGCGAACCAGACGCTTACCCGTTGCCGCAAATTGGAGCCATTCTCGACCAGCTGAAAGAGGCGAAATTCATCTCGACCATTGACTTGAAGAACGGCTACTGGCAAATCCCGCTCGCCAGAGCATCCCGACCATACACCGCATTTACAGTTCCTGGCAGAGGGTTGTTCCAGTGGAAAGTCATGCGATTTGGCCTACACTCTGCTCCGGCTACCTTTCAACGCGCTCTGGATTCGATACTTGGACCCGAACTCCAACCAAAAGTTTTCGCCTACCTGGACGATATCATCGTATTGGGAGATACCTTCGCAGAACACTTGGCGATCTTGAGGGAAGTGTTCGAGCGCCTACAAAGACACAGTATGCAAGTAAACTTCGAAAAATGCAGCTTCGTCCAGCAACAACTCCATTACCTAGGACATATCATCAGTTCGAAAAGAATTCACACCGATCCAGCAAAAGTATCCGCTGTACAGGAGATGCCCGCACCGAAAACGCTCAAAGAGCTCCGCCGTTTTCTTGGACTCGCGTCATGGTACCGCCGCTTCGTGGCAGACTTCTCTATGCTCGCCGCGCCGCTTAACCAACTGCTGAAAAAGGGACAAGTCTGGAAATGGGAGGCGCAACAAAATCACGCTTTCAAAGCACTCAAGGATAAGCTCTCCAGCGCGCCAATACTTTGTTGTCCGGACTTCTCTCGACCGTTTTTTCTCCAGACCGACGCGAGCGGAGAGGGCCTGGGCGTCGTGCTCTATCAACGCCATTCCGACCACGAGAATGTAGTAGCCTACGCCAGCCGAAGCCTAACCCAGCTGGAAAAGCGATACTCGGCCACCGAACAAGAATGCCTCGCCGTGCTATGGGGTATCCGTAGGATGAGACCGTACCTGGAGGGGTATCACTTCACCGTCATCACCGACCACCACTCACTAAAATGGCTGCACTCACTCCAAAACCCCTCTGGACGTCTGGCAAGATTGGCACTGGAATTGCAACAATATAATTTCGAGATAGAATACCGAAAAGGAGCACAGAACGTGGTAGCCGACGCACTCTCCCGCTGCCCGCTACGACACGCCGATGACGACATTTTGTACACCATAACCAACGGAACAAACGACTGGCACGAGAGGAAAGCAAGACAGGTGCGGGAAAAACCCCAAGCACATCCAGATTACCAGATCGTCGATAACCGACTCTTCCGCCACATTTCCCCGAGAAATCAACTTTCGCGGTCACCGCAATGGAAGCTGTGCATCCCAGCCGACCGACGAAAGGACGTACTACAGGAAGTCCACGACGCCGCCGCCGCCGGACATCTCGGGGTGAAGAAGACGCTTAAGAGAGCACAACAGAACTATTACTGGCCCGGGATGTTCCGCGATGTCCTCAAACACGTACGGAAGTGTATCAGATGCGCAGAATACAAAGTCGAGCAAAGACGCCCAGCAGGATTGATGGCAACCATGCAATCATCACGACCGTGGGAAATAGTAACCGCTGACTTCGTAGGGCCACTACCCCGTTCCAAGCAAGGAAATACTTGCCTCCTCGTAATGGTGGACAAATTCTCCAAGTGGGCGGAATTGATCCCAGTGCGCCAAGCGACAACGGCAAGCGTAATCAAAGCACTCCAAGAAAGAGTCATATACCGATTTGGCTGCCCGAAAACCCTCCTCACAGACAATGGCAAACAATTCGTCGGGAAGGCATTAGCAACGTTTTTGAACGACCACCGCATCGATCACAAGTTTACGGCAGCCTACGCCCCGCACGAAAACCCCACCGAGCGAACCAACCGAGTCGTGAAAACCATGATGGCTCAGCGATGCAAGGACGACTACCGCACCTGGGACCAGGAGATACCGCAAATAGCATTCGCGATAAACACGGCCAGCCACGAATCTACAACAGCATCAGCAGCAGAAATCAACTTCGGTAGAGACCTTACAGCACCGCAGCAAGTGCGCACGGAGGGAGCA